>NC_030681.2:17878481-18540981 GCF_000004195.4 Xenopus tropicalis
TGCTACCAAAATGACCATTTTTAGACCAAAATGGTACAAATGGTAATTTAGTGTGGGGGGTTAAAAGTCAAGTGACTTATTTGTACCATGTATGCTGTATTCAGCCTATGATCACGTGGTCAAGTAATTACACATAGCCGATATGGTGTATCAAACTAGTCTTTTGTGTTGTCATAACCTTAAAGGTAAAGAAAATAAGACATTTGTTAGAAACTTAAATGAGTAACTTCTGCCCTTAGTTGCATCTGTTTAATCAATACCTGGCTCAAATTTAGCCGGGTATTTATTGGCAGGTCCAGTTGGACGAGGACCCCACTACAGGTGCCTGTATGCCCACAATATTATCTGATACTGGGCCCAGAGCATGGGTGGCCAAATCAGGCAAAGATCTGCTCATTTGACCACCATGCTACACAGTCGTTAAATGTCCAGATTAATGTACAATGGCTATATAAATGTTACCTGGAGTTACTTGGAGTGGGGCAGAAGTAAAACCTAAAGCTGGCCATACACGCACCGAGCAAAGGCAAAGCGTTTAGGGCTGATTTGTCAGATAGGGGTAGAATTACTATTGTTTCTACCTCCATATCTGACGATTCTGCCCTGAACATTAGTGGAGGGTATAAGTGATCTTTCCTGCGACCAATGGTTCAACGTGTATGGCCACCTTAATTGTGCTTTACTATTACAACCACACAATGACCCTCTTCACATATTTGCCTTGCAACTCGATATCAGAAGATGCAATGGGGACCAAGTATAATATTTGTTGAGGGCCCCAGGGCAACAAGTGGGATTCTGATGGTGGCCCTACTCCCCTGCTATGCAGATATTGGTGCACGTGGTTTTAAATAGCCACAGCCTGGTTTGTTAGCTAACATTAGCTGGTGTTGCTTACCCTGCAGGGAACAACCAAACCCACTTGGTGCCACAATCTACAGTACAGTGCATTTGTTTTTGCAGAAATGTCACCATTGTGACCTAACTCTAGCTGTCATTTAACAATACTTTGTATATTATCCAAGAAATCAGCCAGAAACAGTATGAAATTAGATCCATGCTCTTTATAATGCAATAAGAGAGTTTAAATAGCAAAAAGCGAGCGGTTTTTATTATGTGATGGTTTATTCTGCCCAGAACTGGATCTCCTGTTATAACGTGAGCCTTTTCGTGCGTCCTTTTTTGCGTGCTTCCTGAAAGACTATCAGGATATTTGTTTTGACCCTTATTGTAAGAAATATATCGGCTTACTGGCTAAACACATCTGACTCATAGGAAAGGGAATGTTTTTTTTAATCTGTGGGAGGAAGACATGTCATGTGGCCGGGCTGCATTAGTCATGCATATAAGAATTGGAGTAAATACTCAGTTATCAAGGCGATTTCCTTTTCCTGTTTGGCTCCATCAATAGTAACGTGTCTTGCTCTGGTCTGGCAAACCCGCTCCTTTAGTAAAGCTTCAACCCAGCAAGAAGTTAGTTTAACAGGCTCCATGGCCACTATCCAATAATAACAACTCCCCTGCCCAAACAACCAACTGTGCCCATAATATACCAGTACTGTTATATATTCAGTTATGGCTACTGGGGTTCATTTACTAAGCTTAGGCACGATTGCCTGAGTGCATTAGCCTGTAGCAGTCTATCAGAGATTTGCTTTCATTTTTCTGCAGTTGACTGATCAAAGCTAAATGCTGATTGGTTTACATTTGTAATTGTACTGGGGTAGTATTTCTATATTCCCTTTTTACAGGTTTTTTACTGCCTTTCCATGGAGGGGATGTTGGGTCCAACCAAAAGACAGTCTGTTTGTAGTTTGTAAGGGTTTCTTCCAAGTGCTCCAGGTAAACTCTACAGTTAGTGATGAGCAAATTTTTTGCACCAGGCATGGACTCTCAGCGAATTTCTACATTTCGCCATTGTCAAATTGTTTCGCAAAACTTCCGTGAAAATTCAGCGTGTAAAAATTCGGTGCACGTAAAAAAAAAAAATTTGTTGCGTGCCAAATTGGGCGCAGTCGTGTCAAAAAAGTGTTCAGTGATATCAAAAAAGGCGCGGGCGACAAAAAAATTGTGCGACAAAAAAATTGTGTGACAAATGCAAAATTTTCTTGCCGTTTCTTGAATTTTATGGTGAAGCGAAATGGGACAGATTCACTCATCACTATATACAATCCAAAAATATTCTGTTTAACCAACCTTTGCAAGGGTTTGGTAGTATAAGCTATAGAAAATTGATCGTAAGCTTCACAGGTTAAAAATACTCTCTCTGTAAATCACTGCATAATATTTTGGTGCTCAATAAATAAAGCTGAAGGAGGAAATAAGGATCCTTTTCAAAGTGCTAGAGTACTGAATGGTGCAAAAGTGCACCCCTTAGAACTAACCAAGGTCTCACTGCGCTCTTCACCTAATGCCAGGTCGGTAAGTACAGGGCTTCATTGTGGCCTCCATGATGAACAAGTTACGAGATTCATAGGGGCAGGAGAGAGAAAGGCCTACATGCCTTGACCCTCTCACCCTACATGAATACAGAGCAGCCAAAGGCAGCACTGTATTCATGCGGTAGAGACCTGTGGCAAACTGTAGGGCAGGGTACACATATTTGACACAGTAGCCATAACGTAACTTCAATGATCCAGGACCCCTGCAAAAAATGTTTTAATGGGGATCCAACACACACCCTCAGACAGCCCTTCCCCAAAAGCTTGCTTGTTTGCCAAGGGTGGAAAGCTTATGCCATGTATGGTAGTTATGCCCCTGGTAGACATGACATGCCCTGAGGGCCATGGGTATATTAATACAACAGATCAGCTGCAAGAGTTGATAAGTAAGATGGCGGCCAGTCCCAGAGCTACCACTGTAGTTGTAACCAGGGCTAGGACTAGGGGTATGCAACTGTGGAGGGGAAGCAAGTGGAGTCAAACCATGCAGTATTGGGTGGGGTTTGTATTGAGTGGTAGCTCGGGTGAATAAGGGGGTGAATCAGCCAGTGGGGGTGCATCAGGCAGAGCACTGGGCCAAGTACTAGCTGAGACAATCAGAGAACCTAAGGGAATCAGTCAAACAAATAATTGTATATCAACCTCTTTTACCTACATGAAACAAAGGCTATTGACCAACAAAGTGGGAAAAAGTGACCTACATGTGACAAATGACTGTAAAGACAAAAGGGTGTATTTTTTTCAGAGGGAACATGAATGGATGTTTAGTGACCCATAGCTACCAATCATATTCATGGGTTACTAGACCTATGGTAATCTTCCCACCTTTTATTACATTTGCAGAAATATAGCACTTTCAGAGTTATATCATGGTTCCCTATCTGTATTACTGGATAGATTCTGAATAGGTCGTTTTGCCAGTAAGAAAAGCCATAAAATGTGTCATCATGGTTATGCCCTATAAACAGTAGCAAAAGGGAAAGTTGTGCTCACCACTAAATTTAAGCTATTAGGGGGTGCAATGAGGCTGTCACTACAAAATACATATGTACAACAACAAGAGCCCCTCTGCACTCACCCATTACCAATATATATAGGGCAATAAGACATTCTGTGCATTAAGCTCCCAAGCAATGCCCTCCCCTTTAAGCAAAACAGGGATTGTTTGTCCGTATATTGCAATATACTTCAAGTTGGCCAACTGTGTCACAGTCATCCCCTTATCGAATCAGACTGACCAGCCAGAGGATGACTTTGAAGGGGGATGAGCAGTATAGCAGCTTCCACACATCCATCCAGATATAGCACAATTACTGATGCATCTGGTAAGCACACTGCACACACACATCAGCATTTGTTTCAGTAGAAGAAAGGCATGGATGTGTGATCCAGATGCTTCCCGAGGCTCTTTAGGCAATGCAGCATTTGCCCATATGCTTTGCCAACATAGTAAGTTAGGATGAAAAAAGACACATCCATCAAGATCAACCTTTTATGTCCATATATAACCTGCCTAACTGCTAGTTGATCCAGAAGAAGGCAAAAAAAAACCTTCTGCAGTCTCTCCTATTTGCCTCAGAGGGGAAAAAAATCCTTTTCTGACTTCAAGATGGACCAGTCCCTGGATCAACTTGTACTAAGAGCTATGTAGTAGAAGACTGTAAAGTAGAAGAATAACCTCCTCCCGTGAATCTATACCCCTTTTATTACAGTTCAATACCCTGTTTGCCCTTGTTTGCTGATATAGAAAAATAAAGAGAAGAAACCTCCAGGCATCACACCAAAAATAGAAGTAGGCCTCCAGGTATTGCTACAGGCTATGAGGGGATGCTATCAGTTGTAGTTTAAAGGTGTCTGAAGGTCTGCAAATGCCTGCATAAGATAGTATTACATGAAATAATAATGGCGTTGCTGAACCATGACCTAGTTTGATGCCCTTTATGTGTCTTCTGCTTCCTACAGTGAAAGCTACAAAAGTGTCTACAAGCTGCCAGAATACTATCTAACCCTTATTTCACTGACCCAGAAAGTCAGACTTCACAGCTCAGTGACTTCACACCAGGGCTGGCTCTGTAGGGTTCAAATGGCTTTCTGTAATGGCCAAGTTAACACAAGACACATTAGCCTGTTATATTGCAACCTCCTACCCATAAACACATACACTACACAGCTGCTGAGAAGGCACTAGATTGGGCTAAGGAATTTCTCAACAAAGGCATTTCTCACCATAGACACAATCAGATAATGCAATAAAACCCTGCCACAAATGGTAGCCCCCATCTTATTCATTTAATCTATCCATTATCCTTCTGTATAAACATACAAACTAGAGTAACATTTTGTTTTTTTCTAATTACAACCTCTAAGTTTGCATTGAAAGGGAAGATCCGTTATCCAGATGTGGTTTGTGCATAGAGCACAAGGTAGACAATAGGAGCACTGAACTTTATAGACTTTGTGAGCAATTTTTCAGAAGGGTCAGTTTAGGGCAGTGACACACAGGGAGATTAGTCGCCACGCGACAAATCTTCATTGTCGCGGCGACTAATCTCCCTGCAATGCCATCCCACCGGGTAGAATGTAAATCGCCGGTGGGATGGCACCACAATTTGCTGAAGTTGCCTTGAGAGGAAACTTCAAGCGACTTCGGCAATTCGTGGCGCTGCGTATGCCATCCCACCGGTGATTTACATTCTGTGTGTTACTGCCCTTAGTTTAATAATGGACATCCACTAGTAATGAGCCAACCTGTCCCATTTGGCTTTGGGGAAAAAGTTGTGAAAGTGCTGAAAAATTTGTGAAACGGTAAAACGCGATTGCAACATTTTTCACATGCCTGCATCCTTTTTGACGAGACCACAACTTTTTTTAAGTGACCACAACCTTTTCCCCACTCTGCGAATTTTTGTCACCAATGGCGAAATGCGGAATTTCACAGCGAATCCATGCCTGGTGAAAAAATTTGTTTGTCAATAACATCCACTGGTCAACACTGTACTCTAGTACCCACTCTGGGGGGCTCAGACTAAAGGCCATTTAGGATGGTGATTGGGGAATGACAGCTATTTACTCTCCTAGATACCCCTGAAAATCCAGCTTGAAGGTCAATTAGGATGAGATCATGAACTGAGCACTTTGTTTTCGTTAGATATTCTTGTTGATGAATGGCAGATACAGCAATGTATTCTTTGGAACCTTGTTATGAGCTAAAGGGGTCCTGAAGAAAGGATGGTCTACCAAAGAAGGCTTGAACTAAAGAAGACAACCGCTGCTGTACACTGATTAGTCAAATGGATAGAGATTGCATGGTATGTATGTATGTATGTATAACTTTATTTATAAAGCGCCACAAGGGTACGCAGTGCTGTACAATCTTACAATATACACAATTACACACAGGGAGGAAAAGTGTTATAATAAATACAATAAATAAGTATAAATACACAGGGAGTAAGTGCCATGTGGTATGAGACACAGTAGGAAGGAGGTCCCTGCCCCGTAGAGCTTACACTCTAAGTGGTTGGGTAATATACAGGCACAAACTGGAAGGTAAGAGTGCACTAGATATGGGATCATCTGGTTTGGTAAATCATCTGGTTAAACTGCCAAATTGTTTTGGGCATGGAATGATATTTTGATGATAGACCAGCTTCATTTCATGCAACATATGAGGGCCAACACTTAAGGTGGCCATACACGGGCAGATCCGCTCGCTTGGCGATGTCGCCAAGCGAGCGGATCTTCACCCGATATCCCCACCTACGGGTGGCGATATCGGGGAGGCATGTCGGTGAATTCGATCGTTTGACCCTTGGGCCAAACGATCGAATTCTGCAAGCGGCAATGGGGCAGTCGGTTCGGGGACCGCATCAACGAGCCGATGCGGTCCCCGATCTGACGGGATTTTCTAACCTGGCCGACCGATATCTGCCCAATTTAAGGCCAGATATCGGTCGGCCAGTCCAATCGTTTCTGCCCCTACACGGGCCGATAAGCTGCCAAGTCGTTCCAAGGGACCGATATCGGCAGCTTCTATCGGCCCGTGTATGGGGACCTTTAGTAATGGGAAGCAATCGATGGCAATTCCTTACTTCTGATCAGCATTGCTCAGTGCCACAGCCCATTCCATAAGAATACGTAGACGGCACGTTCCTGCCCACACAAATATACTGTTTGCATTCATCGTTTGCTTAAGCTGCTAATGAGAGAGAAGATGTAAAGAAGATCATTTGTTGACGTTAGCACCCTCCTTTTTAAATATGAACTTGTGTTTGATCACTGGTTTTACTGTTGTATGCCAACACACATAACCTCTGACATCTACAAATCAGCATCATTTTGCCATGACTGCTACCGCTGAGAGTGTTTAAATATAGATTTTAAGAATTCTGCATGAAAAGAAGCAGTTTCATGTACAATGTGACATTTTAAACTATGTAATCCCTGATCTTAGTTTTTTTTTTAAACCTTTGTTTCTGTGATTCAACCTCAAAACTCTTAAACCTTTAGGGAAGGTGGAGAACTAAAGTCATGTACTAGATCTCTACTGTCTAATTACTCCATGTAGTCATTTGATTGTTTGACATGCCCCATGCTCATTGGCTGGTTTATAAAAAATACAATGGTGTCAAGACCATGGACCATTGAGCAAGCTGGGGCAATTAAAATCAATTGGAAGGCCACATCTGGCCCAGTGGCTATAAAAAAGGTACAAAAAACAATAGGAAATGCTTTGGGTTTTTTTTAACACAAGTGCTGAGAGCAGGCTATGAAGCAGCCATGGAAGTTCCCAGTGTTCCATCACAGCTACTTTTCAAGTGAATAAATGCCATATGTGCTGTCAGCCTTAGGGTGCTTGTGGCACTTTCCCAAGCTCATTTAAGGTAATTTGCACATTGATTTTATATTTTTTTTCTTTAATTTCCATAAATTTATATTGTCTAGATAAGGGATCATTAAGCATGCAATTAATTAACAGTGATGTCCATTCAGTTGAATGGGAGGCTAAATGTCTACAAAGCCAATTCCCAAAAGGGAATGTATATGGGGGTAGTGTAACAGTGACACTACAGTTTTTCTAGATAAAATTGGGTTTGGCACAAAATTTGCTCTACTTCACTAGTGAACTTAGGATTCTGTAAGGTCGATGTTTCCTACTAGACCCCCAAGGGAGGCCCTGAACTGTATACGGGGAGTCTATACTTAGGGTGAATGTTGATTTACTGTCATGCATACTCATGGCACTATAGAAAGGCAGGCCTGGACTGGCAATCAGTTGATTCTGGCAAATGCCCGAGGGGCAACAGTAAAGTGCTTTAAACAATTATTTATTGGGCTGGTGGGGGGCTGTTTGGACCTCTGTGTGCTTGAAATGCCAGGGCCTATTTTTAATCCCAGTCCGGACCTGTAGAAGGGTGACCTTTGAACCCAAGTTTTTATGCACAGGTATGGGATCCGTTACCCGGAAACACATTATCCAGGAAGCTCAGAATTACAGTAATGTAATCTCCGATTACAAATTTTAAAATATATTTAATTTATCTCTGTAATAAAAAAACAGTAGCCTGTACTTGATCCCAACTAAGATATAATTACCCCTTATTGGGGGCAGAACAGCCCTATTGGGTTTATTTAATGGTTAAATGAGTCCCTTTTCTCTGTAATAATAAAACAGTACCTGTACTTGATCCCAACTAAGATATAATTACCCCTTATTGGGGGCAGAACAGCCCTATTGGGTTTATTTAATGGTTAAATGATTCCCTTTTCTCTGTAATAATAAAACAGTACCTGTACTTGATCCCAACTAAGATATAATTACCCCTTATTGGGGGCAGAACAGCCCTATTGGGTTTATTTAATGGTTAAATGATTCCCTTTTCTCTGTAATAATAAAACAGTACCTGTACTTGATCCCAACTAAGATATAATTACCCCTTATTGGGGGCAGAACAGCCCTATTGGGTTTATTTAATGGTTAAATGATTCCCTTTTCTCTGTAATAATAAAACAGTATCTGTACTTGATCCCAACTAAGATATAATTACCCCTTATTGGGGGCAGAACAGCCCTATTGGGTTTATTTAATGGTTAAATGATTCCCTTTTCTCTGTAATAATAAAACAGTACCTGTACTTGATCCCAACTAAGATATAATTCCCTTGTCCAAAAAACCCCAGGTCCTTAGCATTCTGGATTACATGTCCCATACCTGTATATGTAACCTTGTTATTAGCTGAGGGCCGACCAAAGGAGAGATTCAAACATATACCTCTGCTATAAGGCTGCTAGACACTTCTATTTATATATATAATGCATAACTTTGTCAGACATCCATGTAAGGACTTACATAACAGCATAAGCAAAGTTTACCCATCCAGAACCCACAGTGACCAATCAATCTAACGGCACTAAACCAATAAAAGTGAACTGCTAATTGCTTGCTGGGGCTACAGGACAAATATGTGCCCTTGTTGCTGCAGAGGCCTTTGAGTGTTTCATGTCTAGCTTCAATTTTTTTTACTTGTCTGGAGCTCCACGTCAGTCTAATACTTAATATCATTTGCAGAGAGTGGGCACGGCTCCCAAAAGTAAGGGGAAAGGATCACCGAGAATGGCGCACAGACCCAAACCGCAACGTTTTTATTATAATGTTAAAGTTTCTGCTGTCAGTTTCTTTAATGATTTTATTTTTAAAAGTTGGTTTCTCTACCACATGAAGACTAGAAGTTTCCTTTATCATGTGACAGAAATAATATTGACTAGACAGCTTTATATGCTTCAAAAAAAAAAAAAAAACAAGTAATTCAGGGTACTGAAAATAGTAAAGTATGGGATTAATTACAGTCGGTGCCTGGAGCGGTATCAGAACAGGGTCTGTGTTCCAAGCAGCCAGCACAGTGTGATGTTATCCATCAGCCTTCGTACGGGGTCAGAGGCCACTGCTGAATCAGGGAAAATCAGAAGCACATTTGGTTTGTTTCAAGACAAACTGGTATCTCGCTCTAGGCTTCAGTCAATAAGCAACAGGCGTTCCGACCACAAGGCAAGTCAGGGGGTAAGAGGTGAGCAAAATGGGCAGCCAAGTTTTGGAACTCTATGAATTTCAAAGCAACTTGGCCTAGGTAACCATTCGTGAATACGTGGGCGATAAAAACAGAATAAAGTTTTATACAACCGTCTGAGAGACTTTGTACCTTGAGATAACTTCATCTATTAAAAAAATATTAATCCATAGCAAGAAGGAACCATTTCACAACCGATAAGCAGCCGTTGAGGAGCAGAGGAATTAGAAGTTGCAAGTCAATGGGATGTGGGGACTACATGCTTCTAGCAATTCTTCTCTGCTTCTTCCATCCATTCTATTAAACCAGCAGTTCCAAAGTCATAGTTGGCCAAAAGGAACATATGAACTGACTCTACCAGAACTTAAACTGGAATAAAAGTATATCTAGCATTTTTGGTTTTGAGGCAGTGCTGTAAGTAGAGGGGCGTATGAATTGTTTTTGTTTTAAGAATAGATTTACAGTGCATAGTCTTTTGTTTATTTCCCTTGGCTTCCATAGGCACAAGGTGACACTCAGGGACAGATTGAGAAGAGCAAAAGACAAAGGCAAATAGAAAGATGGAAATGATTCACTTTCTTTCATTCACCTATACAAATAGTGAGCCACGTGCCAGTGGATACTTGGTCATTCCAAGGTGGCCACACACGGGCCGATAAAACCTGCTGATGGTCAGAGTCTGCAGCCCTCAGATGGGCCTACCCAAACAAAATCTGGCTGAAAATCAACCATTTGTCGATTGGGCAGGTTTAAAAAGTGCAGGAATGCATCAGCGCATTGATGTTGTCCTCATCCTGACAGCCTGTATCATGTCAATTATGATTATTTGGCCCTCGGCCTCAAGGTGGGCATATCGGAGAAAGATCCTCTTGTTTGGTGACCTTGCCACCTTTACTTGTTTTGTTGCTATTGGATTATCGGACTACAACAGAAAACAATGTAATTGTCATGCTGTCTTTTAATACATCCCTGGCTTGTGATTCTGAGAAATACCAGAATTCTGCTGGGTTACTTGGCTAATAGGGCCACAGGTCACATAGTGAGAGGGCTGCAGGGCACACTGGGAACCAGTGTTAGCCTGCCTAACCAATTGTTACTCTCCTACCAGGTGTCATTACTAAGCTACTCAACCAGTTTCTGGTACAGGTATTGGACCCCTTATCCGGAAACCCATTATCCAGAAAGTTCAAAATTACAGAACAGTCATCTCCCATAGTGGGAAAAACATGTGAGGAACAAAGCAGGCAGGCACTCCGAATTCCCAAAAATTATGTAGAAAAAGGCAGCCGGATAGTAATAAAAATTGTATATAGTTTATTTAATCCATATGTAAAAAACAAGAGAAGCCTTACGCGTTTCGTACCGAAGGGTACTTAATCATAGCCCCATCTCCCATAGACTCCATTTTAATCAAATAATTCACATTTTTAAAAATAGTTTCCTTTTTCTCTGTAATAATAAAACTTGATTCCAACTAAAATATAATTACCCCTTATTGGGGGCAGAACGGCCCTATTGGGTTTATTTAATGGTTAAATAATTCCCTTTTCTCTGTAATAATAAAACAGTACCTGTACTTGATCCCAACTAAGATATAATTACCCCTTATTGGGGGCAGAACAGCCCTATTGGGTTTATTTAATGGTTAAATGATTCCCTTTTCTCTGTAATAATAAAACAGTACCTGTACTTGATTCCAACTAAAATATAATTAATCCTTATTGGAGCCAAATCAATCCTATTGAGATTAATTACTGTTTAAATAATTTGTTTAGTAGACTTAAGATAGGAGATCTGAATCACGGAAAGACCCCTTATCTGGAAAACCCCAGGTCCCGAGCATTCTGAAGTCCCATACCTGTACTTATATGAGCTGATTATCTCAAGAAACTCATTCACCAGCACAAAGTACAGTCATTGTTTATAATTCCCATAGTAGCAGCACATATCACTTTCATATTCAGCAGCCGCTATCATTTTTACATTGAAGTTGTTTGCTCTGCATTCTGTCTCAGGATTCCATGTCAGTGACTGTGCGGCCTGTGGTCAATGTCCGACCGTTAGCTTTCACATTCTCTCAGGGGAAGATCATCACGGGGCTTTTTCTGATTCAGTCTTACCGTTATGAGGGTTTTTACCTGAGCAAATGATAACATGGGCCAAGTTCCAGCTTACATTAGATTTCTGATGAATAAATGCATATTTTGGACACAGAAGTTAGTGGATAACATGCTAGGGGAGACAGGAGATAGTGGATAACATGCTAGGGGAGACAGGAGATAGTGGATAACATGCTAGGGGAGACAGGAGATAGTGGATAACATGCTAGGGGAGACAGGAGATAGTGGATAACATGCTAGGGGAGACAGGAGATAGTGGATAACATGCTAGGGGAGACGGGTTAGTGGATAACATGCTAGGTGAGACAGGAGTTAGTGGATAACATGCTAGGGGAGACAGGAGATAGTGGATAACATGCTAGGGGAGACAGGAGATAGTGGATAACATGCTAGGGGAGACAGGAGATAGTGGATAACATGCTAGGGGAGACAGGAGATAGTGGATAACATGCTAGGGGAGACAGGAGATAGTGGATAACATGCTAGGGGAGACAGGAGATAGTGGATAACATGCTAGGGGAGACAGGAGATAGTGGATAACATGCTAGGGGAGACAGGAGACAGTGGATAACATGCTAGGGGAGACAGGAGATAGTGGATAACATGCTAGGGAGACAGGAGATAGTGGATAACATGCTAGGGGAGACAGGAGTTAGTGGATAACATGCTAGGGGAGACAGGAGATAGTGGATAACATGCTAGGGGAGACAGGAGATAGTGGATAACATGCTATGGGAGACAGGAGATAGTGGATAACATGCTAGGGGAGACAGGAGATAGTGGATAACATGCTAGGGGAGACAGGAGTTAGTGGATAACATGCTAGGGGAGACAGGAGATAGTGGATAACATGCTAGGGGAGACAGGAGTTAGTGGATAACATGCTAGGGGAGACAGGAGATAGTGGATAACATGCTATGGGAGACAGGGGATAGTGGATAACATGCTAGGGGAGACAGGGGTTAGTGGATAACATGCTAGGGAGACAGGAGATAGTGGATAACATGCTAGGGGAGACAGGAGATAGTGGATAACATGCTAGGGGAGACAGGAGATAGTGGATAACATGCTAGGGGAGACAGGAGTTAGTGGATAACATGCTAGGGGAGACAGGAGATAGTGGATAACATGCTAGGGGAGACAGGAGATAGTGGATAACATGCTAGGGGAGACAGGAGATAGTGGATAACATGCTAGGGGAGACGGGTTAGTGGATAACATGCTAGGGGAGACAGGAGTTAGTGGATAACATGCTAGGGGAGACAGGAGATAGTGGATAACATGCTAGGGGAGACAGGAGATAGTGGATAACATGCTAGGGGAGACAGGAGATAGTGGATAACATGCTAGGGGAGACAGGAGATAGTGGATAACATGCTAGGGGAGACAGGAGATAGTGGATAACATGCTAGGGGAGACAGGAGATAGTGGATAACATGCTAGGGGAGACAGGAGATAGTGGATAACATGCTAGGGGAGACAGGAGATAGTGGATAACATGCTAGGGGAGACAGGAGTTAGTGGATAACATGCTAGGGGAGACAGGAGATAGTGGATAACATGCTAGGGGAGACAGGAGATAGTGGATAACATGCTATGGGAGACAGGAGATAGTGGATAACATGCTAGGGGAGACAGGAGATAGTGGATAACATGCTAGGGGAGACAGGAGTTAGTGGATAACATGCTAGGGGAGACAGGAGATAGTGGATAACATGCTAGGGGAGACAGGAGTTAGTGGATAACATGCTAGGGGAGACAGGAGATAGTGGATAACATGCTATGGGAGACAGGGGATAGTGGATAACATGCTAGGGGAGACAGGGGTTAGTGGATAACATGCTAGGGGTGACAGGAGATAGTGGATAACATGCTAGGGGAGACAGGAGTTAGTGGATAACATGCTAGGGGAGACAAGGAGATAGTGGATAACATGCTAGGGGAGACAGGGGTTAGTGGATAACATGCTAGGGGAGACAGGGGTTAGTGGATAACATGCTAGGGGAGACAGGAGATAGTGGATAACATGCTAGGGGAGACAGGAGATAGTGGATAACATGCTAGGGGAGACAGGAGTTAGTGGACAACATGCTAGGGGAGACAGGAGATAGTGGATAACATGCTAGGGGAGACAGGAGTTAGTGGATAACATGCTAGGGGAGACAGGAGATAGTGGATAACATGCTATGGGAGACAGGGGATAGTGGATAACATGCTAGGGGAGACAGGGGTTAGTGGATAACATGCTAGGGGAGACAGGAGATAGTGGATAACATGCTAGGGGAGACAGGAGATAGTGGATAACATGCTAGGGGAGACAGGAGATAGTGGATAACATGCTAGGGGAGACAGGAGTTAGTGGATAACATGCTAGGGGAGACAGGAGATAGTGGATAACATGCTAGGGGAGACAGGAGATAGTGGATAACATGCTAGGGGAGACAGGAGATAGTGGATAACATGCTAGGGGAGACGGGTTAGTGGATAACATGCTAGGGGAGACAGGAGTTAGTGGATAACATGCTAGGGGAGACAGGAGATAGTGGATAACATGCTAGGGGAGACAGGAGATAGTGGATAACATGCTAGGGGAGACAGGAGATAGTGGATAACATGCTAGGGGAGACAGGAGATAGTGGATAACATGCTAGGGGAGACAGGAGATAGTGGATAACATGCTAGGGGAGACAGGAGATAGTGGATAACATGCTAGGGGAGACAGGAGATAGTGGATAACATGCTAGGGGAGACAGGAGATAGTGGATAACATGCTAGGGGAGACAGGAGTTAGTGGATAACATGCTAGGGGAGACAGGAGATAGTGGATAACATGCTAGGGGAGACAGGAGATAGTGGATAACATGCTATGGGAGACAGGAGATAGTGGATAACATGCTAGGGGAGACAGGAGATAGTGGATAACATGCTAGGGGAGACAGGAGTTAGTGGATAACATGCTAGGGGAGACAGGAGATAGTGGATAACATGCTAGGGGAGACAGGAGTTAGTGGATAACATGCTAGGGGAGACAGGAGATAGTGGATAACATGCTATGGGAGACAGGGGATAGTGGATAACATGCTAGGGGAGACAGGGGTTAGTGGATAACATGCTAGGGGTGACAGGAGATAGTGGATAACATGCTAGGGGAGACAGGAGTTAGTGGATAACATGCTAGGGGAGACAAGGAGATAGTGGATAACATGCTAGGGGAGACAGGGGTTAGTGGATAACATGCTAGGGGAGACAGGGGTTAGTGGATAACATGCTAGGGGAGACAGGAGATAGTGGATAACATGCTAGGGGAGACAGGAGATAGTGGATAACATGCTAGGGGAGACAGGAGTTAGTGGACAACATGCTAGGGGAGACAGGAGATAGTGGATAACATGCTAGGGGAGACAGGAGATAGTGGATAACATGCTAGGGGAGACAGGAGATAGTGGATAACATGCTAGGGGAGACAGGAGATAGTGGATAACATGCTAGGGGAGACAGGAGATAGTGGATAACATGCTAGGGGAGACAGGAGATAGTGGATAACATGCTAGGGGAGACAGGAGATAGTGGATAACATGCTAGGGGAGACAGGAGATAGTGGATAACATGCTAGGGGAGACAGGAGTTAGTGGATAACATGCTAGGGGAGACAGGAGATAGTGGATAACATGCTAGGGGAGACAGGAGATAGTGGATAACATGCTATGGGAGACAGGAGATAGTGGATAACATGCTAGGGGAGACAGGAGATAGTGGATAACATGCTAGGGGAGACAGGAGTTAGTGGATAACATGCTAGGGGAGACAGGAGATAGTGGATAACATGCTAGGGGAGACAGGAGTTAGTGGATAACATGCTAGGGGAGACAGGAGATAGTGGATAACATGCTATGGGAGACAGGGGATAGTGGATAACATGCTAGGGGAGACAGGGGTTAGTGGATAACATGCTAGGGGTGACAGGAGATAGTGGATAACATGCTAGGGGAGACAGGAGTTAGTGGATAACATGCTAGGGGAGACAAGGAGATAGTGGATAACATGCTAGGGGAGACAGGGGTTAGTGGATAACATGCTAGGGGAGACAGGGGTTAGTGGATAACATGCTAGGGGAGACAGGAGATAGTGGATAACATGCTAGGGGAGACAGGAGATAGTGGATAACATGCTAGGGGAGACAGGAGTTAGTGGACAACATGCTAGGGGAGACAGGAGATAGTGGATAACATGCTAGGGGAGACAGGAGATAGTGGATAACATGCTAGGGGAGACAGGAGTTAGTGGATAACATGCTAGGGGAGACAGGAGATAGTGGATAACATGCTAGGGGAGACAGGAGATAGTGGATAACATGCTAGGGGAGACAGGAGATAGTGGATAACATGCTAGGGGAGACAGGAGATAGTGGATAACATGCTAGGGGAGACAGGAGATAGTGGATAACATGCTAGGGGAGACAGGAGTTAGTGGATAACATGCTAGGGGAGACAGGAGATAGTGGATAACATGCTAGGGGAGACAGGAGATAGTGGATAACATGCTAGGGGAGACAGGAGATAGTGGATAACATGCTAGGGGAGACAGGAGATAGTGGATAACATGCTAGGGGAGACAAGGAGATAGTGGATAACATGCTAGGGGAGACAGGAGATAGTGGATAACATGCTAGGGGAGACAGGAGTTAGTGGATAACATGCTAGGGGAGACAAGGAGATAGTGGATAACATGCTAGGGGAGACAGGAGATAGTGGATAACATGCTAGGGGAGACAGGAGATAGTGGATAACATGCTAGGGGAGACAGGAGATAGTGGATAACATGCTAGGGGAGACAGGAGATAGTGGATAACATGCTAGGGGAGACAAGGAGATAGTGGATAACATGCTAGGGGAGACAAGGAGATAGTGGATAACATGCTAGGGGAGACAGGAGATAGTGGATAACATGCTAGGGGAGACAGGAGATAGTGGATAACATGCTAGGGGAGACAAGGAGATAGTGGATAACATGCTAGGGGAGACAGGAGATAGTGGATAACATGCTAGGGGAGACAGGAGATAGTGGATAACATGCTAGGGGAGACAGGAGATAGTGGATAACATGCTAGGGGAGACAGGAGATAGTGGATAACATGCTAGGGGAGACAAGGAGATAGTGGATACAATACTAGGGGAGACAAGAGTTTGTGCATAAGATTCTAGTGAATAACGCCCTGTAGGAGACAGTAGTTTGAGGATAACACAATGGGATAGAAATTACTTTGTAGATTTCACAATGGGGGAGAGAGAAATTAGTAGATAACACAGTGGGGAACACAGAAGTCTCTGCTCAAGGCAATGCTATTTGCAGAACTGCATTGGTTTATGGTGTTTTAACCAACTCTCACTGATTGCTAACCTTAAGCTGGCCATACACTGCTAGATTCACTCATTTTGTGAGGTCTACAAACAAGTGGAATTGGACCCAGTATGGCCACCCACAAGCAGGATGAATTCTGGTTAATTCAATCTTTAGCTCTGGGGTCAACAATAACATTTTACCCTGTGGCCTACAGAGGATGAGGCCAATATCAACACGCCAACGCACTACTCATTCGATAGAAAACTATCCAATTAAAATGTTTCTATTTTTAGCCCGATATCAGTCTGGAGGGCCCATCACAGGCCAATAAGCTGCTGACTGTCCTATACTTGAAGATCTGTTTGTCTGGTGACCTTGCCATACCTTTACCTAATAAAGTCACCTATATGAGGGCCAGACTGGGCTGCTCCAATCGTTTGGACCCTGGGCCAGTGAATCATAACAGAAGCCAATGCAGACCTGTTGGCAGAGCACCCCATCTGACCAATTTGTGGCTTGATATCTGTCAGGGAGGGCCCATTCATTGGCAGATAAGCGACCAACTTGGTCTGAAGGAGCAGCTTGAACCTTCTCAGTTTGGTCAGCTTTAAATGGGACATTGGCCAAATGCCCTGCAATAAAACTATCCT
Organism: Xenopus tropicalis; assembly: GCF_000004195.4. NCBI lineage: Eukaryota > Metazoa > Chordata > Amphibia > Anura > Pipidae > Xenopus > Xenopus tropicalis. Next base: position 17,896,097 of record NC_030681.2, read on the forward strand.
CAGTAGTCAGGAGTTACAAAGAATAACAGACTATTAATCAGTAACACCACAACCACGATTTATAGGTTAACCTTCCAAACTGTACTTTGTCCTCCTTCCATTAACTTGGCCAGTGAAACACTAATAAATGTTAAAGCAGCGCAACATGGCATAAACCTGCACCATTAACCTTTGTGCAATTAATAATAGTATAACAGGGCCAAAACTGAAAAACATTCACTCACAACCATCCCACGCCAGAGTTTTGCACAAAAACCTACATGTTTGGAATATGAGTATATCTACATTGCACAACAACTAAAATATTAGTTCCATTAACATTCGACTCAGCATCTTCCCAAACCCCCTGTAATGTTGACTGGGATCAACTTGTGGCTCCCCTCCACCACCACCAATCGTATGGAGCACATCTGATCCTCTTTATCCAGATATGCCCTCTGACCCTACAGGGGGGAGTTCCTGGGCATTATCACTGACTTTTGACTTCCCACTAAACAAGTTTCCAGTTGGAGCCTGTTCTACATCAGCTCCAGGCCCTGATGCTAATGAAAGCCACACTTTGATGCTATTTTCAGAGCTCTGTATTACCTTTAAAAAAAAAACAGCATTCTCCGGCATTCACATATTGATATCAGCTGGATGTTTGCAACATATCAGACTGGTTGGAGAGACCCATAAACTATAGCTTGGGCTATAAAAAAGGTCACTGTAATAAGCAATGCTTTTCATTTATTCCCTATTTCTCTATAAACGGAGCAATCATTTCTAATAACGTTAAAATAATGTCCAGAAAATCCATGGAAATCTAAGAGGTCTTTCTTTCTAATATCTGATTTATCATTTATCAATGAAAATCCTGGCAGTGGAATGACTAAAGGGAGTGGAATAGATAAAGGGATGCTACTTGGGGCACTATAGGTGGCCATACACAGGCAGATTTAGGATGGCAATTTGAGTCCTGTACACGGGATGTGCCTGTGTACGGGGACCCCCGACGACCTGACTGGCATCTGAATAAAAACCACTCCTATTTCCGTCATTGTAATTCAATTGTTTGGTGCTAGGGCCAAACGATCAAATTGCCCGATATTGTCCACTTTATCACCCACCCCAGATGTGTTTTTTGGGGGTGTTTACCTACTGTATAAGGTGCCCAAAAGTATTTTGTAGTGGTGGGCCCAGGGAGGTCTAGTCTAGATCAGAGTATTTTATTTTGGACTTTCTCTAGTTGATTCTACCAACTTGGGGCAGTGCAATTAAACCAATCAAATCAGATCATTTAAACAAATATCTTTTTTGTTTGATTAACTTCAACATTTTGTGTGTTGTGTGTGGTAATGTCCAAGGATGTGAATATTTGTGCAGGACACTATATTCTGTGTTTGTCAGGGTGCATTGCCAGCATAGTTCTATGTGTATATTTATTTACCAATCACTTTCACTCCCATATGTGTCCTATCCTAGACAGATTCATTGAACCCCTGGACCCGTAGGACATTCTTGGCCACATGTAGCCCATCCATATGGCAACACCAAAAGGGTTACATCCTGCTGTGCTTCTTTCAGTAACTTTATCTAGTCAAGCCTAGACACAACTAGAAATCTGTTTTGCATTATCCACCCCAGTTAACCAGTGTCCTTGATTTCCACAATGATTTCACAGGCGCTTGTTGAAATGGAAAACACAAAGAAAGGTGCAATGATGGGGAACAGTGGTCAATTTTTGTATAACAATAACATAAACATGCCAGGATGAGTGTTGGGGCAATAATTAAAGAAATTAAAAAACCATGACATCACCCTCCTCCAGTTCTATTTTTGACATGTGCTAACCATTAACAGTTTAGCATTAATGGAAATTCTGACTGCGTGGCTCTGCTAAACAAATGCCCCCCTAGTGACAAGCTTTTAATAGTGCTGCGAAGATTTTGTTCCAGAAAGGCTCCAGACTGATATTCTATGCATGAGCACATTTTGTTTAGAGTTACTTTCTCTCTGGGGGGGTTGAAATTTCTTTCTGTTACTCAATTACATAGGTCTATATAGAATGCATTAGGAGCATTGCCTGGCTTGTGTGGGGTGGAAACAAATAAAGCAGGCTTAAGGTGGCCAAATGAGCAAATCTTTCCCCCGATATGCCCACCGAGGTTGGGCAATATTGTGCTAATGTAATTGTTTGGCCTTAGGGCTAAAGGATCGCATTGCAATTAAGAGGATATGAGAAGTTGGAGCAAGGACCACATCAATGAGCTGATGTAGTTCTCGATCCAACAGAAAAATCAAGCCTGCCTGATCGACATCTGGCCAATTTTCTGACAAATATCAGTTGGGGAGGCCTGCCGGAGGGTCCCATACACCGGCAGATAAGCTGCTGAGTCGGTCTGAAGGACCCAATCAGAACCTTAAATCTGCCCCTCTATGGCCACCTTTAGTGTGCACAGATACCCTGGCGACCTCTGTACATAAAGATACAGTAGAAAAAACGGGTGTTCTATTACTGTTGTTTCCCTCTCAAAAGAAACCCGTTGCTTTGAAATCAGGGATGTCAAAGAGGCGATGTTAGCACTCTGTAGCAAGCACATGGTGTAGAGTTGGGTAGTTGAACTATAGCATGATTGCTTCCATATTTGCTACCATAGTCCTTCATTGTGATAACAGCAGCAGTTGTTGGACTTGAAGGTCCAAGCTTTGTTCAGGAGCTTATAACAAGGTTACAGATACAAGAAAATATTGGCGTACCAGTCATTCAGCCATAATTTTAAGAATATCTTAAACCCAAAATTTTACCAGAACTGTCATGCAGGCTTGGCCCCCTTGCCACTGCTCCAAATCCCGGGCGTTAGGCCCACAGTCTGCAAATCACTGCCTTGCAGTAAAGGTGGCCATACACGGCCGATTGTAGGTGACCATACACGGCCGATTGTAGGCCGATTGGACCAATTCAGCAGCTTATCGGCCCATGTAGGGACAGGAAGGAGGGGCATGCCCAACCGATATCTGGCCTGAAATTGGGCAGATATCGATCGGGCAGGTTAAAAGATTAAGTTGGATTGGGGCCCGCATTGGTCCCCGAACCGATTGCCCCATTGCCACCATTTTCCCCGATATTGCCCACCCGTAGGTGGGGATATCGGGAGAAGATCCGCTCGCTTGGGCACCTTAAGTAAGGGGGAGACCAATTCTGGACTCACTGGCCAGTGTCAAACGGACTCACCAGGATACCTTGAAAACTCCCAGGGCACCAATGTGACAATGGGCCTTCCTGCTAACCAACCATTTGGCCTTGTATGGGTTATTCCATGTCCATTCTCCATTTCTTTATGACAACAAAAAGGAGAAATGGAGGAAAGGCTAGATGGTAATATGTAAAGAGCAGAGACAATGAGAATAAAGAAAGTAAGTGAAGAAATAAATAAATATAGTCTCGAGAGCAGGCTGTGTATGAAATGTTGGCACAGGAGGGAGCACTTTTAACAGAGATCTTATTGGTTTCTAGATGGTCTGTCTAAATATTTTACCTCTCGATGCTCCTTCTCTGTGGGTGGGAGTTGCTCAACTGTAATTCCCTTACTTTCATATCTGCCTGCTGTAAAGCTGCCCATACACGTACCAATAATATTTTACAGAATGATATTTTGTGCAGCTATTGGTGCATGAATGGTGAGTACATAGGAAGTAAACAGGCTGAAAAACTTAATTGGGTATGTAATTACCCTCGACGCTCTATTGTATAGCTCTGCAGAATCAGTCGGGGCATTATAAATACATGTTGATTAATATAGGGTTGCTGTTTATTTATGCAAAGCAATTTAAACCTAAGAGCCCACATCTGATGATAGACTACAACTCCCAACATGCCTTTAAAACCGTAGGCAGAACATTACCAGACTATGTTTGTGTTACAGTATATGGCTTACCCTTAATGGAGAACATAAAAAGGAGAACATTGCAGCAGAAAACAAAGAGTTGTGCCAGCTGTCATCTACAACAAACTGAAAAACTAGACTGAAGAACCATCAAACAGGACAAAGAGGACTGTAATAATGTAATAATAGTTATCCTTTAACTTCTGCGGGCAATGTCAAGTTCAGGTATTAATTGTCTACGATCAGTATTTACATTCTGGCTAAAATATTCCTAAGATAAGAGAAGTAAATAGCAGTAAACACCTGCCCGTTTCACCGGAGAGGAGAACAAACATTAACACGGAGAAGGACAAATAAAGACTGACAATGAAGGATTTCCTGTGACTTAGAAATGACTGCAAGCTCTTACACCATGTAGCCAGATGATTTATTGGCATGTTGTTTCTCCATTTGAATATGTAGAGAATATGTTGACATCCAGGCCCTGCACATATGTGGTAAGGCACTCTGGAGCCATATTACTAGCGAGGGCAGGAAGGACAGAATGAGGAGAAATAAGTCACATATAAGGTAATGTGACTCACAGCCCTGGTTTCTCCTAGTAACTTTTATCACACTGGGGCACTTTAGCTTTGGATGTTTAACCTCAGGATGTTGGTAAGCAGCTGGTTTACACATTTGGTAGACATGTTGGTAGACACATTTCATGTCCAATTTGATGATTTGGAAGATGACCAAAGGACAGCTATTTGGAAGCCATCAATTATTTAGATGCTGTCAGTGTCGGACTGGCCCAACAGGATACCAGGAAAATTCCTGATATCCCCAACTACGGGTGCGCGATATCGGGGGAATTTAGGCTAATTCGGTCGTTTCACCCTGCGGCCAAACGATCAAATTATACCAACTGGAATAGACGCAGTTGTTTCAGGGGCCGCATCAATGAGCCAACTAAATTTTTTAACCTGCCCGAACGATATCTGCCCGGTTTCAGGCCAAATATCGGTCGAGCCAGTTGTTGTTGTTTCCTCTACACAGAGCGATAAGCTGCCGAACAGGTCCAAGGGACCGATATCGGCAGCTACTATCAGCCCGTGTATGGCCACCTTAAGTGGGCCCTCCTGCTCAGCCAACCATTTGCCTTGTATGCCTATACCATGGCCATTGCTCAATTCTATATAAGAAGAAATGGAGGAAAGGATAGATACTAGTAAGTAAAAAGAAGTAATTAAGAGACTAAAGAAAGTGAGTGAACCGAGAAGCGGAGAGTGGGCCTAAGGTCTAAGGTTTTCTGGTAGGTCTGTGGCACCCTACTCCGACGCTGGATACCGATCATTCAAAATGTTAGGAAACCATAACATGGAGTATCTGACTTACTTGGTTTGGAAATACTGCCACTTTCACCATCTCTTTGACCAAAATAGCAAATATGGGGGTTATCAATCTCTTTTTTTTGCCAAGACCTCATATCCTTATCATAGTAAGCAGGTTCTTTTACTACTTTAATACATGTATAGGATCCATTATCTGGAAACCCTTTATCTTAAAAGCAATGAATTACAGGAAGGCCATCTCCCACAGACTTCATTTTAATCAAATAATTAAAAATTTAAAAAATGATTTTCTTTTTTTCTCTGTAATAATAAAATATTAACTTGTACTTGATCCCAACTAAGATATAATTACCCCTTATTGGGGGCAGAACAGCCCTATTGGGTTTATTTAATGGTTAAATTATTCCCTTTTCTCTGTAATAATAAAACAGTACCTGTACTTGATCCCAACTAAGATATAATTACCCCTTATTGGGGGCAGAACAGCCCTATTGGGTTTATTTCATGGTTAAATGATTCCCTTTTCTCTGTAATAATAAATCAGTACCTGTACTTGATCCCAACTAAGATATAATTAGCCCTTATTGGGGGCAGAACAGCCCTATTGGGTTTATTTCATGGTTAAATGATTCCCTTTTCTCTGTAATAATAAAACAGTACCTGTACTTGATCCCAACTAAGATATAATTACCCCTTATTGGGGCAGAACAGTCCTATTGGGTTTATTTAATGGTTAAATGATTCCCTTTTCTCTGTAATAATAAAACAGTACCTGTACTTGATCCCAACTAAGATATAATTACCCCTTATTGGGGGCAGAACAGTCCTATTGGGTTTATTTAATGGTTAAATGATTCCCTTTTCTCTGTAATAATAAAACAGTACCTGTACTTGATCGCAACTAAGATATAATTAATCCTTATTGGGGGCAGAACAGCCCTATTGGGTTTATTTAATGGCAGACAGTTATCAGTAAATGATCAGCATTGTCTATTTTTGTAGCTGTGACAAGTAGCTGCTACTAGTAGCTCTGTGTGTGTCTTTACCTATAGGCCTTCAAGCATAACCAGCATCCCTACCAGTGTTCTAAGTGGCCACAAATGGGTCTGGCACCACTGGTTTAAGTGACACTAGTCCTCCATGAACAGATACATGAAGAAAAACTGTTCTTGTAGGCATTCACATAGATCCAGAAAGAACACCAGAGATGAGTGAAAAAACAACCGAAAGGGTTCTGGGAATACTGAGTGAGGGTGAAGACACACGGAGCTACTAGTAGCAGCTACTTTTTCACGGCTACATAACTCCAGAAAATACCCTGACATTACTGAGAATTGCCTCTGCTAAAACACACGTAGAGACAAGTAGCTGCTACTAGTAGCTCCGTGTATCTTCACCCTGAGACTGTTGGTACTGGGAAATCCCATGACAACTGCCTCACTAAAATCAATGAATGCCATTAGCTCTCTAAATTTGCAATCAACATTTATCCAAGTCCAATTTTTGGAAAATGGAATATTATAGGGCTTGTCTTGTTGTGTAACTGGTAAAAACCTATTTTCTTCATTCCAGAAGGCATTGTGGTTCAAACTAAAGTAGCTGGCTGTGTCAATAAACACTGTTGAGATCATGTGCTTGTAGACAATGGCACGCCACTACTGTGATGGCACTCCAGAGCAAGCGCACCAAGCAAACATTCCCTGGCAGCTAAATGTGTTATCTACTATAGGAAACCAGTTTTACTTTCCCCGAAAATATACCTTTAATTGAAAATAACTTTTTCCTAGAACTTGATGTTTACACAGCTAAACAAATTCTACTTAGATTTACAAAAAGGATTTGCTGGCAGGTAGAAGACAATAGCTACTCGTTACATAGTGAAACATAATTATACTTTACTACTTAATGCAGAGTAATGGGTAAGGGTGCAGGGCAAGGTAGAAAGGGCCAGGGCCTGCAGCTAATAAAGAAAGAAATACAATCAGAAATGACCAGTTAGAGCTCTATCTAACCTTGAAATGGAATTGTCATCTCTTCCCTGACAGTCTTTGTTTGTATGTTTACATGGGCCAATAAAAGCTAAAAGCTAAACTATCTATAAATGTGGCCATACACGGGCCAATTGTAGCTGCCGATATCGGTCCTTTAGACCAATTCGGCAGCTTATCGGCCCGTGTAGGGGCACAAACGACCAGCCTGCCAGACCGACATCTGGCCTGAAATTGGGCAGATATCAATTTGGCAGGTTGTAGTCGGATCGGGGACCATATCTGCAAACAATCGAATTAGAACACCAGAATAGGCGCAGTCGGTTCGGGGACCGCATCAACGATCAAATTAGCCTAAATTCACCCAATATTGCCCACCCGTAGGTGGGGATATCGGGAGAAGATCCACTCAGTTGGCGACCTCACCAAGCGAGCGGATCTTCACGTGTATGCCCACCTTAAGGCAGGTGAGAAAATCCAATTGACAAGGACCAAATTGGTGCACTGGTCCACTCATGATGGTTCTCAGCAGTCCTGCACTATGCTCCAGTTATTGGTCTGAAGGCCAAACAATCAGGTCAGCTCAAATTGGCTCAGCACATAGGTGGCTAGATTGGGTCGAGATCTGCTTGTTTACCATCCACCTTACAAGCAGATCTGTAGGTATATGTCCAGCTTGAGATGAAATACTGCCAAACATCATGGTTTAATCAGCTATAGAAACCATATAAATATGTGTTAGCCTGGAATATTTTATTTCTGTACATGCAGTAGTTGGCCTGAAGTTTAACCCAGCTACTTCTACCACTCAACCTCAAGCTGAAGATATCCAATTGGCAACACCTGTGACCTATGCAGGGTTGATACCAGTCCACATTTGGCAGGTGTTTTTCAGTTCTGGAAAGGCTGGAAGTGTTCCATAAACATTTGCAGATACATTATATAGCTTTAAGAAGGGGTTGGATGGCTTTTTAGCAAGTGAGAAAATACAGGGTCATGGGAGATAGTGCTTAGTACAAGTTAATGGATTTTTTCTCACTCTGAGGCAAATTGGAGAGGCTTCAGAATGTTTTTTTTTGCAACTGGCAGTTAGGCAGGTTTCAGATTGACACAAAAAAAGTTAAACTCGATTGACCTGTGTCTTTTTCCAACCTAACTTATTATGTTACTATGTCTGTAATCACAGATTTTAAGGACACGGTTTCGGTTCTGTGCTTTTGGTGACAGAAGAGATCAGTGGTTGTTTGTTCAAGCCCCACTTAGATTTAACCTTTGGCCAGGCATTCAGAATCTAACAGCGCAATAGCCATTGTAGACTTTAAGATTAAGGCCCATTTCGTGGTCCATCATTAGCTGAGGCCCTGTTTACTCATAAAAGGTTCCTGATATATAACGTGTTATTTATAACTATATTATATTCTGTTGTGCTTCAGCGCAGCTTCAGATTTCCAGCAGAAAATTATGTAGTTGGTGCCCTATAGGTAGGTGAGGATTATACATGTGCAACAGAGCACCGCAAGGTGTAGAAAGGGTCTCTATGTTCCTGCCCCATTAGTGGCACCTCCCCAGAGAGCCTGGTGAGCAAAAGCAATGGTAGTTAGTTTTTACAGTACAGTACAGGTTTTGGACCTGTTATCCAGAATGCTAAGGAACTGGGGTTTTCCAGATAAGGGATCTTTCCGTATTTTGGATCTGAATAACTTAAGTCTGCTAAAAATCATTTAAATATTAAATAAACCCAATACAACTGTTTTGCCTCCAATAAGGATTAATTATATCTTAGTTGGGATCAAGTACAGGTACTGTTTTATTATTACAGAGAAAAGGGAATCATTTAACCATTAAATAAACCCAATAGGGCTGTTCTGCCCCCAATAAGGGGTAATTATATCTTAGTTGGGATCAAGTACAGGTACTGTTTTATTATTACAGAGAAAAAGGAATCATTTAACCATTAAATAAACCCAATAGGGCTGTTCTGCCCCCAATAAGAGGTAATTATATCTTAGTTGGGATCAAGTACAGGTACTGTTTTATTATTACAGAGAAAAGGGAATCATTTAACCATTAAATAAACCCAATAGGGCTGTTCTGCCCCAAATAAGGGGTAATTATATCTTAGTTGGGATCAAGTACAGGTACTGTTTTATTATTACAGAGAAAAGGGAATCATTTAACCATTAAATAAACCCAATAGGGCTGTTCTGCCCCCAATAAGGGGTAATTATATCTTAGTTGGGATCAAGTACAGGTACTGTTTTATTATTACAGAGAAAAGGGAATCATTTAACCATTAAATAAACCCAATAGGGCTGTTCTGCCCCAATAAGGGGTAATTATATCTTAGTTGGGATCAAGTACAGGTACTGTTTTATTATTACAGAGAAAAGGGAATCATTTAACCATTAAATAAACCCAATAGGGCTGTTCTGCCCCCAATAAGGGGTAATTATATCTTAGTTGGGATCAAGTACAGGTACTGTTTTATTATTACAGAGAACAAGGAAATAATTTTTCAAAATTTTAATTATTTGCTTATAATGGAGTCTATGGCAGATGGCCTTTCGTGAACTTTACGGTTTCTGATAAGGGATCCCATGCCTGTATCACAATGCTTTACTGTCTCTACCCATAATCATGTCATATCCTGTGGGCTTAATGAAATGGACTCCTCCCACATGATAATGATGCTTACTATGCTGTTTGCTATAAAGTGCCCCATTACACATTGGCACTGTATAAACATGGTGTATTACCCCATGAATGTGCAATAATTCTACAATGTAAATCCATATTATAAATGGCACCACTAATGCACAGTGTGCAGCAGCTCCCTTTGGTTTCAGTGGGGTTAAATAATGTTTCGTTCCGAACGTTACATAAACTATGACTGTTCTCTCCGAGGAGCACTAATATCCTCATGAATACGGTTTTAATAACTTTAAAAAGGAATCTCCGTGCCAAATCTCACAACTGTTTAGAGAGAGCACAAGCCAAGGCGTCATGATAAACAAACCCCAAAGGGTTGTGTAAAGATGAAAACAGTGTCTGTATCAGGAATCCTTCCCACTGGCAGGACAATGAGCCGTTCTCAGAAATGATCTGGCCCCATTAATGTGCACAGCATCTGCGCCTATGGAGTGGGTGTGATGGGAATCTTCATTGATAAACATTTCCTGCTCAAACATGAAGCCTTTAAAATGAGCACAGATGAGTTATCTGCTAAAGGAACACCGAAGCCTCATTGCATTGTGTTCATTTTCCCTTCTATAAAATCCAAAGTCACTGTTCCATTAGCCAAGACATGTCACAGCAGGATTCTGTACTAGCCCAAGGCCACCACAGCCCTTTAGCAGTGAAGATCTGTGCCCCCCAAAAATACCCCAAGCCACTCCACTAACAAGATGGGGAGCCACTGTGGACTGCTTTGAAGGCCTGAACCATTTCTGTTATGGATGTTATGGATTTCTAACCATAGCCATTTTTATAGTTTTCTTTTTGTAGGATATTTCCTACAAGCATCAAGCAATAAGGCTTGAATTTCCAGCCATAGGCAAGCGGAAAGGAAATTGTGTGCCTATATGGGAGCGTCCATATTGCTTGCCTCGTAGTAAACCTACAGATCTCCACTGACAAGGCACATCTCTAGGGAGACACAGCTGTTTTACTGAAAGATATGTCAGCTTTGATAAAAAATATTTAAGGAAAACTGTGAGAAATACAGGTATGGGATCCCTTATCCGGAAACCCATTATCCAGAAAGCTCTGAATTACGGAAAGCCCGTCTCCTACAGACTCCATTTTAATCAAATAATTCAGATTTTTTAAATTGATTATCTTTTTCTCTGTAATAATAAAACAGGATCTTGTTCTTGATCCCAACTAAGATATAATTACCCCTTATTGGGGCAGAACAGCCCTATTGGGTTTATTTCATGGTTAAATGATTCCCTTTTCTCTGTAATAATAAAACAGTACCTGTACTTGATCCCAACTAAGATATAATTACCCCTTATTGGGGCAGAACAGCCCTATTGGGTTTATTTAATGGTTAAATGATTCCCTTTTCTCTGTAATAATAAAACAGTACCTGTACTTGATCCCAACTAAGATATAATTACCCCTTATTGGGGGCAGAACAGCCCTATTGGGTTTATTTCATGGTTAAATGATTCCCTTTTCTCTGTAATAATAAAACAGTACCTGTACTTGATCCCAACTAAGATATAATTACCCCTTATTGGGGGCAGAACAGCCCTATTGGGTTTATTTAATGGTTAAATGATTCCCTTTTCTCTGTAATAATAAAACAGTACCTGTACTTGATCCCAACTAAGATATAATTACCCCTTATTTGGGGCAGAACAGCCCTATTGGGTTTATTTAATGGTTAAATGATTCCCTTTTCTCTGTAATAATAAAACAGTACCTGTACTTGATCCCAACTAAGATATAATTACCCCTTATTGGGGGCAGAACAGCCCTATTGGGTTTATTTCATGGTTAAATTATTCCCTTTTCTCTGTAATAATAAAACAGTACCTGTACATGATCCCAACTAAGATATAATTACCCCTTATTGGGGGCAGAACAGCCCTATTGGGTTTATTTCATGGTTAAATGATTCCCTTTTCTCTGTAATAATAAAACAGTACCTGTACATGATCCCAACTAAGATATAATTACCCCTTATTGGGGGCAGAACAGCCCTATTGGGTTTATTTAATGGTTAAATGATTCCCTTTTCTCTTACAGGTGTCTGTGGGACACAGGGACCTTGGGGTATAGTATCTACCAGCAGGAGGCAGGACACTAGAGAGGAAGAAGAGGAAGAAGCCCCTCCTCCCTGGTACTATACCCCCATAACTTCCTTACTGAGCCAGTTTTTTCTAGTGTCCTCAGGAGACAGGATCTACAGATCCCTCTGAATTCTACGGCCAGAGCTACCTGGCACCAGGGGTTGTTCTAGGGTCCTTTCAGAGTTCCCTCTACAGACTTCCCCCAACGTGGGACCCAGGCACCGGGGCCACTAAGGCTCCTATGGAGCGGGCCACACAGAGTTTTTTCCTGCCTATACCTTTTAGTGCAGAAGCTGTCCGGTGTTCCTCCTCAGTGCTCAGGTCAGTCTCTCCCTGCTCCCAGCCAGCCCTTCTTCCAGCCCGCCCTGTCTGCTCCGGTTGCTCCGCTTCCCTCACCTGAGTGCCCCTCTCGTTTTCTCCCCTTGCGTTCCACTGCGCCCTATGCGTTCCAGTGACGTCACGTCGCGGCGCCATCTTGCGCGCACCTTTTACTTGCGCGCCTGAGAGTTTCGCGCCATTCCTCACCGCTCTCCATCCTGAACGGTCGTTCCTCAGCGCTTCTCCTCAGGGGCCATTTTCCTTCCCCTGGACGCAGGGACGGTAACTCTAGCAGGCAGGGGCACTATTGGGGGACATTAGGAACGGGCAGGGCAGGGCTGGCACCGTGGTTTAGGGGTTTTTTCTCTGTCAGAATTACCCTTGCTGGTTTACTGGGCTGTTGTACTGTACTCCTTGACTGGGCACTGTGAGACTGATTCTCAGCTGGGAATATTTACATATAAGCTTTTATATAAGCTTTTATATATATTTCAAGACAAGTGAAGAGGTGATAATCTTTCCTTCATTGTACTACCTATTGCACTAAAGCCTTCCTGTCTTTTTTGCTTAATACCTGCTGACTGTTTGTTAAGAACTGCTCTGTTGTTATTTCTGTCATGGCAGAGGGCATTCCAGAAGGCCCCTTTTCCAGGGGGGCTTCTAGTTCATCAAAAGTAAAATACCTAGCATGCGCCAGATGCTGCAAACGTCTCCCATCTGGCAGAAAGGAACCTCTTTGTTCCTCATGCTCCAAGCTTCCGGCTGAGACCCCTTCCCAGGCTCCGGTTCTGCCTCCTCCCCCCTCCCCCCTCCATAGAGTTAGCAGGTGGGGACCCTACTCCAGATCCGGTTTTGGATGCTCAGGCGCAGGCCTCCTCTTCCAACCAGGACCCTCCTGCCTGGGCGGCTCAGCTTTCCTCAGGCATCCCCAAGTTAGCGGCCTGTCTTGATAAACTACTAGACAGACTGGATAGGGAGGATCCACAGCCCACCAGATCTCTCAAGCGACAAGCATTACTCCGCCTGGAAGACTACAGCGACTCTGAGTCCCTGCATGCCTCAGCCACTTGGGAAGATCAGTCCTTAAGTGAAGGAGAAATCTCTTCTGACGGGCCGGATGATCCGGAGAATTCAGCAAAATCCTCGTCTGAGGCTATTGATTCCCTTATTTCCTCAGTTATATCTTGTCTTGACCTCAAGACTCCAGAATCCACCCTAGAGGCCTCTTCCTCTCTTTTCAAGCGCCAGAAGAAGACCTCTCCTGTTTTCCCTTCCCATGACCAACTGGATTCTCTCATCCAGTCAGAGTGGGATCACCCGGAAAGGCGTTTTCAGACCTCTCGGCGTTTTCAACGCTCTTATCCATTTCCACAGGAAGCTCTGGAGAAGTGGTCTATTCCTCCGTCGGTGGACGCTCCGGTATCCCGTCTATCCAAGAACACGGCCCTTCCTGTTCCGGACTCCTCCTCCTTTAAGGATCCGATGGACAAAAAGATGGAGGGTTTTCTCAGAGCCTTGTTCTCTTCCGCAGGGGAGAGCCTCCGTCCGGCCCTGGCCTCCGCCTGGGTTTCCCGGGCTGTCCAGACCTGGTCCGATTCCCTCCTTGAAGGCATCTCCTCGGGCGCCTCCAGACAGGAACTCTCTCTACTAGCATCTAAGATTCGCGACGCTAACGAATTCCTCTGCGAAGCTTCCTTGGACTCTGTCCAGGTCATTAGCCGCACCTCTGCTCTTGCGGTAGCGGCGCGCCGCTCGCTTTGGCTCAAACTTTGGTCTGCCGACATGTCCTCCAAGAAATCGCTTACCACTCTTCCTTTCAAAGGTAAACTTCTTTTCGGGCCAGAGCTCGACAAAATCATCAGCCAGGCCACGGGAGGAAAGAGCACCTTCCTCCCACAGCCTAAAAGCCGTCCTTCCTTTCGTAGGGGCTGCTTCTTTCGCTCCAGGGGCTCCAAGTTCACTTCCTCCAGGGATTCCACTGGCTCAGGAGAGAGGTTCCAGAATCCCTCAGGGAAACCGAAGTTTCCGCCGCGTTCCAGGTACTCCTGGCAGGGCAGGCGTCCCCAAACCAAGCCTGCCGACAAGCCCTCCGCATGACTACACCCAGGCGGGAAGTCTTACTCCCGTAGGAGGCAGACTTCGTTTTTTCCACGAGGCCTGGCTCCATCTTACCTCTGATCCATGGGTACACAAGGTAGTCTCTTCAGGCTATCGCCTCGAGTTTCTCTCCAACCCGCCCAGCAGGTTTTTCATGTCCCGACTGTCCCAGGATCCTCTCAGACAGTCCGCCTTCCTCTCCATTGTCCAGGACCTGTTGGACGAGAGAGTGATTATGCCTGTCCCTCCGGGAGAGAGGTTCCGGGGGTTTTACTCCAACCTCTTCCTCGTGCCAAAGCGAGACGGTTCCTTTCGGCCTATTCTAGACCTCAAGCAACTCAACACCCACCTTCGTTTCTCTCGTTTCAAGATGGAATCGCTCAGGTCGGTGATTGCGGCCATGGGCCACAACGAATACCTAGTGGCCTTGGACATAAAGGACGCCTACCTTCATGTCCCCATTTTCCCTCCCCATTGGAGATACTTAAGATTTGCCGTCAGGAACCTCCATTTTCAGTTCACAGCCCTCCCATTCGGACTCACTTCAGCACCACGCATATTCACCAAGATCATGGCGGCGGCGGCGGCCTCCCTCAGATCTCAAGGGGTCTCTATCACCCCCTACCTGGACGACCTCCTCCTCAAAGCTCCGTCTCCCTCTGCTGCGACATCTCAGCTGAACCTGGTCACTTCAACCCTAACCTCCCTGGGCTGGAAGATCAACCTGGAGAAATCACGACTCACTCCTTCCCGCCGGATGCCCTTCCTGGGCATGATCTTCGACACAGCTCAACAGCGAGTGTTCCTCCCTCCGGAAAAGATTTCCAGAATCCAGGACCTGACGCGTCGGCTGATCCAATCTCCATCCCCGTCCATCCGATTTGCGATGCAGGTGTTAGGATCCATGGTGTCCTCCATAGAGGCCGTGCCCTTCGCGCAGTTTCACCTTCGCGACCTACAGTGGAACATCCTGGACCAGTGGACCCGCACCAGCCTGTCCCAACGATTTCGACTCCTTCCCAAGACACAGGCCTCCCTGGCATGGTGGCTCAACTCATCCCACTTGGCCAAGGGACGTCCTCTTCAGGAACCACACTGGCGCCTCCTGACCACGGACGCCAGTCTCACGGGCTGGGGAGCAGTTCTGGACCGCCTTTCGGCCCAGGGGACCTGGTCAAAGACCGAAGCGCTTCTCCCCATCAATATCCTGGAGATCAGGGCAGTCCGCCTGGCACTGCTACACTGGCAGCACCTCCTAAAGGGCCAGGCCATCAAGGTGCAATCCGACAACGCAACCACCGTTGCCTATCTGAATCACCAGGGCGGAACCCGAAGTCGTCAGGCTCTCAGGGAGGTCAGCCTCATTCTGACCTGGGCGGAGACCCAGGAGTCCAGATTGACAGCTGTATACATTCCCGGGCTCGACAACTGGCAGGCCGACTACCTCAGCCGCCAACAATTCGACCCAGGAGAGTGGGCCCTAAGCCCAAGGATCTTTCAGGGCATCGTCGCACGATGGGGTCTCCCAACCGTGGACCTCATGGCCTCTCGCCTGAATCGACAGGTTCCCCAATTCATGGCCAGGTGCAGAGATCCCCTAGCCTTAGCAGCGGACGCTCTCACAGCCGACTGGGACTTCCCCCTGGCGTACATCTTCCCACCTCTTCCTCTCTTACCCAGAGTCATCAGGAAGATCAAGGCCGGGACCGGCCCAGTGATTCTAGTGGCCCCCTTCTGGCCCAAAAGAGCCTGGTTCTCCGACCTGGTCCATCTCAGCAGGGCAGATCCCTGGCGCCTCCCCCAGGATCCCGACCTTCTGACTCAGGGTCCAATCCGCCACCCAGACCCAACCTTCTTGAGTTTGACGGCCTGGCTATTGAGACCCTAGTACTCCAGCGCAAAGGGTTCTCTCCGGATGTCATTCGCACCATGATGGCTGCCCGGAGGCCGATTTCCTCCAAAACTTACCACCGGGTTTGGAAGACATTCAAGGCCTGGTGCGACGTTGGCGGTCACCCCTTTCAGGTCTTCTCCCTTCCTCGACTCTTGTCCTTTCTTCAGTCGGGACTTTCCAAGGGTCTTTCCCTGGGATCCCTTAAGTCCCAGATTTCAGCCCTATCGGTCCTCTTCCAACGTCGTCTGGCTACTATACCAGACATATCTACCTTCCTAAAGGGGGTCTTGAGGCTTCACCCTCCCTTTCGTGACCCCATTCCCCCTTGGGATCTTAACCTTGTCCTCAATGTCCTGCAGGGCCCGCCCTTCGAGCCCCTGGGCAGTATTCCCCTAACTTGGCTCACCTGGAAGACGGTTTTCCTGCTGGCCATCTCCTCGGCACGGAGGGTGTCCGAGATCTCAGCCCTGTCACACCTGCAGCCTTACCTCGTTTTCCACTCGGACCGAGCAGTTCTACGGACTGTGCCTTCCTTCGTACCTAAGGTTGGTACCTCCTTTCACATCAACCAGGACATCACCATTCCGTCCTTCTGCCCTCAGCCATCTTCCCCCAGGGAAGTGGCCTTACATGCGTTAGACCCGGTCCGGGCGCTAAAATTCTATCTAGACCGGACTAAGGACATTCGTCAGTCCTCAGCCCTCTTTATCTTGCACTCTGGCTCCCAGAAGGGCTCCCCGGCCTCAAAGGCCACATTGTCCCGTTGGATCAGAGAGGCCATTCGCAGAGCATACATTGCCAAGGGTAAATCGCCTCCTCTACACATCAGAGCTCACTCTACTCGGGGAATCAGCACCTCTTGGGCCTTTAGGAACAGGGCCTCAGCTGAACAGGTCTGCAGGGCCGCTACATGGTCCTCCATCCATTCCTTTACCAAATTCTACAGGTTTGAGGTCTTTGCGGCATCTGACGTCCACTTCGGGAGGAAGGTACTGCAAGCCGCAGTTGCCTGAATTCGCTTCTCCCTCCCTTCATTAATGGGACAGCTTTGGTATGTCCCCAAGGTCCCTGTGTCCCACAGACACCTGTAAAAGAAAAGGAGATTTTGTGAATACTCACCGTTAAATCCTTTTCTCTTAGGACGTCTGTGGGACACAGGGCTTCCCCCCCGGAAGCGGTCTTTCTGGAAAGGTTTTCCTGCTTACGTTATTCTGTTTTTCCGTTATTCCGTTATTCCGTTATTCCGTTATTCCGTTATTCCGTTATTCTGTTAATCTGTTATATGGTTGACAAAACTGGCTCAGTAAGGAAGTTATGGGGGTATAGTACCAGGGAGGAGGGGCTTCTTCCTCTTCTTCCTCTCTAGTGTCCTGCCTCCTGCTGGTAGATACTATACCCCAAGGTCCCTGTGTCCCACAGACGTCCTAAGAGAAAAGGATTTAACGGTGAGTATTCACAAAATCTCCTTTTCTCTGTAATAATAAAACAGTACCTGTACTTGATCCCAACTAAGATATAATTACCCCTTATTGGGGGCAGAACAGCCCTATTGGGTTTATTTAATGGTTAAATGATTCCCTTTTCTCTGTAATAATAAAACAGTACCTGTACTTGATCCCAACTAAGATATAATTACCCCTTATTGGGGCAGAACAGCCCTATTGGGTTTATTTAATGGTTAAATGATTCCCTTTTCTCTGTAATAATAAAACAGTACCTGTACTTGATCCCAACTAAGATATAATTACCCCTTATTGGGGGCAGAACAGCCCTATTGGGTTTATTTCATGGTTAAATGATTCCCTTTTCTCTGTAATAATAAAACAGTACCTGTACATGATCCCAACTAAGATATAATGACCCCTTATTGGGGGCAGAACAGCCCTATTGGGTTTATTTAATGGTTAAATGATTCCCTTTTCTCTGTAATAATAAAACAGTACCTGTATTTGATCCCAACTAAGATATAATTAATCCTTATTGGAGGCAAAAACAATCCTATTGGGTTTGATTAATGGTTTATTGATTCTTAGTAGACTAAGGGGCTGATTTACTAACCCACGAATCTGACCCGAATTGGAAAAGTTCCGACTAGAAAACGAACATTTTGCGACTTTTTCGTATGTTTTGCGATTTTTTCGGATTCTGTACGAATTTTTCGTTACCAACACGATTTTTGCGTAAAAACGCGAGTTTTTCGTATCCATTATGAAAGTTGCGTAAAAATTTGCGCATTTTTCGTAGCGTTAAAACTTACGCGAAAAGTTGCGCATTTTTCGTAGCGTTAAAACTTACTCGAAAAGTTGCGCATTTTTCGTAGCGTTAAAACTTACGCGAAAAGTTGCGCATTTTTCGTAGCGTTAAAACTTACGCGAAAAATTCGCAACTTTTCGCGTAAGTTTTAACGCTACGAAAAATGCGCAACTTTTTACGCAACTTTCGTAATGGATAGGAAAACTCGCGTTTTTACGCAAAAATCGTATTGGTAACGAAAAATTCGTAAAGAATCCGAAAAAATCGCAAAACATACGAAAAAATCGCAAAATACCGATCACTACGAAAAAAACGCAATCGGACTCCATTCGACCCGTTCGTGGGTAAGTAAATCAGCCCCTTAAGGTATGGAGATCCAAATTACGGAAGGACCCCTTATCCGGAATACTCTTGGTCCCGAGCATTCTGGATAATGGGTCCTATACCTGTACTACAATAACTGCAAATACTACAATTAAAAAGATAAGGCATTGTGGGTAGCTGCTGTGTTTAGGGTGAGCCATCATTAAAGTCCATTATAAAGTTCTGCCCCGTGTTACCTGGATTTGCACACACAACTCTCTCCCTGGGCACATTTGTATTTTGTGTTTGTTTCCATCTTTGTTGTGGTGCTTTCCAATGGTAATGATGCCCGAGGGGGTCTCTACTGCACAATTAGCATAGTAATGAACCCTGCCTTGGAGCTCGACATCTTTATTTCAATGGGGTTTTTTGTATTTTAACAACCCCTATTTCTGTCAGTGTTTTCCTACAGTTTAAGATAAATACTGTTTGCAAATATTGGAGTCAAGCTGTGTAAATGAATGTGAATCTTAAACGACAAATATCCCTGGGAAACGGCTGTTTGTGAAAGAAGACTGAGAGAGCAGTGGACGGTATTTATAAATGGTATCCTAATGTGTGTGTTTATTGATAGAGACCTTAGATTGTCAGCTCCTGTGGGGCAAGGGATCATGGATGTGATATATAATCTCTGTTGGTACTATTTAAATATAGATTGTAAGCTCTACGGGGCAGGGACCTCCATCTTCTTATGTCTTTGACTCTTATCTTATTGCAACTGTATCTTTTATTTATTTGTATTTATTGTTATACTTTGTATTTATCTATTATTATCTTAATAACCCCCTGTTTGTATTAATGTATTCTACTGTACAGCGCTGCGTACATAAGTAGCACTTTATAAATAAAGATATACAGACATCTATACATACATAATACAATCTATATTAACCTTTTTAGTGCCATAGGACGTAGATTCTACGTCCTAGGTACCAAGGGACCAAAGTGCCATAGAACGTAGAATCTACGTCCTACAGCACTAATGGGTTTACAAGCGCTGCGCTCGCTTTTAAAGCAGCGCAGCGCTTGTAAAGCCTGCACAACCCCCTAGGCAACGAGCAAGAGAGGACATACTCACCGATCCGGGTCCCCCAGCGCCGCCGATCCGGGTCCTCAGCCAATGACAGCAGTGGACACGCATTGATGACGTGTCCACTGCTGTCCCTTTAATTGTCGCCGCCCCCGCCGTCGCCTCTTCACTCTGCTGCCACGTGAGACTGCTGGAGCCCCCCTGCTGCCTTCCTGCTGCCTTCCTGCCAGATTGGTCGCCCTGATCGCCTGCCTGCATTGTGTAAGCTGAACTACAACTCTCTAACCACTGTTTATTTTGCTTATTTCTATCTCAACTGTCTAAAATTTTTTTTTTTTTTTTTTTTCCATTTCTTCTTCTATCTTTGTCATTATTACACTTTTACACACATACACACTTATTTACAACTTTCCCAAGCACACACAGACACTTACACACACACTTACACTTTTTTTTTTTTTTTTTTCTTTCTTTCTTTTCTTTTCTTTCTTTCTTTGCTTTCTCTGGCAGTCTTTTTTTTTTACTAAAACTTTATTTCTGATCTTGCTCTATAATTATCTGATTTATTTGGTTGCATTTTAGTGTTTTTTTTGCATTTTCATAATTGATTTCTGTTTTTGAATTCTTCTATTGCACTATAACTTTTGTATTGCTATTGGGTGCTGAATTTGCAGTGACATTGGTGGATCCAGGGCTCTGACCACCGATTTCATTGCAATAATTGTTCTTCTGTTGGTTTTTATTTGAATTTACTGATTTTATGGTGTTTTATCTTTGCATTGTTCTTTATTGTGTATTTAGTGCCCCAAAAAGGTTGCTTTTGCAGTGACATTGGTGGATCCAGGGCTCTGACCACCGATTTCATTGCAATTATTGTTCTTTGATTGCTTTTAGTGGTTTTATTCCATTTTAACTTCATTTGATTTCAGTTGTTCTAGAAAGGTCCAGAGGTGCTAAGATTGTTCTGGTAGTTTCTATTGCCAAGGGTTAGGCTGATGCCACACATGGCGTAGGGCTGATTTTTTCAGCAAGTGGAAAAACGCTTGCCGAAAATTCAGCCCTACGCCTGCTACTTGTGCCTGCACCCGAATGAATGGAATACGCTCGGGTGCAGGCACATGTAGCCGATATACGCATGAAAACGCGAGACTTTGCATTCTCACGCGTTTTCATGCGTATATCGGCTACATGTGCCTGCACCCGAGCGTATTCCATTCATTCGGGTGCAGGCAAAAAAAAAAGGGGTGCATAGAGTGCAGCCCCAATATTATGCATTTTCAGGTTTGGCGGCCATGTACTTATGTGCACCCATACATATGGGGTATCGTTTTATTCAGGGGAACTTGCAGATTTATGGTTAGTAAGTTTTTGGTAGTTGCCATGGAGATTTTGGGGAGAAATCTAGGTTTGTATCTGGTTTTTCCTTGATTTCTGACCAAAGCGTGACTTCTGCAAGGGACTGCGGCCACAATTTTCCATGTAGAAAGAGAAGAGTGGTGTCTTTGAATAGCTGAAGCTGTGCACTTTTCATAAATATATAGTTTGCGGGGGTTATTTCACAGGTAGGGGGGTGTTTAGACTAAATAACTGCAGGTAGAGCACATAGAGCACAGACCCCCCTTATGCATTGCCCCTGTTTGGGGGCATTTGGTGGCCACGTTTTTATGTGCACCCATACATATGGGGTATCGTTTTATTCAGGGGAACTTGCAAATTGAGGTTTAGTAAGTTTTTGGTAGTTGCCATGGAGATTTTGGGGAGAAATCTAGGTTTGTATCTGGTTTTTCCTTGATTTCTGACCAAAATCTAGGTTTGTATCTGGTTTTTCCTTGATTTCTGACCAAAGCGCTGACTTCTGCAAGGGACTGCGGCCACAATTTTCCATGTAGAAAGAGAAGAGTGGTGTCTCTGAATAGCTGAAGGTGTGCACTTTTCGTAAATATATAGATTGTGGGGGTTATTTCACAGGTAGGGGGGGTTAACACTGAAAAACTGCAGGTAGTGCACATAGAGCGCAGCCCCCAAAATTTCAACTGAAATTGCCCTTATGCATTGCCCCAGTTTTGGGGCATTTGGTGGCCACGTCTTTATGTGCACCCATACATATGGGGTATCGTTTTATTCAGGGGAACTTGCAAATTGAGGTTTAGTAAGTTTTTGGTAGTTGCCATGGAGATTTTGGGGAGAAATCTAGGTTTTTTATCTGGTTTTTCCTTGATTTCTGACCAATGCGCTGACTTCTGCAAGGGACTGCGGCCACAATTTTCCATGTAGAAAGAGAAGAGTGGTGTCTCTGAATAGCTGAAGGTGTGCACTTTTCGTAAATATATAGATTGTGGGGGTTATTTCACAGGTAGGGGTGGTTAACACTGAAAAACTGCAGGTAGAGCAAAGCCCCCCCTTATGCATTGCCCCTGTTTGGGGGCATTTGGTGGCCACGTCTTTATGTGCACCCATACATATGGGGTATCGTTTTATTCAGGGGAACTTGCAAATTGAGGTTTAGTAAGTTTTTGGTAGTTGCCATGGAGATTTTGGGGAGAAATCTAGGTTTTTTTATCTGGTTTTTCCTTGATTTCTGACCAAAATCTAGGTTTGTATCTGGTTTTTCCTTGATTTCTGACCAAAGCGCTGACTTCTGCAAGGGACTGCGGCCACAATTTTCCATGTAGAAAGAGAAGAGTGGTGTCTCTGAATAGCTGAAGGTGTGCACTTTTTGGAAATATATAGTTTGCGGGGGTTATTTCACAGGTATGGGGGTGTTTAGACTAAATAACTGCAGGTAGAGCAAAGCCCCCCGTTATGCATTGCCCCTGTTAGGGGGCATTTGGTGGCCACGTCTTTATGTGCACCCATACATATGGGGTATCGTTTTATTCAGGGGAACTTGCAAATTGAGGTTTAGTAAGTTTTTGGTAGTTGCCATGGAGATTTTGGGGAGAAATCTAGGTTTTTTATCTGGTTTTTCCTTGATTTCTGACCAAAATCTAGGTTTGTATCTGGTTTTTCCTTGATTTCTGACCAAAGCACTGACTTCTGCAAGGGACTGCGGCCACAATTTTCCATGTAGAAAGAGAAGAGTGGTGTCTCTGAATAGCTGAAGGTGTGCACTTTTCGTAAATATATAGATTGTGGGGGTTATTTCACAGGTAGGGGGGGTTAACACTGAAAAACTGCAGGTAGTGCACATAGAGCGCAGCCCCCAAAATTTCAACTGAAATTGCCCTTATGCATTGCCCCTGTTTTGGGGCATTTGGTGGCCACGTCTTTATGTGCACCCATACATATGGGGTATCGTTTTATTCAGGGGAACTTGCAGATTAATGGTTAGTAAGTTTTTGGTAGTTGCCATGGAGATTTTGGGGAGAAATCTAGGTTTGTATCTGGTTTTTCCTTGATTTCTGACCAAAGCGCTGACTTCTGCAAGGGACTGTGGCCACAATTTTCCATGTAGAAAGAGAAGAGTGGTGTCTCTGAATAGCTGAAGGTGTGCACTTTTTGGAAATATATAGTTTGTGGGGGTTATTTCACAGGTATGGGGGTGTTTAGACTAAATAACTGCAGGTAGAGCACATAGAGCACAGCCCCCCCCTTATGCATTGCCCCTGTTTGGGGGCATTTGGTGGACACGTCTTTATGTGCACCCATACATATGGGGTATCGTTTTATTCAGGGGAACTTGCAAATTGAGGTTTAGTAAGTTTTTGGTAGTTGCCATGGAGATTTTGGGGAGAAATCTAGGTTTTTTATCTGGTTTTTCCTTGATTTCTGACCAAAATCTAGGTTTGTATCTGGTTTTTCCTTAATTTCTGACCAAAGCACTGACTTCTGCAAGGGACTGCGGCCACAATTTTCCATGTAGAAAGAGAAGAGTGGTGTCTCTGAATAGCTGAAGTTGTCTTTTTTTAATCAATATACAGTTTATATGGTTTTTTTCACAGGTAAGGGGCAAATTTGTCTGAAAAGCTTTGAGATGTGCACATAAATTGCAGCCCCATTATTATGCATTGCCCCTGTTTTGGGGCATTTGGTGGCCACGTCTTTATGTGTACCCATACATATGGGGTATCGTTTTATTCAGGGGAACTTGCAGATTGATGTTTAGTAAGTTTTTGGTAGTTGCCATGGAGATTTTGGGGAGAAATCTAGGTTTGTATCTGGTTTTTCCTTGATTTCTGACCGATGCGCTTACTTCTGCAAGGGACTGCGGCCACAATTTTCCATGTAGAAAGAGGAGAGTGGTGTCTCTGAATAGCTGAAGGTGTGCACTTTTTGGAAATATATAGTTTGCGGGGGTTATTTTACAGGTAGGGGGGGTTAACACTGAAAAACTGCAGGAAGTGCACATAGAGCGCAGCCCCCAAAATTTCAACTGAAATTGCCCTTATGCATTGCCCCTGTTTTGGGGCATTTGGTGGCCACGTCTTTATGTGTACCCATACATATGGGGTATCGTTTTATTCAGGGGAACTTGCAGATTGATGTTTAGTAAGTTTTTGGTAGTTGCCATGGAGATTTTGGGGAGAAATCTAGGTTTGTATCTGGTTTTTCCTTGATTTCTGACCGATGCGCTTACTTCTGCAAGGGACTGCGGCCACAATTTTCCATGTAGAAAGAGGAGAGTGGTGTCTCTGAATAGCTGAAGGTGTGCACTTTTTGGAAATATATAGTTTGCGGGGGTTATTTTACAGGTAGGGGGGGTTAACACTGAAAAACTGCAGGAAGTGCACATAGAGCGCAGCCCCCAAAATTTCAACTGAAATTGCCCTTATGCATTGCCCCTGTTTTGGGGCATTTGGTGGCCACGTCTTTATGTGTACCCATACATATGGGGTATCGTTTTATTCAGGGGAACTTGCAGATTGATGTTTAGTAAGTTTTTGGTAGTTGCCATGGAGATTTTGGGGAGAAATCTAGGTTTGTGTCTGTTTTTTCCTTGATTTCTGACCAATGCGCTGACTTCTGCAAGGGACTGCGGCCACAATTTTCCATGTAGAAAGAGGAGAGTGGTGTCTCTGAATAGCTGAAGGTGTACACTTTTCAGAAATATATAGTTTGTGGGGGTTATTTTACAGGTAGGGGGGGTTAACACTGAAAAACTGCAGGAAGTGCACATAGAGCGCAGCCCCCAAAATTTCAACTGAAATTGCCCTTATGCATTGCCCCTGTTTTGGGGCATTTGGTGGCCACGTCTTTATGTGTACCCATACATATGGGGTATTGTTTTATTCAGGGGAACTTGCAGATTGATGTTTAGTAAGTTTTTGGTAGTTGCCATGGAGATTTTGGGGAGAAATCTAGGTTTTTTATCAGTTTTTTCCTCGATTTCTGACCAAAGCGCTGACTTCTGCAAGGGACTGCGGCCACAATTTTCTATGTAGAAAGAGAAGAGTGGTGTCTCTGAATAGCTGAAGGTGTGCACTTTTCAGAAATATATAGTTTGTGGGGGTTATTTCACAAGTAGGGGGGGTTAACACTGAAAAACTGCAGGTAGTGCACAAAGAGCACAGCACCCACATTTTTAGCTGTAATTGCCCTTGTGCATTGCCCCTGCTTTGGAGTGTTTGGTGCCCATGTCTTTATGTGCACCCATACATATGGGGCATCATTTTATTCAGTAGAAATTTGTCTTTCAAATTTGCCTTTGTTAGAAAATTTTTATGAGATTTTTTTTTTGTCAAATCCACATTTGATCATGCGTCCAAGTTTACGTTTTAGAAAAAAAAAACAATGTCAAAAAAACTTCCAAATTTCACAATGCACTGACAAAAGGTATTTGGCTTTTGAGTGAAAACTACATTGCACCTAGAAACCTGAAGGTCTGTAGTTTCTAAAGATACCAAACATGAGGGGATATTTTAGGTTTACATATAAGTTATGCTGCATCAACTGTTACAAGCGCTTTTCCGCTTTGTTCTGGTGTGATATTGTACAAAGTATTTCTTTCGTTTGGGGGTTACTTCTGGACAGGAACTGTGGGGTACCACCACATATTTGGTATCGTTGGACTTGGGAGTATCAGGGCTTTTACAAACAACAAAAAAAAGTGTGTAAAATTAACTTTTCTATGGAAAAAAAACTCAAAATATACAGAAATTTTTCATAATTTTATTTTTTTTTTACATAATTCACCCAAAATACACATCATATCTCCAGAAAAGTTATAAAATTTGGTATGTATGTCGAAGCCCAATTAGTGACGAAAAAAACGATATATAATTTCCCTAGTTTCATGGAGGTTTTCCTACCAAAAAACATTGTTAAAGCGAATGAGTACAAAATGCTTAAAAAACGTCTGGCACTGGGGGGAACCGAAATGACGAATTCGGCTGGCACTTAAAGGGTTAAAGATGAGAATGGTTATTTACTAATATAGGGGCTAAGTTGCCCATGTTGTGTGCATGTTTACCTTTAATTATTTTATTGTTGGGGTGACTAAGTGCATTGCCCAATAGTGCTTCCAAGAATACTTTTCTTTAACTGTATTATTTGTATTTGTATATCTTTATTTATAAAGTGCTACTTATGTACGCAGTGCTGTACAGTAGAATACATTAATACAAACAGAGGGTTAAAGATAATGGATAAATACACAGTATAACAATAAATACAAATAAATACAAGGTACAGTTGCAATAAGAGTCAGAAACACAAGATGAAGGAGGTCCCTGCCCCATAGAGCTTACAATCTATATGGGAGAGGTAACTAACAGACACAAATGGGCAAATGTAAGTGCTATAGGTCATAGTGGGTGACATTACAATATAAGTGCCAGTTTCCAGATCAGGTGCTGGGCGAGTGCTCCAAAAGGTAGTCTTTAAGTTTAGTATTAGTATGGTAATGGAAGTTTGCTTTACATTTCTATGTTTATAGCTAGACACCACTGTTCTATTTATGTATGTTGCTAGGGTAAGGCTGAAGTCAGCAGCAGGATCATTCCATCCGCCAATTGCTGGAGGCCAATTTAAATCCGCCACCCTTAGATGTCATGGGAATATCTTCTTATCGTGGCTCATTGGGTTTGATCTTCTTTCACTACATATGGAGCATACATACATAGAGGGAAAGCATATTTGCAGTATGTTCAGTATACTTTGCTTTTGTTTGTATGCAGGGAGGTTGCTCGGTCTGGGAGACCTGACCCACAACAAGAACTATATATTTTAAATGGGACCTGTCTAGTCAGTCTGCAAGCCAGCACCCAGGATATAATTGTTAATGTAGGGTATGTGTGTACTGAAGGTGTCGAGGTGGCACGATGTATGGGAACAAATCCATAAAAAGAGGGTCAAGTTCTCTAAAAGGGCCTTCTAGGTGCCACCGGTATCCATGCATGCCATCTTGTACTGTTCCTCTGGGCATCGTCCCTCAGAATTAAACAGAAACTGTTATAGAATTAAGAAATTTTTTAAAGCTAAAATAAACACTTCCCATAAACACCAGTGTCCCACATTGGCCTCTGTGTCACAAATACAGCATCAGACTTCTTACTTATAGTGGGATATCTTCTGGTATACTCCATGGTTTATGTGTCTGTTGATGGTACAAAGAGTCAATAGAGAATGGAGCTCTTGGAGGGCAAATGCAGACCCCAGGCCTTCAGCTGGACACTTCTCCACAGCTGACTGGATCTTTGGGGGGCATGGTGCCACAGGGGGTTAGGCTCGGAGCCCTGGAACTTCTTGGTTCAATTCTGACCAAAGCACTTCGGTATGGAGTTTGTCTAAAAAATATTGTTACACAATATGTATCAATGTCAGCACTACATAAATAGTAATAATAATAATAATAATAGCCTATGGGCTTAATTATAATATCAACACAACAAGATTTTATTCACAAGGGTGCAAGGAGATATCTAAATGTGTAGCACCCAGAGCTTTTCTTCTAAAAGAATATCTCTCTTATTATAAGTAATAATTCTAGGATAGCCGCCCTGGAGCTCTGTAAGCGAAGTGTTTTATCTATACCATATTCTATAGACATAAGGTTATATCCTGAACCCCCTATAGAACCTTTGGAACCTGTGGGCCACATTGAAATGTGCAAAATGTTGGGAAGGCCACACAAGCAGTACACTTGAAGCCTCCAGTACTTGAGTCTGTCATTTCATGCCCTTCCAAGGGGAGCATAGGGAGGCAAATCTAAAAGTGTGATGATGTGACACCCCACAACATGGTGTATTGTTTACAGACATAAGTGCAGTCCCTGACTATTTAATGGCAGTATCAGTTTAATGACACATTATCAATGATATAATTCCCCTTACCCACACTGCCTTTTCTATACTCATCAAAGACATGACATGTATTGTGTATCTGACCATATCTTTAAGAGACCTACAATGTTTTTTCATTTACTTTCGTATGATTGGTGTCTGCCAATTATTTTATGTTCAGATCATCCTGTATTTTTAGGACTTTATCCTACAATTTCAGTCTGAATGTTAGTTTTAGATCATTGCATTTAAATGTACAACAAAAGTTCGTCGGAAGACTAAAATCTAAACGTGTATGGCCAGCTTTATATTGATTTGTCAGTTAACCCCATTAGGCTGATGGCGTACAGTCTGTCTTTGAAGGCCACATGTGACCTACTTTGCTGGGACTTTTTAATAGTTTAATTAAATGTGGTCCCATAATTTTTTAATTGTTTTATCCCTCCTGCTTTAAGATTAGTTAATATGGTGCTGTAACTGCATTAAATGCGCTAATCTAAATTTAAAAATGCAATTTAGCCTCAATCAAAGAGTAATAGGGTTTGTTTAACATTTAAGTGGATGTGTGTGGCCCCTTTTATAATGAATGCAGACATGCCAATTTAATTTGTGCGTCCCCATTACATGAATATAGAATGCTAGATAGCAAGAGTGTTAGTACTGTGCCCTGTAGCTAGCGTATCATATGACAGTGGCCCTAGCAGATCTTGGGAATGGAGGGGCAGGGCGTCTGAGGCCAAATGGTGACTTAAACAATGGACTTGAGCAAATGCAAATTGGAACAGGCTAGACGAGACCCTGCACCTCCCAGGCACCAAGCTTACAGAATGGGAAGGTGTGAACAAATGTTTGTGTTCATGATAAGGGGGTGCAAGACTGTTTTATCCATGTCAAGCCACTTTACATTGTAAGTGTAAAAGACTTTTTTTTTTTTGCCCTTAGGGCCTGCCAGGCACGTGTTACTTTCATTTTAGGAACGTAGGTGCAATTGTTACAGTGAAATTAGGAGATCTAAAGAGACAATAGCGCAAGGTGTCAAAGGGCAAATGCTACTAAGGGCCTGTGTACACTGGATATTAAAATTAAATATCTATTTAAAAAATGTTGGCCTTTGTGCTAACAGGTTCCTCTTTGGAGTAAATTCTGTACCCCATGGTGTACATGCAAGAATTGCCCCAGTATTTACACCAGAAGTATATACTAGTGTATTTCTGCACTGCCCTTGTACACAGGTAATAATGCAGCCATAGGTGCGTTTGTGATATAGAGTTGTGGTTCTAAAGCAGATGCCGTGCCACACCGGGTCAGTGCCACAAGGAGGTAATTCCAGTTTAACACATCAAACTTCTGCACACTACTAAAGATGGCCATACATTTTAATGTATGTATGTATATCTTTATTTATAAAGCGCTACTTATGTACACAGCGCTGTACAGTAGAATACATTAATACAAACAGGGGGTTAAGGATCTTTCCCCAGTAAGCGCACCCAAGGTGGGCGATTATGGACTAATTTGATCGTTTGGCCCTGTGGGGCAGATAAGCAGCTGAATCAGTCTAATGACTTGAATTGGCAGCTTAAATCTGCCCATGTATGGCCACCTTTACTTGTAGAGTCCGGTGCTCCACAATCTATGCCCCGATATAGTCCATGAAAAAAAGGGGAGAGGAGCCCTACATCATTTATTATAAAGCAGAGAACAAAGGCACAAACGTTAAGGCACAACCCTCTTGCCCAGGGAGCAATGCCAGCTATACAGAAACCCCTCCAAAACTATGTTCCCCCCTAACTTTCTCTTGTGTATGGGGGTCTGATTAAAGATTCTCTGTCATATATAATCTTTCCATTAAGGGAGACATCCAAGGCAACACTGAGTGACCCAGGGATAGCAGTTGTCACGCAGTTCTGTCATCCATTTCAGACCAGACCTCTACTTAGGGGGAGTTTGTATGTTCTCCCTTTGTGTGGATTTCCTTGGGCTGTTCCACTCCCTTCCAACAGTCCAAAAACTCTTATTTAAACTGGCTTCTGAAACTGGTCTTATTCAGTTGAAATATGTTTCCAGCCTACAGATAAAAGATTTATTTGCAAGGCACTTCCCCTATAAATATGGCGAGACATTTTTTATAGAGATTTGAGGGCTCATATACCAAGGCTGGGCAAGGAGCAAAGTGCAAAAAATAAGGGGGCAAAGCACCATGCTTTTTACTTTTGCACCTTGTCCTACTTCTTGTGCCCTGAGGCCCAAATCTTAAGTACGGAGAGTTGTGCTTCACTCAGTAAGCAGCTCAGCCAGGTCTGTCAAAATAGGCCCTGGCATTCCAAGTACACAGAGGTCCAAACAGCCCCCACCAGCCCAATAAATAGTGACTGTCTATGGTTTCTTACAGCAGCCTGTGGGTGCCCCCTGGAAAACGTACTTTTAGTTTGCTATGCAACGCACAACAAGAGAAATGTCCTGGGCAACACAAGGGTCTGGGAAACCCCTTACTTAACACCTACCAGAGAATGTCTAGTTCAGCAGCACCTAATGGACATTCCTTACTTTAAATTAATAGAAGTAGCAGTATGACTTCAGATGCAGGGAATTGTAGCTTAGCCACAGTGGGAGAGTGAAAGGCTGAAGGTTCAACATCTAACTGATATCCACTTAAGGTGGCCATACACGGGCCGATTGTAGCTGCCGATATCGGTCCCTTGGACAGATTCAGCAGCTTATCAGCCCGTGTAGGGGCAGAAACGACGGCCATGCCTGACCTGAAATCGGCCGGATATCGATCGAGCAGGCTAAAATATTTAGTCAGATCGGGGACACCATTGGCTCGTTGATGCGGTCCCCGAATCGACTGTGCCATTGCCACCATTAGAATTTGATCGTTTGGCCAAATTAGCCTACATTTTCCCGATATCGGGAGTAAATCTGCTCGCTTGGCGACGGATCTTAACATGTATGGGCACCTTTAGACTGTAAGCTCTATGGGGCTGGGACCTCCTTCCTACTGTGTCTCATACCACATGGCACTTACTCCCTGTGTATTTATACTTATTTATTGTATGTATTATAACACTTGTCCTCCCTGTGTGTAATTTTGTAAGATTGTACCCTTTTGGCACTTTATAAATACAGTTATACATACATACATACATATCTGGGAGAATCAGGCCTCAATATGATGAGGGATGTGACAAGATACCCCATAATAATGTCACAATAATCTAACATTTGCTAGACAATAGGCATTAACCTAACTACCCCAGAACTAGGAAACGGAGCAATATAACACTGCGCCAATGGTTCTATATGCTGCACCATATGTTACATATTAGAGCCGACCAACACTATATATGGTTCTTTAAAACCAGCGATGTACACTCCACGGCATGAAAGGGGTTAAACACATAATGTACAAAAGGGCTACATTTTTCTTTACTCAATCTAAATCAGTCACCTTAAACCAACAGCCAAAATAAACAGCATTATTGCTCCAAGGTGTGCATGGGGCAAGCCAATTGTCCGTGCAGGTAAAGTGACTCCTGTTCCCATGCCCCACGCTGCTTTTTGTTTGTTTTTCATAAATTTAAATACTGAGAAACTGAGATTTCAAGTTCCTAAGATGCCATTCTTCCTTTCAGTAAAAAGCAAACACGTTCGGCACATAATTACCCCCAATTTATTATAGAGCCACATTTTCATGGGCTTTAGTAGGGCTGTAAGATTTTCTGCACATTTGAGGGTCCGATATCATTTTTTTATATTTAAAAAAGTTCATTTTTTTTACTCATTTTACCCTTTACTATAGCTATGCATAGTTATCTCCTTCATTCAGAGCTGCAATAGTCCCTGCTGCAAGAAACAGGGCAGTAAAAGTTACGAGGGCAATTGATACCCCCTTGTCTTGTGGGATGAGAATCCCTGCCATAAAGCATGAATTTACTGCTGTTGTTTGCCAGAAAGGAAGTAGAGCATTCACATGAGCACCAGAAGCAATCCAATCAGATATCCCCTGCATAGGGAGCCCCTAATTGCTATCAGATTAAAGCACTGGGCTCTGGAAGGCTTGACCAGATGACGATGAAAAATGATGATTTAAACACATTAGCTTTTTTTCCCCATTGTGGGTAAAACAAAAAGGGCAGTTGTGCTCGGAATTGCGCTTTGCTTGCTGCACTTGCAAATGGCCGTTATCAGGTGCCACTACAGTAAGTACAGTACAGCTCCCCATTTGGCTTAAACAGTGTTCTGGGGGAGTAAAAAAAGAAAACAAATGGTATTTAACATCCGAAAATTACACTTGCGCATTAATTTGTAAATGAGTTTTAGTAGATCAGGAGTTAATTGTCAATTGGAAATACGGGTAAAGGATCCCTTATCCGGAAACCCGGTATCCAGAAAGCTCAGAATTATGGAACGCCTGTCTCCCATAGACTCCATTTTAATCAAATAATTCAGAATTTTAAAACTGATTTCCCTTTTCTCTGTAATAATAAAACAGTACCTGTACTTGATCCCAACTAAGATATAATTACCCCTTATTGGGGGCAGAACAGCCCTATTGGGTTTATTTCATGGTTAAATGATTCCCTTTTCTCTGTAATAATAAAACAGTACCTGTACTTGATCCCAACTAAGATATAATTACCCCTTATTGGGGGCAGAACAGCCCTATTGGGTTTATTTCATGGTTAAATGATTCCCTTTTCTCTGTAATAATAAAACAGTACCTGTACTTGATCCCAACTAAGATATAATTACCCCTTATTGGGGGCAGAACAGCCCTATTGGGTTTATTTCATGGTTAAATGATTCCCTTTTCTCTGTAATAATAAAACAGTACCTGTACTTGATCCCAACTAAGATATAATTACCCCTTATTGGGGCAGAACAGCCCTATTGGGTTTATTTAATGGTTAAATGATTCCCTTTTCTCTGTAATAATAAAACAGTACCTGTACTTGATCCCAACTAAGATATAATTACCCCTTATTGGGGGCAGAACAGCCCTATTGGGTTTAATTAATGTTTTATTGATTTTTTTAGTAGACTTAAGGTATGGAGATCCAAATTACAGAAAGATCCCTTATCCGGATTACCCTTGGTCCTGAGCATTCTGGATAATGGGTCCTATACCTGTACTTGGAAACACTTGGAATTGTCTGCCATTGCCCTAAGTTTGAAACCAAGAATGAAAGGGGAGCTTACTGGCCTTCTTATACTGAAACTGACCAAATGATATCATGGTCACTGCTACCAGAGACCCTACTGCCACAATACAGAAGGCATATGAGCAAATGTCCTAAGGTTTCCATTCCTGTCAATCAAATCCCATCAGAAGTTGGAATTCCCAAATGTTGACTTTAATTGAAGGAGGCTGCCACTCAGGCACGCCGCAGAGAAAAACTCTGATCTGAACAAGCTCTAACGCTCCCTAGAAAGAAACACAGCCTTCTGCAGTTTTGCAACAATTAAATATTTATGGCAATTTTCTCCAGGCAAATCTCCACTTTGAGCAAGAATGTGCAATCGTCATAACAATGGGCAAAGGGCAGGATGTGGAGCGCCTGGAGCTCTCACGTTTACTCAGTGACACCGCAGATGCCTGATGTGCCCACAGGGCTACTGCTCATTACAGCGAGATGCTAGGGGGACGTTATGGGGCAGCTTGTAGCCCAGACCTCACCATTTATGGTTTCTGCAGATTTTTGAAGCGTGTCAGTCATTTGACCTCGAAGCTACAAGCTCTTTTGATGTGGAACCTTAGGTCCTGTCATGCCTTTTAGTCGCACTTCTTTGCTGACCTCATTCAGTTGCCTTGCAGGAAAGACCCTTTCTTAACTGTTTACAATTCACTAAAACTTGGCATCATATCCAAATTCTGATTTACTTGCATTGGGCCCAAAATGGGCAGTTAGGTCTGTGCCCTGAGGTGTGCCCACCAGAAGTTCTCTATAAAACACGCACAGGTGGGAAATGAACAGGGAGATGGACATCAAGGAAATAGAGATATTTGCACAGGGAAACACAATGTACAGGTAGGTCAAACCACCTCAAGTGCCAAGCAGAGGACTTTTGTCATTCAATGTGATCCTAATGGGTCACATTTGTTCCAGCGGAGATAGCAACACTGCAAAATCGCCGATCGGGCGGGTTAAAAGATTTTGATCGGGCGCCATAGAAGGCGCCTGAGCAAAATCTGCCTTTAGGGCTGAATCGGCAGAAGGAGATTGAAATCCTATTGTTTCTACCTCTGTATCTGACGATTCAGCCCTGAATGTCAGTGGACAGTTGGAACGATCTTTCGTGCGACCATCGGAAAAAAGATCGAAATTCGCCACGTCTGTGGCGTGCATTGCTATTGACTTCAATGCAACCTATCACTTTCCAGACATCCTGTCAATTGTTCTCAACTGTTAAGGTGGCCATACATTGGCAGATTTAAGCTGCCAATTTCCATCCTTTAGACCAATTCTGCAGCTTATCTGCCCGTGTGTGGGGCCCCCGACAGGCCTCCACAATCGATATCTGTCTTTAGTCTGACGGCTCCTCTACCCATCATAATTTGACTGCTTGGCCCTTAGCCAAATGATCGAATTAGCCCAATATAGCCAACCTTAGGTGGGCAAATTGGGTGAAGATCCACTTATATGGTGACCTGACCAAACAGCAGATCTTGACGTGTATTGCCACCTTTAGTCTTTGGATGAAACACCCTCACTGGAGCCATCATGACTGATCTTGCATTTTTATAAATGGCTTTAGTCTAGGGTGCCTGGTCTCCACCAGAAATTTCCCAGTAAGCCATACGATACTCCTAAAGTCCTATTTCTACAGCTGGTTTGGCTGCTAATGGTGGCTCATGTCAAAAAGGATTATTTCCTTCAAAGTGACTTTTTAATGATTCCTCCTTCTTATCAGTAAACCTGAGACAGCAGTTGGGGTTCAGTTATACAGAGCGTGTTAAATTAATTGACAGGACACACCAGCAAATGTCCTATTTAATTTACTCATGTTGAACATAAGTGAATGTTGCCCTGTGGAATCAAAAGATCCATTTTCTTTGGAGCCGTGGATCAGATGACTCCTTAGCACCAAGAGCCACTGATCGCATTTGTCTTTTTGCAGGGCTTTTTGTTGTTTGTGCTTAAAATCAGAAGCCCTAGAGAGCTGGCCAGGAAGGGACTGGTTTCCCAGGGTTAGGTTACCCTTTCTTAACCCATGTAAGCAGGTGGCCCCGATGTAAAGTTTCTCTGCAACCTCAACACTACACGATTTGTCAACAGCTAATCAGCACGGACCTCTAATTGTATTTGGTAGCACACAGGTTTTCCCACTCTTTGTAACCATTTGTTCCCATTCTTTACTCAAGGTCTCTCATGCTTTTCATAGTCAACACCCAGGCCTCACCCATTAGAAAAATTAGTCTGACAAACATGAATTACAGCCTGCAAATATTACTGTTACATGCATTCTGCAACTAGAATCATTGAAGTAGTTTGACATACACTGACATGGAGAATGCATTCAAGGAAGCTTTGTTGTGAAGGAGAATACAATCCAGTATGGTGGACTTATAGCAATCATATCATAAGGCCTGATATTTAGTAAAAAGACTGGTACAATGATCAAGCATGTTTTTGGGCCAAATTAGCTTGATATGGTATTGTATCAGGATACTATGATACAGACCCAACAGTTACAGACCTCAGCCATGGCCTAATGTTATTCTCAACTAATAGGATTTCTAAGCCTAATTGATATCTGAATGCACCATTGAAGGCCATGGTTTTATCTCTATACCCTGTCCCACAAGGTGCCAACTCAATCAAGAGCAGCTCAGCTGGCAGCCAATGAATGCCCTTGTATCTGCCCTTGCGTACTAGCAGCAACGGGAAACTGATGAAATGTGATAAAATATACAGATATGGAATAAGTATCACATGTGAAGATTACCAATGCTTCAGGGATGCCTTATGCACTAAAAAAAGTTACATTTTGAAAATTAGTTGGGCAGTTTGACCAACTATATGCATACAACCTGACCATCTGGACGTTGTACGAAGTAAGCATTTTCAATTGATCACCCTCATGGACCTGATATCGGCGGGACAGTGCCATATAGTGTGCCCAGGGTTTGGATGGATCAGGGGTCTGGGAATATTTCCGAACGTAGCATCTACAAACCATATCAGCAACTTGTTTTACACAATATTAAAGACCCAACATGAAGCTCAGTTTCACGACCCATAAAACTGAACGCAGCAGCTATTTCCACTCATCTATTGGGGAGTCTCAAAGGGTCTCGCAAGCATACGCCTGATGAATTTAGGCAGATGTTCTGTGCCCCGATGTAGCAGATGGAAGGGCCTGGATACCGTAACCTCCACCAAACTGCCAAGTACAATCACACGCTTATTCCTTTGAAACTGACATGGGATGGTTTGGTTAATTATCTTTTTGTAAAAAGATATAACCGTGAAAACAAACTGAGAATCCCTTCAGCCTCCCTCCCTAACTAATACAGCAAGCAAAACCTTTTTCTTTCCTTTTTTTGGGTGAGGAGGACACTATCACTTTTGATTTTATGTGCTATTTAGACTCTATGTATACATATTTAACCTGACCCACATGTTTTGCTACCAGGTGGACTATGCTCTGGAAAAGTAACAGCAGAAAAAAACTACTACAGTCCTCAAAAATGGCTTTACTGCAAAGAATCCAGCAGTAACTTAAACCAACCCTCTCAGTGTGCTCCTTCTCTGGTTATGCCTGCCTGTGATGGGGTTAGGGGTATTCCAAGCATTTTGAACATGGAAGAAACATAAGCCCAGTGGTCTGAAACCTAAACAGCCTA
Source organism: Xenopus tropicalis (assembly GCF_000004195.4). NCBI lineage: Eukaryota > Metazoa > Chordata > Amphibia > Anura > Pipidae > Xenopus > Xenopus tropicalis. The sequence continues at coordinate 17,933,109 of NC_030681.2, forward strand.
TAAACACGAAAAACAATTCCAGCACTCATTCTAATTTATGTTATAGGAGTCTATAGGAGTGGCACAGGTGGCATTTCTTATTCCAATGCATTTTCGACCAGCTAAAAGATGCCTTGAACCAACCCCTGCATGCCCTTTTTTCTTCAACAGGAATACATTCTTGTGGGTGTTAATATCCGGCTGATAATTTCCAGTATTAGAAGTTTCAGAAATTTTCATCTGAAATAAACAAAAGCCACAGGAGGTGGTTTGTGGATGTTTTTGGCTGGTGAAAAAGGCATTGAGTGGAAATTCTCAAGCCAATGGATTTTGGTCAGTGAAAAGGTACCATGAACCACCTCCTGCATGTCGTTTTTCCTTTATTGGGACTTCCCTCGTGTTATTGTTATCACTGGGCTCATAGTTCCCAGTATGGGAGGTTCTAGAAATTTCCCACTGAAATAAATGAAATGAGGTGATTTGTGGACCTTTTTAGTTGGTGCAAGATGCATTGGGATGAAAAGCATAGCCATAAAGCAGCCTAATCATAGCCATAAAGCAGACTAATCAGTAAAACACATAATCAAGCGTAATTCACAATTTCAGCACATTTCAGTCTATTACCTATTCTCTAATATTGGAGCAAATTTTTGGGCCCACTGTGCCTGGTTATTGAGCTACAGTGACAGTGGCAGATTTTAGCTGTCAATTCAAGTCCTTTAGACTGATTCGACAGCTTATCTGCCTGTGTATGGGGCCCCCAAAAGGCATCCCCGTCAGATTGGGGATGGGCCTCAGTCGATATCCTATGCCCATCGTTGTTATTTGATAGTTTGGCCCTAGGTCCAAACAATTAAATTAGCCCAATATCGTCCACCTTTAGGAAGGGCAACCCTCTTCAGGAAAACAAGAATAACCTATATTTATACTGAAGGTTTAGGTTAAATGAAGGATAAAACTTTCAACACATTTAGTGAAGTGATAGAGTCCGTTTCAGTCAATGTTAAACTAGATTATTCCAGTTTGCTCATAGATTGGGTTTTTGAAGCAAAAGAGAATCCCTGTGTTATCTCAGGGGAAAGTCAAAGTGAGTGATATCCGAGGGCTTGGATCTGGGCCAGGAGACGGGGCCCACGGGTTACAAAAGGTGCTCTTTGCTCTGCGTGACAGATGTAGTGCTGATTTGGCAAGTGTTGGTGCCCCGCTGCGATGGAATAGCTACAGAATACCCGCGGGAAGGTTTCCAGTATTAGTGCAACGCAACCAAAGTCCAGTTGCACAAATAGCAGATCTAGAAATGTTGATAAACCACATGAATAGGCCGACATCAATGGCACATTGTACCCACACTTTGTACACCTTGTAAGGGAATTATTATTATTATTGTCAGCATGCTCTACAAAGGGCAGAGTAGTAGACTCCTACGCAGTCTCAAAGTCATCTATATTTAACTGACACGCTATATATATATTTATTAGCACAATATAGTACATGCATTTATATATCATGCCTGTTGTAGGAACTTTGCCACATATTCAGCATTTTATTTACCTCTCTTAATGCTATCATATTCATCTAACTTATCCAATACCAGGAACAGAGGGGTGAGCAATCCATTGGCCCACCATATGTTGGCCTGTAGATATCATAAATTACAGTGTTTTCTAAAGCGACCAAATCCTTGTACTTATTTCATAATCTAACAGAGGCCTTAACAGGGGGTCCTGGCTACAGAACGGACCTTCAAGTGGGTCTTGAGTTGAAAAACTTAAGCAACCACTGCTCCGAGGTCTTATTCTGCTTTTGCATCTGAATTTCCCTTATCTGCTTATACTGGGAAAAGCTGTGCTCCTTCCTACTGTATGTGTTTAACTGGGGCTGAGATCTAGTGGCTGAGACTGACATGGCATACAGTTAACATCAATAACATGCTCATTAAATCACTCTTTAACAATGCTGGAACTCTTGTCTATCAATAAATTGAAGTGGTTTACCAATAAAATTAGGCTGTGTCCTTACTGGCAATAAATCTGCCCTATAATTGTCCCTGGGTTCCATGCACTGCCAAGAGAGAGCATTTGGGTTCCTTTTTACTATCCTGTGTTTGCACCTAAAGTATCTGTGCATTGTAATTCCCTATAGGATGCTGACAAAAGGCCTCTGGTTTCCTTTTTTATCTACCTTACCTACCCTATAGGCCCCGACTGTGGGTTCTAGCATATGCCAAAGGGACTGCTGTAAAATGCCATAGACCAGTGGTTCTCAACCTGTGGGTTGGGACCCCTTTGGGGGTTGAACGACCCATTCACGCCTAAGACCATCGGAAAACACATATTTTCAATGGTTTTAGGAATAATTTTATGGTTGGGGGTCACCACAACATGAGGAACTGTATTAAAGGGTCACGGCATTAGGGAGGTTGAGAACCACTGCCATAGACAGTCATTATTTAGTGGGCTAGTGGGGGCTGTTTGGGCCTCTGTGTAACTGCCAAGTGCCTACTTTGGATCCAAGTCCACACCCACTACCCTATCCAACCTTCCTCATCACCCCTTCTCATTCCCATCAATGATGATTTGGCGTCCTCAAAGGGAGGTCAGCAGCCATTCTTTAGTCTATACATAAATGGTCTTTTGAAGAAAGCAGCCAATTAGTAGTCACAAGCTCCTCGCCAAGCTAAACATTCATCTTCCTTGTCTAGTTATGAAGTCAACAAATGTATTTTAGCTATTCCTAAATTGGTTTAACTGCTTGTCGAGGTTTTATTTTTAACCTGAAGAACAAGCTCCCCGGAGGACAATACTGTAAAATGCAGATAAATAGTGACGGATGTATGTTAAGCTTGGCTCGGGGAATAGCGTTGACTTACAGGAGAGTTCTAATAAACATCCAACATGTGTGTTCCAGACCCGGGCGCGGAGCTTGCAGGGCACCACAGCCACTCATGGGACTATATCCTTAATTGATGAGCAGGACAAATCTGCATAGATTAAGAACAAAAAAGCTCTTAGCAATATTGTTTCCCTGTGAATTATTTAATCAATATAAATCATACCAGATGGTGGAAAGATCAACAAATCCCAAACCTCATCCGCAGCTTTACATAATTAACTATTTAGGCTGTGGTGCAGGTCTCCGGTGGCACCCAGAGAATTAAAGGCACAGAATATACTTATCATAGGGACCTCTGAACTCATCACTTACAGTAAAGCTTGCCAGGGGTACCCGTTGCTGTTACACATGATTTCTCATGTATGGGCTGAACTGGCAGTGGGCTTGCAGATGTGATTCAGACTCATATATTAATGATTACGGAAGAATTTACAAATATGCATGCAACATTGCATAAGTCTTATATCCAATAATAACCAAGAAATATGTTCTTATTAGACTTAAAGGGGTAGCTCACCTTTTCGTTAACTTTTAGGATGATGTAGAGAGTAATATTCTAAGAAAATTTGCAATTGGTCTTCATTTTTTTTCACTTTTTGTTCAGCAACTCTCTAGTTTGGAATTTCAGCAGGTATCTGGTTGCTAGGGTTTAAATTACCTTAGCAACCAGGGAGTGGTTTGAATGAGAGACTGGTAAATGACCAGGGCCAAACGATTGAATTATCCTGGGTTCTCCACCCATAGGTGGGGATATCGGGAGAAGATCCGCTCACTTGGCGACGGATCTGTATGGGCACCTTTAGGCACATACCCTCGAGTACCTTTATGTAATTACGGTCCTGAAACTACAAGTGGCTATACATGCGCATTTTTAGATTCATATCATTCTTTTTATTGGACCACCATTCCGGGTACTCCCTGCACTTGTGGTGTAGAAGTAAAGGTGGTCAGGCAGTATGATTGGAAAAGGCCAAACTGCCCTAAAGAACCTGGGGCATTCATGGCAATAAATATACCCACGCTACTTGCTGAATGGCTGCTATGGGCTGCTGTACTGGTACATAACTGCTAAACTGACCCACAAACAGGTCCCTATATCAACAATGGGGCAGATGAAATTGTGGCTTTAGGGTTCATATCCCTTAAGATATGGAGCCCAAGTTTAACCTTATATCCCAGGCCCAAATCCACACGACTAGGACAATGCTTGAAACAGAGGCCTCAGGTGGTATTATAAAGAGGTTGGTGATATAAGGTGGGCAGCTGTTTATTGCACTAAATGTAATGTACCAGGGGGTGGCAGGCTGCACGGCCAGGTTCCAGTGTTTTCCAGCTGGCAGAGAATCCCACTGAGCTGTGGCCAGTGACTGGCAGCCTTTACATATGGAAACTGAAATGATATTCATAGATATTTTGACTTGTGGGATGGTGTCTTTCATTTCTGTTTCAGAACAATTCTCTCTCAGCAGGACGAACCACAAGTAATTATCTTACAAAAACATACCACAAGGCCGCTGTGGTGTTTATATCCCCACACTAAAAGTAGCCCGCCTCCCAGTGCAGCGTGGGAACCTCTGTCTATGGGCTATACTAAGCACAAAGCCACGCCTGCCTTCTTCCAGCCAAAGGTTATAGAGGGATTCTGGGAGCTCTAGTTCTCAGGTGTAGTTTGGATATTCTAGTTGTATACCTTTTATAGCACTGAAAAATATATGCAAGGGCAAAACTGCCTCTATGTCCAATAAGGGGCAAAGAAATATAAAATAAAAGTTGATTCTCTATGAAGAGGATTCTGGCGTCATTTACAAAGATGCAAGAACCCTTGAACTACCCTTGAATTATCGCATGTCATCTGGCCTATGAGGAAGCTCCCTGCTCTGTATCCTTCAATAGATCTACAGGGAGAAGTTGCAAAGTACCTAAACATGGTACCTACCACCCCCATGGTCACAGCCTCATATTCTGAATGCATGTTTCTGAACGTTTCAGCAATATTTTAGCTTTTGGACCAGGACCAAGTCACCAACATGCTACACTTTAAAGGAATTGTTTATTCTTCACATAAGTCTTTGCACCACTAGATCTCACTATCTAATTTCTCTTTGGCATAAAACACATGCATTGAGGACCAATTAACCTGTTTTAGAGGTAGAAACCAGACACCCCGAGACAGCCCACAGCGAGAGAACATTCAGACTCTTTGGTGCTATTGCCCAGGTTAGAATCAAACAGAGGAACCCTAGTTCTGCAAGGCAGCAATGCCAACCACTAAGCTAACTTATATGTGATATTAGCCCTCCATTCAGGCCAACGTCTTCTTCTTGGTTCCCCTGGCCTTTATTATCCATGTCTGGGCACCTTTCTTTCTCGTGAGCCATAGTCAAATGTAAAAAGACTTGGAGAGCAACACAAGCACCATAAAAGTTCATGGAGGAGCCAAATAAGGGCTAAGATTGGCTATTAGGCAGCCTCTATGCACACTATCAGCTTACAGGGGGCTTTATTTGGTAGGAAATCTTGTTTTTATTCAACCAAAACTTGCCCCCAAGTCAGGAATTCAAAAATAACTATCTGGTTTGGGGGCACTGAGAGCAACATCCAAGGGGTTGGGGAGCAACACGTTGGAGATCACTGCCGTAGGTAATATGATGTACATTATATGGCCAAAATGTATGTTGACACCCAATCTAATTCATCTGAGATGCCACTCCACTGGTGGAGAAATGCAAGTGACGACCTGAAAATGCCTTTTGCTTCCTATAGTCAGGCTAAAATCCCTGCTTGCTGTGACAGACAACATGTTTCTGTTGGCAGAGGATCCACCACATATGCCATGATCCTCAGAAGCAAGGAGGAGGAGGACCTCATCGCAGGACCCCAAAAGGAATGTCTGGTTTGAATGGTTTAAAATAGGGTGTGGCTGTAAGAGGCTACACAATAACCCTAATACTAATCAAAATAGCTTACCTTTCAATAAAGGGTCTGACTTGCCCTTTAATGTTCAGTCTCATCCACTGCCCAGAGCCCCCCACTTGCATCAACATTTACAGGCTTTTGAGAAGAGAAAAAGCAACTTTGTGGTTCTTGATTGTGGAAGAACACAGTGTGGTTAACTTACTAAAATAATCAAGTTAGAAAATGAGAAGTATGAATCATGAAGTTTCCTTTCGGGGGTGTAATACTGAAAGAATGTAGCAGAAAAGAGACACACATGTCAGCCAGAGCTACAACAAGAACTAGAGCTTAGGGTACAGATCAACTGTTTAGCCTTTTCCTCTGCAGCTGAAAAATTTCACAAGAACAACATGGCAGCTACCCCCTGCTGAATCCCAGACATGCTCTAAGGGGGTTTTGATTGAATCAGTGTAATGGAAACATTGACTTTACATTTTTATTGCCAATCTTGCCCTACTATACCTGCTATCCCACAGCCCCAGTCCCTTCCCAGAGGCTATTATCCCCCCACTGCTACTATAGGCACCATCTCTCCCTACTATACCTGCTATCCCACAGCCCCAGTCCCTTCCCAGAGGCTATTATCCCCCCACTGCTACTATAGGCACCATCTCTCCCTACTATACCTGCTATCCCACAGCCACAGTCCCTTCCCAGAGGCTATTATCCCACTGCTACTATAGGCACCATCTCTCCCTACTATACCTGCTATCCCACAGCCCCAGTCCCTTCCCAGAGGCTATTATCCCCCCACTGCTACTATAGGCACCATCTCTCCCTACTATACCTGCTATCCCACAGCCCCAGTCCCTTCCCAGAGGCTATTATCTCCCCACTGCTACTATAGGCACCATCTCTCCCTACTATACCTGCTATCCCACAGCCCCAGTCCCTTCCCAGAGGCTATTATCCCCCGACTGCTACTATAGGCACCATCTCTCCCTACTATACCTGCTATCCCACAGCCCCAGTCCCTTCCCAGAGGCTATTATCTCCCCACTGCTACTATAGGCACCATCTCTCCCTACTATACCTGCTATCCCACAGCCCCAGTCCCTTCCCAGAGGCTATTATCCCCCCACTGCTACTATAGGCACCATCTCTCCCTACTATACCTGCTATCCCACAGCCCCAGTCCTTTCCCAGAGGCTATTATCTCCCCACTGCTACTATAGGCACCATCTCTCCCTACTATACCTGCTATCCCACAGCCACAGTCCCTTCCCAGAGGCTATTATCCCCCCCACTGCTACTATAGGCACCATCTCTCCCTACTATACCTGCTATCCCACAGCCCCAGTCCCTTCCCAGAGGCTATTACCCTACTGCTACTATAGGCACCATCTCTCCCTACTATACCTGCTATCCCACAGCCACAGTCCCTTCCCAGAGGCTATTATCCCCCCACTGCTACTATAGGCACCATCTCTCCCTACTATACCTGCTATCTGACAGCCCCAGTCCCTTCCTAGAGGCTATTATCCCCCCACTGCTACTATAGGCACCATCTCTCCCTACTATACCTGCTATCCCACAGCCCCAGTCCCTTCCCAGAGGCTATTATCCCCCCACTGCTACTATAGGCACCATCTCTCCCTACTATACCTGCTATCCCACAGCCCCAGTCCCTTCCCAGAGGCTATTATCTCCCCACTGCTACTATAGGCACCATCTCTCCCTACTATACCTGCTATCCCACAGCCCCAGTCCCTTCCCAGAGGCTATTATCCCCCCACTGCTACTATAGGCACCATCTCTCCCTACTATACCTGCTATCCCACAGCCCCAGTCCCTTCCCAGAGGCTATTATCTCCCCACTGCTACTATAGGCACCATCTCTCCCTACTATACCTGCTATCCCACAGCCCCAGTCCCTTCCCAGAGGCTATTATCCCCCCACTGCTACTATAGGCACCATCTCTCCCTACTATACCTGCTATCCCACAGCCCCAGTCCCTTCCCAGAGGCTATTACCCTACTGCTACTATAGGCACCATCCCTTCTATATATGCACTCTCCCTATTATGGATCCCCTAAGGGCAGCTCAATATTCAGTGTGTAGATGGTGCTTCCTGGGACAGGGACCGGTGATTTCATGTTGCACAGGGTGTAGAAGTCAGGCCGGGATACTCTTTTCATTTCTCATCTTTTTATATTATGGGTCATTTGTTTTGCAAATGATGGCAGCAACCGTGAGAATAATTGCATTTCTCTTAATTAGGACAGGGAGGGTAGGCCTATTTTTCCTGTTCTGCCTTGCCCAATTAAAACGTCTGCCAAATTACCGCAATTATTTCATTCAGCAAAACAAAAAAAAAAAGACATGAACCATTTTACAGTGTTCTCTATGGCAGTGCCAAAACTGGGCTTTAGGACAAATTTTCCCAAGTCAACTGAAAATTCTGTTTCCCTAGGGCAGAGATCTGCAGAATGACTTCCCAGCTGTCCTCCAACAGGTAAGGCTGCTGGGAATTGTAGTTTAGAGATGCCATAGAGTCTCTTGTTGCTGGGGAACTGCTGGGAGTTGCATTTCACAGAATAGGTCGATGGTCCATGTTGGACGATCCTAAATTATATAATCCCTTAGCCCTAGTCGTCCTGCATCTGGTGTCTCTCCTGTTTGGTTAAATAGGAGACTTTCCTATCTGCCTATTAAAGCAAACCATGAAGTTATAGTGGCACTTTAAAGGGGTGGTTCACCTTTAAGTCAACTTTTAGTATGTTCCCCAAGAGGGTGTATGCAAGGAGAGTGCTAGAGTTTTGAAGACCATAATACTATTTAACAGACGACATAAAAATAAAGCACAAGCATCTCAAGCTACACAGGCTCCTTCAGCAGATGTTGCACAGCTCACGTATATGTTGAACATCTGATTATAGGCCCTATGGTATTTCTATAAAGTGTCGGGATGATGTGTATTTCCCTCACTGAGGGATGTGTACATTTAACCCTTCCAACCCGGGGCTCCTGCCTTCTTAATAGGGAGCAATATGTTGGCTGCCAATATCCGAACCAGAGACAAAAATGCTCAGGACTCCCCTGATAAAAGAGACACCATCGAGGGCAGCATAAACCCATATAAATAATCATGCAGGTATTTTTTCAAACAGCTTAGATAAAAATTTATCCAAACTTTATCCAGAAAGGGGAAACAAAGTCAGGTCCTTTACACATATACACTAACTGGGTACCAATAAGCAACTAAGTATGGAGACAAAGGGGGGAACATTTACAGATAGATGATAGATGATAGATAGATAATGATGATGATGATGATGATGATGATGATGATGATGATGATGATGATGATGATGATGATGATGATGATGATGATGATGATGATGATCAATATGATCAATAGATGATGATAGATAGATAGATAGATAGATAGATAGATAGATAGATAGATAGATAAATAGATAGATAATGATGATGATCAATGTGATCAACAAATGATAGATAGATAGATAGATAGATAGATAGATAATGATGATGATCAATATGATCAATAGATGATAGATAGATAGAGCCATAAGTACAAACAGATAGTATATGAGTAAAGAAAGGAATAGATAGATAGACAGACAGAAAAATGATACATAGATAGATAGATCGATAGACAGACAGACAGATACATGATAGATATAGATAGATAGATAGATGATTGATAGATAGACAAACAGACAGACAGATTCTATTGTATTCTACTGTACAGCGCTGCGTACATAAGTAGCGCTTTATAAATAAAAATATACATGCATTCATATACAGATACATGATAGATAGATAGATAGATAAATCAATAGATAGATAGATAATAGACAAATAGACAATTAGATAGTAGACAATCAGATAGATAGATAGATAGATAGATAGATAGATAGATAAATCAATAGATAGATATATAATAGACAGACAGACAATTAGATAGATGATAGATAGATAGATAAATAGATGATAGATAGATAGATAAATAGATGATAGATAGATAGATAGATAGATAGATAGATAGATAAATAGATAGATAGAAAGATAGATAAATAATAGGCAGACAGACAGATAGATAGAGAAAAGAATTCTAACGAGGCCAATAGCTACAGACCTAATTAAGAGGAAATGAGGCAGATTAGAACATTTAGTTCTCTATTTTCAGTGCTGGCACAGATTAAAGGGGTCTTTTGTTCCAAATAGGAGAGAAACTGTACAATAATGCTCATCATTGATTGCATGTAAAGGCCCAGTCTGGGACTCTGGGTAAGGAAGGCACTTGCAAAGCAAAGCTGTAGAGTTTCTCATTCATTTCTGACATTAATATAACATTTTAAATAAACTAGACTTTGTTTCCTTATCAATGGGCTTCCTGAGCGGTAAGGGCAATGCACTGGTAGACAGAAGTGGGCTCTCTTGGTGCCAGGCCTTGAAAGGCCACAGGCAAAATATGGGGTTGCGTTACGCCATACAGGGCTAAGCACCCAAAGGTATCTCAGGATAACATTATAAATTCACTTTATGTAACTGATGTGATAAAGTCACAGTCACTCATTTGAATGTATCATGATAGTGTTTAACACTGTGCGGTACCCCTCAAGTTCTTCCACTCCCATCCCAGAACCCAGTTTGGTATAGAATATGCTTTGTTGCACAGTAAGTGCTGAAGAAGATTTGGAGGATGCCATAAATTAGCGCTGCTTTATGTAGGAAATCATACATCAGCTCTCTGCATCAAAGCTTGGAAATAGGGTAAACATTGTTGGGCTTTAGTTCCCCTTTAAGTCAAAACATTATGTGTAACACAAAAGAAAGAACTGGAAAAGTCAGAAAGAGACAACCACATTCAGCTTTTCATACAAAAATTGGTGCATTATACGGCATAAAAATATCTGTCTGCCACTCTTCCACAGGAGATATATCAGGAGAGGTACTGAGGTCCTTGGTTGACTTTGATGCCATAAAAGGGCATATATATATACATATATATATATATATCATTATTATGAATTAAACAACTGATTGTAATTACCAGTCATTACATGAACGAGTTTCCCCCATTGCAAAATTTTATTTGCAGTGCAATGCATTGTGGGTTATGTAGTTCCTGCATGCCGTCTGTAAGCTGTGGGGAAGTTGTTACAATTCATAACATCAATGTTTTAGTCCCTCCTCCCCTGCCAGGGTTTCAAATGAAAGAGAAGAACTGTTTTGCAGCTGGATTTCAGCATATAAAAATGGTATTTATTCATACTTTTTGAAGGAACAGATTACAGGGATAGGGATATTAGGGGTCTCTGTGTTGTGTGGGGCTCTTTAACTAATTTTGGTTCGGAAGCTGGAGTTCCCCTTTGAAGAGAAGGCAGAGCTATGAGGCACAGATGTGGTGCCAATAGGTGGTATGCAGTTGGGACAGAAGATTTGCAAGTATTCAGTGTAGAGATTGGGTTGGGTCTCCTTGGGGTTGAACTGCTACACCAGGGCCATAATAATTTGATCTGCTACTGAAGGCAAACTTAACCCCTTTCAATAAATCCTCTCCTTTCTCATCAATTACTTGACCCAGTAGTGCTTAAGGTCCCCATACACGGGCCGATTCTAGCCGCGATATCGCTCCCTTAGACAGATTCGGCAGCTAATCGGCCCGTGTATGGGCACTACCAACGGGCCTGCCCGACCGATATCTGGCCTGAAATCGAGCAGATCTCGATCAGGCGAGTTTAAAAATCTAGTCGGATTGATGCGGACCTTTAGTCTTTTAGACCATTGGGATAAGAATACCAATTTTTGGGACAGAAAAATCTTTTTTTCCATGCACATATTTTCGGATACAATAAGTATAACACTCATTTCAAACTCACAGCATTGGCTGTTCAGGCATTACCTCTTCCATCAACATATAAAAAGCCACAGTCTGATTCTGCTTCGAAAGGCCATTAACAAGCTTCACAAAAAAGCTATTTTCCCCCCCCTTTTTTCAGATGCAAAAATCTTTGCAAGTCAATGTAGACTGGGCTATCTGTACGCCTAAGGCATCGGAACCCACACTGACGTCCACTCCTAGGCAGGCAAGGTTTAAAGGCTTCTTTCATATTTATTATAGGGGGGTTATATTGGCCAAGCTGCCTGTGATGATTTATATTTGATCAGATTTAATGGCCAAAAGGTCTACTACCTTGGTAAACAAAAAATTTCTTTATACACACACACACAAGAAAAGACCTATGTCTTGGAACCATACAGAATGGTTTAATCTTATGTCTTAATTCCAGGTTCCCAATGTTTGGCTAAATAAACCTGGGCCTAATTATATGATATACCGGTAATACAGAAATGTTCCCTTTATTCCTTTTTAGTAGTTTAGAGACTTTGGATTTTTTACCAGCTCTCACTAGTATGTAAGAAGAAGTATTTTATGGACCAGTGGGGGTCATTATCTTAGGAATCGCCACCCCTATTATCTGCCAGCATGGGTGCAAGTGGGAGTGATTTTGCTTCTGCCTCTACAGCTGTCTGTGTTTTTCCACAGCTCATTCAAACTGATGGAGGGGCAATTGGATATGGTTCTGCTGGGGCAATTGCATTCTGATTTTGGCTGCTGATTTGACATCCATGACCTGACTACGTATGAAGCCAAAACTATGGACTTTTCTTATCAATATCTGATTGGGGCTCATTCAGATATTAGTTGAGAAGGCTGCAAAAGCAGTTCAGGCATCAGTTTGTGGATGAGGTTCTCAGGCAACCATACATGGACCCATTGGCCAAGCAGACAGAGAGCATTCAAACACTGTATGGTCACCTTTCTGAAGGTAAATTGTAACTGCTGCTCCCCTTCACTTCCTAATCTGCTGGAGCACCATGTATTAACTCACATGCTGCAATGGAAGATCAATTTTCTAACCTTCCAAATCCCTTAGAGCAGTGATCCCCAACCAGTGGCTCGGGGGCAACATGTTGCTCTCCAACCCCTTGGATGTTGCTCCCAGTGGCCTCAAAGTAGGTGCTTATTTTTGAGTTTTGGAAGCATAAAGACCATGTGTACTGCCAAACAGAGCCTTTTGTAGGCTGCCAGTCCACATTGGGCTACCAAATAGCCAATCCCAGCCCTTATTTGGCACCCCAAGAACATTTTTATGCTTGTGTTGATCCCCAAAATTTTTTTATATTTAAATGTTGCTCATGGGTAAAAAAAGGTTGGGGATCCCTGTCTTAGACAGACCAAAATCCACAGTATATGGCTATCAGCTGGAATCTGTGGGCTACCAGGGAGACTGTGGCCATACATGTATTGATTATTGGTACGTGTATGGCCAGTTTTATATATCTGCTCAACCTTATCAGCCAATCTATCTAATTCGGCACACTATTTAGAAGAAGCCCCAAATGAGCAGATATTAATTTTTATTTAAATCAATTGCTAGAGGAGCAGATCTGACCCTGTCATTCATTGCCCTTGTGCTTTTGTGAAGCCCACCCCCAAGAACTTCCACATGGTGGATTTGTAGATCACTACATCTTAAGGGCACAAGTCTGACATTGGAAATATTACACTTCTGGCCTACATAGGCAAAAGAATGCAATCATGGAGACACGTACAAACGAAGACATGCCTGCGGTGCACAGACAAGAACTTGCAGAGGCTTTTTTTCCCCCTTACTCGCCATAATTTCTTATGTGTCTGTTATCTGTTTCATCACACCGCAGGGCTGAATGGGAGTAGCAGGCCTTACTCCGTGACTGTGTGCACACCGTTTGTTATTTGGCCTGAAGGTGTGAGCAGGACAGAACAGAACCTTCTCTGAGGAATTCAGGATAGGCCAAGCTCCTGCTCTAATTGCAGTAATCCCTCGTACTGTTCGTGTGCAACATTTTGTATTCAAAACAGTGTTATCTGCTGCAAGATGTTTATTATCTTAATTGTATCCTTTTATTCAGGAAAGTACAGACTTGCGCATTCTTAGCTGTAGCCGAGTACTGCAATGTGCCTGCCGGAATTCCCGGTTACCTCCATCTCTACTGTAGTTCTGGTTTAGTTATAAAGAGCTAAAGTAAAAAAATAAGCAGTGTTTACATGAACATCACACTTCCCAATTCCTCATAAAACCTATGACATAAAACCTATTGTCTATATTTCTCACAGCATTTTCCCCAGTAGAGCTTACAATCTAGGGTCTCCATCACATACACTATGGTCAATATTATCAGGGGACAATTAATCCCACCCAAACATGGGGAGAACCTAAAAATTCCTTGCAGATACTGCCCTGGCAGATGTGAAACCTAGTACAATTCCTGCCAGTTGAAAGGATTAACTAACCCTGACCCTTGGTGTATTCAAACCCTCTCAGATAGAGTATCTTTACTATTTTCATACAATTCATACCATTTTAAGTTCTCTTTACTGAAAATGCAGTTATTTGCTCAAAATATGTCCCCCCACAACCCCTAAGCCCATTGGCCCCTCTCCCTGCTCACTCCCCACACCATTCCTGGCAGGGATCCCCAACCTTTCTTACTCGTGAGCCACAGTCAGATGTTAAAAGACTTGGGGAGCAACACAAGCACCATAAAAGTTCATGGAGGAGCCAAATAAGGGCTGTGATTGGCTATTAGGGGCCTCTATGCACCCTATCAGCTTACAGGGGCTTTATTTGGTAGGGAATCTTGTTTTTATTCAACCAAAACTTGCCCCCAAGTCAGGAATTCAAAAATAACTCCCTGGTTTGGGGGCACTGAGAGCAACATCCAAGGGGTTGGGGAGCAACATTTTGCCCCTGAGCCACTGGTTGGGGATCACTGCTCTATGGGAAGGGGCAAATTTATTAAAATGTGAGTTTAGAGCTCAATACATAAAAACATTCTATTCATTACCATGGGATTTTTAGGAGCGTTTTTTATCAATGGGTGAAAGTTCACCATTTGATAAATTTGCTTCTAAAAATTCCATAGGAATGAACAGAACGTGGGTGAGTTTTTATGTATTAAGCTCTAAACTCACATTTTGATAAATCTGCCCCTAAAGATGCTGGAGCACAGGCAGCTGAAGTCAATCCCGAACTAAGCTTGATTGTATGTGCTCCTGCTGGCAGCTCAGACAGAATAGGATCTGTTGTGTCCACTATTGATAAATGAGACACTTTAGGGCTCTGGCACACGGGGAGATTAGTCGCCTACGACAAATCTACCTGTTCGCGGGCGACTAATCCGCCCGAAATGCCATCCCACTGGCGAAAATCGCGGCACCGCGTATGCCATCCGACTGGCAATTTACATTTTCGCTGGTGGGATGTTATATCGGGGAGATTAGTCGCCCACAACAAGGGAGATTTGTCGCAGGCGACTAATCTCCCTCATGTGCCAGAGCCCTTTTTTATTGGTTTATAGACTGGATTTTTTACCAGTATTTTATGGACCAGTGGGGCTCATTGTTTTAGCAATCGCCACCCCTATTAACTGCCAGCATGGGTGCAAGTGATTTGGAACCTGCCGCTACAGCTGTCCGTGCTTCCACAGATCATTCAAATTGATGGAGGGGCAATTCAATATGATTCCACTGGGGCAATTCCATTCTGATTTGGGATGCTGATTTGACATCTATGACCTGACTACGTATGAGGCCAAAACTATGGACAATATGTGATTTCTTTATGGCAATAGCATACATGGAGTATGAGCTGCAGACTCAGCAATTGCCAAGGTTCACTTCCTATTAAGAGAAATGGACAGAAGCACATATCGCTCTCTGCCCATGACCACTGCCCGGCAAGCAATTCTGTTGACGTTCAAGAACCACTTGAAAATGTTTTTGTCCAGTTGGCAGCTATCATACCATAGTTCTCAGTGTGATGCCTAACTTTTGGCCCAGAGGTGCTGAAGTACAACTCCCAGAGTCAAGGCAACAGGCAAAACTCAACAATTTCTACACAATAAAACAATATTAAAAACTGCCCTTTTTCCTAAGACATTTTCTATCCACTGGGTCTTTCCTGACTCAGGAGGTTATAGGTAAATTCCCTTTCTACCCTGACCCACATATTTCTTGTTGGCCTGGAGATTTACTGAATAATTAGCTGATATGTGAGACGTTGGTGAAATTATTCCGACAGCCAGAATATGTCTGAACAGGATACAGATGACAAACAAGGAACATGTTTGGGTGCATATATAATCTGGGAACTGAAATCCGCACGAGGCAGGGCACATGAAATGCTTGATGTTAGTTTTTCTTCTTTTTCCTTTAATCTTCATTCCCCATTCTATGTGTGTAACTGCAGTGATCCTTCCTGGCCAGTAGTCATGGCCCCCTGGGTTTGCCATTACTGAAGTACTGATTGGGAACACTCCAAGTTGTTGTTGGCCTTAGCCTTGCCAAGAATGCTATTTCTCAGGCTGGCCGCCGACATTCTCCATCATGTCCCATAGCCCACCTGTAGCATAATAATCCTCCTCTCCCAAAAGTTACTCAAGAAACCTGAAAAATAAACTTCTGCATAGGGTGACTTTTGTGTTTGGAGAGGAGAATTAAACACATTTTGTACACAAATCCTTCATACCTATAGTATCCCAGGTCCAATTCCATGTGTAATACCTAAAAGAACATAGCAGGATAATTGCAGTGCCAATTACATGTATAAAACCCCCAAAGGCATTGACTAGCAAAGGTTGTCTACATTCAGACACAGCCAGGTTTGCTTCCTTGGGAGGTAAAATGTCATGAAAGTCTTCTGCTCACAAGATGGAACTTTGGGCAACATTTAATGCCAAGGGAAATGTATGATGTTGTGAGGGATATGGCTAGACAGTGGTTAGGCAGTTTATGGAATGCTTAATAGCAGGCAAACACCCTAAGTTCGTAGTCTTTACAGAGAGATATAATGAAACCATGCCAGCAATAACTTGTAAATTTAGGCCAGTGATCCCCAACCAGTGCCTCAGGGGCAACATGTTGCTCACCAACCCCTTGAGTGTTGCTCTCAGTGCCCCCAAACCAGGTAGGTATTTTTGAATTCCTGACTTGGGGGAAAGTTTTGGTTGATTAAAAACAAGATTTCCTACCTAATAAAGCCCCTGTAAGCTGATAGGGTGCATAGAGGCTGCCTAATAGCCAATCACAGCCCTTATTTGGCAGCTCCATGAACTTTTATGGTGCTTGTGTTGCTCCCCAAGTCTTCTTACATTTGACTGTGGTTGGGGACCCCTGTTTTACAGTATAGTAGGGGTACCATCTACAGTAAACACATTATCAAGTTAATAAGAAAATGTGAACACTCTGTAGTGCAAATTGATGCCACTAACAAGCTTTTGCTAAAGGGCCCGCCATGGTTCCCAGGCTGAGAATTTGCAGTCTATCAATCTTCTTTCTGAGGAACAAGGCATATCAATGTGCTTGCCTCAGGTGACTAGGTAGGTGATCTGGGAATTGGATTAGTATGCACTGGCACAGTGAGTGCCCTAGCTAAATATTTTGGCAAGGTCCTTCAAAATGATAATTATGTATTATCAATCCCTTGCCAGAATTTCATCCTGCATGAATATGTATTAGCTGGGACTCACTTCCCATGTACTATTACGGCTGGCACTGGGTGTATTTATACTGAGAAGGCAGGGAAATAGGGTGAATCAGTGATTAGCTCATTATACTCTGACTCAGGTAGGCCCGAACTCTATATACATAATGACTTATGAATCAACCCCTTGTTGAATGAGTTGGCAGTTCACTCAATCTCCCTTCTCGAAATTGACCACCTAAGGAGCAAGATGCTGGAACAACGTGCCCATTTTTTATTGAAAAACAAACAAGGTTACAATTGCCTGCTCCATAGGGCAGGTATGTGATACTGCACATTGTATAGGACGTTGAAGATAGTATTATAGATAAATATATGTATGGACATACACAGATCTAGTCCTGGAAATGACCTCAAGGCTATACCAGCCTCTGTTTCAGCAGACATAATAACATAACATTATTATTATTATTATTAACATTTATTTATAAAGCGCCAACATATTCCGCAGCGCTGTACAATAAGTGGGTTACATACATTGGACATACAGAGTAACATATAAAGCAACCAATAACCGATACAAGAGCATAATGCAAAGTTTGCTCTAGTTCTAGTAACCAACAGCAACCAGTCAACAGGGATCTGGAACAGACAGTGGGGCACCCCAGCACCCACAATTAGTATTTTGACTGCTATTTAAATCTCTCACACAGTCCCCAGTGCAGGATATCACCCCAGAAATCTGCCACCGTAGCCCTGGACCTTTGTGGCCTTCCCTCAAATTGGGGCCTGTAGATGTGCAATGTGAAAGAAAACATCAGTTGCTCTGAGCTACTTGATATGGAACAGACTTTTTGTATCTAAAATTAAAGGGGAACTACACCCAAGCACAACTTAAGCTTTTTGAAAAGAAAACATAATTTCAAACAATATACATACATCATAATTTTTAATGTAATAATATGGTTTGGAACAGTTCCCTAAGCCCCGCCCCCTGTTCCCCTGCTGATCTGGCTGGCTACTTTGTGACTCAAATAAAATGTAACAGTAGTCACCTGTCCTCAACCTGCCTTCAGCCTGCATCTTCCCAATCCCACAATTCCCTGCACATGTGATGTCAATAAGAAAAGAAACATCACAGTGCAATGCATTGTGGGTTATGTAGTTCCTGCATACTGTCTGTAAGCGGTGGAGAAGTTGTTACAATTTATAACATCAATGCTTTAGTCCCTCCTCCCCCGCCAGAATTTAAAAATATGCAGAAAGATGAGAAAGGGGACCTGTCTCCCTAAAAAATAATTCCAAATCCTTTTCTATCATATTAGTTGAGCAAAATAAATGTTACTTATACCGCATAAACTATTTGATTTTTTTCCCCTTTAGTCTTGGAATGTACAGTGACAGCCAGCAGGCTGGTGCCATTTTGAGCACAAGTACAAGCTTTGTTTCACCCTAAAATCTTATGCATTTGCCATCTAAGTGATATCTAGGAAGTACTGAATGGAAAATTGTAATTGGTAATGGTAATGGTCATTGTAATTAAAAATCTGAGCTGTCAATCATATATCGCCTGCCCCGCCTCTATGCCGCAGGCATAGAGGCGGGGCAGGCGAAATATGATTGACAGCTCAGATTTTTAAATGCATTTATAACAGGTATGGATGATTTAATGAAAAAAAAAATTAGAGTTTCATGTTTAATTTTTATTATACAGCTTATTATGTGTGGGTGACAGGCCCCCTTTAACAAATTTTGGTTCGGAAGCCAGAGTTCCCCTTTAATCCCCATATAAAAATGTCATCGCTCAGTATCTGTATGTGTATGTTTAATATAAACATCCTTTTACTGTACAGCATGTCAGAATATGTTAATAAATAGATATTAATCATTTCTCTAGTGCAGGGATCCCCAACCTTTCTTACTTGTGAGCCACAGTCAAATGTAAAAAGACTTGGGGAACAACACAAGCACCATAAAAGTTCATGGAGGAGCCAAATAAGGGCTGTGATTGGCTATTAGGGGCCTCTATGCACCCTATCAGCTTACAGGGGCTTTATTTGGTAGGTTTTTATTCAACCAAAACTTGCCCCCAAGTCAGGAATTCAAAAATAACTCCCTGGTTTGGGGGCACTGAGAGCAACACCCAAGGGGTTGGGGAGCAACATGTTGCCCCTGAGCCACTGGTTGGGGATCACTGCTCTAGGGAGATGGAACTTGATGGACTTTTTCCAACCTTACTATGTTGCCATGAAATCCACCTCTGTACGAACTGCATTTTATATACCTAAAGGAATGTTATCTCTCCCTCTCTCCCTGATTTAACAACCATAAATGTATGATAAATATTTATCTGTCTGTTTTACAGCTGAGCTGAAAGTGTGTATTTTTTGATGTGCCGTGATCCTGGTTATTTTGCATTTGTTTACATCACTTATCTGCCCCAGTCTGCTAATTAATTCTATTATGGTTTATGTGTTTTAAACAGCAGAATGCCTGCCCGTTCCAGACTGGGACCTCTTGACCTTGCCTGGACAATGAAGGTCTGTGCTGAAAGCCAGGCACTAAACTGTTAGAGACTGCTGTTTTGTGATCCAGGCGATGTGGATAAATGCCTTTACCCGGGGTTTGCAAGGACAAAAAAAATAAATAATTTTTCACGCTGAACCTTCTAAATAGCACTAGTAGGCCTACAGCTTTGTTTATCAGCTATCATTCTTCCTCTTGGTCATTCCCATGAGTTGCAACCTTTCGCAGTGGGTACCATATTATTTTCCTATCATTAAAATTAGATGAATAAATTCATAAATCTGTGTCATATACCCGGGTGTGCATTAACTGGAAGCCAATCAAGGGTGTCAGATCTTTGGACAAGTTCTTACCCCTATGCCCGAAAGTTTCATCCCACTTACTGCATAACAAGGTCCAGATGTATGGAAACATTTGTGTATTAATCATCCTGTTGTATTTATGTATAACTTTATTTATAAAGCGCCACAAGGGTACGCAGCGCTGTACAATGTTACAGTATACACAATTACACACAGGGAGGACAAGTGATATAATAAATTTATTATATATAGATTGTAAGCTCCATGGGGCAGGGACCTCCATCCTCTTGTGTCTCTGACTCTTAACTTATTGCAACTGTACCTTGTATTTATTTGTGCTTATTGTTATACTTTGTATTTATCTATTTTAATACCCCTGTTTATATTAATGTATTCTACTGTACAGCGCTGCGTACATAAGTAGCGCTTTATAAATAAAGTTATACATACATACATCCATACATAAATAAATACAATAAACATATATATAAATGCACATAAGACATCTAAGAATTTCTTAAATGACCCCCCACTCCAGTTCTAACTTAACTTGAGTTTGGGATGAGGTAGGGGGCAATATTATTATTATTATTAACATCTATTTATAAAGCGCCAACATATCCCGCAGTGCTGTACAATAAGTGGGTTACATACATTGGACATACAGAGTAACATATAAAGCAACCAATAACAGATACAAGAGGTGAAGAGAGCCCTGCCCAAAAGAGCTTACAATCAATATAGAGTATAGATTGTCCCCTAAAAGTCCTGACTGTCCCCCAAGCATATAATCCCCACCATTAGTATGTTTTTTCCAGATGATCTTTTTGAACCTCTAAAAAAATCTAAGTTGGTGGCCCAGTAACTACTAGTTAAGAGCAATCAATCTGTGCTTATTGCTAAAGGCCCATATATGCTTGTTTGCGGGTAATGATCTTGGGTCTAGAATTAGTCTCATTGTTGGAAGGTGCAAGTTACTGCCAATAGGTGCCAATACTCACCATTTTGATCATGTCTACATTAATCAGTAATGAAAACTCAATTTGTGCCAAAGTTTTAATAGAAACAATCCATCCTAGAGTATATTTTCCTTTTAATAGGGACTACATTATTTTCCAATCAAAGATTTTCAGCCCTTTGTTTTTTAAACAGTGTAGGGATTTCATTAGTTGTACAAAGTACAATTATGGATCTTGGCCCTTGTAAACATTGTTATCTAAAAACCTGACCTTTCCTCTCTGCTCTGGATGCTCTTCAAACTTTTCAGGCTGGTGTTTATAGGGGTCTTTAATTAAGCTCAGTACAGGCTGTCAGTCTACTTTCCTAGCGAGTGTCACATTATGGCCTTGTTCCCTTGGCTTTATTGAAAAAGAAATAGATGGCAAGACGTCATAGAGCTTTTGCTTCTTTATTCATGGTGACAAACAATATCCAACTCAGCGGGATCCCTTTGGTGCTTTATTAAGTCCCTTCTGTAGGAGCAAGGCTTTCATAATCACTAGGATTGTACCCCGTGCCAATCTGAGTGCTGCTAGGAGATGCTATTGGGCAAGAAAAGTTATTGTGGGCAAACTGCTTGTGTACCAATGTCCTAAAGAGAGTTCTTGCTTTGGGGAGAGATATCAAAGTCTGAATAAGCAAGGTTGCAGCAGGCAAATTACCTAAAATTGCCCTATGTACCAGTGCCCTGAAAAGAGCTCTTGTTGGGGAGAGATAAAGACGCCCGTGACCAGAGAAAGAAGAAAGAGTCCAGTTCAAGACCAAGACAGCAAAATGAACCAGTTACACCTTCATAGGGATATTATGATATATTCAACTCTTAACAGTTTCAGAGATCAATGCAAAAAAAGGTAGAAGATGGATGAGGACCACATGAGCTCCTCACCCAATAGGTTTCTGTAGGCCTGATTTGGCCTAATGCATGGGTGGCCTAATCTGGCAGAGATCTACTTGTTTGGCAAAGTGTATGGTCATCTTAATGGAGCATCCAGAGCAGGACCTAGGGGTACTGGCGCATTAGGCCACAAACGGCAACCATGTAAATTTGTTCGTAGGGGGAGAGCTGTGCCCCACCCCCATTGTATGCCTATGTTGCCTACTGCTATGAAGTGTAAGTGCCTGCAGGACAAAGTTGACGGAACTTCGGAAAGCCAAAGCGATGCGTAGACCTTTCCACCAGCAACTCCTATTGTTGGCAGTGGAAAGGCATTTCAGCGTAGTTATTTGCCCGTGGTAGCAGAGATCTATTACGGGCGACTAAAGGTGGCCATACACCTTCTGATCCGCTTGCTTGGCGATGTCACCAAGCAAGCAGATCTTCTCCCATTATCTCCCACCTACAGGTGGGCGATATCGGGAGAATCCAGGCTAATTCGGTTGTTTGGCCCCTTATAACGAAGGGTATAGGCAAAGTCGGTTCGTGGACCGCATCAACGAGCCGATGCAGCCCCGATCCGACCAGATTTTTTAACCTGCCCGATCAATATCTGGCTGATTTCAGGCCAGATATCAGTCGGGAAGGCCCGTTGGTAGTGCCCATACATGGGCCGATTAGCTGCTGAATCGGTCTAAGGGACCAATATCGTGTATGGGCACCTTTACTCGCTCTGTGGTACATTAGCCTAAAGGTGTTAAATTAAGTATAAGAATATAGGCTGCTATAGGGAGGCAATTTCATGCAAGCTATAAAATATACCATGTGACCTTTCCCTAAAGTGATGCTAGTGATTGGGATTGGATTGGGGAATAAAGAGAGGGGGTGCCCTGAGCAAACGCTGATTTGGTTTGAAGTGCTTAACAATAAAGTCTGATTAGGTATACATATATATTGTAGAGTTCTCTGACTGTTTTGCATTCTAATTAAAGCCATGCGTATTTGTCCACCATGATGAATGGCTGATATTCTTATACCTTCTGTTTAAACCGGTGGGCAGTGCAATCTTCCAGGCCTGCTTACACACTGCCAAATCATTCATCAGCCAGCCCTGACTGCCAGTGGGATTAATGAGGTGCAAATTAAAGGTCTGAGTAATCCATGTACGGGATTTAACTCTTACCCTGCCATTTGGCCCGCACAGCAATTTAAGAACAAAGACTTGGGTTTTTTTGGAGGGCGAATTAGATACAAAGGGGTTAAGGTATGTTCAAGTTGGAATGCAATCTTCATCCTATCGGTAAAGTTAAATGTTTTAGTACCTGTGATAAGAAAGTCGGCCTGTCCAAAAAAAATGAACCGGGCCTGTTTGCTAGAGACCTGATTGCATATTTCTTTCAGCACATTATTTATCAGATTGGAGGTTGGATAGAGCAGGCTGGGGTTAAGGTGCCGTACACCTTAAGATCCGCTCGCTTGGCGATGTCACGAAGCAAGTGGATCTTCTCCCGATATCCCCCACCTACGGGTGGACGATCAAACGATCAAATTATAACGACGGGTATAGGCAAAGTCGGTCCGGGGACTGCATCAACGATCCAACTAGATTTTTAAACCTGCCCGATCGAGATCTGCCTGATTTCAGGCCAGATATCGGTCGGGCAGTCCCGTCAGTACCCATCAACGGTCTAAGGGACCAATATCGGCCAGCTAGAATCTGCCCGTGTATGGGGACCTTTAGCCACTTATCTGTGTGGGCTGTAAGTACATACATTATCACAGACACAACTGTGTATACCCTTAAGGTAAGAACCGACGGAGTGGGCGACAAACCGCTCCAAAAAGGCTTTCCACCGGCAACAATAGGGGTCACCACTAGAAGCTCCTTCACATAATTTTCCAAAGGCGCTGCAGGAGGAAAATTCTATAGAATTCTATAGAAACCCGCAAGCTTTTAGATGGCAAACATTTACTTACATTTTTGAGAAAAAAAATATCAAACTCGAAAGTTGATAGATCTCCCCCATAACGTGCATGCTGATTCTTGTGTGTATGTGTGACCGTGCATGTGTTTATATGACTGGAAAAGTCAGTTTCACAAGTGCTTATACAAACACAATCGTTCTATTTCCTTATGAAACAAGAAGTTAGGAAAAGCCATACACAGCACAAAGTTTTGCAAGCCTGATAATGCAAAGCCAACACTAAGCCTTGGTACACATGCATCATTTCCAAAGAGACAGAGGTGAAACAGTATATTTTATAGATTAGACCATTGAGTTGTAGACTTTTTAGGTTTCAAGGAGAAGGAAAGGCTAATAAAGAGTTAATCCCAAGCTGCAGGCATACCTTCAGTTGTCTCAATAGTTCCCTTAAGTCTCCCCATATTTCTCCTGTTCAGATGATCAGAAGCCAAACAGGAAGAAAAAACACTGAGCTGTGTAAAGAAAGTTCCCATAATGCCTCACTCCTGCACAGACACCCAGACCAAGTGAACATGCTCAGTTAGTAAGACTATGAGGAAGTTTCCTGCTGATTGGCTCCGAACCACAGAGTGAGTTCTTAGCATTCTTGAGGGAGGGGGGAGCAGGAGAGGGGAGAGAGCAGAGAGCTGCGTGTCTCTGGCACATGAATTACAGACACAAGAAATCTTTTCACAGAGAAGTCAGTGCAGCGTTTCTGTGAGTGCTTATGGCTGTATTTCCATAGACCTTTTTGGTAAAGCTTACTTAGTTTTCACCTTCTTTCTCCTTTAAGCACCCCTTTTTTAACAGCTGTCCCTCTATAGTTCCAAGAATATGGCAGCCAATATGTGGACATCATGAATGACAACTCTGGTTCGAGTTTCATTACTAAGTAGGCATCCTCTCAATATCCCAGATTCGGCCGAATCTACGGTCCTGAATGAACCGAATTCAAATCCTAATTAGCATATGCTAATTAGGATTTGGAAGGGTTAATGTCGCCGCATAAACATGGAAGTGTAAAATTTTTCGCTAATTTGGATTCGGTTTGGTATTCGCCCAAATCCCATAACATGGATTCAGGGGCTCAGTGCATCCTTACCCAGGGCAATGATTGGATTATAATGCGTGCCTAGGCAGGCCTGTTGCTAGAGGGTATCTGTTGGGCAGGTACTTATTAGGGCTGTTACATGAGCCAATAAGATGGTGATTTAGTCTAAAGGGGTCAAATTGGCAGTTTATGTTGGTCTATCTCTGGCTAGCTATGCAGTGTAAAATGGTCATTCATTTTAAAAATCTTCTTTATATTTTCTGAGCAAATCACTATGTTGTGAAGGGGTCCAAGGGCTGTATGAAGGATTTAGTACTGTGTTGCCTTCCACAAGGGAACATTACCCAGGTGATCCGCTTACTACAGACTAAACCATCAGATCTTACAAAAACAAATCTGAGCATACTGAGCCAGCCAATATGGGGACATCCTGACTAACTGGACTTAAGGCTGGAGTTTCATGACTAAATAAGCATCCTCCCATTATCCCACTGTAACTAGCTTTAAGGGTAGGCGAATGACAGTGATTGGATCATAATATGTGGCTATGTGCTTCAGCAGGCCTGTTGCTAGAGGACCACATCAGCACAATTCTCTTTCCTGCCTGATAGATGTATGCCAAATTATCGGCAGGATATCTGTTGGGCAGGAAGTTAGGAGCCCTTACATTGGCCAATAGGCTGTCGATTTGGTCTAGAGGGGTCAAACTGGCAAACTGATCATTCATATTTTAGGTTTTCTTTATATTGCCTAAGCAAATCACTATGTTGGGGAGGGATCCAAGGGTTGTATGATTGATTCAGTACAGTGTCGCTATCCACAAGCGAAAGTAATCCAGATGGTCAGCTTACAGACGGAACCATCAGATCTTATAAAAACAAGCCTGAGCATGTCTATATGTCCCCAGATAAACATTCTGGTCAACATTACTGCATTGTCTTATAGATTCCTCCACCTTAAAGTGACTGCAAGCCAGTGGGAGCATGGAACCAGCATTTGGAATGATCAACCAAGGCCACAGTTGACCAATCAAAATGTAAATATAGTTGGAACATAAAACACATTGGCATCATAAGCCGATACTGCATGTGGCTTCAATTTCTCTTGTTTCACACTAACTGTATGTTTATAGTAATTTGGTAGAGCAAATCAAACCACAAATTTAGTCAACCAAAAAAAAAACTAAAACACATAAGCACCCTATGATTCTGTTTGGCAAGTGAGCCAGTAGGGCAGAGCAAAAGGAATCTGATCATTGAGATGGGTACAGTTTGGCCATATGTATGTGTATAGACACACGGTGTTTGACACAGTCCTTCCATTACTAAGACCTTTTTTAGTAATCAGAATATACAGAATGATGTGTAACTGTTGTTATTGTAACAGCGCCGCAGTTTTGGCAGAGATTTTATAAAAATGATAATACAGGTACTTGGTTTTTAGAAAAATCGTACAGAATTTTCTCTCAAACTAATGACACTTGACGTGAGTTTCACCTCACTGGGGTTCTCATAAATGTTCTTAGCATTACTTTCCTGTTAATCTGTTTGCTTCCAAAACAAGAAATCCCTTGCTGCAAACAGAACTGGAAAATAAGCTGCGTGAATTACGATGGGTCACACACTCGCCATCTCCCACTCTTTTCCAGGAACTTGGCTCCCACGCCTCCAGTTATCAACTTCTCTATTGTTCTTGTTCTGTCAATCAGCAAAAAGACCTTGTGTAGAGAGGGACTGGAAGAAGCCTGAATATACTGTGGGGATTTCTAGGTAACGGTTACTGATCGTCATGGAAACTGCCAAAGTGAGGACCCAGGCCTGGTAATCTCAACAATTTACCCCATAATTAAGCAACAAACAGAATAAACAGACACAGTTATTCTGCAGAAATAATGTTACGGTTGTTTTCTTTCAGAATTCATTCCATGCTATTATTATGCCTTATTTATATAGTTCCAGTGCATATACCCAACTCTTACTGTTCATCATCCACAGGAAAACCATATGGAAAGACATGTATGGCCCAGGTCAGAACCGAACTCAGGTCCCCAGTTCTGCAATGGAAGAAAGCTAAGCACTAAGCCACCTGTTGCTGGTGTGAAGTTGGTATTTGCTGTTCTGGGGCAGCTGGAAATCCCTGATATGCATATTTTACCCCCAGGAGGAAGGGCCTCCTGTCTTGTTGCATTTTCACAAGGATCCATTTTTTCTTAATTCCATCACTGTTCTTAATGGACCCTTGTGCTTTTTATGGCCAAAATCCACCTGTTACTTCAAGTGCCAGAGTCCAAGGTGGCACAAAATGACACCCCTTGTGTTGCTGGAGGAACAACACGGCCCTGTACTTTGGGCTCCATAGGGAGGTGGTAAGTACCCTGCTGCATCTTGCTCCAGTTAGTGCTCTCCAGCTTGCAATCCTGAATGATGTCCAAGGCTGTGTTTTGTCCTCTTCAGCTGAGTCCTCATTTAGCCAACAACAGACAGCAGTATATTAATGGGAGAAGTAAACCATTCTGTGCCTAGGATTCTTGGTTTGGGGCAGAAAGCAATATCCGAAAAACATGGTGGCTTGGACCTATTTTTTGCACTTTGCAACCTGCTGCACTCGCAGTAAATGAGGCCTGGAAATGACCCCTGTGGCCAACTACTGTATGTATCCAAAACCACTTTAGAGGAAATAGGAAAGACATGGCCAGAGTAGGTTGAGGTGGTCTAAAGTGAGTCAATAGGCCAACACTGCATATGAAATACAGTGAAAATCTTCTTAACAGCATTCCTGTGGGTCATACTATAAACAAAGCATTGGCTCAAGATTAAAATTATAGATTTAAAGATTTTAACCCAAACAACAAACACATGCAAATGATTGCTCTATGTCCCTGAGACCAACTATGCATCAAGAACCACTGGTTTTATAGCATAAATCCAAACATGCAGACAACTGTTTTGATCTTGTTAAATGTTATCAGTGCAAGACATCAGAACATGGCTTCTGAGAAGGACTTGGATAGTATCCAATTGACTGTAAGCTCTATGGTTCTTCCTTATGGTTTTTCTCCAAGTCCTACTCCTCAAAAGCCATGTTTATTTAGGCCCCAGGTGATTTTTGTTTGGAAGCTCCTTGTAGCACTTTGGAGATAGAAGAAGAGCAGCAATTCTTAAATTGGCACACTGCAGCTTTGTAAGTGGCCACATATTTTTACATATATTGTTGTTGCACCCCCCCTGCTCTTCTAGCAGTACCCAGCACTGCCAAGTGCAATTCTTTGCTCCTGGGGAAGGCATAAAGAGCAAAAGTGTATGCTGTGAGGCACATCTTGCACCTGCCAATTAGAGGGGGTGCATGGGTGCAGCCCATGAAAGTCCATACGCATGCCTCCTATTCACGCATTATATATGACAAGTAAAGTTGCCTTGGGGTGCAAGCCTTTTGCCAATGAAAATTTCACACTGTACCTTGTACTTTATTATTGGGGAAAGGCACAGAATTTAGTCTGCACTTGCTGTGGGTAGGAACAGGGCCATATTTATACTGTATATAGAGAACCAAGGGCCTGTACAAAGGGCAGCAGCTTTGGGGGGTGGCATTGGGTGCCTTTATATGTACAAAAATAAAAAACTAAACACCCCCAGCCACTGCTACATGATCCAGCAGCAGAGCTGGGGGTGAGGCTGCAAAGTGCGCTGTTTTACAATAAGTAACGTCACTTACGGTGTGTAGCGGAAGTGACTTCACACGCACAGATCTCAGTTCACTTGTGCGACATAGGGGCTTGTTTATATCTGGTATCGAGGGTGGCATTGGACCTAAATACAGCCCTGGGTAGGTATGCAAGTACTTAGGCCACAATTTTGCACGCCTCTAGTTTTTCTTGGATGTTTCTATTTCAAACCCCCTTGGAGGTCCACCAGTGCCACCCTTAAGGTGGCCACATACGTGGCGATCTGACGATGTTTCGTGCGACCATCGGTCGCACGAAACATCGTCAGATCCGCCACACACCGTTCAGGGCTGAAACAGCAGATAAGGAGGTAGAAACAATAGGATTTCTACCTCCTTCTGCTGATTCAGCCCTGACGGCAGATTTTGGTCAGACGCCTTCTATGGTGCCCGATCAAAATTTTCTAACCTGGCCGAACGACGAGTCGACCGATTTCAGCAGCTTCCTGCGAGGTTTCGTATAATATTATCGGTGCGTGTATGGCCAGCTTTAGTTTATAACAAGGTTACAGAAATTGAAAAAAAACACTGCTGTATCAGCCCTAATTAGTCTTCTGGTTGAGCTCCCTGTTGGTGATTCTAAAGCTGGCCATACACGTGGCGATCTGACCATGTTTCGTACGACCATCGGTCGCACGAAACATCGTCAGATCCGCCACACACCATTCAGGGCTGAATCGGCAGGTAAGGAGGTAGAAACAATAGAATTTCTACCTCCTTCTGCCGATTCAGCTCTGAAGGGAGAATTTTGGTCAGGCGCCTTCTATGGCGCCCGATCAAAATTTTCTAACCTGGCCGATCGACGAGCCGACCGATTTCAGCAGCTTCCTGCGACATCGGTCGGCTCGCTGACATACCATACACGCACCGATTATCGTACGAAACGAGGTTTCGTACGATAATATCGGTGCGTGTATGGCCACCTTAAGGGTGATGGCACACATAATAAAGGTGGCCATGCAAGTTTCAATTACAATCTTTCCTGCAATCTTTTGTTTTCTCTACTAACGTTAAGTGCTGAAATGCAGTTATAAACAAAAGAATTCCAACAAGTCACTATTAATGTCTATTTTGAGAGACGACCAATATCCAAGGCTTTTGCCAATATTGCTTGCCTCATACATATGCCGAATATCATACGTTTTGTATGATAATATCAGTGTGTGTATAGCCACCTCTTATTTAACATTCTCCATAGCTTTTGCTATTGACTTCAATGGCATACTTTTGACACTGTGCACACCCAGCAGATAGCCTTAGCCCTCCAGCACTAGGACTCCTGGCCAAAGTTGATGAGCTCTTTAATATTCTGAGCAAGAAATAGTCATTTCATGGGTTTTATTAGTGTTTGTACATGATAAATCTAGAGTTAATACTATTTGTTTCCTTTCAAAGCCTTGTTCAACTCTCCCCACTTTTGGTGTTCCTCTCGCTCTCTTCCTTTGATGTCCTGTTTGGCCTATGAAGAAAGGAAATATCTTATCACGGAGGAGAAAGTGCAGTAGTTCAATAAAAAGATAACGACACGAAAAGCTTTGTAATTATCCTCATAAAAGCCGAATATTGCAGTTGTGCACGGAAAAAATACAGTGGCTGCAGGAACGACACCTTTCTATTTACGTCTGTAATTAGGGTCATTTATTTTTGGATATCATTTCCCCTTTGAGCGAAGAGGAAAGTTCAGTGGCTTGATCAGATGCATTGTTCATTGTATTGGGAGCACATAAAGGCGCATTGTGTCTCTTGGAATTCCTGCCTCTTATACTCTGACCGGAGCAATAAAAGCTTGTGGTTTTGCACTTTCAAGTAGCTTGACTTGATTGCAGGAAACAAAGTGACTCAAGCACTGAATGAATAAATTGTGCTCTGTTTTACCTTTTTGTTTGCCAGGCACCATTGGCTTCCAAAGCAGTTTTTTGTTACATAACCATGCTGTCACTCTTCGATGGAGCCAATGCCCATGGTTGGAGTTACTCTTACCTGGAGTTTTCTAGAAAGTGTATAGACATTCCCCATGCCAGCAGCAGGCTGTCAGGATATTGCTCAAGGCGCAGCTACCCATTACTCAAAATTGCATAGCTACCGATCCAGTGATACAACAGCTTAATAATAGCAGCCCAGCCAGTTTAACTGTTCCAAGCCTGCCCTCAAGCTTCATAGCTGGGACCAGTACATCTAGAGTCTAATGAGTCTAATAGCTGCCTTGTAGTACTTATGCCTTGGGCCTATGGCATGATTCCACAAATAGGTGGACAAATCAGCCAATGATTCACTTCTTTGGCTTATGTATGCTAGCTGAATGAATGAATACGATACAAGTGGCCATACATTTATCTAGATCTATGGGTACTTTTATAGTGTTCTAGATGTTGGATCTCCCACATTATCAGCAGATAGTGAAAATGCTCGGCAGCTCGTTTTGGCTTTTCCATTAAGACACTTAATCATTGTTCCGCCGGCCCACAACTCGCCAAATGTCCAGAGTGTCAGGTAGTATGGACCGTATCATTACATACACCTCATTATTGACTTTTCCAACCAAGGGGCAAGGCTGATCTGGCAGTCAGTGCCAAGCCAATACCACTCCTTCACCCACTCCACTTACCTTTGTAGCATCAGAGGGGGTTGGAGGGGGGCTGCATCACAATTGCGCTCTCTGAATTAAAAGAGATGAAATTCTGCTTAAGAAACTGAACTTTGGCTCTTTAAGTTACCAAAAGTGTTTGGGTTTTTTTGCTGCTCCTTGTAACGTGCTGCCTGGGGCAACTTGCTTCATGGCAGGAGTGGCCCTTCCTAAGGGTGAAGACACACAGAGCTACATAGTAGCAGCTACTTGTCACAGCTACTAAATGCTAGAAAATCCCCTGCCATAGACAGTACTGAGAATTGCCTCTGCTAAAACACACATATGGGCACATTCATCAAAGTACGAGGTCGAATCCCGAAATGGGTAAAATTCGAATTAGATACGATAATTTCTAATGATCGCAAATATCACGAAAATGCTTCCGAAAAACTTGTATTAGCCACGATAATATCGTATTGGTGATCCGAAAGTCATGAAATTTTTCGTATCAGAACGATCGTAAACGGCGGGAAAACCTTCCCGACTTTGATCCTTCAGTGCATGATTTTGGAAGCCTCCCATAGGGCTCAATGGCACTCTGCAACTCCAACCTGGCCCAAGGAAAGTCTCCCATAGGGCTCAATGGCACTCTGCAGCTCCAACCTGGCCCAAGGAAAGTCTCCCATAGGGCTCAATGGCACTCTGCAGCTCCAACCCGGCCCAAGGAAAGTCTCCCATAGGGCTCAATGGCACTCTGCAGCTCCAACCCGGCCCAAGGAAAGTCTCCCATAGGGCTCAATGGCACTCTGCAGCTCCAACCCAGCCCAAGGAAAGCCTCCCATAGGGCTCAATGGCACTCTGCAGCTCCAACCCGGCCCAAGGAAAGTCTCCCATAGGGCTCAATGGCACTCTGCAGATCCGACCCGGCCCAAGGAAAGTCTCCCATAGGGCTCAATGGCACTCTGCAGCTCCGACCCGGCCCAAGGAAAGTCTCCCATAGGGCTCAATGGCACTCTGCAGCTCCAACCCGGCCCAAGGAAAGTCTCCCATAGGGCTCAATGGCACTCTGCAGCTCCAACCCGGTCCAAGGAAAGTCTCCCATAGGGCTCAATGGCACTCTGCAGCTCCAACCCGGCCCAAGGAAAGTCTCCCATAGGGCTCAATGGCACTCTGCAGCTCCAACCCGGCCCAAGGAAAGTCTCCCATAGGGCTCAATGGCACTCTGCAGCTCCAACCCGGCCCAAGGAAAGTCTCCCATAGGGCTCAATGGCACTCTGCAGCTCCAACCCGGCCCAAGGAAAGTCTCCCATAGGGCTCAATGGCACTCTGCAGCTCCAACCCGGTCCAAGGAAAGTCTCCCATAAGGCTCAATGGCACTCTGCAGCTCCAACCCGGCCCAAGGAAAGTCTCCCATAGGGCTCAATGGCACTCTGCAGCTCCAACCCGGCCCAAGGAAAGTCTCCCATAGGGCTCAATGGCACTCTGCAGCTCCAACCCGGCCCAAGGAAAGTCTCCCATAGGGCTCAATGGCACTCTGCAGCTCCAACCTGGCCCAAGGAAAGTCACGATACCGAAGCTTGAATGAATCCAAAACTTTCGTACTCGGCGCGGCAATACGATTTTGTCGCACAAATTTTGTCGCAAAGTACGAAAAAATAAAAAAAAATTGTATTTCAGACCTGTCACAGCAGTGACTAGACAATGGTTGGGACGAATACAGCAGGACATGATGGCAACAATAAAGGTGGCCATACACGAGCAGATCCGCTCGCTTGGATCGGGGAGCATTTAGGTAAAAAAAAAAATAATCAGATCGTTTGGCCCTGGGGCCAAACGATCGGATTATGTGGGCGGCAATGAGGCAGTCGGATCGGGGACCGCATCAACGAGCCGATGCGGTCCCCGATCCGACCGGATTTTCTAACCTGGCCGATCGAGATCTGGCCAATTTCAGGCCAGATATCGGTCGGCCAGGCCGCTCTGCCCTGCCCATACACGGGCCGATTAGCTGCCGAATCAGTCCAAGGGACCGATATCGGCAGCTATAGTCGGCCCGTGTATGGCCACCTTAAGCTTCAGTTGTTGTACAAGAGTGTTTCATAGTTGCAAGTAAACAACAACAGAAGTTCCAAAGGTTCAACAGTCCTAATTTATACAAATAACCAGTATCAGACTGGCCCACCAGGATACCAGGAAAACTCCTGGTGGGCCCAGGGGTCAGTAGCCCCTCCTGCTCACCCAACCATTTGCCTTGTATGCCTACACCATGGCCATTACTCAATTCTATATGAGAAGAAACAGAATAAATAGAGGAAAGGATAGATTATAGTAGTAAAAAGAAGTAATTAAGCAATTAAAGAAAGTGAGTGAACAGGAAAGGTGGTCTGAACAGTGGGCCTAAGGCAGGGGTGGCCAGACCTTCCGCGATCAACCGATGAAGCCATGGATGCAGAAGTGTGGCGTGAATGCGTACGTACGTGACGCAGCATACGGACGCATTCACGCAGCACCTCCACATCCCCGGCTTTATCGCGGTCCACCAGAAATCCACGGGGGATCGACTGGTGGACCGTGAATGATGTATTGGCCACCCCTGACCTAAGGTCTCAGGTTTTCTGGTGGACCCTTGGCACCCCAGTCCGATACTGCAAATAACTGACACCTGCAAAGATTGTTTGGCCCCCAGGCACTGCCACTATTAAAGTGGCACCTCTTTCATTCCATGCTCGGTATCCTGCTCCGGCAGTGCAGCGGTTAATTTGAGAATAGTCGGCCAGCGAGTTAAGAGCAGGCAGCACAACAGGAAATCACAGGCATATTTGCTCTTCCATACCATTTTATAGCCTTGCTGTATTTCATATCTCCTGCTATTTGGCACGGCCCCTCGGAGCAAGCATAGACTCGCCACAAGGAAACTGGGACACATTCCTTGCTCAGGGAGATTACCAGCTGTCTGCATCCCATTACCTGTGACGTCCATATCAACTCAGAGAATTCGGGACAGAAAATCTTCAGACAGCTGCATTCGTTTTTTTTTGCTCAATCCGCCAAGCAGACCTCATTGGCCTGACACGCTAAACTGCGTGATGATTACACTTGAGGACCTTTGCATGATTCGTTGGAAAAGTGGGGATACTGCGACGAGGTTCCCCCCCTAGTTGACAGAATTAAGTTGGGCCAACTTGCCAAACCTATGGAACATGAAATCATGGGGCAAGTTTAAACGGGTCCCCCACAGCCCTGCAGCAGTTTCTTGTTTCTTTCCTTTTGTGAAGCGTTAATAAGCACAAGGCCTAATAGGCACCGTGTAATCACTTCCAGTGGGCTAAATTACACCGATTACACCGACCTGTGCAACGTAGTTGCTGTCCAAAAATGTATAAAACCGGTTACATTGACAAAATATTTTTTACAGGGTCTGCATCTGCTATTTAAGGTTGCTACCTGGCTGGTATTTTAGCGGCCTAGCTGGTAAAACACCTGCCAAGGCCAAGGCCAGTACTGCAGATTTACCGGCAACGTAGTTGCGGGTAAATTTGTTTTACCCCTAAGATTATCCCCTGGTCTGCACCTGATTCCCCCAATCCACTTTAATCTGCCTAGATTTATTCCTGAATGCACTCTCCAGCAGTCACACAGTCATCACTCTGCCATTATACGTTAGCACCCTGGCCATTTTATGTTGTTGCTCCACCCCCTGTTGTGCCCGCCCCACCTGCTCGTAAAAATTCATGAGAAATGTGGCAACACTACTGCTACTTTTAAGCGTATCAGAACCTTGCTCACTGTATTTGATGGAGCACAGATAATGGGCCTCATTCATTTACTATCAACAGGCATGGTGCTAAGTGCACAGTCACTGGTGCATCAATACTTGCTTTTTTCCAATCACGTGACCATACACGGACTGAAAAAGCTGCCAAAGGTCTGTGTCGGCAGTTTTTTGGCCCATGTATGGCCTTATACGGGGCCCCTCAAACGGGACTACCCAACTAATCTCTGCCCGAAAATCAGCCATATGTGAGCCAGGTTTAAAAAGCCCATACAGTTAAGAAACATGTTGGCGTGTTGATACTGTCTCTGTCCCAATGGCCTGTACCTGGTCAATGTGATCAATTCCACATTGCCCTCCTCAAAATGGGCATGTTGGGGAAAGATTTGCTCATTTGGCAACCTCGCAACAAGCAGATCTTTCAATGTTAGGCCACCACCCTAGGAAAATATGGATGTCTAGGGTTTTGGTTTGCATGCTGCCCAAGCATTTAGATTTTTTGACACAAATGCATAGTGCACAAATGCGTGTTGTCTAAGTGAACATCTGTACCCCACAAGTATAATGCTCATAATAATAATTTGTATGCAATCAGGGTTGTTGTCAGGATGGGCCCAATACACCTTCCCGATACAGGCCACCCAAACCAAAATCTGCAAACTCTGCCCCAACTCTTTCCCATTTCGTGACAGTCGAGGCTCCTGAGAGGACTCCTTACTGTCTCCCCTTATGGTGGCTCCTGATGCAGCATATGTGACTTCACAAATGCCTCAAGTACAGTATTGTTTCTCTATTATGACCAGGAACAGCTGTTTTATTTATGCCCATAAATCTCACAATAAGAATAGTCTGTACCACTCTCGCTTAGTGCTTCACCATCATCAGAAATCTGTCAAGGAACCATCAGCAGAAGATACTCATTTCATATCTAAGACACCTTAGGCAGTAGACAGTCTTCTCCATTTCTCTATACAAGAACACAGAATACCTACATATGAGCTCTAAGCCAAAGGTCTAATGTCTTCTAGAGTTCAGTCAACCAGGAAACTAGATATACATAATTGGAAGAACAGCTCAACAACAAGCCTCACAAAGAATCAGAGCTTTGTCCAGACCAACAATAATTTAAGGAATAACGTATCATCTATTGTAAAAGATAAGGATATTAGAAGAAATTCTTGACCCATGTGGGCACGAGGCTAAAGGTTGGGTGGTGTTATACAGGTCATGGGATGCCAATGCGACTTCTAATATCCTCATATTTTACAACAGGACATGTACTCATTTTTATAATGCACCCATTGTGAATCATGTGACACATATTACATTATTAGGCAATGATTATAACCGATCACATCACTAAGCACTGTTTATAAGGATATATATTACAGGATATGTATGGCTCTT
This sequence comes from Xenopus tropicalis, assembly GCF_000004195.4. NCBI lineage: Eukaryota > Metazoa > Chordata > Amphibia > Anura > Pipidae > Xenopus > Xenopus tropicalis. The sequence goes on from NC_030681.2 coordinate 17,969,615, forward strand.
GGGTATTATAACACTAATATTAACCTGAGACTCAGTTGTCCAGTCTGTGACAATTTAAGGCCATTAGAGATGTCACAGCCTTTACCTCTTTTATGAAGGGCATTCCAATCTCTTGTCATTCCTTTCCTCAGTTTTTACTTATGATTATCTCTTACCAGATCTATCATGTCCTAAAGAATTATAGCTTAATTATAAGGCTGTTATATGCCCACATGTACAGATGTGAAGTTTCATCCCTAAACTTTCCTTGTAGCCCCTAGCTTCTGTTTGGCGGACAGGCAAGTGAATTTGATGTTGGTTCTCCCTGAGACATTGGTGATAAAAATGCCATAAATCCTAGGGTTGGGGCATTTAAAAGGCTAATAAGATAAAAGGTGTCAGAAGATGTCAGGCATTTGGGAATACAGTATATCTATGCTGTGTTACAGTCTGCAGGATACATGGGCCTTTGCTGACTGGGCAGTTAGAATAGCTGGATCTCTGGTTATCTATGAAAGAAACATCCTGTCTCATACAGCACTAAGGGCTTCATGCCCTTTTGGAGGAAATAAGTGTTTTGATAAATGCGTGTTTCCTGATTCTACTTCCCCTTGAAATTAAAACAAACCAACTAGATATTATTGTTCTTCTTCTTGGTTGGCTTGGCTGAGAAAGGAAGGGTGTCTGTGTCACACAGGGTCTGATGGATTGCATCCTATTTTCCAAGCTGATCTGAACTAGCCATTCTCCTCTAAAGCTATTCCTCCTCATCTGTAATTCAATGAAAAATACTGCAGCTAATAAAATATATTATTATCAACTGAGGATAACATTATTTGTTTTAATTTATTTCAACAACTATCTCCTGTCATTAGCAGGTATAGTAGGGAGCGATGGTGCCTATAGTAGCAGTGGGGGACAATAGCCTCTGGGAAGGGACTGGGGCTGTGGGATAGCAGGTATAGTAGGGAGAGATGGTGCCTATAGTAGCAGTGGGGGACAATAGCCTCTGGGAAGGGACTGGGGCTGTGGGATAGCAGGTATAGTAGGGAGAGATGGTGCCTATAGTAGCAGTGGGGGGGATAATAGCCTCTGGGAAGGGACTGGGGCTGTGGGATAGCAGGTATAGTAGGGAGAGATGGTGCCTATAGTAGCAGTGGGGGGGATAATAGCCTCTGGGAAGGGACTGGGGCTGTGGGATAGCAGGTATAGTAGGGAGAGAGGGTGCCTATAGTAGCAGTGGGGGACAATAGCCTCTGGGAAGGGACTGGGGCTGGGGGATAGCAGGTATAGTAGGGAGCAATGGTGCCTATAGTAGCAGTGGGGGGGATAATAGCCTCTGGGAAGGGACTGTGGCTGTGGGATAGCAGGTATAGTAGGGAGAGATGGTGCCTATAGTAGCAGTGGGGGGGATAATAGCCTCTGGGAAGGGACTGGGGCTGTGGGATAGCAGGTATAGTAGGGAGCAATGGTGCCTATAGTAGCAGTGGGGGGGATAATAGCCTCTGGGAAGGGAATGTGGCTGTGGGATAGCAGGTATAGTAGGGAGAGATGGTGCCTATAGTAGCAGTGGGATAATAGCCTCTGGGAAGGGACTGTGGCTGTGGGATAGCAGGTATAGTAGGAAGAGATGGTGCCTATAGTAGCAGTGGGGGGATAATAGCCTCTGGGAAGGGACTGGGGCTGTGGGATAGCAGGTATAGTAGGAAGAGATGGTGCCTATAGTAGCAGTGGGATAATAGCCTCTGGGAAGGGACTGTGGCTGTGGGATAGCAGGTATAGTAGGGAGAGATGGTGCCTATAGTAACAGTGGGGGGATAATAGCCTCTGGGAAGGGACTGGGGCTGTGGGATAGCAGGTATAGTAGGGAGAGATGGTGCCTATAGTAACAGTGGGATAATAGCCTCTGGGAAGGGACTGGGGCTGTGGGATAGCAGGTATAGTAGGGAGAGATGGTGCCTATAGTAGCAGTGGGGGGATAATAGCCTCTGGGAAGGGGCTGGGGCTGTGGGATAGCAGGTATAGTAGGGAGAGATGGTGCCTATAGTAGCAGTGGGGGGATAATAGCCTCTGGGAAGGGGCTGGGGGATAGCAGGTATAGTAGGAAGAGATGGTGCCTATAGTAGCAGTGGGATAATAGCCTCTGGGAAGGGACTGTGGCTGTGGGATAGCAGGTATAGTAGGGAGAGATGGTGCCTATAGTAACAGTGGGGGGATAATAGCCTCTGGGAAGGGACTGGGGCTGTGGGATAGCAGGTATAGTAGGGAGAGATGGTGCCTATAGTAGCAGTGGGGGGATAATAGCCTCTGGGAAGGGACTGGGGCTGTGGGATAGCAGGTATAGTAGGGAGAGATGGTGCCTATAGTAGCAGTGGGGGGATAATAGCCTCTGGGAAGGGACTGGGGCTGTGGGATAGCAGGTATAGTAGGGAGAGATGGTGCCTATAGTAGCAGTGGGGGGATAATAGCCTCTGGGAAGGGACTGGGGCTGTGGGATAGCAGGTATAGTAGGGATAGATGGTGCCTATAGTAGCAGTGGGGGGATAATAGCCTCTGGGAAGGGACTGTGGCTGTAGGATAGCAGGTATAGTAGCATGGATTTTAGGCCAGGCCTGGGCAGGCCTGTTCGTCGGTGCCATACACAAGTAAATGTTTCAGTACAATCTGAACTGAGTTACACATACATGTTTTTTGTAATGTGTGCATTGTAGATGGACACATTTAAAAAGATGAGGTTGTAACTAAGAAATAGCCCTCAAAAAATAAATGAAATAGTACAAATTTCTGGACCATGTAGTAACAAAGGTAAAGTTTTTCAGCTTATGGCAACAACTCAGCAGTGTGATTTTGCTTGGTTACTATGGTTAGTAGAAGCAGACATTGGACTAGCTGCCTGCACCATTTTGTAGAGTCCTGTTTTTAGTTACCCAAGGGAGCCCATAAGAGCGTAATAATCTGTTTATTGTTGTGGCAGTGACTGAAGGCCATATATGTAAGTGTTCTTCCCACAGGCTTTCAGAGAACCACCCATCTCTATTTACAACCTTCAAATCCCAATATTGTCTTCAGTGAGCTGTGACCCATAAAACTTTATGGACTTATGACTGTCCAACGGGGAGGGCAAATTTACAATAGAGATCAAAAGCCACTGGTACATTGTGAAGGCCATTCTCTGGTGAAAGGAAAGATGGGAATTCAATGGCCAAGCAGGGGACTGAGAAAGGGCAGAAGTTATAAACAGACACCTCTTTGTGGTTCCGGCCTTGTTCTCTGAAGCTTATCAACTGACTGGCTACCAGAAGGTTCCGCATTACATACCAACGCAAACACATTGACAGAGGCCGTGAGGTCTTAAAACCATCTTTTCTTTGTGTATTTAACAAGATTTCCCCTCATTGACATCAGCATAGCACAGGTATTTTCGCAAGATTCCCACTGACATCAATGGGGGGAGATGGCAAGCAATTTGTGCCATTAAACTGTAGAAAACTGAAACATTTGAACTTAAAGGTTTATGTTTTTGATAAAGACAAAAAAACCAAAGCACTTTGGCCAAACAGCAAAAAAACATTATTTGAAAATGGTTGATGGGAACTGGGATGGGACTTCTCCTACTACTTGCACATGCTAGGGGCTGTATTGGCTATTAGGCAGCCTCTATGCACCCTATCAGCTTACAGGGGCTTTATTTGGTAGGAAATCTTGTTTTTATTCAACCAAAACTTGCCCCCAAGTCAGGAATTCAAAAATAACTACCTGGTTTGGGGGCACTGAGAGCAACATCCAAGGGGTTGGTGACATGTTGCCCCCGAGCCACTGGTTGGGGATCACTGGGCTATATCAAAAGGCCACCTTCTCATCATCATCTTACCTTACATTGCAACATGCCCTTGGAAAGTGCAAGGAAAATGGACAACCTATTAAAACACAGGGAGGGCATACATATGCCAATAGTTGGCTAATACCCTGGTTGGCATCAAACACAAGCCCATAGCATTTTGAAACAACGTGTAGGAGGAGATAACAGATGCCCCAGGTGGAGGCAACTGATGTCCCAGAATTTACCTGGTAGTGCATGATTGGAGAATCCATTACCTAACCCTCTACAACAGTGATCCCCAACCAATGACTCATGAGCAACATTTTGCTCACCACCCCCTTTGATGTTGCTCCCAGTGGCCTCAAAGTAGGTACCATTTTTATATTTCTGGCTTGGAGAAAGTCTTTGAAGCATAGAGACATAGTTTTACTCCAAGCAGAGCAGGGCCACATGGGACTACCAAATAGCCAATCACAGCCCTTATTTGGCATCCCCAAAGATCTTTTTTTACATTTGTGCGGCTCACCAACACTTTTTACATCTGAATGTGGCTCACAATTAAAGTAGGTTAGGGATCCCAGCTCTACAAGATTCCACTTATGGACTAGACCAGGGATCCCCAACCTTTTTTTACCCAGGAGCCACACTCAAATGTAAAAAGAGTTGGGGAGCAACACAAGCATGAAAAAATGTTCATGAGGTGCCAAATAAGGGCTGTGATTGGCTATTTGGAAGCCCCTATGGGGACTGGCAGCCTACAGGAGGCTCTGTGTGGCAGTACACATGGCCTTTATGTCCCCAAAACTTGCCTTCAAGTCAGAAAATCAAAAATGGGCACCTACTTTGAAGCCACTGAGAGCAACACCCAAGGGGTTGGTGAGTAACATGTTGCTCACGAACCACTGGTTGGGGATCACTGGACTAGACAGTAACAAATGTGGCTAAGAAAGAATAGTTATATTGCAGTCTTATTGCAGTTTATAGCTGATTCTTCCACTGTGAACACACTATCAACATTAATGTTAAAGTGCGTTGGTAACGCACCAGTTCAAGCCCCACACACAGCTAAAGAAACTTTTACAATAGGTGCTCACAATTTAGCAATGGCTATTCTGCCTTGAGATTAGGTGAATCCTGGGGCCCAGATTGCAGATTACAGTGGAATTTGTATAGTGTACAAATTCCTACCCTATCGCCCCAAAGCAGATTGTTTGATGGGTGGATTAGCATTTATAATTAGGTCTCTGGAAGAGTTGGGGTGTGGCCTTATTGTATAGTGCCAATCCCATTACTTCTGCCTTAGGCTGTACGAAGGCTGAGGCCACTCCAACAGGGCTATGTACACATGAATGCTTCCAGCACCTTCTCATGTCCACCCCATTACATTGAATATGGGGTGACTTAGCATTCACATTGAATCACTATGGGATTAGTGAAATTTCCACATGGCAGCGGGTTGATAGGGTTTCCAGCCTGACCAGACTCATTTGTGAACAAGCTCTGGAAGGAGTTAGTGTAGGTTCCATAAACAATGGACTGTTGACACACGACAGTTTGACTTGTGGCTATTAATATCATAACCAATTGCTACGATGATGCCAAGGATATCAGTTGTCACAGAATGTGTTGCACAATAAAAATGCCTAAAAGAAAAACCCTCCCTTTGTCACTATGTGACACCTCCTGTGGCTGTTGAGTTAAAAAAAAATCCTACACAAACCATATGCTGTATGTTTGCAGATCTTATTCTTTATAATTTATATATTGTGGAACAAGGAGAGGGCCCTGCTCACTAGAGCTTACAATCTAAGTGTGAGAGGAAATGAGACATACCGTGAGGGTAACCAATGTGGTTTTTGAGTTCCTGTTGGTTTGGGTATTAATGGTAAGTGCAATTTGAAACATGAAAAACCAGTAGTTAGAATAAGTATGTGTGAGTGAAGAGGGCCTAAGAGGGCTTAGGTTATAGGCTTGAAAAAAAAGGTGGGTTGCAAGTGATCATTTGAAAGCCTGGAGGTTCTTAGAGTGTCTAATGGGACTGGGATGGGGGTGTGTGGAGCAAAGAGCATGAATGATGGGAAGAGCAGGAAGCAAAGAGGAGCCGTGCCATTCACTTCCTTGTTTACAATGCACTGGCCGACATAGTGGCTCAGCAGATTATATTTTTAAACCTGCCCAATCACTTGAGCAGCTGATATCATTGTGATCAATGAACCATGACACACACAAACAAATATCTGTAGGAAACCACTGAGTTTGGCCACCTTTATTTTCTTTCTGTTTCAGATCTGTGATTTAGAACTGAAAAACAGAACAACAAGTTGGGGGGGGGGGGTTGCCTAATAGAACATATTTAGGCTCTGGAACCACAGGTGACAGGTGGGGAGAATTCACTAAGCTGAGCTGAGTAGGGGAAATGGGTGTAAAAAAGCCCAATTTTAGGGGAATTTGCAATCTGGCTCTAGTAACTCGTGTTATACCTCCTGTGTACTTGAAAAGAGGCGAAAATAGCTTTCCAAAATAGATGGAAAGAGTGGAGTAAAACATGTGCAAATACAGGCACAAGTGCTATTTAAAGCACTGCAGAAAAAGAAGGCAAATAATTAAAAAACTATAAAAAAAAATAAAAAATGAAGACTAATTGAAAAGTTACCAAGAATTGTCTATTCTGTTACAACCCCTTTAAAGATGTAATACCGGTATTCCTGGTATGGAAAGGTCACTGTAAACTGTAAAGGTCACTGTTCAGAAAGCCATTTGTTCTTCTGTTAGAAGAAAATGGTGCAGATGGCATTGCCCTAGTGGCTGTCGCTTGTCACCCAGGAAACGCTGTTTGTTGATGTACAATGCTTGCCAATGGCCAGTACTGTGGATGGCTCGGGCTTTTGAAGGTTTCATATGCTTGGTGTCCTTGCCTGGACAAGGAGTTCTTGGTGACCTTGTTCTCCCATAGTGTGATTGGCACTCTGCCCCTTGCTCTGAGTTGCACATAACCAGATGATAAGTAGAGACTCCTTAGCAACTTGCATCTCCTGCTGGTCTTGGCTCGTGCATTTTAAACTACAGGTAAGCTAGGAGCATGCCAGGGGATGCCGACAGTAAAACGCCTCTGTACCCCCCTGTTTGCAGTGCTTCTGAGTGCAGGCAGAAACCATTTGGGAAGAACCAAGAGTTGCACCTAAGGCCACAAAGAGCAAATTCCATTGGGGCAAAGCGCATTTCAAAAAACAGTTGGGGTCCTGAAATGAATACACTCTGTATCTAGTGTCACGATGTACCTACGTGCCAACCCCTGCCGCCGGCAAATACAAGCAGCACTGTGGGGGTAAATACAAGCAGCATTTGTGGGGAGGGGACACTCCATCTTGGAGCACAGAGACCTGATACAATTTTTAGTGCAGAGCTTGGCGTCAAGCCTTTTTTTTCCCCCTTTTACCATGCCTTGCACTTAATAAATGACCCCTAGTGACTTTTGCAACTTTTTATTCACTTTGCCGTTTCTTTGTCATTGGGCCCACGTATCTGAAACCCACTATGTACGTCATTGCAGAATGTGCAATTAGCCAAGATAAGGGAAAGCCCAAAACAACAAATGCACTTTTTATTTAAAAAAAAAAGGGGGGGGGGGGTAGAACATTTTCATTCTTATTATGAATAAGAATATGTGATAAATAAGGTTCTTCTTAATCTATGCAAATACAAGTTTTACTTAACATTTCTAGAAACATAAAGGGTAAATTAACCTTGCCGGTATATTTTCCTCTTTAGAAGAGAAAGCTTCTGCCTACTCATGTTCCCCTCTGTAAGCGAGCACGTTTCTTAATTACTGTAAATTATGTTCCGATGAATTAGTAATTGAACCAGCGTTCCATCCTCCCATTATCTTCTTTAGAATATGCAAAGACTACAGATTGCACTATTGAGCACAAATCCTACTCAGTATGAGGCCCACACTGAAAAACAAGTCTCACTGTATTGCAACAACAAGTCATTTTTCTTTTACTGACACAGGTAATAATATGGCACCCGGCTCTAAATACAGGTGCAAGTATGAAAAAACTGGATTTTACTGGTGCAAACTATGAATCTGCTAAACACTCATACCGGCCCTGCCCAAAGATGGTTTTGACAGCAGCTTTGCTACTTTTTTTGCTATGGGAGCATAAATATGTCCACAGGCAATAGGGTTGGTGATAGTTGACTTGTGGCCAATACATGTGAACATGTGAGTTATGGTTATCATTCATGCCAGACTTAGGGGCTGATTTACTAAGACACGAATTCTGACCGAATTGGAAAAATTCCGATTGGAAAACGAACATTTTGCGACTTTTTCGTATTTTTTGCGATTTTTTCGGCGCCTTTACGACTTTTCGGAAATTATCGCGACTTTTTCGTTACCAATACGATTTGCGCGAAAAAACGCAAGTTTTTCGTAGCCATTCCGAAAGTTGCGATTTTTTCGTAGCGTTAAAACTTGCGTGAAAAGTTGCGCTTTTTTCGTAGCGTTAAAACTTAAAAGGCGCAACGTTTTGCGCAAGTTTTAACACTACGAAAAAATCGCAACTTTTTGCGCAAGTTTTAACGCTACGAAAAAATCGCAACTTTCGGAATGGCTACGAAAAACTCGCGTTTTTCCGCAAAAATCGTATTGGTAACGAAAAAGTTGAGATAATTTTCCGAAAAAATCGCAAAATACCGATCATTACGAAAAAAACGCAATCGGACGCATTCGGCCCGTTCGTGAGTAAGTAAATGGGCCCCTTAGTGTGGGCCTGCAAACAGGACAGTTGGGGCTCAGCCAGAAGTCCAATAAGATTTGTAAAGAGTCCCTATTTGCTCAACTAGATACCCTGGGAAGCTGAGCTGGAAGATTAAATAGAGTGAGAATTGGGGTGAGCAATTATTTTGTTCTTTGAGCTATGGCTAAATGACTCCTACCCCAATGTTTTCTACATATGTAACCTTATTTAGAGACAATGGCCACACTGACCAAAAGCTGGTCCTCCATATGGGTCTAGAACTAAAAACATCTGACAACCACTACCATAAAAGATCACTTCTAAAAGGCACCATGGACATCTGAAGCTGGTCATACGCTGAAAGATCTGCTTGTTGCAACATGAGACAATCTTTCTCACCTTGAGCTGGGCGATATGGGATAGATCTAGTCACTTGATCCTAGGGCAAAACGATTGGATCACAACGACTGGGACACAGGCCATCAGGAGGAGGACCACATCAATGAGCCAATGTGACCATTCCTCAGTTGAGATTTTTAAACCTGTCCGACTGATATCTGCCTGGTTTTTGGCCAGATATTGGTTGGGTAGGCCTGTCTGCCCCATACACAGCACATAAGCATACAAGGCCCATAAACTAAAATATGCCCATGTAAGGCCACCTTCAGACTCTACTTTCATTGTGATCAACAACCTTTTTCCACACACAAGATCAGTTAAAGGGGCAGTATACCCCATTATTCAACATGAGTAAAATGAATAGGGCACACTTTTTGCCTATTGTTTTAGTCACACAAAAATGCACAGCTTTTCTTATTTTGTTTGTAGCTTAACCTGTTTCATGTTTGGTCCTTGCAAGGTAGATAATTAGGTTCTCAGAGCACAGATGATGTCCCTGCCCAATGGACTTCTGCGTTGGTGCCAGTTTTTCAAGTTTCAGTGACTGTTACACAAATGACTTCTCTTGTACGTGGGGGACTTCCAACTCATATCATAATCAAAGTTATATAAATGTAAAACCACTACAGTAGAGCACAAATAAAAAAAAATATATGGTGTAGAAAACATCATTTTTACATTTCATTCTTAATGTGCAAACGTAGGCAGCTTAAAGGCGTGATATGTAGTATAACACTTGGAAAGACCAAATACCACAGTGGTTAGGGTGTGATTGCCTACCCACCAACTAAAAATATGTCTGTGATGTGAAGTGTGTAAACCCTCCCACACAGTCCAAACTGATATTCTAGCCTAAAATAATTTAATACAGGTATGGGATCCCTTATCTGGAAACCCGTTATCCAGAAAGCTCGAGAAGGCTATCTCCCATAGACTCCATCATAAGCAAATAATTCAAATTTTTTTTAAAATGATTTCCTTTTTCTCTGTATTAATAAAACAAAGCCTTGTACGTAATCCCAACTAAGATAGAATTAATCCTTAGTGGATTCATTTTTTTTGGTATATTTAAGGGTGAAGATGAACAGAGCTACTAGTAGCAGCAACTTGTCACGGCTACTAAAATAGACAATGCAGTTTTAGCAGAGGCAATTCTCAGTATTGTCTTTTGCATTGTATTTTCTGGCTTTTAGTAGCCATGGCAAGTAGCTGCTACTAAGTAGCTCTGTGTGTCTTCACCCTAGGGCACATATGTCAAACACAAGGCCCGCCTGGCTGTTTTATGTGGCACTTGGTGAGTGTGTCTGACCATCCAGCGTGATCAATTTTCCTCACTTAGTAACTAAGTATCTTAACAAAAAATCTGGCCTGTGTTTTAGATTTCGGCCCCCTTATGTGATTGAGTTTGACATCCCTGCCCTAAGGTATGGAGATCCAAATTACAGAAAGACTCCTTATCTGGAAAACTCTAGGTCCTGAGCATTCCGGATAATAGATCCCATACCTGTATTATACTACCAATAATATGTCAAGCTGTAGAAAGAATTTTTCAGTCCTTGTCCCCAGAGAGATTGCAGCCTGAGGCACAGTGGGATTAAGTGACTTGCCCTAAGTGACAAGTAGCTGATGCAGCATTCATCATAAAAAACAAACTCAGTCCTCCCTGAGTCACAGCAAGTGACTTAACCACTGAGCCATTCCTTCTATCTACTTTGGCTAATACCAAGAACCAGTTGATGTGACTGGGCTTTGACAATTAACATGGTTGTCAAACCACTATTGTGGCACCCCAGCTCGAGGGTTCTATTTCTAGCTAGCCTACAGGAGCTGTTGATCCTGCAATTTGCAATATAAAGAGTATTACAAACTAAAGAATAAACTTATGAAAAATTTCTGCTTTCAGCAGCCAAAAGAACCCTATAGCACTGCATAAGCTGCTACCTTGCTGGTCTGAATGTTAGCATAAAGTTCCTGCAACGCAAAAATCTTACAATAAGGATGAAGACACACGGAGCTACTAGTAGCAGCTACTTGTAAGGGCTCTGGCACACGGGGGAGATTAGTCGCCCGCGATAAAACTCCCTGTTCGCGGGCGACTAATCTCCCCGAGTTGCCTACCCCTGCCATCCCACCGGCGAACATGTAAGTCGCCGGCGGGATGGCAGACGCGGCGGCGCGATTTCGCGCAAATCACCGAAAAAGACTCGCGAGTCTTTTTCGGCGATTCCCTGAAATTGCCCCGCCGCGTCTGCCATCCCGCCGGCGACTTACATGTTCGCTGGTGGGAGGTGGGATGGCAGGGGGAGGCAACTCGGGGAGATTAGTCGCCCGCGAACAGGGAGTTTTATCGCGGGCGACTAATCTCCCCCGTGTGCCAGAGCCCTAAAGGCTACAGAAATAGACAATGCTGATCATTTACTGATAATTGTCTCTACCTGTGTTTTAGCAGAGGCAATTCTTAGTATTGTCTATTGCAAGGTATATTCTGGCGTTTAGTAGCCATGACAAGTAGCTGCTACTAAGTAGCTCTGTGTGTCTTCACCCTAAGGGCTCTGGTACACAGGGAGATTAGTCGCCCGCGGCAAAACTCCCTGCTCGCGGGCGACTAATCTCCCCGAGTTGCCTTCCCCCTGCCATCCCACCGGCGAACATGTAAGTCGCCGGCGGGATGGCAGACGCGGTGGGGCGATTTCGGGAAATCGGCGAAAAAGCCTCGCGAGTCTTTTTCGGCGATTTGTGCGAAATCTCGCGAGCAGGGAGTTTTGCCGCGGGCGACTAATCTCCCCGTGTACCAGAGCCCTAAGGGCGAAGACACACAAAGCAATTAGTCGCCACGACTTTTATTTAAGTCCTTTGCGTCGACTTTTCTTAAAGAAGAAGTCATTATGACTAAACGCTCGCAAGATTTCGCTGCGCAGATTAGTCACGGCAACTTTTTAAAAAGTCGCTGCAATTAATCGCTCTGTGTGTCTTCACCCTAAGGGAGAAGACACACAAAGCAATTAGTCGCCATGACTTTTAATTAAGTCCGTCGCGGGGACTAATCACAGCGACTTTTCTTCCATAGGATATAAGAGAAGTCATTACGACTAAACGCTTGCGAGATTTCGCTGCACAGGTTGGTCATGGCAACTTTTTAAAAAGTCGCAGCTACTAATCGCCCTGTGTGTCTTCACCCTAAGGCAACATCCAGCTGAGATCAGGAGGGTATCATACCTGTTCTTGTGCTGGGGCCACATGTATGTGATTTGGCCCTAAAAGTAAATGGCGGCTGCAGGAACATAACCGCTTGTTCTACCTGTCATTCAGGCTATAGCCAGCAAGTTAGATGCCTGGCTCCGGAGCAGAGGAAAGGAGGCAGAGGTTGGGGAGCAGTCAGGCTCTATCAAGTCTTCCTGTTGCCCCAGGTGGAAGAGCCTGGTTGCTCCCCACCACTTATCTCTACTCCATAGTTGGGAGGTTCTCCCACACTGTAAGATCCAAACCATCAAAAAGAAGGAAGCTCATCTCATAAAGTTGCATGCGTTTCATTGGAGCAATTGTTTCCTGTAGAAAGCGCTTTACCACCCCTGCAGTGGCAGGCAATGTAGCTGTGATGTTTCTGGGTTACATGTTAATCCATTGGGATTGTGTGTTCCTAGACACCACCATTGTGAAAAGAAGTTGTTTGCTTTACCTACTTCCCTAAGAAAAGGTACAATTTATCTGGGTCACTCTGCACAGAGTGATAATATCTAATTCCACCTTTAATAATAAAAGCCAGGGGATTTACTTAGATATATTTGCTTAAAGGACAACTCACCTTTCATTATCACTTGAAAACAGCTTCCCCCCACCTCCCATTCTGCAGTAGACAAACAGGACCCATAGCCCTGGCTTTCACGTGTTAAAATCTATTCAGCGCAGTTTGTTGTCTGACGTCCATTCAAATGAGATGACTCCATGAACAAAAACGAAAGCTATTACTTTATATGACCGCTCACAGGCGCTCATTTGAGAAAATTCTGAGCCCTCTGTTTATTCCAAAAGCAAAACATTGCTTTAAGCTGACAATGGAGTAAAGACAGGAGGAAAGATCAAATACTGGACTGTGAAGGAAGAATTATTATAAGTAAAAAGGACTAAACTGCCCCTTTCTAAATCATTGGGCAGTCCTCAACTTGAATATTGTGTTCAGTTTTGGAGGTCTGTGCAGCTGAAACTGTCTAGAGATGGGCAACCATGATTAATGGCCTAAATAAGTGCTGCTTTAGCTGATGGGCAAAAGGGGTATTTGGGCATGCAGAGCGGTTGGCAGCCATCATGTTGGCACTTGATGTTCCTAGCTTTCTGGACCTGAGTTCAACTTTGCATGCCCTGTTCAGCGAATGCCACTAAAGGGCAGGGGGACATTGAGCGGTCTGACATTGGGGTCACCAACCCCTCTGTACTACTCTACTTTTGTTAACAGGTATTCACAAACAGGGTTATACTGCACGGTGCAGTTGGTCCTGTTAAAGAATGGACAGTTTAATTGAAGTATGATTTCTTTATTAAGAATTTGCTTTTCTGTTGACAGCAATCATGTATTTGTTTGGTGGGCAATAGTCCATCAGTAATTAAAAGAGCATTGATTGCAAAAGGAACGTTGTTCATTTAATGTGGCCATACACCTTCAGATCCACTCGTTTGGCGATGTCGCCAAGCGAACGGATCTTCTCCCCCACCTACAGGCTAATTCGGGCGTTTGGCCCTGGAGCCGATGCAGTCCCCGATCCGACAATTTTTTAACCTGCCCGATCGATATCTGGGCGATTTCAGGCCAGATATCGGTTGGGCAGGCCCGTCGTTAGTGCCGTCATTAGGGCCCCTGTCTAAAGGGGCCGATATCGGCAGCTAGAATCGGCCTGTGTATGGCCACCTTTAGGCAGGTAATAGAGTTTCTAGTACAAAGCCTTATATAAAGAAGAGTCTGTATTAAGTAGGGCTAGGGCAATACTGCCACCAATGGGATATTTGCCCTGGGTGTATCATTGTCTTGCAGTGACCCTGATGATTAAGCGCTGAATAGCTTGCTGGTGCTGTATACATTTATTATGACAATATGAATGGATTCATAGAGTTGAGGAGAGAGTAATATCCGTCAGGGAAACATGGGCAGAACCAGGAGACACCACATGAAGATAGAGGCAGGGAAACTGAACATAAGGAAACACTTCTGTGATACACACATGGAATAGCCTTGCCGCAGATGTGCTGGGGACTAAATAGAGCAATTCCAACATGCATGGGGCAGATGCAAAGCAATTTAAAGGACTTCAAACCAAACCAGAAATAAGCATTTATAACTGGCAGCCTATCTTGATCAACTGGCTCTTTTGTGCCATCCTATTCTGTGTTTCTGTGTTAACTGGAAACAGACAGACTTGTTTTCAGTAATATAGAAACCCCTTTTTTGGCATGTCAGTAAGTCCTGAGATGAGGAATAACAGCGCCTTGGAGCAGGATTGAATTACAGGCCGACCTGGCAATCAGACTGTAGCTCTGGGGTTAGGGGTCATGAACATTTTGTTGACAGGTCTAGCAGGGGGGGTGACATTTCAGGGCTCTCTTGTTTTTCGTATAGTGGTTAAGAATACTCACAAGAAGTAGTCTTTTTATAGTATTTTTGGGCTTACCTATTAAAGAGTACACTCGGACAGAAACCTATAAATAAAAAGTTATACACCTTACTATAAGAATATTAAGCCACCAGGTTTTTGTACCTCTGTGACCACTAGGTACAAAAACACTGACTGCTTTTATAGAGGTCACAGAGTCTAAAGGATAAAGAAGAATAAGAATCACAGAGGAGGAGGGGGGGGGGGGTGCCGAGTTGTTAGTAGGTTATTCAAGTCACTTGCCTCCTATGTCCCAAGACACCAAAGAAAATTCTTTAAGCAAAGTCAGATTTGTAGCAAAATCACATATACTGGACAGGTTTGCCAGTCCAGTCCAGGGAAGAAAAGAAGAAAAATGAAGTCAAGCCACATGGGGACAGGATTGGAATCATGTTCCCGACCGGACCGGAGCCTAGTAGCACTGCTACGAAACAATGCATTCCTTGCAATGCATTCCTATGGCAGTATCCAGAGTATGCAGGATTCCTGGACAGAATCGTAGTATAGATTCACCACTACCCTTCTCAGCATTACCATTGTGTACATTCTTTCACTACTGCTGGTCCCAGCTATGAATTGCCAATCAATAATGGTATTGTACTAGTGAAGGACTTTTCTTTGGACTGTCACCAAAAAATCTCAGCTGGCTTTCATCAGTCTCCTTAGTTGGCTCTATTAAATCACTGCGGCCGTAAAAAGAGCTTTGCCCACCCTTATCTACTGGAGAGACCATGCTAACCCTTTTTAATCTCTTTCTTGATGTTCTTGTTGGACATTACACAAGAGTTGGCAAAAAGATCCAGCCAAGAAGAATCCCCTGTGCTTTAATAGCCTCAGACAATCCATCCAATGAGATTAGGTTATTGTGCTTTTCCACTTTAATGGCACATGGGGCTAGTTCACAAGTTTTAAGTGTTTTTTTAGTATTCTGAAGACAAAGCACCCCAAAAAAAATTCAAGGTAAACTGATTTATATTACAGTCTATTGCACACACGGTAGCTCCATATGCCTATCCCTAAGCAAAATGGACATTTTGATAATGGACGATCAGCATGCTTATAAAGTCCCAATCCAGATGGATTAATGTTGGTATCTGTCTGAGCTGGTCGGTGGGGTGACTAGTTGCCAAGCAATAAAATTGTGGCTGCATTTGACAATATGACCACCGGTGTATGAGCAATTCCAGAAAATAATGTAAACAGTGCCAAAGAAACAACAAGTCACCAATTATCAGACCTTCAGCAAGGGAACTGAAATCCCCACAAACATCACAGAATATCGGCAGCCACTCAGGATGGACCACCATGTAGACGTGTGGTTGAAAATGTTTATTTACAGGAATAACAAACAATAAATAGCCTTACCTCAGCCCTTAATAATAGGCTAACTTAATCAGAAACACATGACTCAATTAAAGAAGCACAAACTAATCACAGCTAAGTTTACATCCTCCAATCAAAGATGAATTATGGAGCCAAACTGGCCAATGACCCAAAATGTTCAAGCAACCAAATCAACATGGAAGTCATACTATCTACATCATTATCCTCCATAACTTCACCACTCTACCTCTCCAACTAAAAATTATTTGTTATTGTGCTATTGTATGAGTGTGTATTAAATATAATACTGTAGTGTTCTTTATTACAATATATATGCATAGTATTTTTTTTATAATAGCACCCACACACAACCGCTTTGTTAAGGCAGAGTCATCTTTATTTAAGTGCAAACAAAAGTAAATCCCAGAATGCTGGGTCATTGTTTGAGTCTCCATTACTTAAAGAAAAGAGAGTGGTTGTGTCCACAACTCCAATAGATCAATGGTTCGATCGGGCAGGTTTGATTTTTCATTGTATCAGGGACTGCATCGGATCATTGATGTGGTCCTCAGTCCGATGGCACTTATGCCTGTTGGTTTAATTCGATCGTTTGGCTCTTGGGAGAAGATCCGCTCATTTGGTGACCTCACCAAACAAGCAAAGCTTACCGTATATGGCCACCTTTAGGCTGACAGGTCCCCTTTAACCAACAGATAATTTATATCATATTAAGTGGCCCATTCATTTACTAAACTTGAATGTATATATATACAGTATATATATATATATATATCAGTAAATATTGCCGTTTTTACACCTTTTACCTTAAGCCGCCATTTTGTGCTGGACTGTGTGCTCCAGCATCAGACTGGGCCCCAGCGGCCCAGATCCGAAGCCCCCCAGGGTGCTCCCACAATCTGCCATCTCCCTCCCCCGATGGGGGGGGAGTTTCTTTTAGGAGCGCTCGGGGGAGGGGATAGGGGGCCTCTGTGGGCAGAGGGCGGTAAAGGGGAGGCAGAAGCCCCGGTTTGCCCTGCACCCTCCAGTCCAACACTGGTGTGCTCCCTCAGAGATCACCTGACAGGAAATAATGCAGCTTTAACTGTAACAGGAAGTAGTGTGGGAGTAAAAGACAGAACTCTGCCCATTCATTGGCTGATGAGGCCTAGCATGTATGTGTGCCTTGGCTTGTTTGTGTGCACTGTGAATCGTATGATCCCAATGGGGCGGCATGGTACATAAAATGGCAATTTTCTATTTAGCATTACCCAATTGGAATATTACTAAAAAAGTATATTTTTATGAAAATTGTTTTTTTATTTGATATGTTTAAATTTGTTTGATATATTTTTATAGATACCTCTATTGTTTGGTGGTATAGTTTTCCTTTAATTCACACCTTGGAGTAGCAACTGAAGTGTAGACTTTGGCAGCTACTGCTTCCTGTAGCCGTCGGGCAGCAGTTTTTCGGGACAGGAAGCTGTTTATAGCTATTCATGTTCCTCCATACATACACACACACACAGGGAGGCTAAATCTGCCATCAGTTATATATGGATATTAAGTCTGTGCAGCCTAAATCAAAGCCAGCAATTGTACGTGGTAAGATTGCGTGGGCCCCCTGGAATGTAAATGGGCCCTTATTTGCATACAATTTCCTTTTCCCTTTGTCCAATGCAATTTACCAGTTGCGCATCTACCAGACTCACAATATTATATTGAGTTGCTAATCCGCGCAAATGAAAAAGCCCCAGTCACGGCTAATCTGGATCGCCCATTCTAAAGTATCAGCAGCTCTATGCACTGCCTGTGATGGCTGTGGGTTCTGTAACAGGCTTAACAACGGCATCATTTATTCATCAGCGCCGGCAGCTCTGTAATCCAAAGGCCTTCGTGTTCCTTTTCCCCAGGATCTGTAATGCTGCTAATTAGAAACTCTTGCCCAATAATGCAGTATTTCAGACTAATTATAGAAACCTGAAATCTGAAAGGCTAAATTACCCGTGCACCAGAAAAACTAAAATAGAAATGTAAATGCCTGGGTTTGTGTTGTGAAGCAATTACATTTCAATTACATGTAACTTCCAGCAATCCATCTCTACTACTGACACCCAAGTGGGCTGACGTGTATGTTTGCCCTAAAGGTCCCCATACACAGCGAGATCGCCAAGCGAGCGGATCCTACGAGCGAGCCCACCTACGGGTGGGCGATATCGGGGAGCTTGAAGTTAAAAAAAAAAATAATCCGGATAATGTAGGCGGCAATGGGGCAGTCGGTTTGGGGACCACATCAACGAGCCGATGCGGTCCCCGATCCGACTGGATTTTCTAACCTGGCCGACCGATATCTGGCCAATTTCAGGCCAAGATATCGGTCGGCCAGCCCGCTCGTTTCTGCCCCTACACGGGCAGATAAGCTGCCGAGTTGGTCCAAGGGACCGATATCGGCAGCTTCTATCGGCCTGTGTATGGGGGCCTTTAGTCTAGTAACCCATGGCTACAGTCAGCTCTTTGAATATGGCCCCTAGTGCAGCCGTGGCCAGCGGGCGGCATCCCTTGCCCAGATTTCCTAGTCCCAGGCCTGCCTACAAATTGGGGTCTGACTGGCCTGTCCACAGTTTTGTGCCCCCCCCTGCTTCACCAGATCTCAATGTATCATCAAAGCATTACAAATGCTGCCCATCATCACCTGTTAGCCTTTAGGGCTCTTGCTCACGGGGATTTTTTATGCATTTACATATGCATACTGAGTGTGAAAAAGCCCATATGTGCATTTTTTATGTATATTTCAAAAGTAACCTGTTTTTCCACTGCAGTATGTCAAGCGCAAGAAAATGCAGCAAAGCATTATTCTGAACTCCCATGTGTAAGAGCCGTCATAGCCCCATCATTGTGGTATAAGTCAGTCCCTTGAAAAGGGCATCGGTTTCAGTCAGTCAATGACCACCCGTCGTACCACCTGTACAACCCAAGCAGTGTAACTACTCTTAGGCTGGGCCCAGCACAGAGTAACAAATTCTAGCAGCCCCTGGCCCCCTGTTCACTCTGTTGCGTCCCCTGCGTTGTGTCCCTGAGTTACTTATAAATTCCCGCTAGCTGCCTGCTCTCCTATATAAGAGCTGGCAGGGAGTGGGGAGCAGACCCCGCTGTCCAGGCCTCCCTGTCCCCCAGGCCCCCCTGCAACTACGAGGGTCTGCTTCCCCTATTGTTACACCACTGCATAACCTTGCTTTATTCAGTGAAAAGCTAGTCCACATTGGTGTAAGGATTTGATTATAGTAGACAGTTGCAGTTAAACTACTGCTGCAAAGATTTGCTTAAAGTAAACAGTTACAGTACAGCTACTGCTGCGAAGATCTGCTTAAAGTTAGTAGCTGCAGTTCAGCTGCTGCTGCTAAGATCTGCTTAAGGGCAAAGACACACGGGGCAATTTACCGCCTATTGAACTTAATACCATTGCCGCAATAATTCGCGCGCGCATTTAAAGTTACCAGGAGCGGCTTTTTGACGCCGCTGGTAACTGGGGTGCTTCTGCCGCCTGAGGAGAGTTTCGCAACTCGCCTAATGGCAGAAGCGCCACTGGGGGGGGGGGTCCTCTTTTCCCACTCTGAATTGCCAGGCCTGGTGTATAAAATATTGGGAGTGGACGGCCTGGCTTTGTACAACATCAACAAGTTCTGTTCATGTAACAACAAGTTCTGTTCAGTCCGAGCTGTAAACCAACCCCATGTCATGAGGGAGATAATGAGCCACTCTAGGCCCTTTTGAGACCTATTTTATGTTATTATTTAGTGTAAAGAGAAATTCAGGCCTCCCTTGTGACATGGGGCTGGTTGACAGCTCTGTCTTTTGAGCCCTAGAAAGCAAAAGAAGGTGTGTAACTGGCCGACTACACAAAGGAAGGCTGACTGGGCTGCTGTACAAGAACTGTAGTTAGCCCAACTAGCCAACTGCACATTCTAATCATAGGGAACATGGGGTCAGCATAACTGCAACATAAGGAGCATATTTTGGAGGCAGAGAACCTTTGGCTTTGGGAAAGGAATGGTAGCCAGATAACATGTACTTATGTTGTTTACGAGGAGCCGCGCAGGAATTATAATATGCCCTTTAGGAGCATGTAGAGCATATGCTGAACGTCTCAAAACTACTTAATGGATTAAACAGCCCACCCATGGTGGGTAATCTTTTATGTTTTTCAATTGAAAGATTTTATCCCATGGCCAAGTGCATTTGTTGTGTCTGATCCACCGGGCTTTACAACCTTCAGTTAACCCTTCTGGCTCCCTGAGCTGCACACATGCCTCGCGTTCCTTTCAAATTTATGGAAAAATTTAGTCTGCAAGTTAAAGAGTTAATTGCATTATGTGGGCTGATAAAAATTGTGGCTGTAATTTAATTTGTTTTTCTTTCTTCCTGAGAGAAAATGCAGCCTCTCGCTTTTACCAACACAAACCACAAATATGATTTAAAGGGCCATAATCACGTGGCTAGTTAATTGGGCCCATGCGGGGAATATCTCTGCTGGGACAGATTTAAGGTATCTCTCTATACAGGCAATAAGAAAACAATGGGTGCCCCCTGCCACCACCTTGTCTGGAAATGTTTATGTTTAATATAACATAAGGGCAGGACAATGGTACAGAAGATTTGTGGTCAGTCAATTTAAGAACAGTGGAGTGTCGGGCAAGGCTAAAAGTCTTTAGTATCTAACACATACATTAACAATAATACAGTGGCCCTTTAAGAATATAAAAATCCCCAGAAGATCTGATGCCAAACAAGCCATTAAAGCTGGAGGAAGATCATCTTGTCTCCTCAGCACAACAAGAGACGTAGCCATTAAGAGATTAAGTAAATTCTCTCTGGACCTGTAAGGGCTCTGATGTAGCGTTATAATAGCCAAAGCTAAGTTCAGCTCGCTCGGTGCCTGGCTAATATTTCATTTTAAATTATTAACCAGTCACAGGTTCAGAGGCATCGCTAAATTGGGTCTTCCAGCAGTTCCAGGGGATGCTCCCCAGAGCTGTTTGCACTTTTTCATCTCCTGGGTAAGAACATTGTTCATAATGCGATGACTGAGGTCTGCTCCATCTGTTGTCTCCTGTATTCACACTGAGCATGTGCTTGTCACTGACACTCCTAACAAAATCCAAGATGGCAACCTCCAGTGCAAACCTTGACCTGAATCTGTTATAGAGGTTATGAGACTTTATGTTGGTGCAGTAAGTTCAGAATATAAAATAAGCATTTCTACCCATATTAGTTTTTAGGGTTTAGTTCTTCTTTAATGCCAGTTTTTTTACACCACCTTACTCCGAAGGGAAGATTCACAAAAGTGGCCTTAAGACAAGTTTGGTATGAAATTAAAGGGAAAAAACCATTATCACGTGGCTATTTCATTGGGTCAAGGGCGGGGAATATTTCTGGGGTATCTCTTAGGTTATCTCTCTATACAGCCAATGAGCAAACTATGGGTGCCCCCTGCCACTACCTTGTCTGCCCTACTATTTCCCCATCTCTTATGTCCTAGCCCTGTTTCCAAATAACCTGACATCCCGCCCCCCAGCCAAAAGACAAATATTAGTCACAGAAAAAGGTGGCAACCCTAAGTATGCCAAATGTATAAAGGGTGCACACAGAATACACCAAAGTTAAAACTAGAATTAAGCTTTTTATGATAACTGGATGCCATTACTTTTATGCCAGTTGTATTTCAGTTCTACTCCACTTGTGTAAATAACCCCCTGTTGTTTCAGTCTGTCCGTGGGGAAGGGAAAGACTCCAAAGGACAGAACAAGGAGCTCTAAAAAGCCAAAGCCATATAGCACCAACCCAAAAATGTGTTATTAGTTCTGTTCAGTCAGTTCTGACTTCAGCATTTAGCTGATTAGTGGATTGTCACATATTCATCCCGAGTGTGGAAAGAACTCAATATAATGTCACCCTGTTTCTCCTGTCATCAAAAATAGTTTTTCAGCTTTCACCCTTCAACCCAATGAGATACAAAACATCTGGAAGCTTCACACGATGAAATGGAAAGATTAAAAGAAACTTTAAACTAAGCCTAATACCAGCACATCTAAAGGTGGCCAGGCAGGGGCCTGATAAAAGCTGCCTACAGACCAAGTGAGCAGCCTATCACCGTGTATGGGGCCCTCAGACTGGCCTACCCAACCTCTGAAAATCGTCCTGATGTTGATAGTGCAGGTGAGGCGAGGAGCTCACCGGCTCATTGATTTGGTCCTCGCCCCAACTCTTAAATCCTGTCAATGCGAGAGCCAAATGATTGGATCAATGCGATTTCACCCACGTCAAGGTGGGCACTTTGCCAAACACGTGGATCCTTGAGTGTGTGGCCACCTTTAGGCCCCCCACGGAAATAGAGTTACCACCTGGGCTCATATTTAATACACATATTGCATGGCTAATTTGCAATTAATTTAGATGTATGATGAACACTGCTTGAATGCACTAGAATGCCATTCTTCAAAATATGAATGTACATAAAAGTTACCTATAGGTCATATTGATCGTTTTTTACTTATACGGCTGCTTCTGTAAGTAGTTGTTACTTGAAGTTCCTAAACCTGACTGTTTTGCCAACCTAACTGTCCCCTCTCAGCCTGTCAGGTGTAACTTCTAATACTAACAGACAAATATGGCCGCCCCCTAGAGGAACATGGGGGATCAGATAGGTAATATAAAAGCATTGGGCAAATACTTTTATGGCAACATTATAAATAGCAATGTTAGGATTGATGTAAAAAAGGTTTGATTTGTGGTGTCAGTATCCCTTTAACACATTTCCCAGCACAACTGGTATCTTCATCAAGCTGTATTCCTTAATTAAAAAACCACATGCTTAGCCGGTGAGCACATAAACCTGGCTCTCTCCGTTTAACTCTTTTCCAAAAATGCATTCTCTGGACTGATGCCAGCAAGAAAATCCTGTGTTTGTGCCCGGAGCCCCTTACAGCAGTCAGTTCTAGCAGTTACCCAATGCTGCGCTCACTGTGCTGCCGGCTTCTCTTTTCATGTATAGTTGTAAGCGGCAAGCACCTTTTCCATATGAAATGCCTAGAAATGAATAGCTTTCAGGTCTGATACAGAATTAGCTGCCTCTATGGTATCATGCCCCTAAATATGGGAAAAAATGTCAAACCTGCCCCACCCCCCCCAAAAAAAATTTTTTTCAAGCATAGCACAGCAAAACAATGTACTATTCTCACTAATCTAAAGCACAGCAAATAAAATGGTAACACAATAGGGTAATAAAAAGCAGATTTCCGCAAGAATTTATTGAAGGCATTAATGAGCAGAATAGTTTATTATTATTATTATGACATTCCTGGTTATATTACATGCTAAATGGTTGCAGTCTGTAAAAATGTTTGCTTTGGCTTCTTATATTTAGTGTGCCCCTGATGTTTTTGATTCTTTATGAGAAAACTAAATATTTATAATACATATCAGTTATAATTGGTGATGTAATTTTTGTCACACAACTGTGTATTATAATAAATAATGCACGCCGTGTTGTAAAATACGAGGATATTAGACGTCATCTCGGGGTGCCATGACCTGTATAAAAGGACTCAGCCTTCGGACCCGTGCCTTTATATGGTTGTGGAAGTCCTCAGTGACAACCCCAGTATGTCATTAGCTTTAGAGTGGGTAGAGCCTCTGGCAAAGCATGAACGTTGTGGCCTCTATCTGATGGGGAGGAAATCATGAAGAACAACCTTGTGGCCCTTCAGTTATTGTTAAACTGCTCCTTATGGAATTTCCCAATGGCTGTTGGGTGCTACTGGAAGTAATAGCTCACCTGGAGGGCAACAGGCTGGACATTCTTAATTATACACCAAAAAGTGGATTTAATATGTGTTATAGTTGGAAGGGGAAAAAGTGGCAAATCTTGTAAAAATAAACTGCGTTTATGAATAGCATAGGCAAAATCTGCTGGCAACCAATGAACAGTTGGCATTGGTCAGTGCAGTTAGAGCACTAAAAGCAAACGTTTGATTGGTTGCTTTGGGATATTATTAGAACATATTTATATATATATACTCTATATATTATTATATGTAGTATATAAGGCTTATTACTTGCATGCAGGAAGTGGGCAGGGCAGGTTAGTGGACTCTGTTTGATACAGAATGTCCCCAGACTGGCTATCTGTGGATAGGGGATGCTGTAAGATGCCATAGACAGTCACTATTTATTGGGCTGGTGGGGGCTGTTTGGGCCTCTGTGTACTTGAACTGCCAAAGACTAGTTTGAATCCTAGGCCATAGGGGCATTTCTGGCCTTGGAGCCACCCTAAGGCGGCTGCTGTGATGCTGGAGGGGGTCTGCACCGCGAGAACACTAGCAGAGCCGAATTGACTGTCTAAAAGCTGGAAATTCAGCTCTTAGTAATTTTGGGGGGCGCTGACGCCTGAGGTGAGGTGCAGGGTCCCTGCCAGTCCAGGCCTGGCTAGTTCCTACCAAAAATACAAAGACACTAACTGGTAATGAGGCATGGATGCAGGATATCAATCTGGTGTGAATATTATACCCCCAATCATCTGACATGTAATATCTCTAAATCTTGTGCGAAACACAAAAATATTTTTAAAAAAAACAAGAATAAAGAGCAATCGTTCACTGTCATCATCTCTTAAAGTCATAGTAGGTATTTCATAATTGCTTGACAATCTTCAGCAGGCTCCTAGGCCAACATGC
Source organism: Xenopus tropicalis (assembly GCF_000004195.4). Taxonomy (NCBI): domain Eukaryota; kingdom Metazoa; phylum Chordata; class Amphibia; order Anura; family Pipidae; genus Xenopus; species Xenopus tropicalis. The sequence goes on from NC_030681.2 coordinate 17,994,243, forward strand.
TCTGGACAAGTCGAGGCCAGCTTTGTGTATATTACACTTACCCTAGGCCTGCCCTGTTATTATGACGTGCGGGAACAGATTATATACCTGTCGGAGAGTGTAAAGTGATTTATTTTTTCTAAGTGAGGAGTCACTGCTACGAGTTCCCTGGGGCAAATTGCTCTAGATCAGGTTTTCTTACTAAACCCTAAAGGCACTCAGCATTTAGTATGTGAAATGTGGATAACTAGATCATCAAGATAGCGAAACATGAAGTCATATTACAACCCCTGTCAGCCCCACATAGTATTCAAGAACAACAACATCAAGAAAAAGTCATAAGTCAAGCCTCTGACTTGGGGCAATGCTGCACAAACACACCAGGCCGTTATTGCTCCATAAACTGGTTCTGCCAGAGGAGATATATATCAAGACTATTCTGTTGTTAGACTTTGAAAGCAGAGAATGTACATTGCTGCAAATAAAGAGGCTGCTGGTGGGGGTACTGGGAGTTGTAGTTTATCATTATTAGGGGCGTCTAATTCATTAGAAGTTGTGTAGGAGCTAGCACTAGTAATATAGGTACCAGGAACGAAAATGTCCAATGATCATTTAGAGATAATTCTTGATCCACCAAGTTCATTGTAGGATTATCTGCTGAAGATCCTCGACCAGGCCTGGCTGGCAAGCTGTGGGTTCTGGCAAGTTGCCATAGACAGTCACTATTTATTGGGCTGATGGGGGGCTATTTGGGCCTCTGTGTACTTGAAATGCCAGGGCTTATTTTGAATCCAATGCCTTCGACTGATCTGTTGACCCTTAATGAAAATTTCAGGATTATTGTTCTGGCCATACAATCCCAGATGGTCCAAATCAAGCAGGCTGACATAATCTAGGCATGTAGGGCCCGATTTAATGTTACCTGCCGAGTGGTTTTAATTGTTTACTAGACCTGGACCAACCATTGTGTCTACTCTTAAGTAGACAAAAAGTTAGACAAACAAACAGAAGTTTAATAGCCAATACACAAGGTAAAAATTTTAGCGAGGAGACCACTGACTCTGTTGACAGCCCAGCACTACACTGTTGAGCCCCAAAAAGAGCTTGATGTGATCAGGAACTGCCCTGGCTATGCTTTGAAACCCAGTGGTGAGCTTTAGCCTAAAGGGCAGTTATGTCCTCAGGAGCAACATGTTGCTCTAAATGGTCTCTAAGCAGGTGTTTAATTTTTAATTACTGGCTTTGAGGCTAATTTAGGAAGTATAAGGGCTTGTACTGACGAGTGTTTTTTCCTGCGTTCCCCTGTGGTGGCATTGTCCTGCGTTCCACTGCAAGGGAGAGCAAGAAAACACACACCCCATTCTTCCTTGTGGGGCTGTACTAACACAGGAGCATGTAAGCGACAAACACAGCATGTAAGTTTCACGTGCCTGTCTTAGTACAGCCCCATAAGGATGAATAGGGTGTGCGTTTTTTGTGCGCTCCCTTGCGGTGGAACAGAGACCACCACCAGAGGAACACATGGAAAAATACTCATCAGAGCCCTAAAGGAACCACTTTACTGCCAGAGCCTCCTCCAGGCTGGCAGTCCACATAGCCCTTTTATTTCATGCTTGTGTGCCTTCCTCAGCACTTTACCACTTCCCACAAAAGCCATAGTATAGGGCAGGAGCTTTTTAACCCATGAGCAACATTTACATATAAAAAAAAAAAGTTGGGGAGCAACACAAGCATGAAAAAAGTTCCTGGGGTGACCAAAAAAGGCTGTAACTGGTTATTTTGTAGCCCTTATGTGGACTGGCAAACTACAGGTTGGCAGTCACTATGGTCTTAATGTCTCCAAGATAGAAATTCAAGAATGAAGATCTGCTTTGAGGCCACTGGAAGCAACATCAAAGGGGTTGGGGAGCAACATGTTGCCCCTGAGCCACTGGTTGGGGATGACTGATATAGGGAATTCCATGAAACCAGACATTATAGGAGCAAATCTGGGGTTCCCTTTTATCTCCAACGCCATACACCAGCAACTTTAATCCATGCCTTTAGGCTGATGCCACATGTGGTGTTTTTATGCTGCATTTTTTCTCAGCCTCAAAACGCCGCACAAGCCACACAGCCCAACTATGGCGTTTTTCAGCCTAGTACTGGTGACGTAGCAAATCCCGTTTCCATGGTGCTAATAGTAAAAAACAGCGCGTATTTCCGCTAGGTCTGGCAGCTGCCTTTGTGTATACATAGGAATAGCTTGCTGTGCAAATACTGGCGTATTTTGGCCAACACTTGAAAAATACGTGCTAAGGCGTTTTCTAGCGTATTTCCGCATTGTGTGGCTTGCTTCGAGTCTTTTCAAGTTATTTCTATGGATGATATCGGGCGTTTTTCAGCCGCTGAATTAGAAAATATGCAGCGTAAAAATGCCATGTGTGGCATCAGCCTTACTGATGTTCATCTAACTTGCAACTAGAAAACTAGATCATTTCCCATACACTAATGGCATTCCTGCCCACCTTTTACTCCAAAGTGAAGTGCTCTTCGGTCAGGTGGAGTCACAGCAATTCCTTGTGTATCTGTGTCAGTAACTCATCCCCAGTTTCGTTACTCCATGACAGACCAGTATAACAACCAGAGGACCTTGGATTTTAGGCCTAATCAGTAATGTCCACGGAACACTTATCTACTGTCCTCTATATCCTTGGCTTCATTTCTGTAAATCTTGTCCAAAGTGTGTTTGAGTGTGTGTGTTTGTGGGGGGGTGGGGTCACAGGGAAACCACTCCCATATTCTGTATAAAATAAATCTTTATCTTTTGACTGGTACTTTAAATCTCAGCGCAGGAGCAAGTGTCAAGATTGATATATGAGAATTTTATAGGCCAAATAGTGAAGCGAGTGACTAATATGGTAGTTTGGAAGCCGTTGAGTCACTCGGTGCGTGTCTAGGCAGCAGGCCCAAAGTTATTTTGCAGAACCAAAGTGGTTCTTGAATCCATCACAGCTTGACCCATGGCGCTTTCTCGGCCAAAGACACCCACGCGCAGCAGCAGTTTTTATTTCCAAAAAAATTTATTGGGAGAACTACAAAACATTTACAGTACAAAGGTTACACTCTCACAATTTAGTGAACTGACTAATTATATATACACATATATATATAATTATGGTCAAATCCTCCGCTCGTTACATTCAGGGAAAAAAAAAAAAAAAACAAATAATAATAATGTTAAAGTAGTCCACTAAAGAGTACATAGTGCTCAATCTGTACCTACTATGTACAAACCAAAAAGTAAGCAACTTTTTTTTTTCAAAATTGATCATTCACCATCCAGGCAAATTTAAAAAAAAAAAAAAAAAAAATTGGCTTTAAATGTCAGGAAATTTAAGGAATTTTATCAAATACATAAAAAAAAAAAAAAAAAAATGAAAAAACCCAAACATTCATGTACTGCATGAAGTTTTATCAATCCGGTGTGTCGTTAAGTACAAGAGTGGTAAAAACATTACAAACTCCCAATCCCCTACATTCAAATAATCACACCTTGTTTTTTTGTTTTTTAGAGAATACTTTTGGTTCAGAGAGATTTAAGGCAAGTGTGACTTATTCAGAAAGGCACTGTGACTTTAATACTGGGACCCCCCCTCCCCCCCAATTATTGCTACATACTTACTGCTTTCACAGTGAGTGTGGTGGAATTAGGCATTAAAAAAAGAAAAAAAAAAAAAATTTGGTTGGCATAAAAGAGTGAGCCACTCAAGTCTAATGTTACTGCTTATAAATTCACGTTGGGAATGGGGGATTCCATATCTCAAAGAGAAGGGGGTTATAAAAAAAAAAATAAACAAAAACTTTAGAAATTCCTCAAACTTCTTCCACAGCATTGAGATAGATTTCTCTAGAGAAACCAAAAACTTTTTTTTTTTTCTATTTAAACGTAAACAAGGAAAGGAATTACTGAAATAAATATTACATACAATCTCTTAAATTAGGATTTTTGCTCATTTACAATAAAATAAAGTGTAGTTACAAAAAAAGGCATATATTACTGTGAAAAGAACATACACTCCACATTTTTGTAGATTAATAATGGCAATCATAATTTAAACATAATAAAAGAATATATATCTATTGCTTTTTTTCATCATACCCATAAATACAGTATGAACAAATTACCAAATGTATACTTTTCACGAGATAATAAATAAGTTAAATATTTTTTTTTTTTTTTCATATCGAGTTGTGTGCAGTGACAGGCAAGCAACTCAGACAGCTAAAAATAATAATAATAAAAAAAAAAAAAAAAAGAAAAATCAGCAGTTATTCAACAATGAAACTAAACTCAACTGAGTGCTTCCAAATAGGAAAAAAAAATACATTGTTCTAAGCTAAACAGCCCACTAAGCGATGGAAATGGAACTGATGAAAAGACTTTGGAATGGAAGTTTTAGCATTTAAGAAAAAAAAAAAAGAAAAAAAAAAAAAAACAGGGGGGCAAATCTTAGAGGGTTGCTAGTTGTTAAGGCATATTCGTGGCAGGATGTTGGACTCGAACAAAAAGAGAAAAAAAAAAAAAAAAAACTAAAAGAAAAAGCTTATAAAGTTTAAACCTGTTTGCTGGCAGGAGCAGGACATGCCCTCTGGCAGCAGAAGGGTCACTTAGGCAGAATTGTCTCCATTTTTATTACTGAACACGACTGTGTACAAAGGCTAAACTTCAAGAAAGCTGCAATAATGCTTCAAGAGTTGGAATGGTTGCTGGTGCATAAAAGTATCCCCTTCCCTCCCCACCCCCTCGCTCAACCCCACAGTTCTATAAAAAATAACTTTTTGTTCTAGACGTTACATTTGCCCTTTATGTAAATAAGGTTTCTTTTTGTTCAGCTTTCAATGAGATTTTTTTTTTTCCGTTCTCTGAGCCACCCCCAAGCTTATTTAAAACTAGCAGAAACATGAATGGCAGAAACAAACCCAAGATGGACAGGAGCGCCAGCATCAGGAGAGTTCAAGTGTTAAGTTCATATTGTGATTGAAAGGCTGGATTGTATGTGGGGGGGGCAGTCACCTGACATCAGAGCAAGTCTTTTTCTGTGAAGTTAGGTGCTTGTTGGTAACCCCCCCATTTTTGCCAAGTCTGTTGCCCTATAGTGGCTGTTAATCTACAACTCCCAACATTCCAGCCAGCGACTGCCATCATGGGATGTGCTGAGTTGCTGTCCAACAGCCAAAAAGGTGAAGTGTGAAAGCCCCATGTTAGAAGTCCATGGTAGCCCAATTTACCCTACTCCTGAGTGGGGTGCAGAGTCCATACTGTAACTGGCTGGGTGTACCACCCTACTCCAGCTTGGGGTGCTCAGTCCTTGCAGAATTGGGGAGGGATTGCCCTACTCCAGAGCAGGGTGCTGAGTCCACACTGTTTCAGTGGAGGTGTGTTCTTGGGGGTAGGTGGAGAAAAAAAAAAAATAACACCCTACTCCTGAGTAGGGTGGAGAGTCTTTGTTGTGATTACATGGGTGCTTGCTTTGAGCCACCCTCCTCCTGAGTCCCTCTAAGCACTCATAACGAACAAGAATAACGTGTTGGCTTTAATCATCGCTGATGGATAGTCGGCTGAAGATGGGCAGGCGCCTGTTAGAGTCCAGGGTTGGGGAATCTGAGCCACTCAGGCTACCAGAGCTCAGTGAGCCACTCAGATAGCTATCCCGGTCAGACAAGGAATCTGGGGGACTAGGGGGGGCATCAAATACAGGTGACTCTGAGACTCTCCTTAAAGGCTGGAAGCTGAGGGGTGGGGAAGAAGAAGGTTGGCGGCAGTAAGGTGGGTTCTGGGTGTGGATGGCCAGTGGGGCGATGAGGCCTAGCTCCTGCCCAGAGAAAGTAAAGGCATTGTTGGCACAGGGGTTGTTGTTGTTATTGAGCTGTAGCAGCTCCTGGCAGTAGAGGGAGCTCGAGGACTGAGGGGGAGGTGTGCGGGATGTTGGGCTCTCCAGCAGGGGAGAGTCCAGGCTGTGGTTAGGAAAGCCAGAGAAACTGAGGCTATGGTGCAGTTTGGGGCGCTCCCCAGCCCCAGGAGCTTGTCTCCTCTCCTCGGCATTGTGGATAAAGTGGCAGCGTGGCCCATATGGGCAGAAGCCAATGGTGTGGAAGGTGCGGCACAGCTCGGTCTTGTATTTAGGGTGACGGGTCAGGCTGCGCAGCTCGTGAAAGCCATGAGCAAACTGGCACTTCTCCCCATACTTGCATGCCCCACTTTCCTCAAACGGCCTGCACAGCTCGGTCTTGTAGCGGGTAGAGTTGACCTGCGCCCCAGCTTTCTGCTGTTGCTGCTGTTGTAGGTGCAAGAGGTGCTGGCTACGCTCCCCATTCTCGCTGAATGAGCGGTCCCTAAACTTGTTTTCCCGGTTAAGCAGGGCGGTGCTGCCTGCAGCTGGCTCCTTTAGTTGGTTGTTGTTGGGGCAGAACTTGGCCGGGTTGGTGTTGCCGCTCAGGGCCTGTAGGTTGCTGGCAGAGTGCCGACGGAGAAAGCCCGGGAACAGGTTTGAGTTGGTGGAACTCACCGGGCTGCCCACTGCCTTCTTGTCCAGCATGGTACTCAGGGCCAAGTTATTCAGCACCTTCTCGTTCTGCAGGGAGAAATAGACAATCACTGTTACTCTCAAGCCAGATAACCTCCCCATCATGCAGCCAATTCTAGGAGTCACCCCCAAAGTGTACTACAGCGCCCCCCCAGCATGCAGTTACAGGAGCACCTCAAACCTATGCTCCCTATACAACATCCCTACAATGACTCCCTAAAATGCACCTACTGAGGAACCACACTGTGCCACCCAGAATATCATCCCTATATATATGCCAGAACTAGGAGCTTATTCTAAACCACCAATAGCCAATATTTTACACCCCCTGACAGATCTATTGAAATTAGTACCCAAATATTCTGCCGAACCAAGCCCCCCCCCCCCCAATATTTTTTACCTAGTATGCAAGTTGAGTCCCCACTAGAACACAATAAACTCAATAGTTTGCAACATTAAGACATTCCCAACTCCCGCCAGGGCACACAAAAACAAAGGACAAATACAAATATACCCCCTGTGCTGGAAGAAGACCCCCAAAATGCAGAGTAGATCCCCTCCAAACACCATGGGCTAAGGGGTCTGCTAAGTGACACCAAATATACCACCCCCTAAAATGTAGCTCTAAGGCACCCCATTTACCAAGTGTGTTTGCACAGATATGGCAGTCGTCATCCAAGCACACAAGCAAACTCAGTGCAACTCAGTTCAAGAAGCAGCAGAAAGATTCCCTCCCACCCCATTCAACATTGTCCTGCTAGAGGGAACCCATACCGCTCACACAGCAGTGCAACTACACTGCAAACAGACCCCCATCCCCCCCATTTATAACACAAATACACTTCCCGCACTCACACAACTAAATACAAACACACAAAACAGCTGTAAGTAACAGTTAGAGGAGAACCCATCGGAATACAAAACTCACCGCAATGAAACAGCCAGGAAGCGCCACAAGGCAGCCCAGCTATACTGTGAAGCGGAGCCGAATATTCAACATGGGGCAACTAAACCGCTAGGGGCCCCAACAGAGAGGAAACTGCACTGCAGCCCCCAACTGAGTCACTCCATAAAATGCAAGTCATGCCACCAGTAAAAGGCAACTAAATAGCCCAGGAGGCTCCAGCACCGTCGCCCAGCCCATGGCAACTACACTCAAAGGAACTTCCAAACTACGAGCCACACAGGCTTCTCCTATGCACGTAGCCTCGCAACAGGAGCCCAGGCTATACAGCCACAGCCCCATCCCACGGCTACTAAACTGAATGGTGAAATCCTTCATGCAATTTAAATACAAGTGAGTCCCGAACCACTGCAAAAATAACCCCACGTGGGAGCCCCACAGCCCCGGGCAACTGTTAACCCTGCGAGGGAGCACCTGGGCAACTAACCCTGCGAGGGAGCCCGTACAGCCCCATGGCAACTAACGCTGCGAGGGAGCCCGTACAACCCCTGGGCAACTAACCCTGGGAGGGAGCCCGTACAACCCCTGGGCAACTAACCCTGGGAGGGAGCCCGTACAACCCCTGGGCAACTAACCCTGGGAGGGAGCCCGTACAACCCCTGGGCAACTAACCCTGGGAGGGAGCCCGTACAACCCCTGGGCAACTAACCCTGGGAGGGAGCCCGTACAACCCCTGGGCAACTAACCCTGGGAGGGAGCCCGTACAACCCCTGGGCAACTAACCCTGGGAGGGAGCCCCACAGCCCCTGGGCAACTAACCCTGGGAGGGAGCCCCACAGCCCCTGGGCAACTAACCCTGGGAGGGAGCCCCACAGCCCCTGGGCAACTAACCCTGGGAGGGAGCCCGTACAACCCCTGGGCAACTAACCCTGGGAGGGAGCCCGTACAACCCCTGGGCAACTAACCCTGGGAGGGAGCCCGTACAACCCCTGGGCAACTAACCCTGGGAGGGAGCCCGTACAACCCCTGGGCAACTAACCCTGGGAGGGAGCCCCACAGCCCCTGGGCAACTAACCCTGGGAGGGAGCCCCACAGCCCCTGGGCAACTAACCCTGGGAGGGAGCCCCACAGCCCCTGGGCAACTAACCCTGGGAGGGAGCCCCACAGCCCCTGGGCAACTAACCCTGGGAGGGAGCCCCACAGCCCCTGGGCAACTAAGCCACTCTGGAACAGTCAAACAACTAAATGTGAGTAAATGTGCCAACTTAACAGCAGCTAAACTGCAGGAGGGAGCTAACAATGCGTGATTAGGCGCAAGGGAGCCCTGTTGAAGCTGTACTGAGCAGCAGGAGGGCCCCCACTCCAACTCAGGGCAATGAGCACCAGGCTGGAAGAGCAGACACAGGCAGCGCATAACTAGGGGGGCTCTAACAACAGGGGGACCCGGCTAAGTGCAACTCTTGCGTTGGGAGAGAAGCCCCGCCCTAGCATTAGCGCCAGTGCAAGGGGCACAGGGACACTGGGTACAGGCACACGGCATGGGAGGCCCCAGCGACCCCCGACAGAGTCAATGCATTACAACAATCCTAGTCTCTCTACTAAACTACAACTCCCATAACCCCCTGCTAGCAACTGGATAACTACAGAGCGGAGCTGGGAGCCTTTAGACAAGTCTCAGCCAACACACGCCGGACTCCCAGGGCTAATAACACGCTAATAAAACCCCGAGCAGAGCGGCCACAAGCCGGAACGTACCTTGTACAACAGGTCGATGTCGTAGAAGGCGGATAAAAGGGTCGTAGACATTTCCAGATCCAGTTTGAAGGTTTCTCGGCGCGTCTCCCAGCGGAGCGGCAAATCCCACGTACTTGAGAGGCTTTGGAATAGCCACGACTAAAGTCAGATTGGGGAAGGTTGTAAAATGGACTGGTCCGTTTAATGGGAATAATCCACCGGCGGCCCGGGCAGGGGGAGGAGGGGGGACAGGTTGGTTGGTTAGTGTAAGTGCAAGTGCGAGCTGACGGACTGGAACTCCCCGGACAACATGCAAAGCTCCACTATATAAACTAGCAGAAGGGCGCGATGTGGGAGGAGCCACAGCCGTGACCCAGCCGCGCTCTGTGAGGCCAAGCCCCGCCCCCTGGCGTCACCGCCTCCTCGTTTCCTATTGGGTGCCGCCAATTTCCTTCGCTAGGAGTCCAGTGACTTTCTCTTGATTCTACACAGTCACATTGTGACACGGCAGCGTGCGTTTAGGGCTATCGAGGGGCTGCTTGTTGTTGACATGACCCTCCTGCTCGATCCTTTTGGTATCATAGCCAGGGACCGATATATTTCAATAAACTCTGACTTTGGATAATTATGAACTGATTCGTATGGCCTTTTATGCTCAACGAAGGGCAATACTTCATTTGAAAGATATTTTTTTGCTAAAGACAGCTATCTCGCTTATAAATTACCTCAGGGTTCTGTCGTAAGGCAGTTTGTCTAGGGTATATCATTTATAATCTGCAGCAATAGAAAAGCTATGGCAGTCCGTTAGCTAATCTATGCCTGTAGAACTGATACACGTATTGCCTGGGTGTTATTCTGCACATAGAGCATAAGCATTGTGCAGTTGCATGGCAGTACTTATAGTGATAAAAACAAAGTACAGGTATGGGATCCCTTATCCGGAAACCCATTATCCAGAAAGCTCCGAATTACGGAAAGCCTTTTCCCCATAGACTCCATTTTAATCAAATAATTCAGAATTTTAACACTGATTTCCTTTTCTCTAATAATAAAACAGTACCTGTACTTGATCCCAACTAAGATATAATTACCCCTTATTGGGGGCAGAACAGTCCTATTGGGTTTATTTAATGGTTAAATGATTCCCTTTTCTCTGTAATAATAAAACAGTACCTGTACTTGATCCCAACTAAGATATAATTACCCCTTATTGGGGGCAGAACAGCCCTATTGGGTTTATTTCATGGTTAAATGATTCCCTTTTCTCTGTAATAATAAAACAGTACCTGTACTTGATCCCAACTAAGATATAATTACCCCTTATTGGGGACAGAACAGCCCTTTTGGGTTTATTTAATGGTTAAATGATTCCCTTTTCTCTGTAATAATAAAACAGTACCTGTACTTGATCCCAACTAAGATATAATTACCCCTTATTGGGGGCAGAACAGCCCTATTGGGTTTATTTAATGGTTAAATGATTCCCTTTTCTCTGTAATAATAAAACAGTACCTGTACTTGATCCCAACTAAGATATAATTACCCCTTATTGGGGGCAGAACAACCCTATTGGGTTTATTTCATGGTTAAATGATTCCCTTTTCTCTCTAATAATAAAACAGTACCTGTACTTGATCCCAACTTAGATATAAATAATCCTTATTGAATGAAAAACAATCCTATTGGGTTTAAATTAAGGTATGGAGATCAGAATTACGGAAAGACCCCTTATCCGGAATACCCTTGGTCCCGAGCATTCCAGATTACAGGTCCTATACCTGTATAGTGAAAATCAAGATAGTGACCTGGCACTGAAAGTTCCAAACCAGTGATAGAGATACATTTTGTGGAAATTTAGAGCACTTTAGTGTCTGTGAGCGACAGCTTTTGGCAGCTCGTGGTTGAAGACCCAGCAAGGAAAGATCTGGCTGTGAACCCTTTGGTTTGTGAAGGCCACATTATATGTACAGTCTAATCTGTGTGTATAAAGTGCCAGTTTCGTTATGTAACCTTTGTTTGCAGGTCACTTGTGAGTTATAATAATGTAAAGCGCCACATAGCTTGTGAGCTCTATACATTATGGACAGAGACACGATTGCACTTTGCAACTGCTGGGAGAAGCTGGAGGGCTTCAGATTGGACATTCATGTTATATGTAAGTCCATATACTGCGTAGCATGGGTTTGTGATCATACAGCCCTAGCACGTTGCATCAATTCAGTGCAATGCAGCAGCAGATCAGAGTTGCTCAATGCAAGTTGAGTTATTCATGTCTCAGAATAAGCACAGGATCAGAAAGAAATTCACGGGTTAAATCATAGTGCTCGTACTTCTAACACTCTCGCATATGTGCTGGAGTTGGGGCTGTCACTTTTCTCACAACACGTGATCCCTCACTTTGATGACTGCCTTCTGGGGTGAGGAATCCACAGCCCTGCTGCTTGTTGTTTTCTGCTTCCCATAGATCTCTCACTCCAGGGGCACTGACAGCAGGGTGTCTCAGTGAGGGAAACTTGACCACCCCCCACCCCTTCCCTTCTTCCCTGTTTATTTCCTCTCCTCCCTTGTCTGTGTGCTACAAAAATGCTGGTGGAAACGAGGCGGAAACTTTTTTTTTTTTTTTTCCTTTGGCAGTCTGGCCTTTCAGAGATCCTGAACTGACAGCACAGCAATGCAGTTACAGGATTAACCCTCCATATGACAGTGGATTATGGAATTCTTTTGTGCCTAGAAAGTTCCATTCCAAGTGCACAGAAAAAACAGATCCTGCATTGGAGGGTTCCAAATGAATATACATGTTGCACAAGAATAAAGTAGAACTTTTACAAAGCGTATTACTGTAAACTCTATACAGAGAAATAAAACATGGCTAGATGTTAACTGTGTCGACCTAGCCAGAAGAGCCCCCAGATTACAGAGCTTTACAGCTGGCAGTGAAACAGTCAATCCAGATTTGCTAAGTTTAATGCCTAGCACCACCACTGGTAAATAAGGCTGTGCTGGGCCAGGGCTCCCGTGTCAAAGGACAAGAAGTTGGCTTGTTAATCGTATCACAAGACCTTGAACGTCTGCCAGCTCCCTGGGAACGAGTCAGCGCGGCCACATTGTGAAGGCATTAGATAAAATTGAGATGAGAAAGACTGAGTGCAGGCTAAATAAAGGGCGGTGGCAACATCATATGCAGGCCCATACTGTAGCAAGCCAGACTAGGCCCCAAAGCCTGTGACTGCAGGCAAACTCTACAGACAATCCCGGCAGCTTGCTTTACAGAAGAAAAAAAAATTGAGCAGTAAAGACAAGCTGGGTGGGTAAAAGTTTACTATCCCGTTCGCTGACTTGTAAAACTTTATCTAGTTTATTTGTTAACAAGGCAATTTTTAACCCAAGATGCAATATCCAAAACAAAGGTCTCTGTGTGCTCTTTTTTTTTTTGTATAATTGCAGAACTTTACATGTTCTTTTTTTGTTGAACTTTGGGTGTACTTTTTGTATAAATGCAGAACTTGAGTGTTTTTTGGTCAAGTGTTCTGTTTTATATTAGGGCAGAATCTACGTGTTCTTGTTCGTATAAGCACAGAACTTTGTGTGTTCCTTTTGGTATAAGCACAGAAGTTTGCGTGTTCCTTTTGGTATAAGCACAGAAGTTTGCGTGTTCCTTTTGGTATAAGCACAGAAGTTTGCGTGTTCCTTTTGGTATAAGCACAGAAGTTTGCGTGTTCCTTTTGGTATAAGCACAGAAGTTTGCGTGTTCCTTTTGGTATAAGCACAGAAGTTTGCGTGTTCCTTTTGGTATAAGCACAGAAGTTTGCGTGTTCCTTTTGGTATAAGCACAGAACTTTGCCTGTTCCTTTTGGTATAAGCACAGAACTTTGCCTGTTCCTTTTGGTATAAGCACAGAACTTTGCGTGTTCCTTTTGGTATAAGCACAGAACTTTGCGTGTTCCTTTTGGTATAAGCACAGAAGTTTGCGTGTTCCTTTTGGTATAAGCACAGAAGTTTGCGTGTTCCTTTTGGTATAAGCACAGAACTTTGCCTGTTCCTTTTGGTATAAGCACAGAACTTTGCCTGTTCCTTTTGGTATAAGCACAGAACTTTGCGTGTTCCTTTTGGTATAAGCACAGAACTTTGCCTGTTCCTTTTGGTATAAGCACAGAAGTTTGCGTGTTCCTTTTGGTATAAGCACAGAACTTTGCGTGTTCCTTTTGGTATAAGCACAGAAGTTTGCGTGTTCCTTTTGGTATAAGCACAGAACTTTGCGTGTTCCTTTTGGTATAAGCACATCATTTATGTATTCATTTTGTGTAAATGAAGAGATTTGGGTGTTCTTTTTTGTATAAGTGCGTAAATAGTGTGTATTGTTTTTATGTAAGTGAAGGACTTTGTTTATGAGTGGTCCCACAGCAGTGTCATCCAAGTTTATTATCTAAGTACTGTGTTCACAGTTGGCATCTTGACTTGCCCCAGCTGACTTATTTTTGTCTTTTTTTTCTGTAACACATAAGTTGCAATGTCACGTTAAGCAACCGGCCCTGGAATGAACAACAAACTGCTGCATTATTTTCAGATAAGAAAACTATAATCACCACTGTTCCCTGCTTCTGGGCCCAAAGTGTGCAATCTGCCCCAAACACAAAGCAAGGCATTATCAACAAAGACTCATTTTTGTTACAGAGATGAGCATGTACACTTCCTGCAGAGTGACAAAACTATGGCACCAGTGAATGTTTAACACATTTGCAGCTGTTGTTGAACTACATCAACCAGCAGCTGAAGGCGGAGGAGTTCTAGTTCGCCACAAGCTGGATCGTCTCATCTTAAAAGCCCCTTGACCAAAACAAGGGGGGCAAAATATCCTCCCTTATAGAGGAGGGGTTAACAGCAATGTACTTTGATTCCACATAGCAACATCTGCAAGGCTGGTTGCTAGCTGCACACTGTGTGTCTGGGAGTCACAGGCTCTGCATGTCAGCTTGACCACGTAGCAGGAAGTCACAGCTTTAACTCTGTGCCCTGCCGGGGACTTTAAAAGGCTCTGCAGATAGCACGTGCAGGGGAGGGGGTCGCCCAGATGGTACAACCGTTTCTTTTTCTATTTAAACTTATTTTGGGATTTGCATAGTACAGGTATGGGACTCGTTATCCAGAATGCTTGGGACCTGGGGTTTTCCGGATAAGGGGTCTTTCTGTAATTCAGATCTCCTGCCTTAAGTCTGCTAAAAAAAATATTTAAACAGTAATTAAACCCAATAGGATTGTTTTGGCCCCAATAAGGGGTAATTATATCTTAGTTGGGATCAAGTACAGGTACTGTTTTATTATTACAGAGAAAAGGGAATCATTTAACCATTAAATAAACCCAATAGGACTGTTCTGCCCCAATAAGGGGTAATTATATCTTAGTTGGGATCAAGTACAGGTACTGTTTTATTATTACAGAGAAAAGGGAATCATTTAACCATTAAATAAACCCAATAGGGCTGTTCTGCCCCCAATAAGGGGTAATTATATCTTAGTTGGGATCAAGTACAGGTATTGTTTTATTATTACAGAGAAAAGGGAATCATTTAACCATTAAATAAACCCAATAGGGCTGTTCTGCCCCCAATAAGGGGTAATTATATCTTAGTTGGGATCAAGTATAGGTACTGTTTATTATTACAGAGAAAAGGGAATCATTTTTAAAAATGTGAATATTTGATTAAAATGGAGTCTATGGGAGATGGCCTTTCCATAATTTGGAACTTTCTGGATAATGGGTTTCCAGATAAGGGATCCCATACCTGTAGTAACAGAAAAAGCCCTTAATTCAGAAGTTCCCATGCAGAAAACTTATGGTTCTATTCCAAGTGTAATCAGAATGTACATTTTATATCTGTTAAAGAATATATATATATATATATATATATATATATATATATATATATATATACACATTTTCTCTGCAAGGCATCTTCTGTGTGGCTTAACCCATTAAAATCCGGAGTGGCCAGGCAGCACCAATTTGGAATACACAGCAGTAAGAGCCCTTCTCTCGGCTGTCCACTTGTGGAACACGTTTGGTAACTGTTGTCATTAAATCTGGCTCGACTGCTCAGGAAACAAGATTTGCCAATAAGAAAGTCGTCCCATGACAGAGAAAAACCTAAAAAAAAAATGCACAGAAAGTCAGTAGATTAAAATGTTATCAGAAGCTGTGCATTCTAAGCGTAATGTTAATAAAAATATAAAATGGGGGGTAGTGTCCCTTGAGAATTGTTCCCTTGGGCTCAGCCATCCTGTCCCCTCGGCTGCCCAGAGAGCTCACTGCTCTGAGAGACTTCTGCTTGGTAATGACCACAGAGTGCAGCGCTCACTCACTCCCCCCCACCGACAGTGTCACCACACCCAGCCCTACCGGCCCCCTCCCCCCACTCAGCAAAGGCTGGTTAATGACTGACGAGCTTCATCCCCCTCCCCCAAGGCCTCATATCTCTCCTGCCGTGGAGCATGTGCAGCTGGTTTGCAAGCTAAATAAACCTAGCCTGTGTTATCTGGATAAAGCAAGCTGAGCCATTAACTCTTTAGGGAGAAGACTGTGCTGCCTCGAGCAGAAAGAAAAGTTTCTTAAAAATCAGATAATAACATGACTTAAGGTGGCCATACACTTTAAGATTAAGGTCGCCAAGCGAGCGGATCTTCTTCCGATATCCCCACCTATGGGTGGGTGATATCGGGCAAATTTAGGCTAATTCGTCGTTTGGCCCTGGGGCTAATTGAATTATAACAATGGTAATGGGCACAGTCAGTTCGGGGACCGCATCATAAAGCCAATGCGGTACTCGATCAGACTACATTTTTTAACTTGCCCGATCGACATCTGTTCAATTTAAGGCCAGATACCGGTCGGGCAGGCCTGTCGTTCCTGCCCCTACATGGGCCAATAAGCTGCTGAATCAGTCTAAGGGACCGATATCGGCAGCTAGAAAAGGCCTGTGTATGGGGACTTTAACCAATTGCACCCTACATACTCAGGATCAGAGTTCTTCAACTTTTTTCTCTTTCTGTGGATCTTAAGTTGGCCATACATGGCCTGATTGTAGCTGCCAATATCGGTCCCTTAAGGTGGCCATACACGTAAAGATCCGCTCGCCTGGCGAGGTCACCAAGTGAGGGTATCTTCTCCCGATATCCCCACCTATGGGTTGGCGATATCGGGGGAATTTGGGCAAATTCGGTCGTTTGGCCCTGAGGCTAAACGATTGAATTATAATGACTGGAATATGTGCAGTCGGTTCAGGGACCGCACCAATGAGCCAATGCTGTCCCCAATCCGACTGAATTTTTTAACCTGCCTGATAAATATCTGGGCAATTTCAGGCCAAATATCAGTCGGGCAGGCCCGTTGTGGTTTCCCTTACACAGGCCGATAAGCTGCCAAATCGGTCCAAGGGACTGATATTAGCAGCTACAATCGGCCCGTGTATGGCCACCTTTAGACCGATTCGGCAGCTTATCGTCCCGTGTAGGGGCAGTAGGTTAAAAATTTTGTCAGATCGGGGACTGCCCCTATTATCAGCGTTCAAACTTCGAAATTAGACTTAATTTACCAGATATTACCCACCCATAAGCAAGCGAATCTTAACGTGGATGGCCACCTTTACACCCATCAGCAAGGTCTGCCCCAAGATTAAGGTTACCACATTTTGAGAAAAAAGTGCCAGACCTTTTTTTCATAAATAACACTGGCATATATGGCAATAATGTTACGTTGAAAGATCATGGGAATTGTATCACCAGAAGCAACAGCAATTTTTTGCCGGTTCTAATGCAATATCTAGAGAAGGGGTGGCCAAAACGTTGATCGCGGCCCACCAGTCCATCCCCCATTGACTTCTGGTGGACCATGCCTAAGCCTGCAAATGCGGAAGTGCGTATGTACGCTGTGTCGCGTATGTATGCGGGGAGGGGCCAAAGTCGATCGCTGTGCGAAAAGGTCTGGGCACCCTTGTCTTAGAGGTTACGAGGACTTTCTTTTGTTTGTTGACTTGTTGCATCTACTCTAGGGCTCAGACTTGGCTGCAGGGTTCAGCTTGAATGACCATTAGCGGTATATTTGAGCTAAAGGGAGCCATGGCCAAATGTTACTTCTTAAACATGGGCTTGAACCAAAGTACAAGCAAAACTAATCTGGAGGCCTTAAGGCCTTCATTTGGATCCCCAGTATTATTAAAGTACCAGCTTATTCTTTAGTGCTGTACAATAGAAGAGTTAATAGATGGGTGCATACATCAAACATACACGTTACATACAAATACTGATTTACAGAGGAGTAGAGGGCCCTGCTCATTAGAGCTTACAATCAAATAACTATATTGTTCTATAGTAGAGTAGTTCTATAGTAGAGGGCCCTGCTCATTAGAGCTTACAATCTAATATCTATATTGTTCTACAGTAGAGTAGTTCTATAGTAGAGGGCCCTGCTCATTAGAGCTTACAATCAAATAACTATATTGTTCTATAGTAGAGTAGTTCTATAGTAGAGGGCCCTGCTCATTAGAGCTTACAATCAAATAACTATATTGTTCTATAGTAGAGTAGTTCTATAGTAGAGGGCCCTGCTCATTAGAGCTTACAATCTAATATCTATATTGTTCTATAGTAGAGTAGTTCTATAGTAGAGGGCCCTGCTCATTAGAGCTTACAATCAAATAACTATATTGTTCTATAGTAGAGTAGTTCTATAGTAGAGGGCCCTGCTCATTAGAGCTTACAATCAAATAACTATATTGTTCTATAGTAGAGTAGTTCTATAGTAGAGGGCCCTGCTCATTAGAGCTTACAATCTAATATCTATATTGTTCTATAGTAGAGTAGTTCTATAGTAGAGGGCCCTGCTCATTAGAGCTTACAATCAAATAACTATATTGTTCTATAGTAGAGTAGTTCTATAGTAGAGGGCCCTGCTCATTAGAGCTTACAATCAAATAACTATATTGTTCTATAGTAGAGTAGTTCTATAGTAGAGGGTCCTGCTCATTAGAGCTTACAATCTAATATCTATATTGTTCTACAGTAGAGTAGTTCTATAGTAGAGGGCCCTGCTCATTAGAGCTTACAATCTAATATCTATATTGTTCTACAGTAGAGTAGTTCTATAGTAGAGGGCCCTGCTCATTAGAGCTTACAATCAAATAACTATATTGTTCTATAGTAGAGTAGTTCTATAGTAGAGGGCCCTGCTCATTAGAGTTTATAATCTAATATCTATATTGTTCTACAGTAGAGTAGTTCTATAGTAGAGGGCCCTGCTCATTAGAGCTTACAATCTAATATCTATATTGTTCTACAGTAGAGTAGTTCTATAGTAGAGGGCCCTGCTCATTAGAGCTTACAATCAAATAACTATATTGTTCTATTTTCTCAAAAGTTAACCTTATCTTGCAATAAAACAGACAGCCCAGTACTCAGCAGGCAGCTAGTAGATTATGTGCACACATTTTCTTTAAACATGGCTTATTTAACTCACTTGGTGCAAGTTCCCTTTTAACGAACTACAGGCAATGGGTTGGGTATTAAATAAGCTTAATTATTGTATGGTAATTAAAGTTTTTTTGTTTGTTTGTTGTTTTTGTAATCACAGGCACTCCTCAAGAAGCAAATCTGCACCGTTCTGAACAGTGCAGAATAAACATTTCTTAGGGACTGAAAGCCCAAGCAATGCATACAGTAACTAAACCTGTCCTGGCTTATTCCTAATAAAACATTCATTGCATTAGTGATGCCTATAATGCTATAGGGCTATGTTTACCAGAAGTTACTACATGCAGCAGCCTAAAACTGTGTTAAAGCGGTAGATAACCTATAAATTAACCATGTCTAAAGATTGCCATACACAGGCAGATCCCACCAATTGTCCCACAGGTAGAGCAGATGGATACAATATAAGAAGCTTTACGTGATTTGCCATCAGAACAACGGGAAGTGAAGAGGAGCTATTATTATTATTATTTATTTATAAAGCGCCAACATATCCCGCAGCGCTGTACAATAAGTGGGTTTCATACATTGGACATACAGAGTAACATATAAAGCAATCAGTAACCGATACAGGAGGGGAAGGGAGCCCTGCCCAAAAGAGCTTACACTCTACAAGGAGTAACATATAAAGCAATCAGTAACCGATACAAGAGGTAAAGAGAGCCCTTCCCAAAAGAGCTTACAATCTACGAGCTACAGAAACTGCCCATTGTGGTGCCTCCTTAGAAGACTTTTTTAAACCTGCCCGATCGGCGGACCAACCAATATCCATAGTACATATATTGGTCTGAAAATCGTTTCGTATAACAAGATCATATGTTCCTACCGGTGCTTTTATGGAAAGCTTTAACCACCCTAGCAACCAGGCAACTGTGGATGTCTGGATGGTGGATGAATAGGAAAGGGCTCAGAAAAAGATAGGAAATAAAATATAAGAATAATGATAAAATGTAAGCTTAACAGTCATTCTCAGTGTCGGAGTGAGATGCCAGGGGCCCACCAGAACACCTTGAACCATGGCCCACTCTCTAAACTATTATTTCTCCTTTGCTCATTTAATCTCTTTATTATCCTAGTCTCTTTGTTCTTCTTTGCTCTCATTCAGGAATAGGGAATGACCATGAAGCAGGCCACCGGGAGTTTCCCTGGTATCCCGATGGACCAGTCCAACTCCAGCAAATAGTTAGAAGGAAAAGGGCCCACTGACCCCTGTGCCCACTTGGAGTTTCCCTGGTATCCCCATGGACCAGTCCAACTCCAGCAAATAGTTAGAAGGAAAAGAGCTCACTGACCCCTGTGCCCACTTGGAGTTTCCCTGGTATCCCCATGGACCAGTCCAACTCCAGCAAATAGTTAAAAGGAAAAGGGCTCACTGACCCCTGTGCCCACTTGGAATTTCCCTGGTATCCCCATGGACCAGTCCAACTCCAGCAAATAGTTAAAAGGAAAAGGGCCCGCTGACACCCGGGCCCACTGGGAGTTTCCCTGGTATCCGGATGGACCAGTCCAACTCCAGTAAATAGTTAGAAGGAAAAGGGCCCACTGGGAGTTTTCCATGGACCAGTCCAACTCCAGCAAATAGTTAGAAGGAAAAGGGCCCACTGACACCTGGGCCCACTGGGAGTTTTCCATGGACCAGTCCAACTCCAGCAAATAGTTAGAAGCAAGAGGGCCCACTGACCCCTGGGCCCACCGGGAGTTTTCCTGGTATCCGGATGGACCAGTCCAACTCCAACAAATAGTTAGAAGCAAAAGGGTCCACTGACACCTGGGCCCACTGGGAGTTTTCCTGGTATCCGGATGGACCAGTCCAACTCCAGCAAATAGTTAGAAGCAAGAGGGCCCACTGACCCCTGGGCCCACCGGGAGTTTTCCTGGTATCCGGATGGACCAGTCCAACTCCAACAAATAGTTAGAAGCAAGAGGGCCCACTGACCCCTGGGCCCACTGGGAGTTTTCCAGGTATCCGGATGGACCAGTCCAACTCCAGCAAATAGTTAGAAGGAAATGGCCCACTGACCCCTGGGCCCACTGGGAGTTTTCCTGGTATCCTGGTGGGCCAGTCCAACACTGGTCATTCTGAACTTACTAAGAGAAACCTTAGCCCAGAGGTCCTATTAGGACCTTCTAAAGACAATTCTAAAAGGGGTAGAAATGAGCTTTAAACAAATCTACCAAACAGTTGAAATTCGGCAAGTCATTGTCTCCATAATGGACTTAAGACACGGGATGACACTGTTACTACTACTACCGACCAGAGTATAGTCCAGGCTTGTCCTTTTTCATCTGGTAAAGAGGCTCTGGATGAAAGAGGTGCTCACATCCAAAAGGCCTGGCATCCACAAGAATACAAGAACTAATAAGGGTTAAGTAGATGCCCCATAATGCAGAAGTGCATTGTAAAAATAAAAAAAGCCAAAAAACACAACCCGTGAGCTGCCATTGCTGGAAGATTTCACTCTTTACTGATTTTTTTTTTGTATCTTCAAAGAACCAGGCATGTTGGACTCCTGGAACAGGCACTTCCACTTTCAGTCTTTGAAATGGGCACCATAAAGCACTTTTAGCTTGTTTAGCTCTGGCAGGCAATCCGTAGAGTTTTATGGCTGCCATAAAATAAAATGCAATGACTGGGCACTACAGGTTATGTGGTTATCTTTTCTTCATTGCTCTGCAGCCAGATCTTTGTGAAATAAACAGACAGAAAAACATCTCATTCATTATAAGTCCTCTAGTTGGATTTTTTAGACATTTCCCCCCATTTTTCCCTTGATTGAATAACCTTAACCTGGCAGCAGAAATATAATAATGCTTTCAAGGATGCCGCTTATAGAAATGCAAGTACCTTTTGTATGTAAGCGCGTGCAATGACCCAATGTGCTAATTGCAACTCATGAACATTTGGATAATTTATTGTGCTTCCTATGCTGCAGCCTGATTTCTTTATAATGTTTTGGTCTGCGGAGGCAAACAGGATTTTATTACATCTCATCATAATTAAAAAGTGCATAGAGGAGACGGTTTCATACCTTAGGCACAGGACTGGATTTGAAAGGCAGGAGGAAACTTTCCTAAACTTTTTTTTTTTTTTTTTTTAACACTGAAGAACATTTAACCAAGATTCCTGCACACAGCTCTGGGCCTGACATTACTACCTTTTTGGGAAAAAAATATTAACAGAGTGACAGTGCCACTTAGTGGCCAAGCTTGGTATAACATGAAAGCGACTAATTCCTACACACTTAACATTATTATCCATTATTAGTCATAGTGAAATAGTTGTGGTCTAGTTGTTTGCTGTACAACTGTATAACTGTACTAAACTTTATATGATGAGCTGTTTGGTAAAAAGGTGCAAACACATGCTGCTTGTTATAGATTGTAAGCTTTACGGGGCAGGGACCTCCATCCTCCTGTGTCTTTGACTCTTAACTTATTGCAACTGTATCTTGTATTTATTTGTATTTATTGTTATACTTTGTATTTATCTATTATCTTAATAACCCCCTGTTTGTATTAATCTATTCTACTGTACAGTGCTGCGTACATAAGTAGCACTTTATAAATAAAGATATATATACATACAGTGGAGGAAATAATTATTTGACCCCTCACTGATTTTGTAAGTTTGTCCAATGACAAAGAAATGAAAAGTCTCAGAACAGTATCATTTCAATGGTAGGTTTAACAGTGGCAGATAGCACATCAAAAGGAAAATCGAAAAAATAACTTTAAATAAAACATAGCAACTGATTTGCATTTCATTGAGTGAAATAAGTTTTTGAACCCTCTAACAAAAAAAGACTTAATACTTAGTGGAAAAACCCTTGTTTGCAAGCACAGAGGTCAAACGTTTCTTGTAATTGATGACCAAGTTTGCGCACATTTTAGGAGGAATGTTGGTCCCACTCCTCTTTGCAGATCATCTCTAAATCCCTAAGGTTTCGAGGCTGTCTCTGTGCAACTCTGAGCTTGAGCTCCCTCCATAGGTTTTCTATTGGATTAAGGTCCGGAGACTGACTAGGCCACTCCATGACCTTAATGTGCTTCTTCTTGAGCCACTCCTTTGTTGCCTTTGCTGTATGTTTTGGGTCATTGTCGTGCTGGAACACCCATCCACGACCCATTTTCAGTTTCCTGGCAGAGGGAAGGAGGTTGTCGTTCAGGATTTCACGATACATGGCTCCGTCCATTTTCCCATTAATGCGAATAAATTGTCCTGTGCCCTTAGCAGAAAAACACCCCCAAAGCAAAATGTTTCCACCCCCATGCTTGACGGTGGGGACGGTGTTTTGGGGGTCATAGGCAGCATTTTTCTTCCTCCTAACACAGCGAGTTGAGTTAATGCCAAAGAGCTCTATTTTGGTCTCATCAGACCACAGCACCTTCTCCCAGTCACTCACAGAATCATTCAGGTGTTCATTGGCAAACTTCAGACGGGCCTGCACATGTGCCTTCTTGAGCAGGGGGACCTTGCGAGCCCTGCAGGATTTTAATCCATTGCGGTGTAATGTGTTTCCAATGGTTTTCTTGGTGACTGTGGTGCCTGCTAATTTGAGGTCATTAACTAACTCCTCCCGTGTAGTTCTAGGATGCTTTTTCACCTTTCTCAGAATCATTGACACCCCACGAGGTGAGATCTTGCGTGGAGCCCCAGAGCGAGGTCGATTGATGGTCATTTTGTGCTCCTTCCATTTTCGAACAATCGCACCAACAGTTGTCACCTTCTCTCCCAGCTTCTTGCTAATGGTTTTGTAGCCCATTCCAGCCTTGTGCAGGTCTACAATTTTGTCTCTGACATCCTTGGACAGCTCTTTGGTCTTTCCCATGTTGGAGAGTTTGGAGTCTGCTTGATTGATTGATTCTGTGGACAGGTGTCTTTTATACAGGTGACTAGTTAAGACAGGTGTCCTTAATGAGGTTGACTAATTGAGTAGAAGTGTCTAACCACTCTGTGGGAGCCAGAACTCTTAATGGTTGGTAGGGGTTCAAAAACTTATTTCACTCAATGAAATGCAAATCAATTGCTATCTTTTATTTAAAGTTATTTTTTCGATTTTCCTTTTGATGTGCTATCTGCCACTGTTAAAATAAACCTACCATTGAAATGATACTGTTCTGAGACTTTTCATTTCTTTGTCATTGGACAAACTTACAAAATCAGTGAGGGGTCAAATAATTATTTCCTCCACTGTACATAAAGTATATAAGTTTGTCTCTTTTTCCTTCAGACAGGAAAGGGCTGTAACTATGGGGCAGAATTGTGGTGTTTAAGATTGGGGCTGTAACAATAGGACAGTGTGTAGAGTAAAGCAAAAATGGTGTCAGATTAAAGGGCACTAATTATGGCATAATGTGTATAGTAAGGCAGGGTGGTGTCTGGGGAAGCATGTCTGTATTTAGAGTCAAAATAGCCCCTGGCATTTTAAATATAAACAGCCTGACACAGGCCCAGGAAAGCACCGGTGCCTACAGCAGCCCCTCTGGTATTTCAGTTTCCAGATTGCAACTCCTTTCCTGGAAGGCACTAACTATAAGAATGCATAGCAAGGTACAATGATGGCAGTAATACTGTCTGTTGCACACAATCCACCTGTTACAGCTCTATAACTATCATCATTATCAGGGGATGCAGGGGTTGTAATTCAATAACAGCTGCAGAGCTGACCAACCCCTGGTAACCATGCTCCTAACTGCTGGTAGATTACTGACTAGCTAGATTTTATTAGTGTTTAGAAGCTTTCTCTTTGCTATTTGTTCCTGTAATAAGCAGAACAGCCCATTCTCACAGCCAGGAGCAGTTGTAAAAAAACAGCACAATTCACCTTCTGATGGATCCCTGCAGCAGGCGTGATCTTCTCAGCTTCCTATATAAAAACAGAAGCACTGTCACTAACAGTCCTGCGTTCACTAGGATTAAGTCTCAAAAGAAAATGTATATTGATTTTAGGTAGAACAAACCATGTTCACTTTTTTTCAACCAGAAAACAAGTAAATACATTTGCAAGACCAAAAAATATACAGGTATGTGATCCCTTATCCGGAAACCCATTATCCAGAAAGTTCTGAATTACAGAAAGGCCATCTCCCATAATCTTCCATTATAAGCAAATAATTCTAATTCAAATGATTCCCTTTTCTCTATAATAATAAAACAGTACCTGTACTTGATCCCAACTAAGATATAATTACCCCTTATTGGGGGCAGAACAGCCCTATTGGGTTTATTTAATGGTTAAATGATTCCCTTTTCTCTGTAATAATAAAACAGTACCTGTACTTGATCCCAACTAAGATATAATTATTGGGGGCAGAACAGCCCTATTGGGTTTATTTAATATTTGAATGATTTTTAGCAGACTTAAGGTATAGAGATCCAAATTACAGAAAGATCCCTTATCCAGAAAACCCCAGGTCCCGAGCATTCTGGATAAAAGGTCCCATACCTGACATAAGCAGAATAAGCTACTAAATTATAATTTTAGGTGGAATCGAGCCTAGAACCCCAGTGGTTCTGCAATATCAAAGGGGAATATAAACTGACTGTAGAGCAGACACTTATGTGCTCTACGCTGGGCCAAACTGATATTCCCTATACTCACAGCAGTCAAAATCTATAGTGTATAACAGGGTGACTATTATCTTCTTTGTGATGTCTGTGAAGCAGTTAGTCGTAAGCATTGTGCGTGTCTGGCTTTAATTGGTGCTGAGGGAATAACAATATATATTTATACGCGAGGTTAGGCTGACTCATACAGAGAGACTAGCTGCGGGCTACAGAGAATTTCACCATTCAGCAAATTAAGTTCTGATTTGGAAGCCATTCACCGATCAGTGAGTAATGATCACAGTGCCTTATCTTATCAGGAAAAGATTCTTTATATATTATGGAGGGGTATGCACAGATTGAACGGTGATTATTCTGACTGCCCTCAACCCAGCCCTGCGGCCTGTCACCAGAGGTGCTTCAAAATATGGCGGAGCTCCATAAATACTTTATAATAATATGTAATGACCAAGGGACTGATTTGTGAAAAGTTTTAAGATGGCTGCACATGGGCCGATAAAAGCTGCTGTCCTTCCAGATTGAGTTGGTAGCTTATTGGCCCATGTATGAGACTGATATTTGGCTAAAAAACTGGCTATATAATCATATAAGGGATTTGAAAGTCCCTTCAGACAATGACTTCAGTGGTGGGTTGATGCATCATCTTCCGTATTCTCCACTATACATATATATAATCCTATTGTGGCATGTTAGAGACTAAAGAAGTCACCAAATAACCATTCATGATCCAAGCTGGGCCAAGTAGTATTACCACCAAGGCCTCCAACATTTTCTGCTCCATCCTTCTCGCACTGATCTCTTTCCTTTATATTGTGCACCCCCAGTTACCGTTGATTTTATATATAAGAAAGAAGCTGCGTCATTTGTCTTTATTTGACCCTCCTTCCCTGCGACAATGAACCCTAGAACCTGTCAGAACCATTTTCCACTCATCTCTTGAATTCTCGGAATAATATTTGCCAAAACAGAAATTCCTGCCCAATAATACCCAATGCATTCATACAAGTGGATTTGAGAGCATTTCCCAATCAATGATTTAATATTCTCGTCACCCTCGGCCTTTGTCCCTCGGTTTTCACTTCCTTCCTCCTTTCTCCCCACGACAAACAACATTTTGTATTTTATTTAATGGAGAGCTGGACGAAATTCTGGAAGCATTCCTGGCACAGAGCGAAATGGAAAAGTGATGTCAGCAGATGGCCTGGAAGCGAGCTTTTTTTATTGGAGGGAGGAAAAAATCAGGCCGGAGGTGCATTACTGTCCATTTACAAATTGGCCTTTGTGTGGTTCTTGAAGACGTGCGTTTGAGATAACTGAAGGAATTTTTGAGTAAAGTGCTGAAATAAAGTGTTAGGTTCCCTTTAATATAATATATATATATATATATATATATATAGAAAACCCTCTGGCTAGATAGATTCCAGCACAGTTCTGCTAAGTACACATTTCACAAGCTTCTATACTCCTGCATGGAAAAACATTCACAAAGGAAACTTCTGCATTGAATGACCGCAACTGCCACAGTAAAGGTGGCCATACACGGGCCGATTATAGCTGCTGATATTGGTCCCTTAAACCGATTAGGCAGCTAATCGGGCCGTGTATGGGCACTACCAACGGGCCTGCCTGACCAATATCTGGCCTGAAATCGGCCAGATCTCAATCGGGCAGGTTAAAAAATCTAGTCGGATCGGGGGCAGCACCGGCTCGTTGATGCGGTCCCCGGACCGACTTTTCCTATACCCGTCGTTATAATTTGATTGTTTGGCCCCAGGGCCAAACGATCGAATTAGCCTGGATTCTCCCGATATTGCCCACCCGTAGGTAGGGATATGGGGAGAAGATCCGCTCGCTTGGCGACATCGCCAAGCAAGCGGATCTGAAGGTGTATGGGCACCTTAAGGATCATTGATCCCTTTTGGTAAAAGTACTAGAATAAAAGATAATACTCTGTGGCTACACTCAGCCCCATGAATCACTGTGAATGGCTTTGGCAACTTTTCCTTGTCGTTCTAAACCAAACAAGCATATCTTTTCCTGACATGCCCACATTACATTGGGCAATATCGGACGAATCAGATCATTTGGCCCAAGGGGGTGAAGACTGCATCTATGAGCTGCTGACCTTAACCCATCTAAAAACCTTAAACACAGACTGAGAGTCGGACCTGACCCCCAGCACCAGTGCCCACCTAATACCCTCGTGACTGAATGAAAAATAAATCCCACCAACAGTGTTCCGAGACTTCCCAGAAGAACAGATGATGTAGCAAAGGACGAATGGACTTTATATGAAAACTCTTGGTTTCAGAATGGAAATTGGACAGGCACGTGTCCAAATGCTTTGGGATACATAGGGGCATATTTACTAACCCACGAACGGGCCGAATGCGTCCGATTGCGTTTTTTTCGTAATGATCGGTATTTTGCGATTTTTTCGGAAATTATCGCAACTTTTTAGTTACCAATTCGATTTTTGCGAAAAAACGCGAGTTTTTCGTAGCCATTCCGAAAGTTGCGCAAAATCTGGCGATTTTTTCGTAGCGTTTAAACTTGCGCGAAAAGTCGCGATTTTTTCGTAGAGTTAAAACTTGCGCGAAACGTCGCACCTTTTAAGTTTTAACGCTACGAAAAAGGCGCGACTTTTCGCACAAGTTTTAACGCTACGAAAAAAACGCCAGATTTTGCGCAACTTTCGGAATGGCTACAAAAAACTCGCGTTTTTTCGCCCAAGTCTTAATGGCTATGAAAAACTCGCGTTTTTTCGCGCAAATCGTATTGGTAACGAAAAACTCGCGATAATTTCCGAAAAGTCGTAAAGATCGCAAAAAATACGAAAAAGTCGCAAAATGTTCGTTTTCCAATCGGAATTTTTCCAATTCGGATTCGAATTCGTGTCTTAGTAAATCAGCCCCATTGTGTATTGTAATGTCAGTTGCCTGCTCCCCATAACCAACAACTGAATTGAAGTATCTTTGCAATTGGTTGCAACAGAAAGCAAGTCAACCAATCAACACAGCCTCTGTGTTCATGGGGTTGCTGGTCAATCTAGGACTGCTTGGACCATCAAGAGAAAAGACGATTGTTTAAGCAAATGATTGGGCCCCTAAGAGTTTTATTGAAACAAAGCATTAAAAAATGTAAGGTTGCTTTGATAGGATGAGCTTCTTGCATTTATCTGATGCTTTGACTGCACAACATTTACAAAGACAGTACAACAGTATTTATACAAATAAGCCTTGAAAATCCAAGGAGACGTGGCAGGACTTAAACTTTCCATATATAACTGGCAGTAGCTACTGCCACCTAACTATCTCAAGTGCCAAATATACTGCATTGCATCAACCCTGGTTATATGTTCTTTTTTCCAGAGGCAATGCAAATGTGTATACAACAGCAATATCTATAGGGACCTATAACGTAATTTGTGCCTGTATGTTACCCAACCACTTAGACTGTAAGCTCTATGGGGCAGGGACCTCCTTCCTACTGTGTCTCATACCACATGGCACTTACTCCCTGTGTATTTATATATATTTATTGTATTTATTATATCACTTGTCCTCCCTGTGTGTAATTGTGTATATTGCAAGATTGTACAGCTCTGCGTACCCTTGTGGTGCTTTATAAATAAAGTTATACATAAATACATTTTAGTCTGTAATCTTTCCGATGGGTGAAGCCCAGTGATGCCTTTAGGGTAAAGACACACGGAGCTACTTAGTAGCAGCTACTTGTCACGGCTACTAAACCCCAGAAAATTCCCTGCCATAGACAATACTGAGAATTGCCTCTGCTAAACACACATAGAGACAATTATCAGTAAATGATCAGCATTGTCTGTTTTAGTAGCTGCTACTAAGTAGCTCCGTGTGTCTTCTCCCTTAATAAAGCTCAGTGGTTCTAGAAACTTTGGTTTCAACAACATTGGCCATATGGCTTATGAGTAATTATCCAAATAAACACAAAAGTCTATAAATGCATCTGTCTGATGAGGGTTATTCCTTTATCTTTTGGCTGTGTGAGGGCAATGTTATCGCCATGGGAATAACTCCTTCACTGAATCAAAGATGCCAATTATGATTGGATATTATGAACCATCTTATAAACTCTGTGTTTTGCTCAGACGTCTGATTTGAAAAAAAAAAATGCCAGGTTTGTTCCTAATACGTATACAAAAATACACCTGCCAACCACGGATCTATGTTCTCTTTCAGTACCGGCTACCAACAAACTCATCGTTGCCAGTTTGCTATTGGCGCTGCTGTTCTGCATACACACCGAGCCAAATGGAATTGACTGTAACAATTTATTCCTTAAGAATGCCTTTTTATTAACTATGGCTTAATGGGTGGAAAGGACCCTTGGCATGGCATTTGAGACATAGAAACATTGAAATAATTCCATGTAGCTGGGTTAGAGACCGGGGGGGCTGCTCAGGGACAATAATAAATGACCACTTCTATTCGGATCACCTCTAGATGATGACACACAAGAATTCTTTTGAATATGATTATCATACAAGGTTTAAATGGAGAAAAGAAACCAAGAGGTGGATTTAAAAGGTAAGTCGTTAAAGGGCAAGTAAACAATATTAAATGGCTGGGCAGTTGCACCTCCTACTAATTTTGTCCAGTGGTATAGATCTACGGGAGCTTATAGCACACAGGTCTTTCAACCTCTTATTTTGGCACCAAGAGTTGCTTGTTACTGCTCTGTGCGTGTCCGAAGCATCATTTTTCATGCCCTGCAGTCTGCAGCGATGACAGCCGAGGCGCATGTGGGGGTTTTATCCTCGTGTGCCACAGTATTACAAAGAAAAGTTCTTTGGGCCCCTGAAATGTTCCTTAGTGGGAGGGAGAAACATCTTCTGTATAACCAGTTGAACTAGAGTGGTGTTTCTATTTGGTCTTAATTTGCCCTAATGTTTATTTGATCATAACCTCTTTTTTAAAAGTACATAAATACCACAACAGCCTCCTATAGCCCAACAATGCAAATGCCTGAAGGTGGCCATACACGGCCCGATTGTAGCTGCCGATATCGGTCCCTTAAGGTCCCCATACAGGCTGATCCGCTCCCGGCAATATCGGGAGAATCCAGGCTAATTCGATCATTTGGCCCTGGGGCCAAACGATCTAATTATAACAATGGGTATAGGAAAAGTCGGTCCGGGGACCGCATCAACGAGCCGATACAGTCCCCGATCCGACTAGATTTTTTAACCTGCCCGATCGAGATCTGGTCGATTGGGCAGGCCCGTCGGTAGTGCCCATACACGGCCCGATTGGAATCGCCCTGTGTATGGGGACCTTTATACCATTTTGGCAGCTTAACGGTCCGTGTAGGGGCAGAAACGGAGGGCAGGTTAAATAATTTAGTCGGATCGGGGACTGCATTGGCTCGTTGATGCATTCACTGAACTGACTGTGCCCATTACCGTCATTATAATTTGATCATTCAAGGCCAAACAACTGAAGTAGCCTAAATTCACCCGATATCGCCCCCACATCGGGAGAAGATCTGCTCGCTTGGCAACTTCGCCAAGCGAGCAGATCTTACCGTGTATGGCCACCGTAACAAGTTCCATGTCAGCTTTTCCAGGAAATGAATGCTTGACGAGCTTGTCATGCAATTTAAGTGATAGCCTATGGAAAGCTTTCTGGGAGATTTAAAGAGATACAGACACCAGAAATGAAACCTTATTAAAGTATTTGCCCGGTGCTTTTTCTATCTGATCCCCCATGTTCCACTATGAGGGGACTGCCATATTGTTGCAGCAGGAGTCCGTTACCATTAGAAGCTGTAACTGACAGGCTGAGAAGGGACAGTCAGGTTGGGTAGGTTTAAATAATAGGTTTAAGTAACAATAACTTAGAAAAAATGACTCATTTTTGGCCACTTTCACACTGTTGGCCATTTTCACACTGTTTGCAAAAATAGATAGTGTGACACAATCTCCCTGAAGCTCAGGCACAAAACTTACATTATAAGTAAATACATTTTCGAATACTTCAGCAAAAATGTTGACAGATACCGTAGCTTTACTGTAATATTGTTATCAGCACGGCTCATCTACAAACCCTATCAGCTGGCTGCAAAGTCACGGCTCTCTGCAAACAAGCGACAGTGCCTTTCTAATTCTCTTTTAATTTACTGACCTAAGTAACTTTAGTAAAACTCCAGTCTGCTGAACCCCCAAGCTCCCCGCAGACTTGCAGAAATCCAGACAGTTGTTTTGAAGAAGCGATATTAAATGTCCACGGAGCTTGACTTAGGTGGGAAACCAGAAGGCACGTTCTGTACTCTCCGTCGCGTTAGCACAATTTTCACTCTCCTATTGTGAGCCCCTAGAAGTTTTTGACTGTCATGGAAACCAAGCTTGGTCCGCAGAAACCATAGCAGAACTCGAAATATACAGATCTTGCTATTGTCACAATAGAAAAGGTAAATCCCTCTATATATAATCATCTCTCACCTTTCCTGGAGCTTCCTGCTAATACCAATCATTAACAGTGATAAATAATGGAAATGCACTATTTTATTATCACTAAAACATAATAACAGTGAAAAATCGGGCATTTAAAAATAATTTAAAAGAGGGACTGTTGTTTCAGGCAAATCCCTGGTGCTTCTCTTTCTGTAGGAAGGCTAACAGTTGGATGCACCGAGAGGTCCTTTCCTTCTCAATGAGCAGTCTGCTGTATTCAGTGGTTTTCAGGAATTCCGGAGTGGGTGGAAGGGCCTGTAGAAATCGCTGGATGGTCTCTGATCGCTTAGTGGCTGCACTTGAGAGCTCACTCAGATTTTCCTTAGGTGGAAGACTTGAGGGGGCAGATGTAATTAGGTCTTTAAGATGTTTAGACAGCAGCCTAACAAACATTAGTTTCTCAGCCCAGAAGTTTGCTTCTCCTTTCTCAAACAAGAAGTCTTCTTCCACCTGGAACATATAACAATATATTGTCTTGGTTAGCTGCATACAAGGAATCATTGCATTAGTGGCACACCTAATTGCGCCAGACAAGCATGTGTTAGGTTAAGGTGGCCATACACAGGCCGATTCTAGCTGCCTTAAGCTGGCCATACACGCACCGATAATATCATACGAAACCTAATTTGTACGATATTCGGTGCGTGTATGGCAACTCAACAAGGCGACCGAAATCGCAAAAGGCTGTGAGGCTGAGATTGAAAATCTCCATGTGTGTGGCCAGCTTTAGACCAATTCGGCAGCTAATCGGCCCGTGTAGGGGCACTAGTGACGGGCCTGCGCGACAGATATCTGGCCTGAAATTGCCCAGATATCAATCGGGCAGGTTAAAAAATTTAGTCGGATCAGGGACCACATCGGCTCATTGATGCAGTCCTGATCCAACTTTGCCTATACCCCTTGTTCTAATTCGATCGTTTGGCCCTAGGGGATATCGGGAGAAGATCCGCTTGCTTGGTGACATCACAAGCGAGCGGATCTGAAGGTGTAT
Source organism: Xenopus tropicalis (assembly GCF_000004195.4). Taxonomy (NCBI): domain Eukaryota; kingdom Metazoa; phylum Chordata; class Amphibia; order Anura; family Pipidae; genus Xenopus; species Xenopus tropicalis. Next base: position 18,026,991 of record NC_030681.2, read on the forward strand.
GGCCACCGGAAGTTGCTGCATGCAGTGGCAGTTATTTATTGGTGATGGAACAATACATTCCTCAGCAGGCCACCGACCTGTGATGAAGATTGGCATGATCAGTACCACAACATTTTGATGTGGCCTATCACAATAAAGGTGGCCATACAGATTTCAGCTACTGATTCGGCAGCTCATCTGCTTGTGTATGGGCACACCCAATGGGCCTACCCGACCGATATCGGTCAGATCTTGATCAGGCAGTTTTGATTTTCCCTTTGGATCAGGGACAGCATTGGCTCATAGATAGATAGGTCCTCGGTCGTTTGGCCCTAGGGGCTCCATATCATTTATTTTACTCTCATTGTTATAAGTAGACACATACTTAATTATTATGCATTTCCTACCCAGACACCCAACTCATCTGTATTTGATCTCACTGCATGAAGGTACGTAAGGCTGATTACCAGTCTCATTGTCTCCAAGTCACTTAGATCATCATCATCATCTCCCAACAGCCACTGCAGCAGGATTGGGATGCCTGCAGGAACTTGGTCCCACTGCTGAAGGAGCCCACAGAGAGCTTGAAGAGCAAGGTCCAAGGCCATGGGAGGGTTGACCGTACAATACGGGAACACTACATAGGAGATAAAAGTATTAAACATCAGTTTTTGCATTTTTCTCAGAACTTTTAAGGAATAGGTTATATGGGATAATTTATAAACACACACTTTACTTGTACAATACGTAAGCAATAAAAGCTCAAACATTATTATTTTGTTCTACCATAACATTAATAATAAACCAGCAAGAGTTCTAGTAAATGTATATCCTTTCAATAGGCTGCAACAAATCATACCTTATTTCCATAGCACATTCCTTCCCCGTCTATTTGCATTTAAATATAGGCCTCTTTTTGAAGAGGTATTTTCTATAGACGGCAATAGCAAGATCTATTATGACCCACAGAGGTGAAATTACTTTGGAATCTCGGAATAAATCATCCCCTTTCTTCCCCCAGCTACACCAGGTTATATTTTTAAAGAGCAGCTCATTATACAGAGGCTTCTCAGTAGACTGAGTGGCTTGTTTGATGTTGCTCTATGGGAACAGGAAGTACAGGTATATGACCTGTAATCCAGAATGCTCGGGAACAAGGGTATTGCGGATAAGGGGTCTTTCTGTAATTTGGATCTCCATACTAAGAAATCAATAAAACATTAATTAAACCCAATAGGATTGTTCTGTCCCCAATAAGGATTAATTATATCTTAGTTGGGATCAAGTACAGGTACTGTTTTATTATTACAGAGAAAAGGGAATCATTTAACCATTAAATAAACCCAATAGGGCTGTTCTGCCCCCAATAAGGGGTAATTATATCTTAGTTGGGATCAAGTACAGGTACTGTTTTATTATTACAGAGAAAATGGAATCATTTAACCATTAAATAAACCCAATAGGACTGTTCTGCCACCAATAAGGGGTAATTATATCTTAGTTGGGATCAAGTACAGGTACTGTTTTATTATTACAGAGAAAATGGAATCATTTAACCATTAAATAAACCCAATAGGGCTGTTCTGCCCCCAATAAGGGGTAATTATATCTTAGTTGGGATCAAGTACAAGGTACTGTTTTATTATTACAGAGAAAAGGGAATCATTTAACCATTAAATAAACCCAATAGGGCTGTTCTGCCACCAATAAGGGGTAATTATATCTTAGTTGGGATCAAGTACAAGGTACTGTTTTATTATTACAGAGAAAAGGGAATCATTTAACCATTAAATAAACCCAATAGGGCTGTTCTGCCCCCAATAAGGGGTAATTATATCTTAGTTGGGATCAAGTACAGGTACTGTTTTATTATTACAGAGAAAAGGGAATCATTTAACCATTAAATAAACCCAATAGGGCTGTTCTGCCCCCAATAAGGGGTAATTATATCTTAGTTGGGATCAAGTACAGGCACTGTTTTATTATTACAGAGAAAAGGGAATCATTTAACCATTAAATTAACCCAATAGGGCTGTTCTGCCCCCAATAAGGGGTAATTATATCTTAGTTGGGATCAAATCCGAATTATTTGATTAAAGTGGGGTCTATGGGAGACGGCTTTCCGTAATTTGGAGCTTTCTGGATATCGGGTTTCCGGATAAGGGATCCCATACCTGTAGTATATGGCTTTTGTTTATTTAATTTTGTCCTGTTTAGAGCAAGTAATAAAAATCATAGATATTACCTAACTAAAAAAAAAATAGGCAAAAAGTATGTTCAACATAAACCCTATTCATTGAATTTCTGCTGAAAAGGGGGTATACTGTGCCTTTAAATTATATGAGTTTGAAGATAAAGTTCAGTAGAGGCCGTTGGTTGGGAGATGTTCCTGGAAGCATTTTATATATCTGTTATTTAGTGTGTCTTTCTCCCATATGCAACACAAAGACATGTTTGCAGGCCACACACACTGAGGTTGTTGCACAACAGCCGGCACATCAAAAAGGAATTGGAAAATGAGCTCCACCCTTTGTGCGTATACTTCATATTATGCGGCCCCCTACAAACGTAACATATGGACCCCCCCTGCAAGATGCGAAGAGGCCAATTTATATAAAAAAAAATAAAAAAAAATACATGTAATTTACATTGCTGAAACTTTAGTTAAGGCTCAGCTACACCCTTATATTTCCCAATATTTCTGAAAAAGCTGCATAATTGTAAAAAAACAAGTGTACATTCAGAAATATTGAGGCCCCAGCATTAAGCACCCCAACAAGTGGACTCCATGCACCCAACAGCGACTGCCCTGTTTAAGATACTTAAGGAAGAACTTACTGAGCCACATACAGCCACACAGGACACTATTACTCATAAAGCCAGCAATGCATGGTGAGATCTGCTCGTTTGGTGGCTCTTTACCAATAGGGCACCCACCAAATCGGTCTGATCCAATCACTGGCCTGGTGGCCCTTCATAGACCCATTGGACAAGGACTGCTTCAAAGTGCCAATATGGTCTTTGACCGACAGGATTCTCAGACCGTACCAACCTGATTTTCACCCAGATATCGGTGGGGCAAGCCCTCTAGAGGGCACATACAAGGGCTGATAAGCTACTGACTAGGCCTGCAGGGTTCTGTAAATGGTAAGCTTACGACCTGTATATAAGAAGATTCACTCACATACACAAGCCTCTCATCTAGCCCTAGCCTTAAGGGCGAATACACACAGGACAATTAGTTGACATGACTTTTTAAAAAGTCGGTAGCAGTGATTAATCAGCATGCTGCAAACAATGCGGCGACTCACTGCTACCAAGTTTTTTTAAAAGTTGCGGCAACTAATTGTCCATGTGTCTTCACCCTAAAAGTAAAGCTGCCCATACACAGGCTGATAACATCCGATTAACGGGATAAGCCTGCCTCATCATTATTTGTCTGATCTTTTGGGCAGGTTTGAAAATCCCATTCCTGGTCTCAGTAAGGCCACAGTAATATCCAGTTGTGGGCCCAACCCAATTTGGCCCAGTGATCCACTTAGCAATAATCCTGTGAAACAGACTACAAGTGTAAGAAAAGGTGACTACCCACCACAGTAGTTTCTGAAGACCTGCGGATTTGGGGAAAATCTTGCTGATTCTCATTGAAGATACAGATTCAGGAAACAAACACTTTTACTGTTTCCATGCAAAATTTACCCACACCAAAAGTCTTGCACACGTAGAATATTCTGAACACTGAACTGTGCCTTTCTACGGGGCCTTATTTACTGACATAGCTGGACTTTTGCACAACTAAATTAACCCGGGTCAATGAAAGTAAAAATATCAGTGGTTGCTGTTGTAATACTGCCATTGTGCAAATCCACAACTAAGAAAATGTGACTGCATGGACCAACCTTCAGATTATTAACAAATTGATGGATGGGTGTAAATGGTCATATACTGTCTATTTTGGCCATCCCTATGGTCTGTTAGATGGCACTGATACATTTGGACATCGATTGTACAAGTGGATGTTACAGAAAATTGTGGTTCCTGTTACTTTCTTGGTCACGCCAATCCATGCGCTCCAATGGAAAATGTCAGCAGACCAGTGACCGGGGAGAAAAAACAGACCAGACCTTGCTGTAATGGGTTGGAGAAATGCCTTCTGCCCGACTGGACAAACCCTACACATAGGGGCTGATTTACTTACCCACGAACGGGTCGAAATGAGTCCGATTGCGTTTTTTTCGTAATGATCGGTATTTTGCGATTTTTTCTGATTCTTTACGAATTTTTCGTTACCAATACGATTTTTGCGTAAAAACGCGAGTTTTCCGTAGCCATTACGAAAGTTGCGTAAAATCTGGCGATTTTTCGTAGCGTTAAAACTTGCGCAAAAAGTTGCGCTTTTTTGTAGCGTTAAAACTTACGCGAAACTTTGCACCTTTTAAGTTTTAACGCTACGAAAAATGCGCAACTTTTCGCGTAAGTTTTAACGCTACGAAAAAAGCGCAACTTTTTACGCAACTTTCGTAATGGATACGAAAAACTCGCGTTTTTACGCAAAAATCGTATTGGTAACGAAAAATTCGTAAAGAAGCCGAAAAAATCGCAAAACATACGAAAAAGTCGCAAAATGTTCGTTTTCAAGTCGGAACTTTTCCAATTCGGGTCGGATTCGTGGGTTAGTAAATCAGCCCCATAATGTTGGGTTGAAAGTCTCGAATCAGTCACACTGTGTGATTATAAGGATCATATACAAAGGTAGTGCCGTGTGTAAAAATTTCGGAAGGGAATGGCCATTTTTTATTTTTTTTTTACACACACCACAGTATTCCCCCCCACAATCCCAGCATTATTGCAGCCATGCTCTGAGTTCCAGTTGCTGCAAATGCACATGTGCAAATTGGGTAGTGGTCTGCCACTAACTTTCTCATCCTTTCTGCAATCCATGCAGAATAGCATTGCAAGGGTCGTCCACCTCACACCCAAAACCACCCCTGCTGCACCTTTGCAAATCCATGCACTGACTATAAATACATTAAATATAAACTTCTAACCTACAAAGCTCTCTGTAATTGCTCCATCTTATATTTTAAGTCACTTCTCCAGATACGCTCCAAACCAACCACTTGGTTCTTCTAATAATCTTGAACTTCTGCCAAAGAAACCTCCTCCTGTGCGTGCCTACAGGACTTCACCAGAGCAGCTCCCTACCTACCTGTGAATTTGTGGGAGTGGGAGGTTCTGGAGACCACACTGAAAATGGCATTCACTGGGCACCTCTGTGGGAACCCTGGAGCTGCTGCCAGATCTATAGTGGTGACAGAACTCCAATCATCAGAAGAGGCAGGACAGAGGTATTGGCAACCATGTGGAAGTCCAGGAGCGTTTTTGGATGAATGCATCTTAAATAATTGCGTCAATATGTGCTCCCCCATTACATACATTTCAGAGAGTAAAACAGTACCTTGTAGATGATTTTTTAGTAGACTTAAGGTCCCCATACATGGGCCTGATTGTAGCTGCCGATATCGGTCCCTTGGACTGATTCGGCAGCTTATCAGCCTGTGTAGGGGCAGGAACGAGGGGCCTGCGTGACCGATATCTGAAATTGTCCAGATATCGATCGGGCAGGTTAAAAGATTTAGTCGGATCGGCGACCGCATCGGCTCATTGATGTAGTCCCCGAACCGACTGCCCCATTGCCGCCATTATAATTCAATCGTTTGGCCCCAAGGCCAAACGATCGAATTAGCCTACATGTTCCCCGATATCGCCCACCCGTAGGTGGGGATATCGGGTGAAGATCTGCTCGCTTGGTGACCTCGCCAAGCGAGCAAATCTTCACGTGTATGGGCACCTTTAAGGTATGGAGATCCAAATTACAGAAAGATCAGCAAAACGCGTCATTTTGGATAACAGGTCCCACACCCGTATCACAACAAAACATTGAACCGGTCTCCTGTTCCACACTTTGGTGAGATCATTATATATATATATAATTATATATATATATATATATATATATATTATCCAATACAATGCTTCCTATAGCACGGAGATGCCCCAAAGCAACTGTCACTTCAAGTTTGCTTGTAGAAAGCAGTCACAAACCAACTTTATAAATAAATACATGTATTTTCCTTCTAACCTTTCAGAGTACAAACCCAGATGACATCTCGGTTCATCACGCCAAGAGACCTATTTGTTGACAATAAACTGTTTGAAAATGCCTGTTCCTGAAAAAGAATATTTCATAAGGCTCTAAGCAAATATTACATCATATTTCTTTCTCTTTCCTTGACAGTTCCACTCACCAAGAAACCACTGTATTTTGTTTTCACAAAAGAATGGTTTTTTTTTTTGTACATAACCTGCCAATTCAGCCCGGGGCGTGATATGTCGCAAATGTTAAATGAATATACAGTATAGCAAACACAGTTGTTAAGTAATATAATATAACTGAGCTAAAAGAGACACAGTAAATGCTTGTTCTGTACAGTTATAGGGCCTTACAGTGGACATACACCTACTACCCAACCTATTAGCCGGCGGGATGAACGGATAGACACGTGACCATTTTTACATTATTCCATTTATTCAGACCGACCACCATACGACCATACGAACAGCAGGAAATGAAGAGGACATTATGGCTTTTTTTGGCCAACCGACAGAACTTTTCCTTTGGGAGGGATAATCCTCAGTCAACTAGAATCTCAGGATTATCTGTTGAACCAGCCCAGATGGTCAGGCAGTATATTCAAAACCAGCCAAATTGCCCAAACATGTGAGCAGACTCCTCTCATTCTAGTTTTATTCCATATTTATCATGAAAATATGAAATTCTGTATTAAGGTAGGAATATACTTTAAAGGAGAAGGAAAGGTAAAAACTAAGTAAGCTTTATCATAAAGGTCTATCTAAATACAGCCATAAGCACTGAGTTCTCTGTCAAAAGATTTGTTGTGTCTGTTTTCCTGTGCCAGAGACACACAGCTCTCTGCTGGTCCCCCCTCCCCCAAGAAAATACCTCACTCCCCCCCCTTAGGAATGTGGATCTGAGCCAATCAGCAGGAAGCTTCCTCATAGTCTTACAAACTGAGCATGTACATTGGTCTCGGTGCAGGAGCGAGGCATTATGGGAACTTTCTTTACAGAGCTCAGCGGTTTTTTTTCCTATGAGGCTTCTGATCATCTGAACGGGAGAAATATGGGGAGACTTAAGGGCACTATTGAGACAACTGAAGGTATGCCTGCAGCTTGAGATTAACTCTTTATTAGCCTTTCCTTCTCCTTTAAGACCTGCTTGTTTGGCTTATTAACCCAAACTAACCACCAGATGGTAGGCCAAATTGAGGAGATCTGACTGTTCAACCTCTGAGCCAATGACTGGATCATAATAGGGCCTACAGCAACCCATGAAGAGAGGACTGCCTCAACATGCTAACGTGGTCCTCGCCCCGTTCGGATTTCCAAACATTCCCAACAGATATCTGCCTGATTTTCGTTCAGATGTAAGTCAAGCAGCCTGTCGGAAGGGCCCATTCCGCAGCACAATAAGTCGAAGGACCAGCTTTTATTGGGTCACGACCAGCTCAACTTGCTGGTGCTATAAAACGATAATGATGAAGTGTTACAATTCTGCTGTCAATACTGTTTATGCCTAAAGTGTTTAAACAGATGCCAAGCAGTCGTTCCCAGGAGTATTTGGGAGCAAATCTGAGTCATTTCGCTCAAGTGAATGCATGTCCTCCCTCACTTCCCGCTGGCAGCGACCCGAGTCTGAGACAATGTTCTGGATTTAATAATTTGACCACACTGTAGGCTGGAGCGACCTTAACGGGATTCATTAGCGGTTGATACAAGAAAGCTAAGCAGAGGCAGAAAGGGCCAACCCTATGTAATGTTATGTAATCTGGGTATCTGAAGAGACAGCTGCAAATCAATATGTGTGTGTCTAAAAAACGGGATTATTGTTGAGTGAATTTTGTGATGAGATAATTCCCTTTTCCTCCCTGTGCCACAGGCACCAAACATTACGCAGCAATCTCTCCAGGGCAAGGATTTACTGTTCCCTCAACATTCTAAATACAACAATTAGTAAAACTAGAAGAGTAATCTAAGTCTAATGAGGACATTCAAGAATCGTGTGACCAGCAATTGCCTTTCTTTTCCCAAATGCTTTTTTTCAGCAGAGATGCAGAATGTTATCCCCGCAGGTGTTGCATATCCGCCTCTGGCAGGGAACATGGCTGCTGGCTGTAGCGCACACTGGCATGCACTCGTCCTTCTATTTCTCTTTTACAGACTTCTTGGAAATAATGATCTGCAAGTCTGCTTTCCAGGAATCCAGTGATAACGAGTCGTCTTTGTACGAGGGGATTTTTTTCTATCCCGTCTCGCTCTTAAATCTGCGCATTCCAGTGCCAGTTTTTATATTTGCTCAGTGATTGATGGACTCTGGCTGCTTGTGTTCTCCAGGCTACTTATAGAACATTCCTTTGGAAGATGCCCGCCTTCCTATGGATTGGGAAACTAGAATTTCACCAGTTGTCATGAAACTACAATTACCATCATGTACAGTACAAAATGGCTGCAGAACGCAATAGAGCTGTGGCTGATCACAAAACCTTCATAGCCATTGCTCTTTCCTGGTCTTGTGGCAATAGCCCTGGCTCTTCAGTTGTACATACAATATAGTCCTCACACAACATTAACACACTAATGGCATAGTTACTGATAGCTAAGGTTGATGTTTACATATCTGGAACGCTCTTCCCTGTCCCATTAGGCACTGCCAGACTCTCCAAGCCTTTAAACGGTCTCTTAAAACTCACCTTTTCACTCAAGCCTATAACCTAAACCCTCAGAAATGCGATAACCACTGAGCACCCCTAATCTTTCCTCATACACTCACTAACCACTGGTCTCCACCTCTCACTCCGCACTTACTGTCACTTTAGACACCTACATGAACTCTAACGCCATGCTAGTTACCCTGACCTTATGTCTCAGCCCTCCATTTTAGAATGTAAGCTCTTGTGAGCAGGGCCCTCCCCCTACTGTCTCCGATCCTCATCCAAATGTAATTGCAAACCATTTTTGTGAATTGTTTATATGTACACGTTAACTGTTCTGTCTTTTGTACCCCTCTATTCTGTAAAGCGCTGCATAAATTGATGGCGCTATATAAATAATATTCTGTATTCAGCTGCACACTGATAACACTACGAAGGGACAGCAAAGTAGAGCAGGGTCCTAGCGATTCCCCCAAGGATCTTAAAAAAAAACCAGGCGACACAATATGATGCTAAGTATATTAAGAATAAGTTGTTACTTGAGTATCACTCAATACAGCATGTTGCATAGTGGAAGGAGAAAGTTGCAAAGCCTGACTTTTTAATCTTTTAAAGCAGGGCCATACAATTGGAGGTTTGCGAGATACAGTGCGGCCCTCCATGCCATTTTGCAGTTTTCCGTCTGCCCTTAGGCTCCATATCATAAGGTATGGTATCACCATTTTAACAAAATTTGTTCCAAAACTTACAAATGACAATCATATATACATATATAAGGAAAACATATAATAATCTCGAATGCTTTATTTACCAGTAGATCCTTCCAGTAGACACGAGGGCACCCATTCCTATTAGAAGAAAGGAGGTTCTGTCTAAAAATTTGGAAAGGGTTTGTTACAGTGAGAGCTGTGAAGTTGTGGAATTCCCTCCCTGAATCAGTCGTGCTGGCGGATACATTATATAGCTTTAAGAAGGGGCTGGATGGCTTTTTACATTTTTCACCCCTCTGAATTTCTAGGTTTTGGCTTGTAGGTTTATTTACTGTATGAATAGCTCGCTATAAGAGCCCCAGTATTCTCCAGTATAAGGGTTAGGTGCCTCCATATCACGTTATACACAATAATACTTTGTACTGAAACGTGAAAAGCTTCAATGAACCCATTACACTGAGCTCCACACATCATTGCTGGCCATGAAGGATGCACAAGCGGAATGTACTAATGCTCACAGCAAGGACACAATTAAATGGGCAGGATCACTTGGCTCGCTATCAGATGTTCTGTTCCCTTGCAGGTTGAATAGCAGTTTAGCATGTAGGCCAAAGCCAGGAGAAGACAAGCAGATCAATGCTTGAATCGGTTTCAATAAAAATGTTTTCTTCAAGATAAGGCATAGCCGAAAGCCCTACAGTTTCGTAAGGGCTAATGATCTCTGCATGGACAGACATGGTTTCAGTGAGAACACAAATAATTCAATGCAGAACAGGTAGGGTGAATCCCGATATAAATATGATACAGTGGTCCCTATAATAAGATGGTGTAGTGACACCCCTCAGCACACTCTCTTCTTCACAATTAAATATCAAAGTATAAATATCAGAATTAAAAGGTACCTTCTCACCCCTTAAGAACCTCCCCAGTGCCTGTAGAAAGAACCTGCAGCCAAGCTCCTGCAAGAAGGCACAATAAAAAATGTTCTTTTATAGATATCTCTGCCCCTTCCTCTGAAAGGATCCCTGTTGCATGCCGACCATGCCCCCATGTACAGTTTGACTAGTGATGTGCATCACCATAAGTACATGGTGGCCATATTGCACAAGATCAGTCTGAGTTATTAGCCGGGAGGCTTGGTCATCACATTTTATACTGGGCCTTGTGGACAGTTTTTGAATGAGAAATACTGTGATAAGTGCAAAGAAAGGAAAGAACAAAGAATGTTTAGGCCTGTGGTGGCCATGCATACCCAGTGTAGAGCTGAGAAGCAGCTGCAAGCATGGAAAAATACTTTAACCTCCTCAGTTCTCCCTGAGAGTACCACAACAGAGAAACACAATGTACGCTCCATAGGCTTGTTATTGTGTATGTTATTGGATGCACCAAATTTGATTGGCTGCTGTATCTCATGAAATTGCCCCCTAACCCCTCCTCAGGATGTCATCCCTACCCAGATAGCCAAACTGCCCTACCAAATTAGCACATGTGTGGCACCTTCACTGTGAGAACATATACAAAAGTTGCTCCCCATAACAGGTGACCATTACAGGGCCTCATTTACAAAGTGCAAAAATGGACACAATCTGCCATGTTTTTATCGTGGTTGCACCCTTCCCTGCCCCTTCCCTACCCATGAGTGCAGGTTTGTGCCTGCCAGAATCCAAAGATGTACTGCTGGTGTTTAGCAGCTTTCCATTCATGAATGATGGGCTGGAGAATTAATTTATGTTCCCTCCTTCCCACCCGTGACGTTAGGTAGCACCAGTGGTGCTAAGGAGCCCTGTGCTTACTACCTACCCTACGGCAAGCGATATGGACAGGCTGCCTTCCTCAGACCATCAATGCACTGTGCAAGTCGCAGCCGGAATTCTAGTCCAAGGCCCTGTAAATAATACCCACAGTTCCCAGTGGAACCAGTACATGGAAACTGTTACAGACATTGAGTTTAGCTGATTTAGCCAATTTAGGGCAGGGAGATATAGATTTAATCTCAGAAGATGAGAGATTTTTTTCCTACAAAGCATTACACAACCCTGACATTCTTTGCTATATGTTAATAATAAATATGCTATTTATTCATTGTCTGTTAACCTGATTGACTTAAGAACATGTGGAGCTTGTTTCGACAATATCCAACCTGACAAGTGAGGGGTATTACTGGAGCTGGGAACAGTTAAGCGCACAGTAGTTTTATACTTCCAGTGTTTGGTCTTGACAAGATGGATCGGCCATTATAATCTGACCTTCAATCTAGCACTGTGGGAGATCCAAGACCTCTGGGCCTTTACTTCATGGGGGGGGAGTTATGAGGGGAATTATTTTAAAAATGCTTCATATGCCTGACCTGTGAACCGAAATGCAGCTTTAGTACATGAGACTGGGTATAGTTATGGGCTGTCTGTGGATGCGGTTGGGAAATTCGAAAGATAGTGGAAGGGCTGTAAATCATGATTAACAGGCAAAGATAATATTAAGCTGTCTGAGGGGGAGCACATAAGGGGTCAAATACCATTTCTGCACCTTGCGCCATATTTACAGCCCCCCCCCAAAGATATTGCATATGGCCCTTTCCATATGTGGTGGCTTTGTTGCTACTGGTACAAAGCACCTAAAACTGGCAGCAAATCAGATACACCATGTGATGTCCCGGAACCCGATCAGATTGATCTGCCGGCACCTGGAAAGTATAAATCCTTCTCTTGGTCCTTTACAATGAGCTCATTTTACCACTAAGCCCATCCAAAGGGTAAGGTGATATTCACTTCTGAGGCAGGCTGTTTCAATCTTTTGTCCTACAGGTTCCCAGATTTCAAGGCATTGTATCAAAGTATGGATGGTTAAACTGTACAACTTCAGGTGCCGCTGTATTCTATCTCCCAGAATCCTCCAGGAGCTCTGAGTTTATCTATCGGTTAAATCAACAGATTTACACCTAGTAAGTCATCTTTGGGCTGGAAAGGATGTACTACAGGTGAGTTTAGCAGAGAATTTGTGCACAAAATGATAAACTTCTGGCTCACATCATGATCCAAAAGTGATATCTCTGCCTTCCAAAGGAAGAATCTGGTCAGTTAAAATGCAGCATGGAGTGTTCCTTCCAATCATAACCCCTTTTTCTACAGTGAATAGTGCTTGTGCCGAACATACTTGCCGCCTACTCCTCTAATCACAAATAATTTGTGGGTTTTGTTATTTCTTGAGCTGAAAAGTGCAAATGGGAAGTTGAAGCTCCTCCATGTTTGGTCCTTGCGAGGTAAATAATACTAGGGATGCACCGAATACATACATTTACACTTGTCTTGCTATCCAATGGCAAGACAAGTGTAAATGTATGTTGCCCATGACTAAGTGCCCCTTGGGCATGAACCGCATAGGGCCATTGGAGATGATTTACTTTTATAAATAATACTAGGGATGCACCGAATCCCGGATTTGGTTTGGGATTCGGACGAATCCTTCAGGGTGGGTTCGGTGCATCCCTAAATAATACATTTACCAGTATACAACCCCCCTTTACCCTGCTTTGTGACTGCTTAGTTCTGTTCTGCACATCCCTTATGCAGGAGGATCAGGGGGATTATCTGTGCACTGGCAATCTCACTTGGAGTTGCATCAATTTCACTCTTTTGCACTTTTTAAGTAAGCTAGAACCTTTGTAAATAGCATTTAAATACCCTTAATTTCATGCATGTTTTGCTCCTTGCATTCCTAAGAGTGTAGTACACAGGTCCTTCCCAAGCAAATAGATTTATATTTATAGATATTTGGCAAATCTGCTCTCTCTCTCTCTCAATATATATATATATAAATATAAACACACACACACACGCATATTTACACATATTAAAGGTAACAACTTTAAAGATTATATTTATGGCTGGTTTTTATTAAGCTCTGCTCTACTTCAAAGAAGCCTCTTAGGGCTGGAAATGAATAGGACAATGTCCTTCTGTGAACAGGCTACTGTAGAGTTGCTGAGCTTGGCGGAAATTAATCAACACGGGCTTTCTTTTTAATTTCCCCACTCATGCTAAAAGAAACATATTTTCCCAGCATGGGTACATGTGCACACACGCACAGCTTCTAAGGGCTCGTCTGTCACTGGGTGGGGAACAGCAAATGTGGCAAGGTGTGAAATGTAACATTGCTCTAACTTTGCTCATTCCGATTCGAGCAAAATCGAGTCACACTGGTCTCCATACAGCTTTAATAAAATATACATTTAGCTGCTGAAGAGCTTGGCATTTACCTTTTGATGAATGGATAACTCAACAAAACATTAGAAGTGTCTGGTAATGATAAAGTGGAGGGGACAGAAGATTTGGGCTCCAAGAAAAATTGAAGACAACAGGACTGGACTCTTCCTTTTCAACAACACATTTTAGCCTGGAGCCATTTATTTGACCTTTAAAAGGAACTCTAGACAGTAGATATATACAGTTAGACCTGTTGGTTCTCATAAGAGTGCCTTACAGTAGTCTTTAGACACAAGCTTCAGAATAACTTTTAAAAGGATTCTTATAAAGTCCTACATTTACACATGTGAGTATTTCCTTATCTTGGCACTACAGGATGCTGTATCGTGCCTGGTCCTATCACATGGTAAGGATTAAGGTCCCCATACACGGGCCGATTCTAGCTGTCAATATCGGTCCCTTAGACCGATTCAGCACCTAATTGGGCCGTGTATGGGCACTACCAACGGGCCTGCCCGACAGATATTTTGCCTGAAATCGGGCAGATCTCGATCGGCAGGTTAAAAAATCTAGTCGGATCGGGACCGCATCGGCTCGTTGATACGGTCCCCGGACCGACTTTTCCTATACCTGACACATCACCAAGTGAGTGGATCAGCCCGTGTATGGGGACCTTTAGGCTCCACGTGTTCCTTGTTATGGATGGGGCTCCTCTCTGTGTGTCACTGGCAGTGTACATACCGTATTTAGTGACAAAAAAAAGAGACTGTGATTGGCAGGGGGCTGCTACACCAAATCTTGGGTAATCTAACTGGTATGTTCCAGATACTCATCATTGAGTCTATATTCCATATTTAAATGAGTTCCATTTATAAACGAGTTTTTTTTATGTGAGTTCCCTTGAATATTTTCTCCACGTAGAGCAGGGTTTCTTAACCATTTTCTTAAGGGACCTAGGCTTAGCCAAGATATCAGCTTCATGACCCAATGTGGCTTACAAGTTCTGGGTCCTGATCCATAGGTGACGGCTTAGTGATGTGAGGGTATCAGAGACCCATTGGCACTGAGTAAGGTTGGCGTACACACTTTCAGCATGATTATTATAACTTGTATAAAAACAATCACGTGGCTGTATCCAATGGCAAGCCAGGAGTAAATGTATGTTGCCAATGACTAAGTGTCCCTTGGGCATGAACCGCATAGGGCCATTGGAGATGAATTACTTTTATTTTTTGGCCCTATGGATTCATAGTGTGCTTGGCGGCCCTTTTCTTTTGATTGTTGGCTGTTTGAGGGTTTGGGGCATATAACATCTGGACCACCTATCTAATTGAGTTGATTTCCATGGGGTAATAGTGGCACCTACTCTTGTGGTTGTTTGTATGTTGGAATCCAGCCACAATAATACCTGTGGGTTGTGCAGATACTTGTATCTCTACAGCATTGTATAACCACTAGGCAGGTGCGTGTTCCTAACTTTAAGCAAACATCATGGCAGCTCCTACTCAAGAACACACACACTATTGCATTCACACAATAAGCCAAGTACTTTTCCTTTACTATCTGTGGTTAAATAAATAACAATAGGTAAATTTGCCCATATTTTGGTTCCAACCCCAGACCCTCATGGATTGGCCCGGCTGCTCTCAGCTGACACACTTGCACTGGAAGTTGCTTTCTAGCTAGGGAACATCTTCATAAAGTTTGTATAATATTTACAGACCACAGACTTTATTTATTGAACGCACAGCCTTTGTTCATAGGATCGACTTGCTGTATCCTGATGTATGATTATTTACAGCATAATAAACTGCTCATTGTTTGGTGAAATAACAGTTATAATTCTGCCCGGCTGGCAAGGTTCCAAGGTGCAATTAAGAAATTGAAGCTGCTCTGAGAAGGACTTGCTTTCAGCATTCTTTGATGGTGTTCTCGCTCTTTTTTTGAACACTAATTGACATTGTTCTGCACTTACTTTCCCCGTGACTCACCGCTCACGTCTCCCGCGATGGAGTCTCAAATGATCTGCAAGTTTTGGTTAAATTGAGCATATCTGACTGTAAAAGCCAACAGTGAAATTAGAGGACATTATGTACGAAACCCCCCCCCCCCCCCCCAAAGGCTGACTAAAGCAAGGCAGACACTTCACACTAAGGTTTCAGAACATAGATCCAAAAATGTGCCTCTGTGCAGAGAGATCAGCTTACTGAGAGAGGGAATGGCTAATAATCGCCAAGTCAAGCATGCAATCTACAGGAGAACAAGATCCAATCGTATCTGAAAATGTACTAAGCTTTGTACCGTTGTGACAAAGCTGCCATGATATGTCCTAATTATCGATCCTTCACTAAAACCGGGCACATTTGGAACCTTCAAACATGCCCACCAAGCTTTTTGCAATATATAATATGTTTGTTTGGCCACTGCGTGTCTGCAGACATATTTCATGTAGGCCGCATGGTAACATCTGAAAAAACTTGTCTTACACTCATTGGCCAATAAGTGCTTTATAATAAACCAGCTATTGTGGGCTGCTTTATACATCTCTCCAGTTTATGGTTAACTCTTCGCCATCATGGATGTGGTAGAAGGTTTATCTGCAACATGGTCACCCAGACTTTTCCAGTGTAGATTTAGAATCTCCACTGCATTGTAAAAAATGTAGATACTACACTGAAAAAGTCTCGGTAGATAAACCTACCACATCCAAGTTACAGAAAAGAAAGAACCAAACAAGAGACAGGTGTCCATATGATGTATGGCACCTTGTACAGTATTCATCTGTTTTGGCCAATGGGACAACTGGCTGGATGGGACAACTGGTTGAAGTGTTTGGGAATTATGTTCCCAAAGTATGTTAAGAGTTTTTGTTATCTTTAATAGTATATGAGCAACAATCTTGTGATATGGTATTTTCCTATTGTAAAGCAACTAATAAATAAAGCAACCGTAATACTTTATGGACACAATTATGGACTTTTGCATTTTTTGGATATTTTTTTTAAAGACTTCACTCAGAGGATGGACTTTACTGTGGCTAGGCCAAATAATTCCCTTATGGCAGTGGCTACTACCCCTTGGGCCATTCATTGGGGGTGGTGTTAAGGGTTTATAAGCTATGTGGTTAGTATATCTTGTTAACACTTGAAAAAAAGAGTTACACTATAAATAAATTGTTTAAGAGTTGTCAGTAATTGGCTGCGTATGACCATCCTTCCACATTTCCTTTGGTTGTTTGCACTTTGTGCCTTCTCTCTGTATAGGTTGGGACAAAATGCCGTTTCTTCTTTTGAAAGTGCCATTTCCAACCCTGTTTATCTGTGATGTTAAGCCACATCTACCGTACTTGACACTGGCTGCGTTGGCTTCATGTAATGGGATTCTAAATATCTGTGAGAAGTTATAAGAATCTTTGGACCAGTCTGCCAGGGAGACAATAGCTGCTTGGGGCAATCGCATTTTGGGCTGTTTTGCACATGTTGAGCACTACCATTCTAAATAGCCCCAAAATGTGGCACCAGATTGCCCAAATTAGTCCCCCCCTAGCCTTCCATTCAGGTGATAGCTGCCTGCGACAGTGCCTATATGGGAAGCCCTTTCTCATCAATCCATTGCTGTTTTTCAGACATACATTATGGTTTATTAAAGCACAGTCTGGTCATACTAGTGGCCTGTCATTCTTCTACTGCTCAGGACTTTTGTCTTTCAGAAAACTGGGGTGGCGTATGGTAGATGTTTGCAAGTTTACCATGATGTGTTGCAAATTACACAATGTCACGGATGTTCTCAGATTGCTGTACTAAATAACTTGACTCTTCTACCTTTGGTCACCAGTACAAGCCATTCATGTTATAAGAGGAGCCTCCAGTTCTAGTATCCCTTACCAGCTAGTTAGCGGGTAGCATATATAGCTCTGCAGTTAAAAGCAATCAAAAGTTATGTGGGTTGCTAGTCCTGGAGCAAACATTCACCATCTATTACACTGCCTGTCCTGTGGGCTGGAATTGGGATCTGAAGACCACAGTGGTCTATCTGTTCCCCTCACATTGCTCAGAAGTTTGCATGGGAGGAGCCAGAGGGTTGCTCGGGGTGTCACAATGAGTCAGAAAGACTCAATAATGTAACTGTCAACTTTCATTATTACTCAGGTTTAGCATTCTGTAGTAGTCATACTTCTCTTAATTCTTTCTTGGCCATGGTGTAACAGCGGAATTAAGATCTAGAACATCTGTATGCTATGAAGTATACCAACCAGCAACCACATTAAGTTAAAGGGCTTTGGACCAGACAGCCTGATCCACCACAATGGATAAAACTCAGAAAATGACAACAAACATATTGATAACTTTTTAAACTTAACTGTATGGTTTAAGTTTGTGAGCAACAAACTGACCCTCCCTTGCACACTGGGATGCATCAGGAAGTGTCAGCACCCAATGATACAGTGTGTGTATGTATGTATATATATATATATATATATTATATTATAACCTAGATCAGGAGTCCCCATGAGCCACATTCAAATGTAAAAATAATTGGGGAGCAACGCAAGCATAAAAAATATACCTGGGGTACCAAATAAGGGCTGTGATTGGTTATTTGGTAGCCCCCAGTGTGAACTGGCAGCCTACAGGAGGCTCTGTCGCCTTGTTTTTATGCAACCAAAACTCCAAGCCAGGAATTCAAAAATATACACCTTCTTTCAGGCCACTGGACATTCAAGGGGTTGGTGAGCAACATGTTGCCCCCGAGCCACCGGTTGGAGACCACTGACCTAGATTTAGTGCTTCCTTAGTTTAACCCACTGCCTTTAAACAGCAAAAGCCACAATACACTGTATAACTTCTTAAAAAATAGCAAACCTTGGAAAAGGTTTCAACATGCAAGCTGGTCTGGCAGCTTTATAATTGGCTGTTGAGACTAGAGTTTAAATGACATGGCTTCTGCTCATTAGAGCATGTTAAACCTATAAACCTCCATGCCCCCCACTGATGTTAGTGGGAATCTGTTCAAGCTGAATGTATTTTAATCACTGTTACAAAGCTCTTACTGTGTCACCATTACAGTCTCTATATAAAATGTTCCCCTATTTCCCTGCTGATTGAATCATTGTCTATGCACATCCCTAACGCCATTTCTTCCAATGCAACAACTGTTGCAATGTTCACTAGCTTTGGGTAAGCAGTGAGAATCTGACCTGATCCCAACATTTGGCTTCTGGGCCAATGACTAGATCACATGAACTACAGCAACAGCCTGGCCCCGTCCTCGTGGTTGGGAGTTTAATCCAACCCAATCAATATCAGAGTAAACACAATCAGATATTGATCAAAAATTGGTTATTTTGGTTCCATGTACAGAACCTTGGCTGCAATTTGGTCAAAGGGGGCTGAATCAGTATCAAATATTTGCCTAGGTAAAAGCATCTTTACAGTTCGGTAGCTTTAGCCCACTTGGGCTTCTCTCCTGTATAGTTCATGGAGGTGCCAAATAAGGGCTGTGATTGGCTATTAGGCAGCCTCTATGCACCCTATCAGCTTACAGGGGCTTTATTTGGTAGGAAATCTTGTTTTTATTCAACCAAAACTTGCCCCCAAGTCAGGAATTCAAAAATAACTCCCTGGTTTGGGGGCACTGAGAGCAACATCCAAGGGGTTGGGGAGCAACATGTTGCCCCTGAGCCACTGATTGGGGATCACTGATGTAGGTTCTGATGAGAAGCCACAACACCGATGTACAAAGGAAACTGTTCTGTTTCTTTTAAGTCATGTGCTGATGAAGTAAATGAGGAAGATGTGGCTCCTTTCACTGATACCCAACTGTAATCATATAAGGAACTAGCAAAGACTGATTGTATGGGTTCCCAGTTAAATTGCCCAACCATATTTGCTCTGTGGTCCTCCTTTTGAAATGAAATGTGCGAGGAGACCAACCCTTAATTTGGGAAATTTACTGCAGTTTTTCTCTTGTAATACAGCAGATTAAGAGTTCCAAGTCTGACAGATCCTGTTTAAACACATTTTCATGAAATATAGTCTTGGTCACAGCTTCCAAATGCGTTCAACAAATGTATTCATTCCTCCTCCTCCCTCCAAACACAGCTCCACTTTGCTTTGGTTCAGTATAAAGTGTCAGCGACTGAATTAGATAAATAGCTGGTATAACACTGCTACATTTCAAATTGGCTCGGAACGAAGTAGCAGGCTATTTCAATAGAGAATTTATAATATGGAAAAAAAACATCTCTTTCCTGACCCATATGTGCTTCTCATATAACCCCATAAGATAAACTAAGATACCTGATACTGCCAGTGTTCTTGGAAAGCTCACAGTATGGCTGGAAAGTATATTCAATAATGCAAACGTCATTTAAAACTATTCCAAATTTTAAAGTGTAAACAAGTATTGCATGTCTAACAAACAGAAGATCCTGCCTGCTGATACTGCACAAAGGCACGTCTCGAGGAAACCCGACTCAGGCTCACAAACGCCCAGCGACGACTTACAAAGGAAGAGACAGAAGGGAAGTCGAGGGAAGTCATAGCATGAAAACAAATTAGCAAGGTACCAGGGGGACATTCACGGAGCTTCGGGGACTTAAAAGGCCATCCAGTGTCATTAATGGAATAGAGCATGGATATAAAGTGTCATGTAAACACCACAAGCTAAAGAGAAACAGGATGCTTAGAAATGCATTCTTTGAAATGATAAAGGAGCCACACTACAAACAGATTTCTCTGAATAAGAAAAGTACGAGTTTCTCTAGACTGAGCCCGAGGCAGAGATTTAGCTTTGCATTTTTCCATAGCAGTACCACCAGCATGGGAATAACTGGGGGCTTATTCTTTCAACTACACTGGTTACACTAAAGCCGTGGCTCTTATAAGGAATACATATATGAATGAATAAGGAAACCATGTTATCTTAAAAATATATTATTGGGGAACCTTACAGTTCTTGCAACAATCCTCACACTCTATTGAAACATATGTGCCATGTATTTATAACAGATATAGATACCAGATTGTATACATATGTGCCACCAAGTAAAGAGAAGGAAGACTTTGCCATATGCTGGCTAATAAAAGCTGCTGACTCGGTCACCTCCAGACCAAGTTGGAGACAGTTGATGTGTTGATATGGTCTTCATCTAAGCCTGAGGGGTCTCTGTAGGCACCACTGCGTACTGTGATTGCTGACTCCCATGCTAACAATTGGATCAGTCCGATTTGACCCAGAGTGTGGGTGGGTAACCTCACCAAACAAGGGGATCTCACCATAATTAGCCTTCCTAACTTTAAAAATGTTCTGTTATATATTAGTATATATTACGTCCCATTATGTCCTTCAGGAGAAGTCTATGGGTTGGACAGGTTACCTGAAGTAAATTACAGAGTCAAAGAATAAAGCAAGTGTGGACAGAAACTTAATTTCTTTAAAAGTTTCCACAAGCAGTAATAGCTGCACATCATCCTTACTGGATTGTATTCAGCCACTACAGCTCAGTGTGTTAGGGGGTGTAATGCTGGAACTAGGTCTGCAAGGAATTTGTCTGTTCTCATGTCTGTGTGGGATTCTCCGTTTGTCTTCCCATACTCCAAAAAGAGGCAGGTTAATTGGTTTCTGTGAAACTGACTTTAGTTTGGTGTGTTGTGTGAGTGGGTGACTTCTGAGAATGTAGAATGAGTGGCACATCGAGCATTGAGAACATAACAGGTGACACATCTTCTGCACAACACTGTGGGTGACTTGCCTTTGAGCCTCCTCATCTTCTGTCTCCTTAATATCACATACTGCTGGCCACATTCTTAAGGTGGCCATACATGTAGCAATTTCGATCTTTCGTGCAACCATTGGTCTCATGAAAGATCGTTCCCACCCTCCACTGACGTTTAGAGCTGAATCGTCAGATATGGAGGTAGAAACAAAAGAAATTCTACCTCCACCTGCCGATTCAGCCCTGAATGTAGATTTTGCTTGGGTGCCATCAAAATCTTTTAACCTGGCCATTCAATGAGACGACTGTTATCCGCAGCCTTTTCGCCTCTTCGAGCTGCCATACATGCACCGAATATTGTAGGAAACGAGGCTTCATACTATTATATCGGTGCGTGTATGGCCGGCTTTAGGCCTGAATGTTCAGTGTTGCTTCTATAGCAAATTTGGCATATCAAACTAGTCCACTGTGAATAGGCCAGCTGGTTTAGAAACACTGGAAAGGGGGTAAGGGATCCATGCAATGTGGTGGCCCTATGACCACATATACAGATGGTGTGTGACCACAAGTTGACTACAATATAAATTCTCAGCAATCAATGAAATCCTGTTCTTTCATTCTGATTGGCCCTATAGTTTTATGAGGATACACTGTACGATGGTCAGCTTGTATACCTTATCAGTGTATTATTTTAAACTGCTAAGAATAGATATTAAACGTAATCTTGGCCAAAAGGCTGAGACATAATAATAACAAGTTAGTTCGCTTTGCTGTGTATTTACATGTGTTATATTGATGGTTTCCCAGTCATTACGATCCCGGAAGGAGACTGCCCTTATGTGTGTGGTCATGGGTGGGAATAAATAATGGCACCATAATGGAAATCAGCCATTAGCTGGGTATTTAGACAGTGAATGAGCCAGTGTTTAAGTGTAATATATAACAGCTCCCCACTATTATACTGTTGCCTATCCCACACAGATGACTACAAGCTATGAGTTCATGATGGCGCGTGTAACCAGACCCCATAAATAAAGCACGGGGAATCCTACTCTTTACATGTAAATAAAACATACAAGAACACATATGCATCAGTTTATTTTTTCCCATATTTGCTATTTATATTAAGAGCAATTACTGTGTTTATACAGTTTAACTGTGTAATTACTGCCAGAGCAGTGCGTCTGTACCACAGCGAGGACGCGCGGGGGGCGAGGGCCAGCATGGAAGTAAATAAAACAACATCCCGCGAGGAAGTCAAGTCAGAGACACCTGGGTATAACAAAGTCGTTGATGTTGCTTAATAAAGCTCTAGTAATTAGGATTCCAACCTGTTTAATGATGTGGCTGAGCTCTTTGGATCTTTGTAAGGAAATAATGATAGTATAGAATATTTTTTATACAAATAGAACATAGAAGGACCATTTCAGGTTTTACTTGTGCTGAACATAAAGTGGTAGTTTGTTACCCATGATATCCATTTTCCCAATAATGCTATTTATCATTAACAAGCCAATGGGAATGGTTAATTGATAGACCCACCACCATATTTATTCTAAAAAGAGCATACATGTTTATGTCAAAATATAACAGGGAACTCTTATTATAATAACTTCTAATAATACAATAAATTCCACTGTCCTCCGATAGAACGAGATCTTCATTCATGTAATGTGGATATCCGTTGGTTCACACATAGGCCATGTTTGAAAATCTAAACTGTCACTGCCCCATGTTGGCCAGGGTATAAAGCGTTGGCAGATCAAGAACTGAGCCGCAGCTGCTGTTCCGATCATTTGGGCAAAATGATGGGAAATCCATTTTGTGGCCCCTTGTATGGTACATGTGGGCCTATTGAGTATTGTCTCATCTATGGCTTCCTTGAGAGTGAGGGGACACTCACCTATGTGCAAAGCACTAGGAATCCTGGGAAGGAAACCCAGTTTCTATAAGAGTTATGATGACTTCCCATACCATATACTTTGATGTGCAAAGCCCAACAATGAGTCCTGCCATCCAAACCAGTTCTTCCCTAGGAAGATACCATTCCCTGGGACTCACCTTTGTAGGGAAAGACACCCTGCCATTGAACCTGCGCTCGGGATGTGGAAGTGACATGCTTCCCTGCTGGGGCAACGTATACAAACCATTCATATTGAAATGGGAGCTCACAGGGAGTATAGTCCCCCCCCCCATTTCCTAATTCTTTCTCCAGTACCAAAAAGCACATAAACAAACCTTTTCAAAGGCTAATTGGCCCTTTTTTTAACACTTCTGACCCTTCCCATACTGTCAGGATCAAACAGATCTTTACAACCAGAAAGAAAAACTGGAGGCCATGGGGCTCATGAAGTTAAAATGCCTGCGTTACCTTTTCCCTGTACGCCTTACAATTTTCAAAGCAATGACGCTCTTCCGTTTGCATTTTGTATCCGGCTGGGAACTCTTTTTTTTATCATTTTAAAGTTATTTGTAATTGCAATTGCTACTGAGTAGTATCTGGCTATTCTCTGCACAGCAGGTTCTGACTTCATGTACCACTTTCAGGGTAGTCAGCTGCTCTCCAGCAAGGAGTCCAACTCCAGTAATGCTTTGCACGCTTCTGTGGTTCTCCGTCTCAGGTTCATTAATCACAGAACATGAAGGCATTGTGTGAATAGCACATGTAGTCAGTACCAGCAGTGCAGAGAACATTCACCCACACTAGGTGCAGTTTTACCAGAGCCGGCTAACCTGCCTGTATTATTTTGGAACATAGGAGGGAACCAGAGTACTCGGAAGAAACCCAAACAACTATGAGGAGAACGTACAATCTCCTTTACATGGTTCCCATTATCAAGCTGCATCAATAACCGCAGCTGACCTCTGCTAAGTGAATCTTCCCCTAATTCCTTTATTACACCACATTCCAGAAGTAGCACCACTCTAAAACCAATTGTGTAGAAATTGCATCCATTGCAAACCCGAGATCAGTTTGCTGATATATTGGCAGTTTATGTCTATATTAATGCACAGTTGAGATGTTGCAAGTTAATGTGGCCATTCACGGGCCGATAAAAGCTACTGGCAGACCATGTCGGCAGAGTAATTGGCCCATGTATGGGGCCCTTCCAAACCAATAGCTATTCAATAATCACGTCAGGGCAAGGGACACATCATCTCATTGATTGCCATGACGGCCTGCTTGCACTACAGTGGGATCCCCTTGGGCCAAATGATCGGATTAGTCCAACATCGCTTATCTTGAGGTTGGCAAATCGGTTAAAGATCAGGTCGTTTTACATCTTTACATGTATGGCCAGTTTAACATGTTCCTGAAATTGCATCTTGTGTGCATTTGTAAATGAGGTTTAGTTCCCCTTGCCAGTGCTGCAAGGCAATAATGCCAAATACTGCAGTATCGTCTGCTTTGCTGAATACATTAATAAAGTGGCACACAGATTGCATTCTCTAAAATACCCATAAGCCCTAAGCAAATAGTAAGGGCAATTCGCTAAATTGGGCCATAACTAGTCCTTTGTGTCCCTGACACCTCCTGACTTTGAAGTTAGACATTCCCAACAATTTAACCTTTCAATGTGGAACAGTTACATTGTATAATGTTACAACCAGTTTAATAACAATCATAATAAAAGCCCTGGGAAGGGGGAGTCTGGGGAAGGTGCGTTGTGCCCCTTTAAGAACATTACCTGTGTCAGATCAGATTGCACTGAACTCACAAATCAAACCCAGGGGAAGAGAAACCTTTGTCCGATATTACCTCCTATTTGGAGAAGTCTCGGTGTGAGGGCCCCGAGCCTGTATTTCAATCACACCGCAAGGTATAAATTATCACCCTAAGAGTGCAAACCTCACTGTATCACATGCCATTGGGACAGATGGTCTCCTTCCCGCTCTCTACTAATGATGGTCTTC
This sequence comes from Xenopus tropicalis, assembly GCF_000004195.4. NCBI lineage: Eukaryota > Metazoa > Chordata > Amphibia > Anura > Pipidae > Xenopus > Xenopus tropicalis. The sequence goes on from NC_030681.2 coordinate 18,052,303, forward strand.
ATTACGAAGGGTAATGTAACTCCACACTAAAGCTTGCAGGGACCTGCAGGAGTATGAATCGGTCTAGACTCGGCAAGGCCATGGATCAGTAATTCAATTAGATTTCAAAGGCAAGAATCTACACTTACAGAAAGTGAATACAATACCCTCCTCTGCCCTCCCCTCCAACGAGCACTCATAAAACAACCCTCCAGAGGTTTACACCTCAATGCATGATAGAGCAACAACAAAGTGAAACGGCTGCCATAAACCACAGAGTGCTTAGCATAGCAAAAGGTCAATTGGAAGCAACTTAAACACCGGGGCGGCTTCCTGTCATCAGAACTCGATTCATCTTGGAATTTTATCCAACAAAACAATTCTATAGTTTGGCAAAATAATTTTACAGCTTATGTGCGGGCAATACCTTTGTGCCGTCCATGGCTTCTTGGGTGCCATGTTTGTATTCAGCACATGTGTTTCACTCTTACTCTGAGACTCCATTGTTATGGAGAGTCCAGAATCCCCTCTCAAATGTTTAGCATGATTTGGCCTGGAAATGACATTCATTCAGGGTCAGGGGGAAAGTGAGCCTTATCTAAGTGGGCAAAGTCCCAAAATGCATCAGTGTGGGCCTTTTCACAATGTTGGTGGCCTCTGCAACACTTTCCATTTGCACATGTACCAAGAGTGTGTGGGCAGAGGACCAAGGGAGTGTCACACGTTGAGTGTTCCTTGTGCCAATAGTAGCAGTGATGAACCCAGTGTACTGCAATATCAATTTTTGCTGCTATGGCTTAGGTATTGTAGGTGCTTCCAGACTGGCACTGGAGTGAGACAGATAAGTTCTGTATGAATTTTTTTGGCTTTTGGAGTGTTGGAGGAAATGAGAGGAAACCCACACAGACATGGGGAGAACATACAAACTTCTTGCAGATAGCTCCCTGGCTGAGGTTGAACTCAGGACCACAGTGCTGCAAGGCTGAAGTCCACTGAGCCACTATGCTGCCCATTCCAGCAGAAACCAGTCAACTTTCCTGTAGTTTTTTGGAGAGTGGGAACCAGAGTTCACCCTGCAGCACTAGGTAGGGCCATAAAGCTCTTTAATCTAGCCTAGGTTTCAAGGGTTTCTAATGAGACCTAGACTAGTTCTTCTTGGAGAAAAACACATTTATTCTATATAAAGGTGGCCATACACGGGCCAATTTCAGCCCTTCCGATATCTGCAGCTTATCTGCCTGTGTATAGGCACCCCTCCCCGACCAACATCTGGCTTGAAATTGCTCAGATCTCCATTGGGAAAGTTTGATTTTTCCGTTGGATCGAGGACTGCATCAGCCATTGTAATTTGATTGTTTGGCCCTAGGGCCCGGCAATCCTGACTGATTTCTATGTACTATGGATATTGGTCAGTTCAGACAGGTTTGAAAATTCCATCTCACAATGCACTGGCCAGTTCATGTGGCATCAGCAGATGAAGAAGAAAAGCAGCTTGTATTCCTGCCCTTTGCAGCTGCGTAATGTTGCCTGTGTGGCCAACTTACTTGTAGAGTTATTGGAATAAATAATGATAAATAATGCCTGTTGTTCTTTGGTCCCATGACTTCAATGTTAAGAGGAGCTGCAGCTTTTCTTTACCTTCTGTTGTTCCAATCATTTCTGCACTTTCCACAAATGATCAGAACAATTAAAAGTCAGGCACACCTTGTGTATGCTCTCTGCCCGTTTGGCCAATCAGTACGAAGGTGTTCTGATTAACCCTTGCACGGCTAGTCTTTGGAGCTATGCTATGGACTTGTGGCTAAAGACATCCAATGCCTGCATGATCCATGGATTCTATATAATACACCAGGCATCTTAAAGGGCCACCATACCTATTTCATGTTTGCTCTGTGTGTAGAGAAATAATAAATTGTTTTCCCTGGCTTCTATAAAGGTATTCTATTGGCAGATTGAGCCCTACTATTGACCACAGGCTGCCTGACCACATCCTTTTTTATATTCTCCTGCAAAGCTCATGCTCCAATTACAAACCATGGTGGGATTTCATAGCCCTAGAATTGCGGTTAGCATAAAAAAGCTGGTAATGGATATATATACACCAATAGCTAGATGCATTTTGCCTGTACAGAAAGAGCCTGCCCCTTGGCATACTAGGCCGTACTCCATGTTTGGGGACCATAGTGCATTAGGGGAGCTTGGGAGGAGAGGAAGGTTGTGGCTGTAACTGGATGCTGAGCCAGTAGAGTATATTCAACTGTTAACACATAGAGAAGATCTACTACCTCTTTAATGAGCCCAACTATGGCCAGTGCCTTAGAAACACACCTCTAGACAAGTGGAGTGGAGTGGCGGCACCCCCCCCTATAAATAATGGGAATGATTAGATGAGCACTACAGCCATAAGCCATATTTGTATAGGCTCCCATTATAGATAATAGGGCGCTGTCACAGCTTTTTCTCCTTTTGGCACTGTGGGCTCTTCCCTTGTACCAAACAATGCCTGCCATTGTACATAGAGCAAAGGAATTTAGTGCTGAACACAGAACCCTCAGACAGGCAGCAAAGGAAAAGGTAGAAAAAAAAGAATCCTTATCAAATCTGTCTAATCTAATGTAAAACAGGTTTCCACTGCAGTCAGTGCTGCGCCTGGAACTCTTGTGCCTGAAACTCAATAGAATTCTGCCTGGTTGTGAGTAATGAAGCGAGATAGCGGGTGTTGTACATTCAGCTCCATTCTCCCTGTGTGTCTGGCTCTGTATGGGGCTCACCCACCCGAGAGTAGCAAGCCGTGGGGGGACCGTGTGTGCTCAGGCCCAGGATCCTTTTCAATTCAAGGCAAGTTCAGATTTCAGTGAGAAAAAGAAAAGTTTTGGGATAAACAAGGCAAACAAAGGAAAAAGGACTTTCACCGACCAGACTGCTTCCCCAGCCAAGGCTTTATCAATAAAGGATGTGTTTCAGGCATCTGCTGAAACCTTAGAACTTCAGTCCTGCCCAAAAGCCCAATGCCTTCTCTGACTGCGCCTAATAAATGAGCAGGGGACAAAACCGACAAGCAGTACAAAGCTAGGCTATGCTACTGAAGGGAGAACAAAAGTGGTGGGGGGCAATTTGTTGGCCACCCACCGGCCCAGGTACTTTCTTCTAGAATACTGCACCACCATGTTGGACCTTTTTCCAAAGGATCCCTGTGCTCCCCCCACCTACCCACAGGCCCTGTGACAGAACGGCATGGGGAACACAGGATGCAAAGGGAATAATGGTGGTCCAGAACAGGGATTGATGTCAGTGGCAGGGTCACCGGTCCTTCACAACCCCCCCCATCCAATCCTACCACTAATAATGCATAGGTGCCCTCTCCAGGGAGGTGCAGGGGTTACTTGGTAAAATAGCATCCCAAGGTGGTATGTTTTTAATGGAAGAAACACCCTGGTCCAGTCAGTAGGTTAGTGCTTTTTCTCACTGTGGGAGCGCCCAACTAATTGGCACCCCCAGTTATTTGTGAAAGCCCAGACTGAAGGCAGGGTGAGACTTGGAATGAACACTGGAATGAACTGTTGGATGTTTTTTAGAACTATGGCTGAGTGTCCGATGTATATTCATTTGTTGAAAATATTCCGCATTGTTTAAAAGGGTAACATGAGCAAGTGTTGGCCACCTGGTGGGCCACATCTGACCTGTGGGGCTTTAACAGGAGGGCCCTGAACTAAAATAGATTTAAAACAAAATGTTGGGTTGGCCCTACTGTGGGGCCCCACAATACTAGTTTGAAGGCCAGATATGGAAGCCAGGCCTAAAGGTAGGATGAGATTTTGAGGTGAATCTTATTTGCCATCCCAGAAGATTTCGAATGGGCGATGTATTTTTATTTAACTGTGATATTGTTGTAAGGCAGTGATCCCCAACCAGTAGCTCGGGGGCAACATGTTGCTCCCCAACCCTATGGCCTCAAAGTAGGTGACCATTTTAAAATTTCTGGCTTGTAGACAAGTTCTGGAAGCCCAGAGACACAGTTTTACTCCAAGCAGAGCCTCCTGCAGGCCAAATAGCCAATCACCACCAGTGAACAGCCGCCGTGGTTCTATGGTTCCTGTTGAAACTGCCCATAGTGTGTGGGATAGGGACAAAAAACACAAAAACCCCAAAAGACTCCCGGGCAAGATGAATGATCATGTTTCTGCAAGACTCTACACTTTCCATTAACACCCCCGCAGCACGGAGACACCTCCATACTAACTGACAGGGATATTAGCGGCACCCAAGCCATAGTACCCTCCAAACGCATCGTCACATGGAAACCGGATCTCTTATTTTCCATAACGTTACAAATCACCGTTTAAGTCTGTTTAACAATTAAATGGGGTCATTAAAAGTGGTACATTGTGTTCTGACGGGTTTTCTTTCATGGAAAATGAGATTCTCCCAAAGGAGAAAATGGTTTCCATATGGAGCGCTATGTTTGCGCAGAGACGGTGCTTTGAAAGGAAGAGTCGAGTATCCTGAGAATATTCTGGGATGGAAAATGGAATGTCTCTAACATGCAAGCGGTTCATTAAAGACCATAGATAATAATATACAATAATTAGGTGTATAAAGGTTCCTGTATGAGCAGATATTGTTTTAATCCAGTCACACCTTCCTCTGTTTAAGTCTATGTAAATGCTGTCTCTAGCTTGCACCCCCCCGCTCAAGCTCCTGCTGTATAAGGATTGCTGCAGGGCTTTAGTCTTTCTTATAGGGCTTCTCTGCGACTGATTGTACTGGCTCCCAAGTATCCTTGGGATCTAGACCCAGCAAATTGATGTTTGCTTCCTCTAGAGTACTTCTCTGAGCACTTTTGCATTTGGCATTTATTTTCTATTTTAGTGGTGTCTGATAAACACAGTTTTAGACTGTAAATACCTTGTAGATTGTAAGCTCTTTTGGGCAGTGCCGTCTTCACCTCTTGTATCGGTTATTGATAGCTTTATATGTTACTCTGTATGTCCAATGTATGTAACCCACTTATTGTACAGTGCTGCGGGATATGTTGGCGCTTTATAAATAAATGTTAATAATAATAATAATAATAATAATAAATACCAGACTCTTGGCTCAGCTCTCTGAAAGTCAGCTACCCTAGGATTAAAAGGGGCTGTTCACCCTTAAATGATGTAGAGAGTGATATTCTGAGACAATTTGCAATTGGTTTTCATTTTGTATTATTTACAGCTCCTCAGTCTGGAATTTCAGCAGCTACCTGGTTGCTAGGGCCCAATTGAACTTAGTAACAAGGCAGTGGCTTGAAATAGATACAGGAATATGAATAGAAGAGTGTCTAAATAGAAAGATAAGTAAAGGTCCCCATACACGGGCCGATTATAGCTGCCGATATCGGTCCCTTGGACCGATTCAGCAGCTTATCGGCCCGTGTAGGGGCAGAACCAAGGGGCCTGGCCGACCGATATCTGGCCTGAAATTGGCCAGATATTGATCGGGCAAGTTAGAAAATCCAGTCGGATCGGGGGCCGCATCGGCTCGTTGATGCGGTCCACGAACCGACTGCCCCATTGCAGCGTTTAGAATTCGATCGTTTGGCCCCAGGGCCAAACGATCGAATTCACCTACATGCCCCCCGATATCGCCCACCCATAGGTGGGGATATCGGGTGAAGATCCGCTCGCTGGGGACCTTAACACAAAGTAATAATAACGATAGTTTTTTGGCTGCCAGGGTGAGGGCTGCTGATTGTAAAGGGAGCTTTGGCAACTAAAGGTTGGCGTTCGCAGTCTCAAACACTAAAAACTCAAAATTGAAAATGACTCTAAATTGAAAAAGTGCTCAGAGACCACAAATAGCTTTAAATCAACTATTTTTCTGGGTCTAGATCCCCTTTAAACACACCCTCGGCTGGGAGCTTATTTTACCAAAAGGGCTGTGCTGGCTTGAATGGCTCTAAGTAATCTTTTCTACATTAGAGATAGAGCCTGCATCTAATTAAGTAGTTTAATTGCACTCCGGTTCGCTGTTCTAAAATTTCCCACACTTGCGCCTAGTGTGGCCCCTCCGTGCTGCGAGTCCCTACAAACAATGGAAAACGAGCCTTTCACACGGGTGTCTGTAACTCATTTGTAGCTTGTGTACAGTTCTAATGGCAGCTATAAACTAATTGCTAATCTGAGCTCGCTGTGTGAGGCTCTGGGCAAGGTAACCCACTGCGCCGGTGCTTCTGGGCCCAGACAAGCCGCTCTGGTTGCCACGCAGGCTGGTTAGTCCCATATCCTGGAACCGACAGTCAAACCACCTCTAATGTCATTTGGAATAGTCTGTGAGTTAACAGGTTCCCCGGAGATGATGTTGGCCATACAAAGATGGATTCTTGCCACAATTCAGTTAGATTCTAGCCAGTCTGGTTCTGTGGGTTTTTATGGTCTTGTCTGGGCCAATTGGTTTTTATGTTTTTTAATTAAGAGCTTCACAAGAAAACATTACCATAACTCAGACCGACATGCCGGCCAATAAGTTCAACTTACATTTTACAACCAATATTCCCCCCCATCCCCAGTCCACTGGCCAAATGTCCTGATGAAAAACTTGACAATTGGACAAAAGCAGTCTCAGTCCTAGGAAGAGTCTATGCCTTTGCCATGGATTTCCGGAAGGGGACAATGGAAAATCAGAACTATATACATCCATAGGAAGGGACCAGGGGCAGGAACGTTCCCACTAAAGTGCAACTTTTTCTCCTGCTTAGGTAAACGACGAACAGGAAAGCTTGTTCTTTAAAAGGATATGGTTATGGTCTGTACCTTCTGATAGTCTGGGCTCTCAACCAAAATATTCCATTCTGGTTAACTATATTGTATTGCCTGCCATGCCTGCCCTCCCCAGTAGAGCTTACAATTTAAAGAGGACTAAACCCTAAAAGCAAATATGGGTAAAAATGGCATATTTTAGATACTGAACTTACTACACCAGCATCTTTATAGCAGCAATGATTTAGGCCATCAGAGTTCTCACAGAAGCTACCATCTTGGATTTTATTAGGAGTGTCAGTGGCACTGCACATGCTCAGTGGGCCCTGGGCAGCTGTTGGGAAGCTAAGCTTAGGGGTTGTCACAATTTATCAAGCAAAAAATTAGGTTCTCACGTCATATAAGTTGATGCTACAGGGCTGATTATTTAATTCCGATTGCACTGGTTTTAGAGCTGCCATGCACTAATAATCTGAATTATTTACTAACCAGCCTTATATTGTGACATTTATATTCTGTATATACAGTATATTGTGACATTTATATTCTATATATACAGTATAGTGTGACATTTATATTCTATATATACAGTATAGTGTGCCATTTATATTCTATATATACAGTATATTGTGACATTTATATTCTATATATACAGTATATTTTGAGTCGCCCCTAAGCTCAGGTAAGTGCCAGCAGAGTCCAGTGAATCAGCAGAAAAGAAGATGGGGGGCTACTGGGGCATCTTTGGGGGCACAGATCTTCCCTGATAAAGGTCTGTGGTTCTCCTTTAATATCCCTGTCACATTCACACACACAATTATTTGCATGGTTGTGTGATCTTGGAATGTGGAACAAAGCCTAGGCAGATACGAAACCTAAGCACATAGTGTTCTGTTTAGAGTCAAACTCAGGACCCTAGCATTGCAAGATGCTAATACTAACAACTGGACCACCATGCTAATATAATGTAAATGGCTAATTTGTTTCTATTAATAAAAACACTAGTAAGAGTATTTCTATTTTTCAGCTTTCAGCCTATGCACAGGGCCCTTTAATTAACTCCTGGGCCAGGGCATATGCCACTGTGACTATCACCTCTCCTAGGCAGTTAGTACACAGTTACCTGTGCATGGGTGATACCTAAATGGGCCATACCATCCACTCTAGATATCTGTATAATGCCCACTCTGTGTGCTAAGGGTGCTAGGTCTAGCACAAAGAATATAAATAGTACAAAATGTATGTATGGATAACTTATATCTATTTTTTTCATGCCCCCCCATGGTCTTGCCTGGAACATTCTGGTTTCAGCCTTGATCCATGGTGTATTTTTTAACATCTTGAGCCCTTTCCCTCTGTGATCCCACTGTGCCCTATCCCTTAGAAATGGAAGGATCAGCAGCCACCAATTTGCACTGCCAGGGAAAACAGACCTCATAGAGAAAATTATGTTTGGGATATGTCTTTCCAGCTTCTCTCATGAGAATCCTATCCAAATTCCTCAACAACTTTAAAAAAAAGCCCTTTTCAGTCTAGAAGCAGGGTGTGCCAAGTAACAAATAATGGCGCAGGCTGTAAACAAGAACATTAAATGGTGCATTTGGAGAAATGAAAATAAGTAATCATGGGAATCCTAGACTTCACTAAGTCTTCCCAGAGCAGCAAGAGAACGCTTCGCCCCTTAGATCTCATCAGAGCAAGATCTAGAGAAGATGCCAATAACTTTGGGCAATGGATACCCAATGGATGTTGCAACAGGTCTCGTGCTAATGGACTAAAAGAATGATGGTATGTAGACCCCAAATGACACTATTTCCCCATGGCACCGTTCAGTTACACATATCAAATCACTTTTCTTCCCTCTCCAAATAAACTGGGACCATTCGGGCCATTTTTCTTCAATGCACTCTCTTTCAATAGGAAAGCCACAGGACGTAGCAGTATAAATATTAGAGGGTCTATGAAATATGGCTGCATTTCCTTCCTACGTTGGCAGCAACATTAGTACTTTTGATTCATTCAGATTGGAACATTGTGACTTTATCTTGTGCTCCCTCCAGTAACCCCCCTGGCATCTTAGTAAAGAGTATATCTGACCGTGCTTTAGAGTTGATCCACAATATATATTAAAAGCCCAGTAGCAGTAAACCATAGCAACCAATAAGATGTTTGCTTTTAAACAGGTGACCAGTAGATTCTACCTGCTGATTGGTTGCTATGTGTTACTGCTCCTGGGCAAATTTAGTGCTGTTTATAACATAACCCCCTTAACTGTTTTTGGATCCTATATGTCCCCTTATACCTGCGAGCAGCCATAGCAACAGGGCAGCCCTGCCAACTACTCAAGTCCCTGACTTAACATGACCTGATCCCAAACACACATAAGGTGTAAATGCCCATAAAGATGCCATGGAAGCACCAATGCTGTCTCACTACTGATGGGGGGAAAAAACAGTTTTTAGATTTCCAAAAACACTTTCAAAAGTTTAGGTCTTCTTGCATTAATAAGAACAGGTTCATTTTCAGGGCTAAGCATTCTGATAACTATATTATTTGCAGGTACTCTAGCCCAAGAGAGAATGGTTCCTACCTGTCTCAGACTTGTGGCTCTCCCGGGCATGATACACACGGATGATATCCGCAGCTGCATCCCTGACGCTTATGTCTTCGCTCTGCAGCAGCTGAAAGATGCCCATCCAGAGGCTCAGGGTATCTGCCAGTCCTGTGGGGGAGAGAGTGGAATCACAAATTTCATTTTAAATAGAAAGAACAAATATGCAAAATAAATGCAGGATTGGCATACAGACCCATTATGGATCATTAAGGCTCCCTCCATTCTCTCCAAGAGCAGCCATGCTGACTTTATGATCTTAGTTATCTCTATCTCCCATACAGTATACAGAGCATCACTTCAGTTTCCGAAGTTGCGCGAAGTTGCCTGCAGGCAGAAACTTTTTGGAGTGGTTACTTGCCCACGATAGCAGTGATGTATCGCAGGCAAGTAACTTGCTCCGTGGGTTTTTACCCTTAGGGCAAAGACACATGGGCGCCACTTAGTAGCAGCTACTTATCATGGCTACTAAACTCCAGAAAATACCCTGCCATAGACAATACTGAGACTTGCCTCTGCTAAAACACACACAAGGGGATCCCCTTGACAAAGGACTGGGTTTCGAAATGTTGGCGTTCTTTCAATCCATACTGTACGTGTTTGCTTTCCCTGCTTCACTGTGTTTAGGCCAATTGGCGATATATATATTATGCATTGAAATTGTGCAAATTGTTTTGTAAGCATCTACTATATAAAGAGCATTATATGTTCAACATACCATTTGCTGCTCTTTTTTCGTGAGGTTTAAATAGGTGCGCATTGAGCAAATGACTTATTTGTATTGATATTCTGTTTGCCCCTATGTGGGTTTGGGAAGCAGATTCTCATATGCACCCTTTCCTTTTTAAAGATAGTAACTTTGTTCTAGTAATTGTGGTTTTCCCTCCAATACTATAAGGAAAAAGGCTGATACCAGCATAGGGGCAGATTCTAGGTCTGCGTTTATCCAACCCGGGGTGGCACGTGGGGCATTTTGTCTGCCAATGCCACCCAGCAGAAAACAAAACATCCTCCTACTATTGAATAGAAAGCTCTACCTGACGCACACGGATCAGTAACAACAAAACACTCCCGTTCCATGTGCAGCCGATGGGGCACTTTCCATTCAATAGTATTGTATTAGAGACAGGCACAGCGCGGGCTATGCACACAGAGTTACTAGGCATTTTACTAGGCAAGTAGCAAACTTAAGACCATTTATTGAAAAGGGGCAATTTGGGTTTCCAGTATTACTTTAATATGAATAGCTGCTATTTAGCAAGGCTGCTGGTGGTTATTCCCAGTATGAATATAAGCCGTGCATTTCAGTTGTACAGATCCCCACTCACTGCGAGCGATGAATCAGTGGAAGAGGCCGGAATTTACAAGGTGCATTCTTTCTCATTAGATTTACCACAATCCAAACATCTCTGAGTCATTCATTTACCGCAAAAAGACTGTTATTTGTTACAGGCTGCGAGTTTTACGAATGAATCTGTCGCATCATGTGACACCTTCTGCGCAGCACTGCTGCCTGGAGAGTCTATTCAACACTTACAGGGAGGGGAAAGCAGGTGAGAATGGGCATTGCTCATATCTCTATTTGTGTCATTATGAGCAATAATGTTCCCAATAGCTCAGTTACGCTTTGTGGCACTTCTTTCAATCCAGTTAAACCTATTAATTAACTTTTAGTATGATGTAGAGTGTAATATTCAGACACGATTTGCAGCTGGTCTTCATTTTATATTATCTGTGGTTTGTGAATTATTAAGCTTTATTCTCAGCAGCTCTTTACTTTGGAATTTCAGCAGCTATCTCGTTGCTAGGGTTCAATTTAACCTAGCAACCAGGCAGTGGTTTGAAAGCGAGACTGGAACATGAATAGAGGAGCCCTAAATAAAAAGATAGGTAATAAAGAGTAACAATAGCAATAAAATAGTAGCCTCACAAAGCAATAGTTCTTTGGCTGCTGGGGTCAGACCCCTATTTGACAGCTGCAACAAGGCAGAAGACGGCAACAAGTAATTCAAAAACTATAAAAAAAAAAAAAAAATATATATATATATATATATATATATATATATATATATATATATAAAAGACCAATTGAAAAGTTGCTAAGAATGTGAGCTCTACTGGGACATGGACTGACGTGAATGTGTACCCTATAGCCCCCCATTACCCTGTAACCCCCAGCAATGGAGCTTGCACAGGGCCCATGTAACACAGTGCTGGGTTGGAGCTGAGCACAGACCAACAGAACAGCTCCAAGATGAATTTTCCAGAGCTGCGCTTGCTGCCTTCTGTCGCCCCGGGTGAATATTTGCTTAGGTACATAAGGCCGATGATGGAGATAGCTGCCTAATGTTGACTGTAGATTTCAAGAGAAAGTACGTCATAGACATGGCAACAGCACCTGGTAATGTGAGTCAACATAGTCCCGTGTCACATGTATCTCCTACAGAGTCATTGCTTAGGAACCCCCAATGTAATATTGCAAATTGTATGGCGGCTCCCTACTGCCCGCTCCTACTGAGCAACCAGCCCAGGTCACATACCCTAGGAGGAACCAATGGTGCATAACCCAGCCGAGCCAGAGAATTATAAGGAGAATGATACTAGTCTAAGGTCAGGTTACTGGTCAAAACCTGCACAGAGAGAAATGACAAAGGTCAGCTCTTAGGGACAGCCTTTAGTAATCAATTTTGCTATCTAATTGGCTTGCTTAGGTTACTCTAATCACCAGACAAGCAAATATTGGCTTTGTTTTGTTTCTTTGGATATCAATCACAAATGACAATCCGTATAGGCCTCCTTATATGTGGGAGCACTAAGCAGTCAAGAGCTTAATCCTCATCATCGGAGGGTCAATGCAGATAAGGAGCCAGGGAGGGGCCCCAGTGTAAACAATCACCATGGTGACTGGGGGCAAGAAGGAGTAGGCAACATGTCTCCAATGGATGTCAGAGGTTAATGAATATAGCGATTCATTCAGCAGAAGGCAGCCTATATACACAGCTAGACACTGGCCCTGAGCAGGCATACACATGATAGATGGTATAGTAACCCGAGATACCGAGAGTGCAAAGACTATGAACAATACAGCAAGCTATATATTAATAACCCCCTTTATCTGCACAGGTTGCATAAATGACCAGCAATGATATATACCATAAATATATATATATATATATATATATATATATATAATTGCAGATGGGGGACAGAGTTAAATGTATGGAATATGCTCCAAAATGGTATTTTTTTTTCCCATGCAAATAAAAGCCTTTTCCTTTTTGGCGAGGATGCCTACAAGGTTCTAACTGTACTGCCAAAGCACACAAACTCCAGGGCTTGGAAATAGGAAGTGAACTGCGCTATCAATTTATCAGATGAAATACAACAAATTCAGGGCTTTGCCAGCACTTGATTTCATTATTTTTGGCTCTGGGTTATCATTATCTCCTCCCCAAATTTTACTCTGTTGGGAAACAGCAGCTACAGTTGCGGCATGCACAAAAATGAAAACAATGGCAGCCAGGGCCAACTGCTCTCCAGGTTGGGGTTATGAACCACAGGCCCGGACTGACAATTTGTAGATTCTGGCATTTGCTGCTGTAAGATGCCATAGACAGTTACTATTTAGTGGGCTTGTTTGATTCCCAGTCCCTGGTTTGATTCCCAGTCCACACCTGGTTGAGTGTATCAATCTGAATGAATCACTGGACTATCCAATAGTTTTACTCTGAGCTTGGGTTACCATATGCATTGTGCATGGTTCAAATATGCTTTGGTGACTTTCTATGGTACCATTATTAAGCAATAAAGCCTTTCTCCCCCATTTGGGTAATGACATTTCAGTTCAGGTAGAGAAACGGAATTTCGGTCTGTAAAGTTAAGGTACTGGATATTTGACTTACTAGATTGTCACGCCATGCCTTTCATTGGCCACTTCGACTGGGTTTAAATAAGGCTAAGAACCTTAAGAAATCATTCATCCACACCTTGAAAAGGGCAGTCCTAAAATGTTGAGGGGCCTGGGGCAAGCATTGCTAGTGAAGTGAAAAAAGCAAGAGATCCTGCATTAACGCCAGCCCCTCTACTGCCCTTTAAAGAGCAGGAACCAGGACAACTGCCCCCATTTACCACTATCTGCTTGTGGTTTATTATAAAGATATGCTTTTTTTGGCCAAAAGTCACACAAAAGCACTGCTAGAGTAGTATGTGGCTGGCACAGCTGCCCAGGCATACAAACTGCTAAATTAATAGCGTTAATAAGTAATATTATATTGTTATGCTGGAAAGTTCCCCCTATTCTTTATAATTATAAACATTCATATCTCTTTCCTGGAACTCATTTCAGAGCTGCTGAACTGCTTTATATTCCCAACTTGCTTCTTTTTTGTTTCCATGACTCGCTGACATTCTATTATGGCCTTTGTGACAGTTCACCCGGCATGATCTCTTCCCATTTCTGATAAGTCCAGCGCTGCCATGCACTCAGCTAATGCATCTCCCCAGCCCCGGCCAAGCCTGATAGGCTTTTTCTCTATCTTTAGCTTGGCCTCAGGTTATCTTCTATGCAGGGAACAGGTGGCGGAGCAGCCAGTCAGTGGGACGATGGGAGCAATGCAGTACAGTTAATCGCCTCCATAAGTCACTGTCTATTCATGTAGGAAAATATGCTGATCAATTTTTGTTGAGATCCAAATGAAAATAAGGGTCCTGAGACCGCTTTCATTTTAACCTCGCCAAGGTAAAGTGAAATAGCCTTAATGCCATTGACCTCAATGAACCATATTATCTTGAATATGATGAACTTGTAATACTTATTCAGTTTTGCCCACTTGTGTCCTATAGAGAATGCTGCAATAGGATAATACCACTATAATATATAAAGCTAATGATCACACAGCATCCCAGTAGATTTCCTTACCAAGTACAAGCACTTGATTGGTCACAAAACAGGGTGCAGTTTTAATCAGCATCTCAGCAGCTGCCAGTTTCACCTCAGTCTGGAGCTCATCTTCACAGAACTGACCCACCAGCGCAGCCCAGTGCTTTAACTCTGATCCAACATCCTGCAATAGAACATATAACATAATCTGATTGGTCATTGGTCTAGCACAGACAAACAAAACAAACATGAGAAAACATTACCGGGATAAACCAAAGCACAAACTTCAAAATTTAAGAAGGGAGATGAAGAACTGTCATTGCTTCAGTGGACAAAGTGGCTGATGATTTCCCATGTACAACATCTTACTATCTGGCACTCAAAGCAATGGCTCTCTAGGGCAAAGTAAATCATGGTGCTCAATGTCCCAACAAAATCTCATCTTTATTGTTAGTTCTGACGTGCTTTACAGAGATTATAAATTATTCACACCAGTCCCTGCTCCATTGAACAAACCAAGGCCCCTATCACTTTGTCATAATGGGAATCCTCCTATGGGTCAGTACATATTGCTTGATACCTTCTTCCCGACTCTCTGTACATCTGGCTTTGTGGTAGATGGCAGACAGCCTTGTGCCTGTTGGCACTTACCCCTGTTGCCTTTCTGGTTGCTCACATCAGCTCTCTGGTGGTGTGTGGACCTAGTGATACCATCACCTATTTACAGTAAGCTTGTGTAATGCACCTAAAAATGGGGTGGTGATATGGACAACTGTTGCCATAATGCCATCCAACTTACATACTTGTAGGATACTTCTGGGCTTTCTATGTGTGCTCCTGGATTTTTTTTACCCAGCCTGACCCTGTAGTCTCCCTGTTGCTTACTTGTTGGTCACACCTGGTGCAACCTTCTGGCTGCTCCTAACTTTTAGATACTATCATATTTGTTTTCACTACAATCTGGCACTCCTATAGACCAATGAGAGGTACCTCACTCTGTAAATTAAATTATAGTGTCGACCAGTTGGCCTTCTTGATGTCCTTCCCATTTGACTGGCTAGTAACAATTTTCATTGGAAGATATGGAAGCATTACCTTCCCTACAGAACACAATGAAACCAAAATGGAGAGATTACATATTTGGCCTTCCATATGTGGCTGATTCAGTTGTTTACCACACAGACAGCCTGCTCAGACCCACCTGAAGATGACTAGTCAAAGGCAATGAGATTTTCCAATCCTCACACTTGATATATGCTCAAATCCCAATTGCATATTTATTGACGCCATTGTTAAGATGACCATACACAAGCAGATCCGCTCTTTTGGCAAGGTCACTGAATAAGAGCCTCTGGGCCTGATTTGGCCACCCAGGTGCTTGACCAAACTATATGATACAGGGGGTCCTACTGAGACCTGTTGGATGAAGATGCGCTCCTGTGGGATTTGCAAACTTGCCCAATTGATATTTGCTCGATTTTGCCTATATGTCTAGTTGGTCCCCATACACAGGCCAATAAGCTGCCCACTTGGTCTGGAGGTACCAAGTCAGCAGATTTTATCGACCTGTGTGTCAGTGTGTCACCAGTTTTATCTTCTATATCAGTGATCCCCAACCAGTGGCTCATGAGCAACATGTTGCTCCCCAACCCCTTGGATGTTGCTCTCAGTGCCCCCAAACCAGGGAGTTATTTTTGAATTCCTGACTTGGGGGCAAGTTTTGGTTGAATAAAAACAAGATTTCCTACCAAATAAAGCCCCTGTAAGCTGATAGGGTGCATAGAGGCTGCCTAATAGCCAATTTTATCCCTTATTTGGCTCCTCCATGAACTTTTATGGTGCTTGTGTTGCTCTCCAAGTCTTTTTACATTTGACTGTGGCTCACGAGTAAGAAAGGTTGGGGATCCCTGGTCTATATGGCCAACAGGCTGCCAACTCAGTAATTAATTTTGGCCTGTGTATAGCCAAATATCTTTATACTTATTTATTCACCTCTATCTTAGACAAAGACTGAAAATATAAAGTGAGGAGTTAGCGTTCCTTAATCATGACATTTCATTGCATGGCTCTTGTTGTATAAACATTTATCAAGAACTATAAACTATTTGAAAAGAGCAAGAACCCAACGTAGTTAAAATCCTTTGGAGACTTGAGGAATAATTTTCCAGTTAGACATAAAGAAAAGTCAGAAGGCAAAGCCTTACCTCTTGGGCCTTGGCTACGAGAGCGCTGAGCAGCTCAGAGGAAAGTCTAAGGGCTGAACTCTGGATTTCCACACTGGAAAAAAAAAAGGTGGGAATACTAAATACACGAGAAATGGCAGTGTTTCAAACTGCTCCGTGTCTCAAGGCTCGTGTTAACCTCGCTTGACAGCTAATACTGAAATGCTTTCTCACTTGCTGAACACATTTGTACATTGTTAGAGGAAGCCAGCATGAAACACAAACCAAATTGGATCCAGCATGAACGTGCAACACCTGAATATACATTCATGGGAGACAACAGTTGTTTTTGGTTATTCAGGTCTCAGGCGGCGGGATTTTATGAATATGGAATTGTTCGTGCCGGACTCCGCCGGCCAGCTCCTGCTTATTATCCACTGCACACGGCTTTAATATCTCCCACTGCACTCGGCTTTAATATGGCACCATGCTGTACGGCACATGTGTTACAGTTATGCGACCCGGCTGTGATCTTCAGCATGCGATGTTGCTGCACTATAACCCCAAGCGTTACTATAGCTGCAAGCAGAAAGAAGTCTGTTGTGTCTGATATTACTGCAGCCTTCGGATCATTCTACCTAAGGGAAACCATTGTCAACAAGATGCGGGAGGGTGTAGATTTGCACTGAATGGCTACATTGGATCTAAGGCTGCCTGAACCTGAAAATGCAGCCTGACGTTTACGTGAATGAAATGTTTTCACTAGCAGTGACAGGCCTATCATCATATAATGGTTAGGAATGTTGGGAAAAATGTCCTCGCTAGAATAAATTTTGAAGGTGGATGATCGGTGGAACAGATTTAATTGCCCAATTTCCAACATCCCCCTTCATTTTTTATATATAAGTCCTTAGATGCTGGCAAAATTACCGAACATATGAAATGCTAACTGGGAAGCCAAGACTGCTGTAACTCCGCACAAATCATTTAGTCTATGGCAGGGGTTGTCCAACAGTTCCAGCTCCACCGTGGAGCTCTAACCTCTGGTCAGCTCCCCCACTTAGCAAATTATATGGTTTAGAGATATATACAAATATTGGTGTATTAATCATTTAGCCATAGTTCCAAGAATATACAACACATCACCCCAAGTTTCACCCTAACTGACCTTTCAGCTGGGCTTTAAAGGGGAACTCTGGCTAAAATCAAAATTTGTTAAAGAGCTACACACAACACAGAAACCCCTAATATCCCTATCACTCTAATCTGTTCCTTGTATGTAAGAATAAATACAATTTTATATACGGAAATCCAGCTGCAAAACTGTTCTTCTCTTTCTGCATCATTTGAAATCCTGGCAGGGGAGGAGGGACTAAAACATTGATGTTACAAATTGTAACAACTTCTCCACAGCTTACAGACAGCATGCAGGAACTACATAACCCACAATGCATTGCACTGTGATGTTCCTTTCCTTATTGACATCACATGTGCAGGGAATTGTGGGATTGGGAGGATGCAGGCTGAAGGCAGGCTGAGGGACAGGCGACTACTGTTACATTTTATTTGAGTCACAAAGTAGTCAGCCAGATCAGCAGGGGAACAGGGGGCGGGGCTTAGGGAATTGTTCCAAACCATATTATTGCATTAAACATCATGAAAAGGCTGCATATTTTTTAATTGATGTATATTGCAATGTTCCTTGAAATTATGTTTTCCTTTCTTAAAAGCTCAAGTTGTGTTTGGGTGGAGTTTCACCTTAAGTGAATCAAGGAGAGCGAATAGACATTCTCCCCAAAATCTCACTGTTAATGTTTTCATCTTTTGATTAATAAGCCAATTCCTCCCCACCTCTGCCAGACTGTCACTGTCCCTGACCCACCGGGAAGGCCAGACACACACAGGCACACCGGCCTCTCTCTAGTTGGCAAGGGTGTAACAACAGGAGTCTAAGGTTTTCAGGGCCCGGCACAGGTTCTGAATGTTGTAGTTTCCATACAAGTGAAAATCAGGTCACTGTCTTAAATGTTTAGGCCTGTGGGGCCCATTAACTAAACTTATGACACAAAGCAGAGTTGTTGCTTCTCATATAGAACTTTAGTATATTAATAATGTGTGACAGTAAGTTCCCTACAGAACAATGAAAAGTGACCTATTCAATATTATGTTTCCAACATGTAGGGCTCACATATCCACTGGGGAAAGCACTTTGCACTTTGCTGAATTTAAGGGTACAGTCCCTGAATGCAGGGAGGCCAAACTCAGGAATTTCCAGCTGTTGCTCTCAGCAGCTGGAGGCCTGGATGTTGGACATCACTGCTGAATTACTGCAAGTCATAGAATCTGTAAGCAATTCCCTCTGTTTAAAAAAATAAATAAATAAACAATGCCCTGGTCATGTTTTATGGCAGACTTTGCTAATAGGGTCACACTGATAGTGCCAATGAACATGATCAATTGGCCTTTGCCTGAAAGATCCAGTAGTGATAAGAAAGATCAACAAATAGAAAAAGCAAGATCCATGTGTCTTAATATTGGAGTCATGGGACCAAGGAACAACAAGCTTTGTTTATTCAAATGTAAGCCGGCCACACAGGCTGACTTGGGACATGTTAAGGCAGCTATACACAGGTCAGATAAGTAACTTCTCTGCCCGACTGGCCCAGGGAGCACATACATACACCATGCTATTGTTCCAATCTTTCGTGCAAAACTCAGACCCATGGAGTGGCTAAATGGGGTTTACAGCAGACACAATTGTGTAATGATTTTGGTGCATATGTGTAAGTGTGAGTAAAGCAATTTCGTTTTAGGAGAACTATAGCAGGAAGAAGAAACAAGATACGCAACAGAACTGGGGCAATGGGAGCATCCAATTGAGACTTAATGATAATAATAATAAATTCTTTATCAGGCTGGTGGCAATTGTGTATCCCTTGCACTTCCTTGTTACCAGAGATATTTCCTTGTGATTACTCTGTTTCCTCAGTGGGACGAGTTGCTGATGGACCAGTGATAGCATTCCCTTATAACAGTGCAGCCTATCATATCCCAGCTGTCTGCAAAACAGATCTGCTACCACTCTTGCCCTTTGTAGTCTAATCTCCAGAGCAGCAGACAACAGACAGTAGAAGGGTAAAAAAAATTGCTGATTGGTAATGTGAATTGAGTAGATTGAGCTAGTTGCTGTGTAAGCATTTGCCATTGGTCTCTACTCTATGAGGGACCAAACAGCCAAATACTGGTTCTGATAAAGTGCAAATTATATGTGGTTACACCATTATATTATTTCCAGGAGGAAATGGAGGCTTGGAAAGCAGATAGGGTTGGAGATTTCTACAAAGTTGGTGGACTTATGGATGGATCTAGAACAGCTTCAGCTTAATTTGGGTGCCTCGGGTATGCGACCAAAGTTTCCACAATTTTCTCTGGACAGTGCTTCCATATATGGATGCCTCCACTCTCATCCACACACACAATATAGTCTTAAGCTGGCCACATGATCTGACACTACCGTATGAAAGGAGTCATGCAATATTCAGTATGAGCATGGTGGGCCTTGGACCAATATGAATACAGATCAGTTGGTGAGTTGTGCATGTTTGGAAATTTTACCTGTTGATGCACCATATATGCAAGTGCATTGTGCAATAGCTCCTCCATATTGTCTGAACCCTCAGAACAATAAGGGCCTCCCCTTTGTACCCCTACAAAGAACAGGCCCTGTAGACCGTTAACTTTTTTAGTATGATGTAGATATTGATAATCTAGTATAATTTGCAGTTGTTCATTTTTTTTGTGGGTTTTTTCAGTAATTTAGCTTTTTGTTCAGTAACCAGGCAGTGATTGGATGTTAACGAAAACGTGAATCATCCCTTTAGGGTAAAGACACATGGAGCTACTAGTAGCAGCTACTTGTCGTGGCTACTAAAATAGACAATGCTGATCATTTACTGATAATTGTCTCTACGTGTGTTTTAGCAGAGGCAATTCTCAGTATTGTCTATGGCAGGGGATTTTCTGGCATTTAGTAGCCATGAAAAAGTAGCTGCTTCTAGTAGCGCTGTGTGTCTTCACCTTTAAAGTCAGCATGAGCAGAGGGCTGGAGATACCTGGTGCCATATTTATAGTGAATGTCACAGTAATTATTTATAATGTTCTTTCCTATTGATTGTAAACGGTTTGTCTTCATGTCTTGAGGAAAAATCTTGCAAAGTTTTCCAAAATGTAAAATAGAACAACAATGGCTTTTTCAGTGACCAGTAATAATTAACCGTTAGTTCAAGGGATATAAGGGAGAGGAGGTTTGTAGCCTCCCTAGCACCCAAGGGTTAATCCATCCTCTCCTGACGGTTACATAGGTTACACTTCTCCAGTTATTCACTTTATTTTCAAAGGGAAATATTCCTTTTAATCACAGCACCAGAAAGGCTGAAAGGCACTAAATGTCTGCCAGCAGAATATTTACAGCAACGCCTTTCGATCTGGACTTCTTCTAATCCACCAGGGTTGTCTAATAAATTGAATTGGGAGTAGATAAGAGCAGGGATGTTTATTTTGCAATGGGCCTCACACTCAAACAGCAAACGCACAAAGCACATTAACTCGTCCAGTGAGAGCATTTTGCCAGTACGTGGCTACAGCGGAACCTAATGGGATGGGGCTGCCATTGGCAACCAACTACGAGCAGGACCTGATGGGATGAGGCTGCCATTGGCAACCAACAACGAGCAGGGCCTAATGGGGTGAGGTTATCTCTCTCTAGGTGATGACGTTCTTGTAAAAGATGCATTATTCCAAAATTCTAACAGAACACTTATTGAAATGTTCTTCACTGATGTTTCTGGGCTACGGCACAATCACAGTTCATTGTTTTCTAATGACTGTAGTGGCCCGTGATTACCAAAGGACAATTTAAAGACCACTGTGCTTTTCCAAACTCTTTTTTCTAGCTCTCGTGCACCGGCTGCAGGATTCCATTAAGGATTTGGCCCAGTGACAACATTTATTTCAGGCTTTACGAATGTCATAACAGAAAAGTCATGCTCCTATGGCTTTTAAACTTAGAAACTGGTCAGTAACCCCCATTAACTCCCCCGTCCCATTTGCATCAGTATACATACCTGTGACTTGCTGTAGATGCAAGCTTTAGAACCCTAACCAGCAAATCCTTTGGCTCTGTCTGGAGATGTTTCATTTTCAGCAGAAGTTCTTCAGCTCCTATTTTATAATAGAGGGTCAGCACCTGCATATTATTTAGGGAAAGTGCAATTATTAGTCTGTTCTAAAGAACCCATTTAAGGTGTGTTTAAGGGGATTTTGTAAATCTGAATAATAAATAGAACATTTCTTTATAGCACAACATTACATAGTATAGTTAGTTACATAGTTACATAGGGTTGAAAAAAGACCAGTGTCCATCAAGTTCAACCCATCCAAGTAAACCCAGCACACCCAACCCACACCTACCAATCTATACACTCACATACATAAACTATAAATACAACCACTAGTACTAACTGTAGATATTAGTATCACAATAGCCTTGGATATTCTGATTGATCAAGAACTCATCCAGGCCCCTCTTATAGGCACTAACAGAATCTGCCATTACCCCATCACTAGGAAGGGCATTCCATAACCTCACTGCCCTCACTGTGAAAAACCACCTACGCTGCTTCAAATGGAAGCTCCTTTCCTCTAATCTAAAGGGGGGGCCTCTGGTGCGCTGATTGTTTTTATGGGAAAAAAGAACATCCCCCAACTGCCTATAATCCCCTCTAATGTACTTGTACAGAGTAATCATGTCCCCTCGCAAGCGCCTCTTTTCCAGAGAAAACAACCCCAACCTCGACAGTCTAACCTCATAGTTTAACCCTTCCATCCACTTTACCAGTTTAGTTGCAGTCTCTGCACTCTCTCCAGCTCATTAATATCCTTCTTAAGGACTGGAGCCCAAAACTGCCCCCCATACTCAAGGTGAGGCCTTACCAGGGACCTATAAAGGGGCAAAATTATGTTCTCATCCCTTGAGTCAATGCCCTTTTTTATACAAGACAGCACTTTATTTGCTTTAGTAGCCACAGAATGACACTGCCTGGAATTAGACAACTTGTTATCAACAAAAACCCCCAGATCCTTCTCCATTAAGGATACCCCCAACACACTACCATTCAGTAGATAGTTTGCGTTTATATTATTTCTACCAAAGTGCATAACTTTGCACTTATCAACATTGAACCTCATTTCCCAGTTTGCTGCCCAGTTTTCCAATTTTGTCAAATCGCTCTGCAAAGCGGCAGCATCCTGCATGGAACTTATAGTTTTGCACAATTTAGTGTCATCAGCAAAAATAGAAACAGTACTGTCTATGCCCACCTCCAGGTCATTAATAAACAAGTTAAAAAGCAAAGGACCAAGGACTGACCCCTGCGGTACGCCACTAACCACACTGGCCCAATTAGAAAATGTTCCATTTACCACCACTCTTTGTACTCTATCCTTCAGCCAGTTCTCTATCCAATTACAAATATTATGTTCTAGGCCAATATTCCTTAATTTGATCATTAACCTTCTGTGAGGTACTGTATCAAACGCTTTAGCAAAGTCCAAGTAGATGACATCAACTGCCATTCCAGCATCAAGGTTCCTGCTCACCTCCTCATAAAAGGCGACTAAATTAGTCTGGCAAGATCTGTTACGCATAAAACCATGCTGGCACAAACTAATAGTATTGTGAACTGCAATGTATTCAAGTACCCTATCCCTTATTACCCCTTCCAAAATTTTTCCTACTACTGATGTCAGACTAACAGGCCTATAGATTTCAGGCTGAGAACGGGATCCCTTTTTAAATAACGGCACCACATTAGCAATCCGCCAGTCTCTCGGCACCATGCCAGACCTCAATGAATCCTGAAAAATTAAGTGAAGAGGTTTGGCAATCACATTGAGGGAATCTAAGAGGTGGAACATATAGGATGGGCAGAAACAAGCTTCACAAACCAACGTGCATGTTGCCCATGTCTTTACCTGGCACAGGCATTCAGGGTTTCGTTCCACTGATATCATCTCAAAGAGCGTTTTCTCGGCTTTAGAAGTTAAATAGTTCCTGGTTTCTTCCGCACATGTATCACTCCATTTGGACAATGACTCGAGCACCAACAACCGCACTTCAGGGAAATCCGACCTCAGCAATGTTTCCAGCAATTGGGATGGGCACACAGTGCTTCCCGCATCAGTGTCTGGCCCCCCAAGCTTGGCATTCAAGGTCAGCACAGATAGAACAAGGCGTGCCATGCTCTGCGCATACTGAACCAGTCCGGGAATAGCTGATGCGTGGGGCACAACTTCTGACAGGTCACACTCGATAATAGTGCATATGTCACTGTAGAAGCTGGAAAACTCTGCAGAGAAATATAGAATATATGAAAAGCAATATATTAAAAACATCAAAGGGGGGCATCAAAGGTAGAGCTCAAATCCACCTGAGCAAAGTTGCATATTTGAAGGGGTGGGGGGGAAGTAAAAAAATATCAGTATTGGTAACACTATGGTTCCCCTCCAGATCAGTAAGGAACTGCTGCAGGGAACAGCCAACCCTGTACAGATATGGGATCCCTTATCCGGAAACCCATTATCCAGAAATCTCCAAATTACAGAAAGCCTTTCTCCCATAGACTCCATTATAACCAAATAATTCAGAATTTTAAAACTGATTTCCTTTTTCTCTATAGTCATAAAACAGTACCTTGTAATTGATCCCAACTAAGATATAATTACCCCTTATTGGGGGCAAAACAGCCCTATTGGGTTTATTTCATGGTTAAATGATTCCCCTTTTCTCTGTAATAATAAAACAGTTCCTGTACTTGATCCCAACTAAGATATAATTACCCCTTATTGGGGGCAGAACAGCCCTATTGGGTTTATTTAATGGTTAAATGATTCCCTTTTCTCTGTAATAATAAAACAGTACCTGTACTTGATCCCAACTAAGATATAATTACCCCTTATTGGATGCAAAACAATTTGGTTTAACTAATGTTTTTTTTTTATTTTTTAGTAGACTTAAGGTAGGAGATCCAAATTACGGAATACCTATATACCTATACCTACCCCTTATACCTATAGTTAATTACTGCTCTCCAACAGGTGCTCTCTGTACCTTGTGGATAAGTTCTAAAGGAGATGCAGAAGCTCCACTGAAATGAGATGCCCCTTGAGCTCTCAAAGGGAGATATATCCTTTTGACAAATGACAGAGATAATTTAATCTTTTAGACAACAGTTGGCACTCAGTGAGACAGAACAAGCCCCAGGCTAATCCTACCTCTGTTGCACAGAGAACAAAGCAGTGATTTTGTATAAATGACAGTATCCCTTTGAAGGTGGAAAATGTGCCCAGATTTGGTCAGGGGTGCCATTTATATTGCATGAATTAGTGAGCGGAGTTGCGGCGTGTACTCCTGTTTGGGCTGTAGGCCTGAACAAATCGAACATGGTGCTCCAACCCATGGATCACAGCACCATGAAAACAACATTGATTTTTCATTATCCCAAGCCCAACGTGATGCCTGCAGCTGGAGCTAAAAACAATGTCAGAATACGACATGGCCAGTTCCAGGAGGGAGGAGAACTCATAAGAAACTTCAAGAAGAACATAGTGGGCTGAGTGTTGTAAATGGTACTAACATGCAAAAAATCTCAGCTACTTCAGAAGTGATTACTCCATATATTCCCAGCACAGCACTATACACTCTTGTGAATCTACCATCTGTCATCTCTTTTGGTGCACAGTGATAACCATTTGCACCAGGCAGACAGCTATTACATTCATAGGTGGATCAGCACCATCAGTTTGGAGCCTTTCTACACCTACTATTTTACTGCACCAAACTCCTTGCCTCTAGGAAAGAAGTGGGAGCATCTCAGACTGTCTCTGTGTATCTTACTGAATTGACAGGGGGATGCTGCAAACCTGATGCTCACTACACTGTCTGCATTGTTTTAAAGGGCATGAAATGCTTATTTTGGGCATTGAAACTAAACTATAATGACACAGACCAACAAGAGAACAAAGTTTATCAGGAAAATGAAAGGGGGTTAAAGAAATACTGCAGGACTAGTCAGTTTATAAGTAATAACCTGAACATCAAAGATCCCCAAGAGACCAGGCCTGTGGGCCTTTCTTCAAGAGCCCTGCCAGACCAAAAGCTAGAGATAACCTCTTCTGACACTGGTAGCTCTGTATGTGATTTTAACCCCCATCTGGCTGTTGTCAACAAATGGTAGATAGGGACACTATAAACCTATCATTGTAAATCAGGCAGCCCAAACCTGCATTCCTCCAGCCTTTGCTGAACTAAGCTCCCCTTCCACCCAGCATTTACAGGGAACCATAAAGACTAGGATACCACGGATCTGACACCCTTTATGCCACGCACGCGCATAGAATTCATAACTGTAAACGCAGCGATTTTTGATCTTTCGTGTGACGTTCAGGGCTGAGTCAGATAAGGAGGTGGAAACAACAGGAATTCTACCTCCTTCTGCCGATTCAGCCCTGAACATAGATTTTGCTCTGGCGCCGTTGAAGATCAAAATCTTCTAACCTGCCCGATCAACGAGCCGACCGTTATCCGCAGCCTTTTGCAATATCCGTTGCCTCATCGAGCCGCCATACACGCACCGAATATCGTACGAAACCATTGGTGCGTGTATGGCCAGCTTAAGTCACTGGGCCTCGCAATTCTTTTAAGGACCCCACCCCATGATCTGTTTGCAAATGCAAAACTAAAGCAACTTATTAGCTCCCAAGGCATCTGAACTCCCCAGCAGCCATTCATGCCACTTTTGCTATACACAGTACCACTACCATTTGTATTTCTGCCATTATCTTTGTTTTTCTTTGCCTTGTGTATTATTACAGGTACCCTGCATGGTCAAAGGTATGCAGACAAGCCTTTTAATTAAGCAACATACATCATCATTGCCATTACACCATTCAATTCTTGACAATTCAGTGTATTCTACTTTGTAGCAACAGTTATTATATTATAATAATACTCCCATACACAAAAGGTTCTTACACAATAGGGAGAGGAAGAACTTGACTGGCCTGCACAGAGCCCTGTCCAAAACCCAACTGAGCACCTGGGGTGTGGGATGAACTACAAAACCAATGAAATCCAGGCCTGAACCCCATCACCAGTTCCCAGCCCCCTTCGTAATACATAGAGGTAAATCCCACTGACTATGTTCCAACATCTAGCGGAAAGCCTCTCCTAAGAGCAGAAGATGATGTTGGACAGGAAGGTGTCCATATATCACAGGAAGGTGTCCGTATAATGCAATTATAAAAGGAAAATGTATAACAATTTACCTTTTGCTTTGTTTTCTCTAAATGTTACTGGATTTGTAAGCCTCTAGCTGCCTAGCCAAAACCTTCCTCCTCTCCTCCCAGTGTGACCAAATGAAGAATGTTTGTACAGGTATAGGACCCATATATTATATGCTCCGGACCCAGGGTATTCCGGATAAGGGGTCTTTCTGTAATTTGGAACTCTATACCTTAAGTCTACTAAAAAATCAATAAAACATTATTTAAACCCCATAGGATTGTTTTGCATCCAATAAGGATTATTTATACCTTAGTTGGGATCAATTAAAATGTACTGTTTTATTATTATAGAGAAAAGGGAATCATTTAACCATGAAATAAACCCAATAGGGCTGTTCTGCCCCCAATAAGGGGTAATTATATCTTAGTTGGGATCAAGTACAGGTACTGTTTTATTATTACAGAGAAAAGGGAATCATTTAACCATTAAATAAACCCAATAGGGCTGTTCTGCCCCCAATAAGGGGTAATTATATCTTAGTTGGGATCAAGTACAGGTACTGTTTTATTATTACAGGGAAAAGGGAATCATTTAACCATTAAATAAACCCAATAGGGCTGTTCTGCCCCCAATAAGGGGTAATTATATCTTAGTTGAGATCAAGTACAGGTAGTGTTTTATTATTACAGAGAAAAGGGAAATCAGTTTCAAAATTCTATATTATTTGATTAAAATGGAGTCTATGGGGGACAGGCTTTCCGTAATTCGGACCTTTCTGGATAATGGGTTTCCGGATTAGGGATCCCATACCTGTACTAACTCCACCTATGACTATGCCCTTATTCATTAATGTATATTTAAGGTAAAAAAAACCCTAAATGTAAACTTTGATTGTGCATAACGGATATTTACTTTTTTTTTTATTAGTAATTGAATTTTTATATAACCAATCTACTCGGTTTTAAAAGGGTTCTCAAAAGCCGCTGATTGTGATGATAGCGCTCTCTCAGCAGATGCCAAATACCTTCCTAAATTAGAATGATTTAAGGAACATTTACAAAGTGTCCCGTTAGCATTTGCTGGATGTTATTGGGCTAAAGAACACATTTTATCTGGGCAGAAACTAGATAGCGGCTTTAAAACACATTGAGGTCGGCCCCTAGAGGAGCATATTGGTTTCCAACGCATTTCACCAGTGCTTAGGAAATTCTTCCAAGTCCCAAGCGAATGTCAGTTTACAGATCTGATTTTGGGATAAATGCTTCCATATTTTCTAGATTATGGCTGTAACCAGACTTGACGTGACTGGGACTGATATCAGTGACTGCTGTATAGAGTAAGAAATTTTAAGGGCTCAGCTATTTTGCCTTTCACGCATGAATACTTCTATTCTTGTTGCAGATGCTGACTGTTACAGGATCACTTTCTGTAATACACTTCACACACTCATACTTGCACAAAATATACAATTCCAACTTTAATTCCAACATCAATGATTTGCTTTTTTATCTTTTCCAATTCAGGGTTTATACAAGTTCTCTTTTTCATAGTTTGTACCTTCTGTCTCTAAAGCCGGCCATACTCGCACCAATATTATAGTACAAAACCTATGATTAAGTGTGCACGAAACGCGTCAGGCACCTTGATTTTAATGGAAGAATAAAGTTCGCTTTTTAACAGACTCCTGTGTCCGGCTGTGCTTGGAGTTCCATTACAACGATTTGATAGTACAAAACCTAGTTTCGTATGATACTCAATGCGTGTATGGTGGATCAATGAGACGACCGATACAGCAAATGCCTTGGATATTGGTCGCCGTTGAAGATGGCCAAGCAAAAAGCTGCGGTTTAGGGCTGAATCATCAGACAGGAGTAGAATTCCTATTGTTTCTACCTCCATATCCGACAATTCAGCCCTGAACATCAGTGGAAAAAAATGAAAAAAATGAAAGTGTTTTAAAGTAATTAAAATATAATGTACTGTTGCTCTGCAAAAAACTGGTGTTTTTGCTACAGAAAAGCTACTATATAAATAAGCTGCTGTGTAGCCACGGGGGCAGCCATTCAAGCTGGAAAAAAGGCACAGGTTACATAGCAGATAACTAGTAGATAAGCCCCATATAATGGGGGTTTATCTGTTATCTTCTAAGTAACCTGTGCCTTTTCTCCTTTGAATGGCTGCCCCCATGGCTACAGAGCAGCTTACTTATATAAACTATAGTAGTCTTTCTGAGGCAAACGCACCAGTTGTACCAGTGCAGGGCAACAGTACATTATATTGTTATTACTTTTATACACTTTCATTTTTTTGGTGTTACTGTTCCTTTAATGTTTCAGTTGGTCTTGTCTCTTTGCCTTTTACCATCCCCTTGTGCCTTGGGGTCTAGTTTTCTCCATTCCTATCCAGTATTTATTTTTACATGTTTTATATACCTTGTATTTAGCTCCTTCTGCTTTGGCCCACTGTGCTAGCCATTGCTTTACCCCAATTACAATCTTTCATTAGAAAATGTCCATTTCTCATAACTTATCTTTGATCTGCATCTTTTCTCCCTGATCTCTTGTGCTCACCCTTTCCTTTTGGGATCGCTCTTTAATTTTGTTATATAATTGAGTCCAGTTTAGACTTCTGGTTTCATTGTGGAGGGGTAATGTGTATATCTACACGTGACTGAGGAAAAAGTAAAATACAGAGCTTGAATGTTGGCAATTTGCTTTAGTATTTAGATTTTATCATAGTTAAGACTGTGTGGAAGACTTTCAATCCACTGAGCACAGGTATCCATATACAAAAACATGTCTGAGGCACCCATATACCCACCCTAGTCATATGTACAAAGTGTGGGACATCTGAACAACTGGTCCCAAGGCTGTACATTCAGACATTCATAATATTTGTGTGAAAAAGGTTGATTGATCCATTCATTGTATCATAAAGCCAACAAGCCAAGGCAGCAGCGGAAAAGGACAGGGAACTATGAGTAGAGCAAGAATCATATGATGAACCTGTGCCTTTTCTACCATGCTATATATGTCAACTCTGACACTACTTCAGGAATACAACATGACCATAGGGCTGATATCTAAAGAGTTTGGAAGACACTTGCTTTCCAGTAATACTTTCCATTTAACAGAATGAGGTCCCTTAAGGCCAACAGATGACAGCCCGTCTCGGTTAGTTTATAGGACCCACCACAGGGAATGATAGTTTCCGGCTGCGGACACCTGTCTCATGAATGACATAAGTGGGTCAGCAATAAAACCCTTGAAGTTGGAAGTTGGCTGCTGTGATTACTTTCTTTATGTGTGTTGTTTTACCTCCAAATAGGACAAATGCTACTCTGAGCTACAGTTGACTAAACTGTTTAATTTGTAATGACCGTGACTGCTCTGGAGCAACTCATTCTGGGCACTTGCTTTCCGTCAAGACCAAGAAGACCTGAAGTTATTTACATTAACGTTTGGGTGGATGCATTGTCTGTTTGGGGGCAGGTGTATACGTTTATAGAGTCACGCAAGCAATGACTCCTGTCTCAGCACTCGCAGGGGCCATGTCCCTTATACACCTAACATCCATATTTATTTATCTCCAACATTACACACAGGGATGTATACTATTTAAACAAACATTAGCGCAATTCACATTTACATGATAATCATTGATGGCCCCCATGAAGCAGATTAACTCAAAGAAATACTTTAATACTACATTTTTACACTTTTATCTATGTCAGTGATCCCCAATCAGGAGCAGCATGTTTCTCCCCAACCCCTTGGTTGTTGCTCCCAGTGCCTTCAAAGCAGGTGTTTATTTTTGAATTCCTTGCTTGGAGGCAACCACTTGCATAAAAAACAGGTTTACTACCAAGGGGAGCCTCCTGTAGGCTGCCAGTTGACATAGGGGCTACCAAATAGACAATAACTGCCCTTATCTGTCACCCCATAGGAACTTTTTTCACGTTTATGTTGCTCCCCAACTCTTTTTACATTTGAATGTGGCTCATGGGTTGAAAAGGTTGGGGACCCCTGCTCTATGGGAACTTAAACCCCCTGATCTATGGGAACTTACACCAAAGGTTTAAAGATCCTATCCAAAAATCAATTTGAACCCTCAGCAACATTAAAAAGTAAAGTGAATTTGGTAAAAATGTCGGGCAAAGAACAACTCGGCAGTTGTAAAATAAACAATTTTATAAACACTGGGTATATTTAAAAAAAAAAAAAACGCTGCTTGGGGTAAAACTGTGTCTATGTGCTCCCAAAAAGTATCTCCAAGACAGAGATTTGAATCTGGGCACCTATGTTGAGGCCACTGGGAGCAACATCAAAGGGGGTGGTGAGCAACATGTTACCCCCGAGGCACTGGTTGGGGATCACTGGTCTAGAGGGTCCTAAGCAATGGATGGGGGGGAATCTGGCCAGAAAGCCAAATCCAATAAGAACTGAAGAAAATGCTTATTTGCTGTTCTAGCTATTCCTGGAAGCTGAGCAAGGCTGCCATTTACGCCGGTGGGGAATATTTATTTGCATCATATTCTGGGAACTAAAGAAAAATGAATGGCCTGATAATGTTTTTGTATATTTTTGCCTTTGTTCTGAGGTAAGGGGGGCCCTATATAAAAAGCATCAAAAGAGGCTTGAATTAAAAAATCCCAATCCCATTTCTTTAAAGAAACCGAGCGGCACAATCAAGCCGTTATACACATCTTACTCTGTTTGCTTTTGTCCTCAGAAGGTCTTTGCCCCCACTGTACGGCGCTTGATAAATGAACTCCAACTGTAACGTACTCACCGAATGCCTCTACTTGTGCAAACAAATTCTAGAAAATACTTCAAACATTCCTTCTATTTGTTTATATGAAACCAAAATAACATGTAATTAGTTCTCATTGTCTTTCATTACTTATAATTGCCGAATACTGGCAAATCCAAATGAGATTATTTAATGCCGCTTTGCTGTGAAAATAAATGGTGTCCAACACATCACAATCACCTTTCATCTAATGGGTATTCCGACTGGAATTTTTTGAACTTTACTTTGAGTAAAGGGCAACTTAGGAAACCGTGCAATTAAGAGGCCAGTAATAGCAAGAGCTGAAAACACCCTGATGTACCATTAGTCTGCACAAATTTTCTGCATCATTTCTAGACAAAGTCATATTTGTACTACAAAAATGTCTGTACTTTTGCTTTGCCTGTGCCATATAAAGAAAGAGGCAACATCCACAGCATAAACTGCCCATTCATTTAGATAACGTACAATTTGTCCATCCGGTTTAGGGATTTCAGCCAGTAATACTGCAATAACATTGCAACTACTAAATAACTAGATCTGCTGTCTGTCATTTGACTCATAGCCTTGTTACTAGATCCCAAGCTGTCCTAGGAAGCGGTGTTGGCCAAACAGTACATACTGCATCCAGACTATCCATAACTGTGACAGAATGGGAAATCCCAGTGCATGCAATCCAGCAATTCAGCCAATTAGATCACACAGATAGAAACTGTGAATTTGTTAAAAAATTGGCAAATAGGCCATTCCCTATATAAGCATAACCAACCACCATGTATAGCATATAGGCCAGCCCCCATGTATAGCATACAGGCCAGCCCCCATGTATAGCATACAGGCCAGCCCCCATGTATAGCATACAGGCCAGCCCCCATGTATAGCATATAGGCCAACCCCCATGTATAGCATATAGGCCAGCCCCCATGTATAGCATTCAGGCCAACCCCCCTGTATAGCATATAGGCCAACCCCCATGTATAGCATATAGGCCAGCCACCATGTATAGCATATAGGCTAACCCCCCTGTATAGCATATAGGCCAACCCCCATGTATAGCATATAGGCTAACCCCCCTGTATAGCATATAGGCCAACCACCATGTATAGCATATAGGCCAGCCACCATGTATAGCATATAGGCCAACCACCATGTATAGCATATAGGCCAGCCACCATGTATAGCATATAGGCCAACC
Organism: Xenopus tropicalis; assembly: GCF_000004195.4. NCBI lineage: Eukaryota > Metazoa > Chordata > Amphibia > Anura > Pipidae > Xenopus > Xenopus tropicalis. The sequence continues at coordinate 18,084,999 of NC_030681.2, forward strand.
ACCATGTATAGCATATAGGCCAACCACCATGTATAGCATATAGGCTAACCCCCATGTATAGCATATAGGCCAGTCACCATGTATAGCATATAGGCCAACCACCATGTATAGCATATAGGCCAGCCCCCATGTATAGCATTCAGGCCAACCCCCCTGTATAGCATATAGGCCAACCCCCATGTATAGCATATAGGCCAGCCACCATGTATAGCATATAGGCTAACCCCCCTGTATAGCATATAGGCCAACCCCCATGTATAGCATATAGGCTAACCCCCCTGTATAGCATATAGGCCAACCCCCATGTATAGCATATAGGCCAGTCACCATGTATAGCATATAGGCCAACCACCATGTATAGCATATAGGCCAACCACCATGTATAGCATATAGGCCAACCACCATGTATAGCATATAGGCCAACCACCATGTATAGCATATAGGCTAACCCCCATGTATAGCATATAGGCCAGTCACCATGTATAGCATATAGGCCAACCACCATGTATAGCATATAGGCCAATCACCATGTATAGCATATAGGCCAGTCACCATGTATAGCATATAGGCCAACCACCATGTATAGCATATAGGCCAACCACCATGTATAGCATATAGGCCAACCCCCATGTATAGCATATAGGCCAATCACCATGTATAGCATATAGGCCAGTCACCATGTATAGCATATAGGCCAACCACCATGTATAGCATATAGGCCAACCACCATGTATAGCATATAGGCCAACCCCCATGTATAGCATATAGGCCAATCACCATGTATAGCATATAGGCCAGTCACCATGTATAGCATATAGGCCAACCACCATGTATAGCATATAGGCCAACCACCATGTATAGCATATAGGCCAACCACCATGTATAGCATATAGGCCAACCACCATGTATAGCATATAGGCCAGCCCCCATGAATAGCAAATAGGCCAACCCCCCTGTATAGCATATAGGCCAACCCCCATGTATAGCATATAGGCCAACCCCCATGTATAGCATATAGGCCAACCCCCATGTATAGCATATAGGCCAGTCACCATGTACAGCAAATAGGCCAACCACAATGTATAGAATATAAGCCAATCCCCATGTATAGGGTATATGACAAACACAATGTATAGAATATAAGCCAATCCCCATGTATAGCATATCCCTGTAGCCTATGTGTGAATTACCTTCATGCCTCAGCTGCACCTAAATTCCCACTGTCTAGGAACCTGCAACCAGTAAAGCTAGAGAAATCCTGTGTTTAAACTTTGCACTTCCATTCAAGAAGTTTCCCCATTTTCCCATCTCTCTGCTAATTCTCTCCTCCCAATCAATGAGCCTCAGTCAGTCTGCACCAAAGTCATGGGACTGCGCTGGTTTGCGTTGCCCATTCCATATGCTGTTTTGTCATCTGTCAACAACAACTTATCTTAAGTACTGGTAAATGGCTTTATTTTCGACACTAAACATCTCTTCATCTGTCTTTCAATTACAGGAACAGTCTTCCAGAAACAAAATCCCAAGGAATTTATTGGTGTTCTGTTGTCTGTAGCTAAACACTATAAAACCATAAAGCTGTCCTGTCCCTCAGAAGCCAGCTCGGAGCACATGGTGGAAATCAGTTGAATCTGACGGGACATACCAAGGAATGGTATGGAATCCTTTCTTGAAAGGCGACGCACCTAATACATTTTGAAATGCATCTTCCATTTACCTTGTATCAGATAAGCATGATGGCGTAATGTCTAGTAACACATAGGAGGGTTGGAATGCAAGACCCAAGGGGTAGGGGGTCTCCTTATTCCTATTTCTCTTGCCATAAGGCATTAATCTTTGTAACTGTGTATATTTTTCTTTTAACTAATTGCAGTGTTTCTTCTATTAATCTATGATAAAACATGTAGCACAGCACATATCTAGATATACATACATCAGTGCGGGCAGCTTTTATCAGCAGCGGTATCCTAGCAATAAAACATTGCAATCTATATTAATTTTAGCAATGCCCCCATCGCATAAGATTAATGGAAAACCCTATTTCAGCTTTTGGTGAGGTCACTAAATGTGCGTATCTTTTTCTGATTCTGTTTGGACCTCGGGCCAAATAATCGGATCACGTTGACGGGATGCAGGCTGTTGTGATGAGGACCACATCAACGCACTTATGCACTCCTCGTCCCGTCTGGATTTTTAAACCTGCCTGATCGATATCTAGCCAAAAAATCAGACAGATGTCAGCCAGGCAGGCCAGTTGGCAGTTATCGGCCCATATATGGATACCTTTAAAGGAGAAGGAAAGGTAAGTAAGCTTTATCAGAAAGGCCTATTCAAATACAGCCCATAAGCACTCACAGAAATGCTGCACTTCCTTTCAAAAGATACAGGATTTCTTGTCTGTTTTCCTGTGCCAGAGACACGCAGCTCTCTCCTCTCTCCTGCTCCCCCCTCCCTCAAGAATGCTAAGAACTCCCTCCCCCCCCCTTAGGAATGTGGATCTGAGCCAATCAGCAGGAAGCTTCCTCATAGTCTTACTAACTGAGCATGTACACAGGTCTTGGTCTCGGTGCAGGAGCAAGGCATTATGGGAACTTTCTTTACAGAGCTCAGCGTTTTTTTTCCTATGAGGCTTCTGATCATCTGAATGGGAGAAATATGGGGAGACTTAAGGGCACTATTGAGAGAACTGAAGGTATGCCTGCAGCTTGAGATTAACTCTTTATTAGCCTTTCCTTCTCCTTTAGGCTGCCAAAAAAACTCTTAAATCTAGGTGTTTTATCTTATAACTGAATGGATACTTGGTCATACTGGCTAAATGGGCTGGTCCTGTACAGTAACTGATTGGCCCAAGGGAAAGATGTCATACAGGGGGCATATTATGTTCTTTTAAACCAGGGGTCCCCAATATTTTTTACCTGTGAGCCACACTTAAATGTAAAAAAAAGTTGGGAGCAATACAAGGATGAAAAATGTTTATGAGGGAGCCAAATAAGGGCTGTGATTGGCTATTTGGTAGCCCCTATATGGACTGGCAGCCTAAATCAGGCTCTGTTTGGCAGTACAACTGGTTTTTATGCAACCAAAACTTGCCTCCGATCCAGGAATTCAAAAATAAGCACCTACTTTGAGGCCACTGGGAGCAACATTGAAGGGGATGGGGGGGCAACATGTTGCTAGAGAGCCACTGGTTGGGGATCACTGTTTCAGACCAACAGCCACAAGGATCGGGACAGAAGGGCGTGTGACCTCCTCGTTTGCCAATTCACAATACAGAGACAAATATGGTGCATCGGCAGATTTGGAACGTGCCCAAACAACTCACCAAGCAACATCCATTGCACATAGGTCTATGAAGATTCTCATTCATCCAGGTCATGATATACAGTATCTAGTAGAATTAAGTCTAAAACAACTGGACTTTTTCTGAGTTTTTCTTGAAAACGTTTCACCACTCATCCGAGTGGCTTCTTCAGTTCAAATGACCCTACCAGTCATTTGAACTGAAGAAGCCACTCGGATGAGTGGTGAAACGTTTTCAAGAAAAACTCAGAAAAAGTCCAGTTGTTTTAGACTTAATTCTACTAGATACTGTAGCCATTGCACATAGATATTTGTTGGAAACATCCAGGCAGCAAAGATATATTAAAAGGTTTGGAACCAATGCCCACCTTTGGAAGTGCACCTATCTGATCATTTTGCAGTCAAGCTAAACAAAGAACATACAGGGCAAAGCATTCAGGTCAACCAAGGACCTCACAAACAAGTCAGAGCAACTAGTGGCCAATCAGATTTACAAACCGGTCTTGATTTGGCAGACAAAATATCTTATGTGTGAAAAGTTAGTGACAGGGTATTGTTCCTTTTTAATCAATAAACTGTTTGCTTTGGCCCTTTATTAGACCAAACACTGAATTTCTCATCTCTCAAATAACTTTCTCACTATTTGCAACTGTATTTATCTGTATTTATTGTTATACTTTGTATTTATCTATTATTATCTTAATAACCCCGTTTGTATTAATCTATTCTACTGTACACTTTATAAATAAAGATATACATACATACACTGTTTGCTTTCTCTCTTCAGCATACCACTCATTTCACACCGAGACACATATATATATATATATATATATATATATATATATATATAGGAACAAACAGGAGCACACATCCAAAAGATCAAAAGCCCTGGGTGCTGGCAAAAACAATAATAAAGAAGCAGAGAGCCGCACACACGGGGACTTTGCAAAAAGATAAACCATTTATTGAAAAAGATCCAACGTTTCGAGCCCTAACGGTGCTCTTCTTCATTTGCCAATCTGTTTATGCAACAATATGAGCGTTCACATATCTTCCCTGTTTACAACGGTTACCATGGTTACTATAACTTGGGGTATTTAAGGGGGGGTGGATACACACGGTCTTTTGGTTTGTCTCTGAAGAAGAGCACCATTAGTGCTCGAAACGTCGGATCTTTTTCAATAAATGCTTAATCTTTTTGCAAAGTCCCTGTGTGTGTGTGACTCTCTGCTTCTATATATATATATATTTTTTTTTTTTCAAGATGTTTGTTTGTTAGGAAGCAAACAAAACAGAAGTCTATTGTGTGCAATGATCCCAGTAAAGCCTGACCTTGTGCTGTTGTGATATTTCCAATGTAATGGGGCAGACAAGTTCATCCAGGTTTCTTTAGTAGAAACAAAATGTAAACATAATTTTAAACAATTTTTTAATCAAGTAGAAATCAGGCAGGAGCTTCTGGGAACCAGACAGGTATTTCTAGGAATAACGACTAGATACTTTCTTTAGCTCATTTAAAAAATTAGCCTACTGCATCCTTGAAGGAGAAGCATTTAAGTAGGGATGGGTTGAGCTAGAAGCCACTCCTAAGACCATGAACCAGAGTGTGTAAGGGCCCTACATGTGCCACGGCCCTAAGGAAAAGTTGAGTCTACTATTAAAACTATTTGTGTGACTGAAGGGTTGATCTTGTGGGACATTTGTTGTTTTTAACTACAGGTAACTACCAAAATACAGGAAGGATACTTAAGGGTGCATTTTCACTCAGGTGTGGCTCTTGAGGTAGTTAACATCCCATCATGCACAGAGTCAGATGATGTTAGAAAAGGGAGCAACTGATTATATAGTAAACACATTTAGCAGGAGATAAGGTAACAAAAGCTGTCTTAGGGCTGTGGCACATGGGGAGATTAGTCGCCCGCGACAAATCTCCCCGGTATGACATACCACCGGCGAGAATGTAAATCGCCAGTAGGATGCCATATGTGGTGCTGCGATCGTAGTAGTTGCGTATGCCATCCCACCGGCGATTTACATTCTCGCCAGTGGGATGTCATATCGAGAGGCAACTTCCGCGATTGCGGCACCGTGTATGGCATCCTAACGGGGAGATTTATCGCGGGCGAATAATCGCCCCGTGTGCCACAGCCCTTATAAAGTCCACCAGGAACGTTCTAGAGAGAGATAATATGATCCCAGCATGGCAAATGTGTGAAAGCACCATTTGCAGACATCTCTCTGGTCATTCACTTGAATGAGAGTTGTGCCATCAAAGGTAAATGCTTCTGCAAGTGGGCAGGCATCAAAAGTGCCTGCAATAGGTAGTTGAGACAGGTAGTGAAGAGGTAGTAGCTGTCTGCAGGATTGAGGGGCTTCTAGTATAGAGGACCCAGGTCTTAATCTTTGCTAACCTCCAAAAGAACCCTAAGAAGATCTTGTTGCAGAGCCCAGAGCCCATGTCACTGTGTTGTCGTATAGAATGGTTGCTGCTCACCTGGTGCCCCTCACCTTTACTTTGTGGGTAAAGGACTGTCTGGGATTTTATTCACATGACTGGTACAAATCACAGAGGTTCTTTTAGGGACCATTGTTCAACTGTCAGCACCAGTTATTTATCCTGGTGAAGGAACTACATTTGAGATGAATTTGTTTTTATAGGATTAACAATGAAGGAAGGAGTAGAAACAAAATGCTTTGGCAGGCCATTGTTAGCTTGTCACTCTGTGTGTGGACTGTACAGTTTCCAGAGGAATTATAGCTGTTTGTGTGGTTTAGTGAGAAGTGACTTATCTGATGTACTAGGTGCAATGCGAGCCAATCTGAGGTAACCAGCATTACCTTAAAGGTATGGGATCCATTATCCAGAAACCCATTATCCCGAAATCTCAGAACTACAGGAAAGAAACAGACTGAATGCTAGCAATAATCTCCTTGTCTAGGCTAGTGCCTAGCGAGTCTGATTCTAGGCCTAAGTATAAATGCGGGCTGAGAATCAGCTGAACTACTAGCCTCTGCCCGCACTCACAAGCACAAATTCAGCCTGGGTGCAGACACACACACGGATCAGATTTCCGTTTTCATACTGAGAATCAAACACAATCATTATATTGAACTCTTTATCCCAGTTAAACCTGCCTAACGTCTGACACAGAGGAAGGCTTCACTTGGCCTCACAACGGTAAAAAAAATCATTCCTTACTCCAAAAAGTGGGTCCGACCGGTCTCTGGTTATTTAGGTGTGTAGCTAGTGGCAAGATTAAATGCAAATAACTTATTGAAAGGGAAATAAAGGGATATGTATTCACTTCATTTTGCATATTTGTGTTCTGTCACACTCACGGGACCTTTATATTTCACAAAGGATTTGTATATGTCACTATATATTAACCATAAACCCTGCAACCGGCAGGCCTGCTTAACTTGATCCTCTCAACATTTTGCAGTTCTCCTTGTATTTTTGTTATTATTTTGCACCATCATGAGTGACTTTATATTGCTCCTCCCTGGCTTTGCCAAAGGAGCACTACTGTGCCAGCCGGCCGTAGGGATAAACTGAATCTTCTCCATTCAGCAGCCCAGCACACAGACCACTGCCATTCCAGCGCTGCGCTTGGGAAGAAGTCATGTTAGCAGCACCATGACGTTAATAACAAAAATGCAAAAGTGCTCAGTGGCTCCTATAATGCTCACATATAACGGCTGATAATAGATAGAATTTGAAACTAATGATGAACTACAACATACATGGCCACTAAATGGTCCTAATAAGTCTAAATATATGCTAGAAATACGCAGGGCTCACTTTCTTATTTTCACTCTGTGGTTCTACATGTGCTCTTAAAGGCACAGTCGTATGTTATAAATATCTACTTGTCAGTGCCGTGGCACATAGTTGACATAGTGCTTGCTCTTCAGTATAAAATAAAAATCTTCCTAAAATATTGTGCTGATTGTTAGGGTAAATAAGACCCTAGCCCCTTTGACCTCTTTAATGATAGGACATCAAGCAGCCTTGAGCGGCAGCACTACTTGGCCAGCTCTGCCGTACACGTATGCCAGGTTATAAAAAGGCTAAAAGACAGATGAAGAGATAGTGCAACCATCACTGTCATAATTGTTTTCCAACAACAGAAGGTCAATGTTCCACAGGTTTACACACACATTTGTCATAGTCTAACAACACTCTTAAGTCGTAGAAGCACCTGTAAAATTACCCATGTATGATGTAGACTTCAGTATTCATATATACATTGCAATTCTGAGGTTTATTTTGTAGAATTATATAATTTTTATCCCCAGCTCTCTCGTTTGCTCCTTTTGTCAGTCCATAATTGCGTCTGATTACGAGGGGTAAAAGGGATCGCTTTGATCAAATACACAGTTCAGTTATGAGAGGCCTATGCCACAACTAAATATTTTCATTTTCAGACTGTGAAGAAGCTGAATGGAAGATACAGTAAAGGTCCCCATATACGGGCCGATCCTAGCTGCCAATATTGGTCCCTTAGACCGATTCGGCAGCTAATCGGCCTGTGTATGGGCACAAACGACCCGCCTCCCCAACCGATATCTGGCCTGAAATCGGCCAGATCTCGATTGGGCAGGTTAAAAAATCTAGTCGGATCTGGGACCGCATCGGCTCGTTGATGCGGTCCCCGGACTGACTTTGCCTATACCCACCATAGTAATTAGATCATTTGGCCCCAGGGCCAAACTATCGAATTAGCCTGGATTCTCCCAATATCGCCCAACCATAGGTGGCGAGCAGATCTTAAGGTGTATGGGTACCTTAAGACTAGCCATACATAGCAGCTTATTGGCTAGTGCAGGGGAGGGCAAACTACGGCCCGCGGGCCACATCCGGCCCCTTTGCCTTTTTAATCCGGCCCGACGACGACACCAAGTCTCATCACGCGAGACTTGGTGTCATTGGCGTGCCGGAATTAAAGAGAGAAGGGGGCCCGCCCTGGCCCGGTCCGGCCCGGGGGTGAGTAAATGTGGCCCGTGAGCCAAAAAGTTTGCCCACCCCTGGGCTAGTGTTTAGAGGCACAATAACAACCACGCAAACCAATATCTGACTAGAGCTCAGTAAGGTAACAATTCTGTAAATTCAGCCTGGGTTAAAGCCACATTAGGCCAAGGGGGCTGTCCTCTACTCCTCCTTGAGTGATTCGTCAGTGGCTAGGGGATCAAAACAGACAAAAACCCAACACATCCCAATACTATGAAATGAGTGGATCTTACTGTGTATACCCTGTTTAATTCAGCAAAAAGAACCAAAACTGAAAGCTGACCTAGACTTTAATTTTAAGGTGCACCTCTTCATTAAAAGATTTCACACTGGCAACAGATGTTCTCCTACAGCAGACTGGCCATGCGTAAGAGCAAGTAAATCTCATATATCAAGAATAATAGTGTATGCCTGACTTCATGTTTTGTGCAGTAGAGTCCAGAAGAAAGGGGTGTGAATATGGGACATTGTGCACTCTTACTCCTACAGCGGCACTGCGCTATGGGTCAGCAACTCCTGACCTTAACTAAACCAGTAGTTGGATAAAGAATTACCTGCTAGTGCATCAAAGGGCTGTGGTCACAATAAATAAAAGAAAGAAAGAATATACAAATGCAAAATAAATCTGGAGAACAAAAAAAGGAAATGAACCAGAAACCAAAGGAAAGAGAAAATGAGAAGCAAGAAAATGATATATACAGGAAAATATCAAGTTGTGCGGCTATAATTAAGCACCAACGGCAGTGGAAAGTAAAGGAGCGGGAGTGGAACGAAAAAACCGCACAAGGGGAAAATCAAATACAATAAATAAATAAATCTCAAGAGACTGTGGGAAGGACAGACTGATTTATGGTGGTGGTTACGCCAACACAAGCGCAACAACAGTCCACAGACCCAGAGATCATTTTAAGAGATTAGAGAAAATGCAATAAAGAACAATAACGATATTTATAATATAAAGTGAGGACATCTGTCTAATAATGTGGTTCATTAGGATCATTAGTATTGAAGAGAAGCCAAACTTTCCTCCCTAAAACTGGCTTGAAATCTAAAAAACAACAAATGTCATACAATCAGATGGTGTAGAAAGTAACAGGAAGGTGTAACTCATGCTACTTCTTTCCAAGCTAATGACCTCCTATACATGTCAGAGGAGGTCATCACGATCATTGGCATGTCAGATCAAATTTTGTTTTTTTAGAGCTGCAAGCTCAGAACACCAAACCTTAAATCATTCTTGGGTCAAGCAAACTGTCTAGTTGGCTCCCACGTCCTTCTATACGTTTAAGAATGGGGCCACAGGGCCAATGTTTGTAAGGAGCAAAGGGTGGGCTTATAATGCAAGATCCCAGAATGCTATTTCCATGTCCAGGATAAGCGTAAAACCACGCTTTTCTGATAACAATTCTCAATGGATTCATGAAGATACTGTAGGCAGAATTCATAGGGAATGAAGCATTTGAGAGGGTATCAAAGCTACAATGGACCTCTTCCTATTGGAGACATTGGTAGAGCTCTATGGGCAAAGCTACAAGACTTTATTTATTAATTTAGCAGATTCAAGTTCTAGTCAGCAAAGCCCCCAACATAGCAATGCAGAAGGTGGATCTTTCTTAAACCTGCATGATATTTAGACACTTTACTACTTACCTTTATTTCTGAGTATCTCTTGGTTATTGATGATCATTTCCAAGATGCTGATGAAAGAAGCTCTCGTCACCAAACAGGGGTTTTGACTTTATAAAAAGGATAAAAGAAAACCTTGAATCATTGTCAGAAACACATGACCATTACACATAAACCAACCCGTTGTTTTGAATTCCAGCCTCATGTCTCTATCTTTATATTCTTGAATGTGGAAGCCATAAGCAGCTTTGCAGAACAGGCCATTAATGTGCTTTTACAGTCATACGATTGTCAGCATTTCCATCTCCTGGTTAAACTGCAGAAGCATAAAAGGCTGATTGCCTCTCTGTTCCTAATAATGAGAGCCTAATTTAATCTCTCCCTCAAATACATGATTTGAATCAGCAATATCCGCACATAAGCTGCAAACCAGTTAAGTTTAATTATATTACTTAGGGAGGACGGGGGGTTATTTAAGGGTTCCCAGGAGCTAAAGCCAAATTGTAAGCTCAGATGAGCAGCCGTGGGGACTGGTCATTTGTTTTGTAAATGTGTTTTTACAGTGCAGCATAATTTGAGGTCTTATATGTGTAACTTTGAAGAAACAAATCTAAATGATGTGTTTGGGCATAATTTGTGTGTTTAACAGGTTGCACAACTTGGTCATTTGAGATTACCATTCCAATTTGAAGAATCTACTCTTGGACAGACAAGGTGCAAGGTTAAATCCAAAACACTTATGTTGGCCATGCACAAGACAGCTTTAGGAGTTATCTTCTAGACCTAACAGTTAGGGTTGGCCTTTGCCAAAATAGCGGATTAGTACATTTAAATCTGTTGGGCATGAAGTACATTTCTTATATTCTAAAGTTCTCTAAAGCAGTGTTCCCCAACCAGTGGCTCAGAAGCAACCAGTTCCTTGGATGTTGCTCCCAGTAGGTGCTTATTTTTGAATTTTCGGCTTAGGGCAAGTTTTGGTTTCATAAAAACCAGGTGTATTGCCAAACAGAACCTCCAGTAGGCTGCCAGTCTACATAGGGGCTACCAAATAGGCAATCACAGCTTTTATTGGTGCTTTTGTTGTTTCTCAATTCTTTTCACATTTGAATGTGGCTCACAGGTCAAAAAGGTTGAGGATCCCTGCTCTAAAAAGTGTGACCAGGGTAGTATCCCCTGCTATCACCCCAAAAAGGCATCTCTCCAGGGAGGATGAACCATAATAAAATCATAATTCACTGGTGCAACAATTTGCCTTCACATTTGAAAGGAGCCTGAGCATTTGCTAGCAAGGATGTTGAAGTGATGCTATACTCATGATCCCTTTGCAGACTGAACCCAACATTATTTTCATCAACATTTTTAACAGGCAAACATCATTAAATTATATGAGAGCGTTGAAGGCTGAGGTACAATCTCTAAGAAACAAGGGCAGATAAACATGGTGTTCTAACGAGCTTTTCTCCTCTGTCTCTGCTCTCCAAAAATATTGATGGCACCAGATGAAAATGCAAAAACTGTTTTCTTCCGCATTTCTAAGTGCCAAGCGATACCTGACATATTTTCCTTGGCACATCCCGCGCAGTAATGTGATTTCACTCAGTGGAACAAGTGACACGGGAAATTGAGATTTGAAAGACCTGTTTATTTGTATTTACAGGTAGAAAGACTAGAAAAGGAGATGGGAGTGGAGTCTGGCTCTTTCTGGGGTTTTGGACAGTAAATGCGCCAAGGAAGGCGCTCCAAAAGCAACAGACCGCTTTGCCAAAGAACACAAATGAAACAAAATAGATATTTCCTGGCGTTTGACATAACAAATTGCTAGCACGGAGCTGAACCCACAGTTTAGAGAGTCTGATAAAGCCTTTTCAGTTAATCCTGGGACTCGTGCAGAACACCACTTGACTTGTTCCTTGTGCTTTATTCCTGATGTGCCTTTGCTCCTAACGTGTGATAAAAAAAAGTATATTGCTCTTTCGTCTCTCTACTGTATAACCCTGCTTGATTATCACCCACGCACAATATGCTTTGTTGTTTAACTGAATAAGTTTCACGGTGAGCTAAGCTTGCTCACTTGGTTCCCTACATGACTTTTATGTGTACGACTGCCTAATATGTGGAGAAGGGTGCTCATTTTGAGTAAGGTAAAGGGTATATACAAGAAACCATGGGGCAATTTTGATGGTTAAGGTGTCCCAGGCTGAAATACAAACTTCTCTCCATTTTCCTCCCTGTTTTAGTTTTAAGATTCTTTGGAATGTCCTACTATAGGATCAAGATGGTCATAAATAGGCAGAACTGGTCATCAGATATGAAGCTAAATCTGGAACTTATATGGTAGACCAAACTCTCTAAGCAATTACCTAATGGGGCTCCAACCAGAGTTCCAATGGCCACATAAAAAGGTAGGCGCATATGACCAAGCATTTTAAAAAAACAGCCATTTTCTGGGGTTTTCATTGTCTGTTCATTTTGCCCCCAGACTTTAAAGAGTTTCAGTCTCATCCTACAGATCACTATGATACAATACTTCTATTCCCACAACACCACTGTAACTTATCCATACTGTGTATATAGAACAAGAGACTTCTTAGTATAGGAGCATTAGGAACAGTACAGGTTACCCACTACCACTAAGGAAAGCTAGTAATGATACTGAGCTGCTATTTTTTAATAAACCAATGGAATGGAAGGTTTTAGGTTCCCTTACTCTAAGGTGCAACCTCAAAGGGGTACGTTTGTAGCAAAAGAACAAAAATGCTAGAAAGACAAGACAGCTTGTTTATGACATTGAGGCTTTGGTCAATGCAAAGCAGCCATGTACGTCCCTGGGCAAGAAAATGAAGACTAATAGTTCAAAAAAGATACAAAATAAATGATTCAATTATCATTAAATAATGATAAAATTAAATTGGAACTGTAACATTTGCAACCAGAAATGCAGACATGCTAACACTGATACAAGGTTGTGCATGTACTGACGGTAATTATTAACGGTAATAAAATGGCTGCATTGTGAAAAAAACATGGCGACTTGCATCAGAAAATTGCACTGTGCACAATGCACTGCGATTGTAAATGAGGCTTCCTGCCTTTAACTGATGGAAAGGGTGATTAATATGACATATTAACAGCATCCCTAAAAAGGAATAAAGAAGTGGCCTGGCTCACATGAAAGAATTCCTTTCAGTCCAGGCCACAGTAACACAGTTTGCCACTTTCAAGCTTTTACAACTTCATAGCAGTGAGTTTAGCGACTTCCTAACACTTCAGTGTACCTCTTGGCCAGCCACAGCCTGGCTTTCATGCACGCCATGATGTCACCCATCTCCCGCTGAATCCGCTCTGAATTAGCCGAGTGTTTAGCCTCAAAGAAGGACTGCAGCAAGTAGAAAACCTAAATCAACGACACAGGGAGAGAAAAAGTTACTGCTGGAAAAATATTTATGCCTGGTTCATTTGACCATAGATTTACTCAAAATAACTCTCTTTTTGATGAGAGCAAGCAGCACCTGTAGTCCGGGCATGGAAGCTTACTTTGTTCTGGAAAGAACGGTCACACTGGAGACTTCAGAGCTGGGCTCGCTTGTTTATAAGATATGGAATAGAGCCCTTTACACTGAGCGTGAAGAAAGGGCCAAATGACCTCATAATGCAATCATGATTTCCTAATGAAATCACATCCTTCACATTAAAAACAACCACTGGACAGATTGAAGCAAAAAGAAATGACACTTTCCCCCCCTGCCACCACCATCATATACTTTTGGCACCGGCACAATCGACATAAGTATGAAAAGTGTTCTGGGAGGATATACAGGAAAAATAACAGTGAACTTGCCGCTGGAAAAAATCATATCTTTCAGCTAGCGTCTGAGTGTTTTCCAGTTGGTTTTCTACAGAAATCCATACAGGCTTCACTCTGACACGTATGGTTAAATATGTGCTGCTAGCATGGATAATGACATGGGAGAGCACATTCTATGGGGTGCTAATGTTCCTAACCATATCTTGTACTTGGACACGCTATCTAAAATGACATGCCCGCAGCAGGAGTCTCCAAAGGCAATGTCAGCCCTATGTCATATGGAGTGCAGGGTTTTTATGAGTGATCAGAGCCAAACAAATGACCATCACCATTGGAAATGCCAAGCATCGGCTGGAATGGTGCAAACACCGCTGGACTCCTGAGCAGTGGAAGAATCTGAGATGTCACAAGTGAAGTTCAAACAGAATGGCTTTGCAACCATGGTAGTGCAAGAACTTGACTTGCATGCATTGATGCCTGACCTCAATTCAACATGGGATGAACTTGAAAACTGATTAAGTACCAGGCCTGATCCTCAACATCAGTGCCAAACCTTACCTCTTTTTGCTGAATGAAAGCAAATTCTATCAACAATGTTCAATAATCTGGTGGAAGGCCTTAACCCAAACAGCAGAGGCTGTTAAAGCAGCCAATAGATGACCAGCTTCATAAACCATTGGTTTGGGAGTGAGATGTTGGGTGGAAGATGTTTGGATACCTCGGGCCATGTAGTATATGAACAGTTGTAGAATTCGAGATAAACATTTACATGTCGTTTTAAATAGTTGAGCAGAACATCTTTGTTAAGTGATATGTTGCTGTGAGTGGCAATAGTTTTGCAGAACAGGAAGTTGAAGAGTATTAAGGGAATGTTTATCCCTATGCAGTTTTCTTTTAAAAACAGCAAAGCCAATGGCTTTTAATAGTCTACAGTTGGCTGTACATGTGCCAATACAGCTACGCTAATTTGGACTTTTTCTACCACATTGCCAAACCACTGTTCCGAATGTTGGTCTCTCAAGCAACATATATTACTAACATGCAGCAGTCTCATCAGATGGCAGTTGCTTTGTGCATGTGGAAGACCATCCGTCAACCCTTCTTCTCCTAGTGTACGTTAACAGCAGAGCTAAGGGGTAAATTATCAGATCACATATGCTGACTATTCGAACACCATGCAGCTATTCAACCTACAAAACTCTTGTATGACCAACTTGCACAAGGCCAAGCAATGCTTTTTGGTTGCTCTAGGTTGCTGTCAGTTGTGCCTACATTAGCAAGTAAGCTATACCATTATCTCAAGATCTGTTCATTTATGGGCTAGCATATAAATGCATTTGTTCTGCTTTAAATGTTTCACAGAAACACACAAGCTATCCTTCATCCTCTTGGTTACAGACACACAGGTAAAGTACCCACTGTCCATTAAATCCAAGCTTTTTTTTCCATTTGTTGGACCCCTGGCTGTGATTATGAAATATAGTTACATTGTTTCCATGGAAACTGAGAAGTTTAAAAGAAAACATAAATTAATTCCCAGTAATATTGTTTTCAGTATACAAAATGGTGGTGCTTTGTCATAGTTTTAAGTCTTTCCATTATATCTACCTTTTCCAATTGCCAAGCAGCACGTCTGGAAGCAATTCTTGGTGCCTGACAATGTAAGCTACAGAGTCATACAGAAGACGCTTTGATAACTTGAGAATTGAAAGATGCGTGCCTATTTGGCGTCCATGGCGGGCGCTGCACATGATTTCCACTTTGAAGGCAAGTTTTTAAAGTGCCAGGGGAGCACAGCCAGGAAAGGTTCCTGGAAATGATTTTGCATGAACGGTGCTATGGGAACCAACTAAACTTATGGTTTGTTCAGCCTACAGTTATTAGAGTTTGGGGAAAGGGGTTGCTAATATTTCATTTCTGACGTAAACCTGCTTTATGATACATTTCATATCGGCTCCTTATAAGCCAGACTGAGATAAAACCCAAACGGCGCCTGATATACAGCGAAAACGCTACACAAGCACTAAATGACTTGACTTCTGATAAGGCCATTTAGCCAAGCGCCTCTTTTTTTCTCTAAATTGTGTTTCTTCATCCCCTGCAGCCAGCCATATTTTCCAAGCTCTGTTTATATAGTGTTTCATTTCGCTCGGCGAAACAGCTGTATTTTTGTAAGGACATTGCCGGGAAAGTACAGTACAGGGTGATGTCAAGTTACCTCTCTTCCCTCTCTCTGCGGATGTAGCCGAACAGACATATCATTGTTTGAAACGCTCCCTGAGAAACGTGAATATTTATAGTATACACATCATTAATACAAACAGGACCAAGGCCATGCAGGCAAAGTTTATGGCTTTGGGTTAATGTGACAGGAGGAGGTGGAGAGGACAGAGCTTACTGAAAGAGAAAAATGCAATTATGTAACTGCTGGGAAAGTGTGCCATGATACCATATTAATATGGCTTTATGCTTCTGTGCATTTCATGCTTTCACAGACTTGTTGCCTTTTTAAGTGACAAACATGCTGTAATTATATTCAGAGCCAGCAGTTTCACAACGGTGTCTATTGTAATATTCTCAGAACTGTGAAATTAATCCGACTTGACCAGTTAAACCTGTTAAGACTAAAAACGACTTGCCTTTTAATTCCATATGGAAGACATATAGGAGCAAGTATAGGACATTTATAGGTCTGCTGAGTGCAGAAGAGATGCCTGGTACTGTGGCCATGGGCAGTACAGCACTGGGTAAGGCAACTAACTGGCTAACTATATATTTTATAGTACGGGACCTCCAAGAAAGTCAGCAGTCCTAATAGGAGAACATAACCAAGAGGCTGTAAGAGTGGAGTAGTTTCTTCGGGAAAAATGTCTGACAGCAGGACACACCGCCAACAGTTAATATCAGAGCAGCTGGGGAAAGCAGATAGGCTGGATTAGAGGGTGCAACAGGTGCAGTAGGGGAAAATGGGGCAGGTTATATCAGAGTAGCTGTAGGTTGGAAGCTTGGAGGGAAGAAGGTATATAGTAGGGCATGATGGGAACAGTAGAGCAACTAAATGCTGTTGGGCATGATGGTAAAACTCTATAGCAGTGTTTCCCAACCTGCAATCCACCATAAAAGTTTTATTTATCCTTTATCCAGGCCTTATCCTGTGTGCCTGCAAACTGAGCCACTGTATCATCCCAAATGCAGGCAGAGGGGGCGGATTTTGGTGCTGAAATTAACTCTGCGTGCCGGTACCAAGGCTGAAGGAAAGGCTCTGGGTGCAGACACAGGTAAAGGCTGATGGCAGAGTAGGAGCTGATTCTCGGCCTGCAGATAAATGTTTATCCATGGGCCAAAAATCAGCCCCATCTGGCATTAGCCTTAGAAGAGGTGGATGTAACACCAATGACCAATGAAGCCATAATAATGAAAATCTTCATAGTCAAACTGGGCAAATTTTGTTCCTTTTATTACTTACTTGTTTAAAGTTTCTCAAATCTATACAATTTCATATGTTTTTATTCATAAACATTTAAATAAACAGAAATGCTTCATTCCAACACATTTCTGAGGCTTTCTCACTTCAACCATTTTCTTCTCATTTTCCCCTTTTTTTATAAACAACTTCTTTAAAAAATCAACACGTTGATGAAATTTGTTTTCCATCTGAGACCTGGCAACATCCTATTATTTTTTATGAGAACTTTTGGTTTACATCAGCTTTCCAGCCTATTTGGCCTTTGTCTTGCCCCTTTGTCACTTTTTAATAGGGCTCTTATTCTAATATCCTTCTAAAATCAATTTTATTCCCTCAGATTCTGTAACCAAGAAATATCTTGCTCTAAACTGGAAATAAACCAACGGGTTCCTTTGATTATTTGTCCATTCTGTTGGAGTTTATTTGAAGTGTTTTCTTCCTGTTTTCATAACTATAAAAACATAGGACGAAATGCCTCCGGGAGAAAAGGACATAAAATATACAAGTGAACTCAATACTGTTAAAGACAAGCAAATTCTTAGGGTCGGAGACAAAAAGAGGTCAGGGGGCCATTTCTAGAAAAGAATCTTTACGTTAGGCTCTGTAATGTGTACAAATCGTTATGTATAGAGCAGTAGTATATAACTTCCTTGCTTTGGGGTAGTGACTACACAAGGGAAACTTTGCATCGGCCAGCACAGTATGTTACCAGTAGTCCCCTGTGGGGCCACAAATTGCAGTTTGACAAGAAATAGCAAAACCTTACATAGAGCAACTATCACCTGGATCATATCATACAAAAAGAAGGCCCTGCTTAGCTTGCAATCAAAATTACAACGATTCCACCAACTGCCTACATCAAGGATCCCCAACTCTTTTATACTTACCTCCAAGCCATAACTTTAAAAATGGGCACCTACTTTGAGGCCACTGGGAGCAACATCAAAGGGGGTGGGGAGCAACATGTTACTTGTGAGTCATGATTGGGGATCACTGGCCTAGATTTACTTGCTCATTAAGCTGAAATACATTCTTATTCTGTTGTAGGCTGGCCAGTGACCCCCATAGATTTACCTACTGGGATAAAAACGTTGAAACGGGGAGGCCAAACGCAGACCGATGGTTATGTAAAGATGGCAATACCCACATATAAACTTTCCTTTGTACAGGTATAGGACCTGTTATCCAGAATGCTCGGGACCTGGGGCTTTCTGGACAAGGAATCTTTCCATAATTTGGATCTCCATACCTTAAGTCTACTAAAAAATAATTTAAACATCATTTAAACCCAATAGGTTGTTTTGCCTCCAATAAGGATTAATTATATCTTAGTTGGGATCAAGTACAGGTACTGTTTTATTATTACAGAGAAAAGGGAATCATTTAACCATTAAATAAACCCAATAGGGCTGTTCTGCCCCCAATAAGGGGTAATTATATCTTAGTTGGGATCAAGTACAGGTACTGTTTTATTATTACAGAGAAAAGGGAATCATTTAACCATTAAATAACCCCAATAGGGCTGTTCTGCCCCCAATAAGGGGTAATTATATCTTAGTTGGGATCAAGTACAGGTACTGTTTTATTATTACAGAGAAAAGGGAATCATTTAACCATGAAATAAACCCAATAGGGCTTTTCTGCCCCAATAAGGGGTAATTATATCTTAGTTGGGATCAAGTACAAGGTACTGTTTTATTACTACAGAGAAAAAGGAATCATTTGTAGACTGTAAGCTCTTTTGGGCAGGGCTCTCTTCACCTCTTGTATCGGTTATTGATTGCTTTATATGTTACTCTGTATGTCCAATGTATGAAACCCACTTATTGTACAGCGCTGCGGAATATGTTGGCGCTTTATCAATAAATGTTAATAATAATTTAAAAAAATTAGAATTATTTGCTTATAATGGAGTCTATGGGAGATGGCCTTTCTGTAATTCGGAGCTTTCTGGATAACGGGTTTCCGGATAAGGGCTCCTATACCTGTACTATCATCCGACGATGACCCATACCTATGTACCATGGCTATCGATCATTTAGTGGGTCATGAAGGTTTGAACATTTCACTTGTAGGTGCTTCATGTTGGCCAATGCATGGTGCATCTATAGACAGGAAGACATTGCAGCTTCACTTCCTGCTGTTCTGTTCATTTACATGCTCTGCATAAATGATCAAGTCAATAGAAAGGCAACCATACTGCATGTGACGCACGTACTCTCTCCATCCATCTGGCCATGGGCTGATTAGGTGAAGAAAATAAATCAAGTATACAGAAAAAAAATAGGCCAAAAAGATCACTCTTAAGTGCAAAGATTTAATTGGTTCCTGATAAAGTTGACCATAGCATGCCTGAATGTGACTGGCTCACTGGGGCTGGAGTGATATGACTGATGTATAATCTCCACAAATCGTTGCACAATGTGTTGGTGCTACATAAACAAAGGACATTTTGCATTGTTTTCTATGAAACATTTATCTATAATACGTTCTAACCCTAAGGGTAATAAATCAAAGGAGAAGGAAGGGTACAATTACTAGGGGGGGTGACAAATGTTAGAACCCCCATTGATGTGTAATCACTTGCCTGATACCCCGGGCCGGTTCTCCTGTTAGTACAAAATTTGTATCGGCCCAGGGTCCCTGCGAGCACCCCCGCACCTTTCCTTCTCCTTTACCCTTAGTTTATTTCATTTATTCCAAACCTCCCTAAAATTAAAACCAAAGGGGCCCCAAGAACAGCAAGCGGGGTTAAGGCTGCGTGTTTATTCCAAACATGATGTTTGTGACACATCTCAACATTTATTTTTCTGAACATATAGGTGCAAAGTGAAAGCAACAGGACAGCCTGGTGAGGTATTTACTGCATTAGTTCTAAGACGGAGAAGCAACACAAGGGGGCCGAGCCATCGCATTTTCCCCTCTATTGTTTCCTGACGTTGCCAGATTGAACAGTGGTGCGGGATTCCTGCTGACTTTATGAGGTACAAATGACTAGGAAATAGCAGCTATTAAGCCAATATCCACACAGGACTGTTCTATTCAGAATCAGATGGATTCAAACAGCAGCAGTAACAGGGAAGGTTTCTATACCATTCAATAACTCTCATTTCTGTTTAGTGTCGGTCAGCCATGAAAAGCATCACTTCCTAACTGGGCATCTGCTCTTTGCAGATATTGACTCTCTGCTGTGACCATTACATTCCTGTTAGGCCACATTAACCCCTGAAGTCATTGCTTTTAGAGGTGATAAATAGGGTTTGTGATGTTGATCTGTATGAAACTAAATGGGTTTGTGCAATGTCAGCAACTAAATAAGAATCCATGGGATGTCATTCAGTAAAGCAGGTTTTAACTTGAGGTTGAAATATGTTGCAGCTTCGAATGGCCTAATACCTGTTACTGACAAGTTTCTCCCCTGCACTGATCACTATGATGGACAAGTCCTTTCCATGCACTGATCACTATGATGGACAAGTCCTTTCCATGCACTGATCACTATGATGGACAAGTCCTTTCCATGCACTGATCACTATGATGGACAAGTCCTTTCCATGCACTGATCACTATGATGGACAAGTCCTTTCCATGCACTGATCACTGTGATGGACAAGTCCTTTCCATGCACTGATCACTATGATGGACAAGTCCTTTCCATGCACTGATCTCTGTGATGGACAAGTCCTTTCCATGCACTGATCACTATGATGGACAAGTCCTTTCCATGCACTGATCACTGTGATGGACAAGTCCTTTCCATGCACTGATCACTATGATGGACAAGTCCTTTCCATGCACTGATCTCTGTGATGGACAAGTCCTTTCCATGCACTGATCACTGTGATGGACAAGTCCTTTCCATGCACTGATCACTGTGATGGACAAGTCCTTTCCATGCACTGATCACTGTGATGGACAAGTCCTTTCCATGCACTGATCTCTGTGATGGACAAGTCCTTTCCATGCACTGATCACTATGATGGACAAGTCCTTTCCATGCACTGATCACTATGATGGACAAGTCCTTTCCATGCACTGATCACTGTGATGGACAAGTCCTTTCCATGCACTGATCACTATGATGGACAAGTCCTTTCCATGCACTGATCACTGTGATGGACAAGTCCTTTCCATGCACTGATCACTGTGATGGACAAGTCCTTTCCATGCACTGATCACTGTGATGGACAAGTCCTTTCCATGCACTGATCACTATGATGGACAAGTCCTTTCCATGCACTGATCACTATGATGGACAAGTCCTTTCCATGCACTGATCACTGTGATGGACAAGTCCTTTCCATGCACTGATCACTATGATGGACAAGTCCTTTCCATGCACTGATCACTGTGATGGACAAGTCCTTTCCATGCACTGATCACTATGATGGACAAGTTCTTTCCCAGTGCTGATAGTTCCCGATTAAAAAATTCCTTCGCATTCACTTAAAAGTCAAGTTTCTATCCTTTTCTGGTCTCTTTGACTAAATTTCCTTTAATGCACAGCAGGACCCTCTAATCCTAGAGTTGCATTCTGTAGCACTTTTTGTTAATTTGCAGTAAGACCAGGTACCATGCTGGCTCTCTATTCATAGAGGTTGCTGATGAACAAGTTCCTCTACTACAGGGAGCTTTTTATAATGAACACATTATTACGCAAAGCATGCCATGTGTGCTCTGTTTTCTTTGACTTTAAGGTATTTGGGGGTCTGTTTTTGCAGGGGCCAGCCCCAAACTATACACTGACTAGCTGTTTTTAGAATAAATCCCCCTTTCCTTCATTGATTTCATAGATAGGCAGGTTCCTCTTCTCCTATAAGGAGTAAAGTTTGTGAAAGTAAAGTTTCCTTCCTACACTGATCTCCATGAAGGCAATGTGCCTTTCTTACCTTCACTTCTGTAATGGATATTAGATATAGATATTCTCCATTTCTTACACTCATATCTCAAGGGTAAGTTCCTTTCCTAGGGTGATTACTTTAAAGGAACAGTAACACCAAAAAATGAAAGAGCTTTTAAGTAATAAAAATATAATGCACTGTTGCCCTGCACTGGTAAAACTGGTGTGTTTGCTACAGTAACACTACTATAATTTATATAATAAGCTGCTGTGTAGCCATGGGGGCAGCCATTAAGGGCTCTGGCACACGGGGAGATTAGTCGCCCGCGGCAAAACTCCCTGTTCGCGGGCGACTAATCTCCCCGAGTTGCCTTCCCCCTGCCATCCCACCGGCGAACATGTAAGTCGCCGGCGGGATGGCAGAAGCGGCGGCGCGATTTAGCGCAAATCGCCGAAAAAGACTCGCGATTAAAGGCACAGGTTATATAGCAGATAACAGATAAGTTCTGTACAATAGTGTTTTATCTGTTATCTGCTATGTGCCTGTGCCTTTTCTCCTTTGAATGGCTGCCCCCATGGCTACACAGCAGCTTATTTATATAAATTATAGTAGACTTTCTGAAGTAAACACACAACTTTTACCAGTGCAGGGCAGCAGCACATTATATTTTAGTTACTTTTATACACTTTCATTTTTTGGTGTTACTGTTCCTTTAATAAACATGCTTCTTTCGTATTCTGAACCTTGTGATGGGCACATTCGCTTCCTACACTGTTCTCAAAGATGTAAATGTGCCTTCCTATCTTTATCACTATACTGGACAATTTATTTTGCTTCTCTAATCTCTGCAATAATCAGCAGGTTCTTTTCTGATCTCTTCAATGGACAAGTCTGTTCCTACATGGGTCTCTTCAATGGACAAGTTCCTCACCTACACTAGTCTACTCAGTTGCTAAATTCCTTACCTAAATTGGTATCCTCAATGGTGTGTTCCTAACCATTGTCCTTACTGGATAAGTTCCTTTCCTACACTGAAGTCCTAAATGAATATGTTCCTTACCTACACTGATCTCCTCAATGGATAAGTTACGTACGTATAGTGATATCTTTAATTGATTGAGGTTCTCTACACTGATCTCCTCAATGGATACCTCCTAAATGGAAAAGTTCCATACCTAAACAGATCTCCTCAATGGATATCTCCTCAATTGAAGTTCCATATGTACGCTAATCTCCTCAATGGATACGTTTCTTACCAGTAACCATCTCTTCAATGGATAAGTTCCGTGCATACACACTGATCTGCTCAATGGATAAACTCCTTACCTACACTGATCACCTCAATGGTTAAGTTCATTATCTACACCGACATCCTTAATGGATAAGTTCCTTACATACAATCATCTCCTCGATGGATAAGTTCCTTTCCTACAAGGATCTCTTTGACAGACAAATTTCCTTCCTGCAGTGATCCCTGTAACCAACAAGTGGTCAGTAGTCTATAACAAAAATACCCACAGAAAACAATAAAAGTATTTTCTTCTCCGAGATCAGTTGCACATTTTGCTATGTTTATACTCAGCTATTTTAATCAGAATATTTGAGTAAATATTTAAGAAAGATTTTAAAAGACAGCTACAATGGCCTGGAGCTGGGAAACGATGACTTGTTTTAAATCATTTCAAACACCAACATAAACATATTTCTGCTGAATACTCAGCCCAAGCCATTGGCACAGCTATTCTATGGTGTACAGAGGGGAGCACATGTTTTATGAGTTAATTCTAAATGAATGACTAATTGGGAATGGCTGTGGTCTATTTGTTCAATCTTCTTGTCAGATTTAAGATGAAACAGTACAAAATAGTTCCCGATAAAGTTATTTCCTAAATCTAATCCTTTTATTATGAATGTTGTGCTGTAGCAGGCATTTATGTGGATGTAATGCTGATGGCACCGGTTGCTAGTATTTCGGCCAGCGGAGAAACGCCCAAAACAGCCCTTGTCGCTTCCCATTGTCTTAAACTTAAGCCACTTTTTAGGCTTTTTAAACCTCAAACACCTTAAGATTCCATGTTCTGGATGAAAGTCACAAGTACCAGCTCCAACAGTCTGTCTGCGAGAGCGAGTTGGCTTCATAGTAATGAATTTAACCAATGGTTTAAAAGTGTTTAGTGACGAGCCCAAATTTGTTATTTTGGTATAGTTTATACAGGAGCAGTGGCCAGCTCTATGTTGTAGCTCCTATCATTCCCAGCTACAGTGGCCAATAAGAGCAAGTTGCAGGTAAAACTTAGTCCCTTTGAAAAATGTATAATGAAGAAATAGAATTCTTAATGAAGCAGATGAAAGTGAATTCATGACTGGACAGACCAAGGATGGCAAAGGTGGCCAGCTTGAGTAACCACTTAGAGTGTAAGCTCTATGGGGCAGGGACCTCCTTCCTACTGTGTCTCATACCACATGGCACTTATTCCCTGTGCATTTATATTTATTGTATTTATTTATTATATCACTTGTCCTCCCTGTGTGTAATTGTGTATTCTGTAAGATTGTACAGCGCTGCGTACCCTTGTGGCGCTTTATAAATAAAGTTATACATACATACATACATATATACATATTGCAATATATGGACAAACAATCCCTGTTTTGTTGAAAAGGGAGGGCAATTTTAGTAGCTTAATGCACAGACCTGTCTTTATGGCCTATACATACAGCGTTGCGGAATATGTTGGCACTTTATAAATAAATGTTAATAATAATAATATATATATACAGGTATAGGATCCATTATCCAGAATGCTCGGGACCAAGGGTATTCTGGATAAGGGGTCTTTCTGTAATTTGGATCTCCATACCTTAAGTCTACAAAAAAATCAATAAAACATTAATTAAACCCAATAGGATTGTTCTGCATCTAATAAGGATTATTTATATCTTAGTTGGGATCAATTACAAGGTACTGTTTTATTTCTACATAGAAAAAGGAAATCAGTTTTAAAATTTTGAATTATTTGATTAAAATGGAGTCTATGGGAGACAGGCTTTCCGTAATTCGGAGCTTTCTGGATAACGGGTTTCCGGATAAGGGGTCCGATACCTGTATATATATATATTGATAATGGGTGAATGCAAAGGACTTCTTGTCTTTGTATATATTTTATGGTCATTGTACCAAATGGTTTAAAATTGTTTAGTGGTGAGAACAATATTCCCTTTTTGCTACTGCCGATCCCTTGAGGGAGGGGCTATTTGAGAGCAGGGCATTATCCTTGGGTCTAAACCTTGAAGAGGACGCCATTTTGATAAAATGTTCACCTTCTACCATTCCCGATTTAAAAATAGGTACACGTTATACCCAGCTACAACAAACCATAGTCCATTCCCACCTAAACGCCACACAACTCCTAGTTTAAGACCGTCTCTGGTGAGACTGTTAGGAGTTATAAAAAGTCCTTAATAAGAGAGCAAAACATATATTATTGATGCTTTTTATGAGATTTTTTTTTTTCAGTAATAATGAAACTGCTTGCCAGAATAAGGCAGGTATTTTTTTTATACCCCCACACACACACTTTCATTCCCACCACCCTCTCTTGGAGATAAAAGGATTTGTTAATGAGTGCAGTAAGGTTCTCACCCATGCACCAGTGGGAGCAGTAAGGCGCTATTACATACATATTGCTCACAGCTGGGCTTAGAACAGGAACAGGATTACGTTTCAGCACAATACGTTCCTCTATGTATAATTAAACGCCGTGGGAGCAGGGAATGGCATTATTCCTTCCATGCTTGTTTTCCTTTGCAATAGAAATAGCAGATATGACAGATTAAATGGGCTGTTTAAGTATTTTATTACATGTAATTTATGCTGTGATAGGTGGTATTCAGTATCAAACCTTTTAAAAAAGGGACTTTCCATTAGGTAGAATGTTGTTTTATGAAATGACAGATATGGGATATTAATAAAGTCTTTATCTCCATAAAGACATAAAAAAGTAAGAAAAACAAAGTACAGGCTAAATTGCACTTGCAGTTGCCTGTGAACCCGTCGGGTATTAGCGGTGCCAATGCCTTCAGGGAGCCCTAGTTCATCAAAAAGTTGAAGAACTATCTTTCCCTAGTTTAAGGGGCAATGTCACACTAGGGGCCACCCTCACTCATTCAGTTGCTCTGGATTGTTTCATAAAAAGCTTTGGATTTGTAATGGGAAATAATTAAATGTGGGGACAGGGACTCCTCCAGGAGGATCGACCAGGCTTATAAACTGAAATAGAGTTCATCCCTCTCATGGCAGTGTACCTCGGCTCTTTTCTACTGGTGACTTTACATTTGTTTCCATGGTTAGTTTCACGAGATACAAATGGTTACCTTAATAACGAATGTGACCAAGTTAGAAAAAATTATTCTGAACCTAATTCTGAGTAATCAGCCAGGGAAGGTTGATTGAGTTACTGCTTACTAAGAGGGATGGGACTAGACATATTGTTAGTTTCCCAGGTGGCCTCAGCCATGTGACTTGTGCTCTGGTGTGACTTCAGTCACACTTTACTGCTGCGCTGCAAGTTGGAGTGATATCCTCCCTCCCAGCAGCTGATCAGCAGAACTATGGAAAGGGAGCAAGGTAGCAGCTACCTGACACCTGTATTACTAAAAAGGCTCCCATGCCCCACCTAATGGTTGATATGATAACAGCACTCACTGTTAATAATCCAAGTCTGGCTCAGCCAAGTCATGACTCCTTCCGCTACACTGAGTAGGAGAAACAATAGCTTCTCTGAAAGCAGTTTTATTATGTAGTGCTGGCTCCTTCTGAAAGCTCAAAAAGTACACCATAAAAATCACAACAGCATCCCTTTAAGCAACAAAGGGCAATAACTCCAGAAAAATATCAGGACCTTAAGGGCTATGGCATATGGGGCATTTTGTCTCCACTGCTAAATCTCTTCCACCATGGGTGACAAAACACCTGAACATACCTTTTCATTGGTGCTGGAAGCCCTGGAAATTGCCTTCTCCTGCATATTCAAGTGCTTAAACAATACAATGATATTTTACCCCCAGAGGTTCACACTGACACCAATGAAAACATATCTGCTGTCTCCATGGCTTTGCCCCTATTTCCTGCCCTAAACTTGGGGGGCCCTCATGCATAAAAACCCAGTGCAAATGAATAGATCTACATAACATAAGACAATTATAGCAACAATCGTCAGCAGATTTACAAACATTTGCTCCTTCATTTTTAAATGCAATATTTTATGTCCATTGGAAGCAGATGTGCCTATAAATCTTAAAGATCCTTCCACGGACAGATCTGTTGATTTGACCTTTTCTGTGATTAAATAGCATTTTTCTTTTCAGCTGTAATTATTCATATCTGATTCTGCGCAACTATGTAGGAAGGAAACCGTCTACTATCAAAGACACAGCTTCATCAGTAACGATATAAGCCTCGCCTGCCCCTTGATCTGATCTAAAATCATGTGGTCGGCGGAACGCAATACGTTATCACTAGGTTCTACTTGCCACCGATCTTACATTTTCCTGGTGATAACATGTCTAAAATGTATGACCTACAAATACATTTAGTGGGCTAATGACGGGGGAAAGTAGACCCTGTGGACTTATTTCACCTTGGGCCGTCAGCAGGGGTGCAGTTAGCAAGTAGGGTTTTATGGGCAAAAAAATTGTTTTTCATGGGGCCCGCAGAGTGCAATTTACACCTCTGAATACAGTACTGACATTCTGATCCATATCTATTGTACCCATTATTCCAATTATTGCCTAATAGAAGACAGGGGTCCCCAACCTTTTTTACTCATGAGCCACAGTCAAATGTAAAAGGACTTGGGGAGTAACACAAGCACCATAAAAGTTCATGGAGGAGCCAAATAAGGGCTGTGATTGGCTATTAGGCAGCCTCTATGCACCCTATCAGCTTACAGGGGCTTTATTTGGTAGTACTTTATTTTTTTTTAACCAAATCCAGGGATTCAAAACTAAGCGCCTGGTTTGAGGTCACTAGGAGCAACATCCAAGGGGTTTGTGAGCAACATGTTGCCCCCGAGCCACAAGTTGGGGATCTCTGCCTTATAATAATCTTATTTAATATTTCACTTATTGACACAAATAGGGATTCAAATTCAAGTGACCTAATGCTCTGTTAAGCTAAACATGCATGGACAGATAATATTGTACCAGACATATATCATGTTTGGAATTGTATTTCTTCATCCACCACCAATTCCAACCAGTATCCATGCACTATGGATATCAGTTAGTTCGGGAATCATGCATATTGCAAAATCCTAACTGCCAATGTACCACAGGTATGGGACCTGTTATCCAGAATGCTTGGAACCTGGGGTTTATCGGATATGAGGTCATTCCATTAGTTGGATCCCCATACAGGGGCACATTTATTAAAATGTAAGACTAGAGCTTGCTACAGAAAAACACACCCACGCTCTATTCATTCGATTATTTTTAGAAGCGCATTAATCAAGTGGCGAGTTCTAACTTTCACCCATTAATAAATACACTTCTAAAAATCCCATGGGAATGAGTAAAGAGTGGGTGAGTTTTTATGTATTAAGCTCTAAACGTGCATTTTGATAAATCTGCCCCTTAAAGTCTACTAAAGAATGATTTTAACATTAAATAAACCCAATAGGGCTGTTCTGCCCCCAATAAGGGGTAATTATATCTTAGTTGGGATCAAGTACAGGTACTGTTTTATTATTACAGAGAAAAGGGAATCATTTAACCATGAAATAAACCCAATAGGGCTGTTCTGCCCCCAATAAGGGGTAATTATATCTTAGTTGGGATCAAGTACAGGTACTGTTTTATTATTACAGAGAAAAAGGAAATCATTTTTAAAAAAATTTAATTTGATTAAAATGGACTCTAGGCGAAATGGTCTTCCCATAATTCGGAGCTTATTGGATAATGGATTTCCAGATACCTGTACTAGTGTATGACGGCAGTTTCCCCAAAGATTTTAGCATGTAGCAGAGATCCTCACTGGTCAAAATGCCCTTGCCCATCTGCCACTGCTCCTGATGTTACTCAATAACAAGCGCTCTGGCCAACGACAGGGACAAAGAGTATATTTAAGACTGGGATTCACATTGGCTATAAACATCAAACAGGTACAAAGTCATGTTTTAAAGTAGGAAACTAGTAACTGAATGCCGGCACTGATGATGAGTGTGTCCCTAAAGGTGGCCCTGTGCAGTCCATCTGCAGTCCATCCCAAGCATTGTTAGAGAAAGGGCACGTTCCTCTGAACCTGCAGTCTGACCCTCACCCCACTTAAATTGATGGGCTGCTGTCAGCGGCCATAAACATCAAAGCAAAGTCAAAGTGTGTGTGCTGGATTTTACAAGCCGGTTCATCAGGAGAGAAAGGATTTCAAAGCCCCCTTGTTCTGTGTATAAACACTAGAGGAATTGATAGCTTTGTATTCGTTTCATATAGTGAATAATATACCTGCCTGTGTAGTGTGTATATATATATATATATATATATTTATTTTTATTAGGGATCCCAAATCCAGGATTCAGTTCGGGATTCGGCCAAATCCATACCTCTGGCCGAACCGAATCCGAAAAATCACATGACTTTTTGTCACGTAAACACGGAAGTTCAACATTTTTCCCATTTTCCCCAGATTTAACCCTTCCAAAACCTAATTAGCATATGCTAATTAGGATTTGGTATGTGGCCGAATCCTTTACAAAGGGTTCTGGGGTTCAGCCGAATCCAATAAAGTGGATATATATATATATATATATATATATATATATATATATATACATACATACATACATACATACACACAGGTATGGGATCCCTATCCGAAATCCGTAATCCAGAAAGTTCTGAATTACAGACTCCTTTATAAGCAAATAATTTTTAAAAATGATTTCCTTTTTCTCTGTTATAAAGTTGATCCTAACTAAGATATAATTAATCCTTACTGGAGGCAAAACAATCCTATTGGGTTTATTTAATGGTTAAATGATTCCCTTTTCTCTGTAATAATAAAACAGTACCTGTACTTGATCCCAACTAAGATATAATTACCCCTTATTGGGGGCAGAACAGCCCTATTGGGTTTATTTCATGGTTAAATGATTCCCTTTTCTCTGTAATAATAAAACAGTACCTGTACTTGATCCCAACTAAGATATAATTACCCCTTATTGGGGCAGAACAGCCCTATTGGGTTTATTTAATGGTTAAATGATTCCCTTTTCTCTGTAATAATAAAACAGTACCTGTACTTGATCCCAACTAAGATATAATTACCCCTTGTTGGGGGCAGAACAGCCCTATTGGGTTTATTTAATGGTTAAATGATTCCCTTTTCTCTGTAATAATAAAACAGTACCTGTACTTGATCCCAACTAAGATATAATTACCCCTTATTGGGGCAGAACAGCCCTATTGGGTTTATTTAATGGTTAAATGATTCCCTTTTCTCTGTAATAATAAAACAGTACCTGTACTTGATCCCAACTAAGATATAATTAATCCTTACTGGAGGCAAAAAAAAGCCTATTGGGTTTATTATAGGAGCACTAATTATGCTGGGGACACCAGGAGATGAGTGACATGTTTAGGGACACAAGGAGTTGCCAAAATCAAACCTGGGTCTTTAGCATGAGATCCCATATCTAGGCCAACTCTAATCTTAAGGGTGAACAACCCCTTTAAAAAATAAGCCAACAGGGGCATGGACTGTAAATGGAACTCCCCAGCCAGCATAGCTAACCCACAGTACAGTTCTGCAAGGAAATGTTGGTGCAAAGTGGCCCATAACAGACAACATAGCCCTCTTTTCCCTACAAAGTCCCTGTAGCCCCTACAAAATTGCATTGTTGTCTATCCTATTGCCCCCCACACTTACTGTAAAGAGTTACACAGTGGGGTTGGTGCCGGCATCCATGCCAGAACCTGTTCTTGGCTCCTATACAGAGATTGCCAACCTATTGTATGAGCAGTGCTAGCCAGGACCATATCACCTTCCAACGCACAAGTTCCTGAATTGGAGCCAAAAACAGGATCTGACATGGCCAGAGATGCCCCTCACTGATTCAGAGTTGGCACAGGAGGTGCAGGGAACAAACTATGCAGTTCGTGCCAACGGGGGTCGGGGTTCGTTTTAAAACAAGAGGAGTGGAGGTTTCTTTAGCGTGAAAAATACTGGTTCCCCAAAGAGGTTAATACTAAGAGGTTAATAATGCTGACTAGCTATCATGTCAGATTAGATTTTGCTTGTAACATTTATTTCCAAATAACAATTCAGTGAAATTAACATGAAAAGAAATCATTTAAAGGAAAGCAAAGCCACGGATCATATACTTTAAATGTCACATAACCACAGTCTGTGCATGTGAAAGCGGTCTCTCAGGGACAGAGCCCCGGCATCTAGAAGTCACATTTCTAACAGATTGGGATCTCTGGGGGCACGGTAACTGAAAGGGCAGCCTGACGCTCACTCATAGTCTGTATTAGTCTCAGACAATCTGCCGATTTTGCTATTATATCACAAACTTACAGTTTTACCCTCTTCCGGGGAAAGAATGAAGACACCCTAATAGTAATGAAAGCGCAATGGAGGTGCACAGCAACAGGTCTAGTAACCCATAGTAACCAATGAGAGTTTCCTCTTAAACATCAGATCAGTAAACTGGACCAGCGGATCAGTTGCTTTGAGTTACAAGCACTTACAGACCAAACATTACATATTATAAATGTAGAAAAGTACTTGTCAGCAGGTAGGTCAGTATTCAAAAGGGACAGAGACAAACACTGAATTCAGAATATATATGATGAACTCCTTTTTCCTGTATTGGTGTCTACCATTGTCCCTATGGGTACCAACCATCATCGATTAATGGGAGATGTACCACAAGGTGACTGCAAGGATGTGGTCCAACACTTGCTGGTAGGAATTATAAACTAGATGAAATACAAGTAGGTTTTAGGGCAGGGCAAAAAGGGCATCTTTTATGCCCCCTCCCTTGGAGGAAAGTAGACAAAAATTACAAAGAACAAATTAAGGGTCATTTATTATGACTCGATTACAAGTACCAGAGCACTAAGGGAGGCACCCCTTATCTAAAAAGCACTTGGATCTGGGGTCTGGCTGCAGTCTGCACCTATTATTGGTTTGGAGATTAGGCACCAGTTGCAGTAGACTGAAGGCTGCCCTGCCCTTACTGCTTGCCCCAGTACTGGGCTCTGTAGTGCCAGCGCTCCCTAAACATGGCAACAGTGTTTACACTTTAAACTATAATATAAACCCCATTTAATTCTACAAAATTGGCAAAGATAGCCAAGCTTTATACGACTGCTACTCACAGTATACCAACCGAAAACCTGCAGCTGTCATGGGAATATTAAGAGTTGTAGTTTTACAACTCTATCTCCCATTAGCACCTACGTCTTTATATCTATAGGGCTGTAGGTATTATACTGTATATTACTTTCACTCCTCTACCGTGCAGTGCTTATGGGATATGTTCGGCCTTACTTGGCAGAAAAGGGGCAAACTATGTTGAGTATATAAGGGGTGCCGTTGCCTCTGCAACCATTCATTCCTTCCGCACTCAACAATAAAACATGTTGGGCATTGTGTAAATGCATGGGCATGTTGGGCATTGTGTAAATTTGCCACAATAACACAGGGTGGGATCCCCTTCCCCCCCATCAGTTGGGGGGAGGTGATCCCACCAATCATGTGAATATATACAGCCAATCAAAGTGAATATATACATCAGACAGATTTATGTAAAGATAAATTTGCAGAGCTGAAAAGGGTTAAAAGCCATGTCATCCTTAAATGGCCTCTGCGGGCAAGGCCTGGCAGCAGTCACAGATGCCAGCTGATGTGTGAGTACATGGGCGCCTGTGTATGAGATACAAGCGGCCCCTTCATCAGGCTATAGAAAAAGGAAAGAAATGACAGGAAATGAATGTCCCGGACTATCAGGGACACTAAAGCACCAGGGCTCTGTAGGTTCTCTCGCTCTGCATAAAGATGAGGCTTTTTATAGCCCCCGCCGCCCCATCGGGCACAGCATGATGTCAGCTTAAAACAACAACGTTAATGTTAATGGTTTCCATTAATTTTCACTGCGCCATTTAACGGCTGCTGCTCAGTCCAAGGTAAACTGGAGGGCAGTTTGGGCACTAACGACACAATCAGCGCGGCCCTAATGGATCTGCCCTTGTTTGTGCTGCAGAACTTTGCTCTGTTCTTTTGCTGGGTTTCTGATTTCCACTTAATTAAACGCGTGTGCATTTATGGAAGCAGCTTCCAGGATGCAGCGCCTGCTCTAATTAAAGGAAAACTATACCTAGGAACAGTGTAAGTCTCTATAAAAATTCACTGTATCACATAAAACAGCTCATGTTTGAAACCCGGATTCATACAAATAAATAATTTTCATAAAATGATGTAATATTTTTAGTGGTATGTGCCACTGGCTAATCCTAAATAGGAAATTGCCATTTTAAGTACAAAAGCTACCCATACACGCACTGATAGTATTGTTCAAAACCTTGTTTTGTGCGATATTCGGTGCTTGTATGGCGGATTGATGAAGAGCATTGGATATCAGTCGTCTCGTCGATCGGGCGCCATTGAAGGCGCCCAAGCAAAATCTGCATTTAGGGCTGAATTGTCAGGTGGAGGTAGACTCCATATTTGATGATTCAGCCCTGAACGTCAGTGGTGGGTGGGAATGATTTTTGGTCCATTGGGCACAGGAAAGATCGTAATTGTAAGGTATATGGCCACCTTAAGGGCCGCCCCCTGGGATCATGCAAGTTACAATGCACACATACATGCTAGGCTACATCAGCCAATTAATGGACAGAGTTCTGTCTTTTACTCCCACACTACTTCCTGTTACAGTTAGAGCTGCACACAGCCCAGGACAAAATGGTGGCTAAAAACCCCATTCATTAAAGCTACTTTTGTCAAAATACACTCCCTGTCTATATGCGCCCCTTGAGTTGCCCTCTGCGCTGCTCAGTCCTTCCTGCCTCCCATTTCAAATCGAGCGCAGTTGTGCCTATTTATGCAGAGGAAACCTGGAGCTACTGCCACCGCCGGACCAGGGGTCCCTAAGCGCCATTCATCATGGACATAAAGCATGCATGTCATTCGCACAACAAACACTGGAACTGGACTTTGGCACAATTGCATCCGATCTGCAACAAAGTGCAGGTGGAAATCTATTCATTGTGAGGCATTGGTCACAACTGAGTCAGGCTTAATGCCCCCCTGGCGTGCCCAACAGTGTTCCAATTTAGGGAAATAAATACAGGGAAAAACTTGGCAACTACACATGGAACATTTGGTATGTTTGGTATGATTATTGGTACATATATGCTGGCTTGCCAGTTCTGATTGATATATACAGTACATAGGGCAACAGGTTCATCTGAAAAAATAGAAAGACAGTCACATACGGAGTGTGTGACCCCTTTTATACTCTTGTCCTCTTACAGGAAAAGTACAATCCTTTGGCTTAATCGCCCTCCGATCTATTACAAAAACAACATTTCTTCCCTGCTTTACGGCTGATATTTTGTCTTTATAACCTTCGCCAAGCAGTGGGAGGCCCCCTGAAAAGTTTACATGTTACACAGGGTTAAGCACCCCCATATGTATGAGTTTGTGCAGCTTCTATCTGTCCTGATTAAGGTTATAGAGGCATTCAGGAAGTGCAGACAAGGAAAGTAGAGGTATAGGATCCATTATCTGGAAACCAGTTATCCAGAAATTTCAAAATTAGGGGAAGGCCATCTCCTATAGACTTCATAATAGGATCTTCTCATTTTTAAAACTAATTTACAGTATAATAAAACAGTAGTGTGTACTTGATGGAAACTAAGATACAATTACTCCTTATTGGAGGCAAAACAATTGCACTGGGCTTATTTAATGTTTAAATGATTTTTTAGTAGACTTAAGGTATGGTAATTCAATTTATGGAAAGACCCCTTATCCAGAAAACCCCAGGTCCCAAGCATTCTGGATAACAGGTCCCATACCTGTATTAGAAAAAGATACAATTTGGGATAATATTACCCCTTTAACTTCAGCATTTTATTTTGTCTGCTGATCATTCTAAAAAAAAGCCAAAGCGCGCACACACGCACTGCAGGGAAAAAAAAGAAATATATCGACGACTTAGAAAGGAAACAGACATTTACCAAGTTAAATCAACAGAAATGTGTATTTTAACATCGAATTGGAACATTTGCTGCCTAAAATCCAAACAAAGCACTAAAACCTTAGTGGTGGAAAGTGGCGCTCTCTGAACTGTGCGGCGGGGTTCTGTTGATGTGCTTGGCCCACGTTCAAGTCATTCCTTTCTTCCCTAATAGTAAGTCACAGATCCGCTGTTTTTCCAAATGGTCTCTATTAGAACTGGCCGGGTCCCCAGGGAGCAATAGAGCTTTTGCTGAGCGCAAATCAATTCTCTTAATTAGCACTTGTCAGGGCATTGACTAGCACTAAGTATGCTCCCTGGCACATGTTTGCAGATTCCTACTGAGATTTCAACTGGAACTAATGGGCAAAGAGACAGACACCTACATGGGTGCACGCCGGCTATCTATACCGGTGCCACTGTGGCCAACAGTAGTACTTGCACTGCCATATCTTAGTTAAATATTATAGCTTTGGGTACATTATATAGTGTAGAAAACACTGCTGGACACTGCTAGTGAATGCCAGGCTGCATGGCACTTCCCAGGAGGCCGCAATGTGCATAATGCCAATATGGTCCTATTCCGCTGCCCCTGCTATCCACTTCCATTACTGATGGGAAGCATTATGGGATGTCTATATTCTCCAGCTACCCTGGCACCTATGCGGCAGAAGCATCACGCTTCCAAAAGCCAAGCGCCTGCAGTCACCTACAGTTTATGTTGGTAAAGTGCCAAGAAATTTCTGCTATAGAGTACAAACTGTTTCAGGGGCCTCACTACATAATATCTCTTTTTTAATTATTTTTTATTTATGAAGCTTTAGGGTACATTTATTAAGTGCAGCACAGGCCTCAAAGTGCAATTTGCTATGATTTCTGCGTTTTGTGTCCTGCAAGGCACTTTAGAAAATTGTGCTCCAAAAAGGAGGCCTCATTCCCTCAACTTGTGGATCATTCAGACGTGCAAATCAGGGAGCACCAGCAGGCTGCAACGGAGCCCCATACTAACTGGTAAGGACAGGGCTACCTTGTTAGTATGTTGAGCAATTCTTAGCAACCTTTCAATTGGTCATCATCTTTTTTTTATAGTTTTTGATTTATTTGTCTGCTTCTGACTCTTTAAAGCTTGCAAATAGTAGCCATTGACCCTGGCAGCCAAAAAAAGGCTAAATTTTATTGTTATTGTATTACTTATCTTTCTATCCAGACCTCTCCTATTCATATTCCAGTCTCTCATTTACTCTACTGCATGGTTGCTAGGGTAATGTTGACCCTAGCAACCAAATCGCTGCTAAAATTCCATACTGGAAAGCTGCTGAACAAAAAGCTAAATAACTAAAACATTGTGAATTATCTCAGAAAATAATTTTCTACATCAGACTTAACAACCCCTTTAACGATCTTGTGTCTGTGCAAATGACCCGTACTGGCTTCGAAGTACAACAGAGTTGTTAACTGAAGGACGCTCCTGTCCCTTAGAGCTTACAATCTAACTAAGGTGTCGAGCCCCCACAATAGGTACCAATGACGCTTTCGGGATTGTGTTCTCAGCCACACACACAGGCTTTTGTTGCCCACACTGTTCCCGATCACGTTCTGCTCTGTGTCCCCATCAAGCCATAACATGATTTCTGAACGTGCATAATGGCGCTTATTCTAAAGCCCCGACTTTATTCCTTCTTGCTTGATTTGGAACGGTGCCGTGGCACTGAAAAACGATCCTTCCAAAAGGCAGAGATTAATCTTGTGTACCATCTAACCATTCAGGAAAATTAGTATTCAGTAACCTTTCAGAGTTTCAACCTTTTCGCCAGGAACTGTAAAAACATCTTTTGTCCGTGACGGAGTGGCGCAGGGGCTGTAAGTGTGCAGTGAGCTGTAATACAAAACAGGTGCAGCTTATGATAACATTTCTACACGCACCCTAATAAAAAGGGTTCTGGGATTCACGTGAGCACCACACAGGCTGGAATGGAAAGAAAAATAAGTTCTGCTCCCTCAAAAGCCTGAGTCTCCACCATCTTATTGGCATATCACAGGCAACAGAGTTCCAGATGCTCGGAAGTCTCCTGGGGAAATGGAGAAACTCTATTTTATCTGTAATAAATGGGTATTTGTGTTAATCTCCCCTTTAAGTCCATCTCCTCTCACGAGCACCAGGGGAGAAGCAAAATTATCGCCACCTGAGCAGCAGGCATTCATTGTAATTACACTAAGAGCCACCTAAGAGCTGCTATAAGATTAGAGAATAGTAGGGGGCCCAGTGTATGGGTGCTGCTTCAGCCCCTCAGTTGACCTCAGCCTCCCATGTTGCCTGGAGGCACTGTGTCCAACCTAAGGCTGATGCCACACAGGGCTGATTCTTAGCCTGCGGAAAAACTCAGAGAAAACTCGAAGCTGAGAATCAGCCCCTCCGCTGGCACCCAGAACCATTGTGTTGTCTCGGGTGCAGGCACCCACAGTCGATATCGGCAAAAAAACACGAGAGTTCGCATTTTGGGTGGATATCCGCTATGTGTGCCTGCACCGTAGCCAACACAATGCTTCTGGGTGCCAGCGGAGTGGCTGATTCTCAGCTTCGAGTTTTCTCTGAGTTTTTCCGCAGGCTAAGAATCAGCCCTGTGCGGCATCAGCCTTAGCAAATGAAAAATAGATAAGTGGCATTTCAAACTGCAGGCCTTGAGCTGTTTATAAACAATCTCAGGGTGGTACAGGTATGGGATCCGTTGTCCGGAAACCCGTTATCCAGAAAGCTCTGAATAACGGAAAGCCTGTCTCCCATAGACTCCATTTTAATCAAATGGTTCCGAATTTTAAAACTAATTTGTTTTTTCTTTGTAGTAATAAAACAGTACCTTGTAATTGATCTCAACTAAGATATAATTAATCCTTTTTGGATGCAAAACCATCCTATTAAGTTTAATTATTGTTTTATTGATTTTTTTAGTAGACTTAAGGTATGGAGATCCAAATAACGGAAAGATCCCTTATCCGGATTGGCCTTGGTCCTGAGCATTCTGGATAATGGGTCCTATACCTGTATTGGCAAGGGTACCAGAGGATCTTCCGGTATTCCTAGGCGCTAGTGGCGTTTCTAAGTTCTCATGTAAGTCGATATTACCTCTCTATCACTTGGCACTGACTGTATTTAATCGTTGTGGGAGTGGGCCCTGGAGGTCAGGTTCTCTGCTGAGCCCTAGGAGGCCCAAACTGACACTGAGCATTCTCAGCACCCTCGCACACACTGACATGGCCCACCCGGAGAAGGAGTACTTGCCGAAACAGCTGTGACATCCAGGGGGCAAATACATTTATCTAAGGACTGTACAACTTATGGCCAGCAAGTTGAGCTCTACTTATATTCTCTCCATTTCCTTGGCGGGTCCCAAACAACTGCTTCTTTTCTTCTAATATATCAGTTTAGGTCAAGAATATAAATATTCATTCAGCCATCAAGGTACACACACTTTAGAATACTCGAAGAAATGTTAGTTTCCCCTTTAAGGGCATGTTAACCATTTCAGGTTAACTGTCTAGGTTTTCTTTGTTTTTTGGATTGACTTTTCTCCATTACTTGCCTAGCTATCTGTCTGCCATACTGATTCCCCTGACTGGCATTTTTAGTAAGTACCTTTAAATGCCTAAAGTCTATAATAAAGTTCTTTTTCATGAGGAGTTTGGAGTCTATTTGTATAAATGAAGTCTTTGCACTTGTGTGCCTTACTCCTTCGCATTTAGTTACTCCCCTGCATCCATTTATCAAGCAATAAGCCCAAGAGAAGGAATGCTCTGACATTCCCCCAGCCTACATATACCAACCCAGATCAAAGGAAGCAGAAAAGCTCTCCTTCAAGGTTTCCTAAACAAAGAATAACCGACGGGCCGACCACAGAATCAGCATCTGTAACGCTACACGCTTGGGCCCTTTAATGTACCAAAATGAAGAAATACCAATGGGTTATTTAATGATTTGAGTATTTCTGGGGGCGGAGTGTTTGTTTTAAGGGAAACGAAAGATCTCATTTTCGTGGTGGCATTTGTCTAGAACTCATGACCTCCTAGTTTGGAAATCTGATGCTTTTGCTTCAACTTCATGTAGGATTTCCAGACAGAATGCTAATGCTAATGGCCTATAACAGTTACAGAGGCCCTCTTTCATCATCAAACCTGCCTATCGTGGTAACCAGTGCTAGTTTCTCCTTAAAAAACCATCAAGCATCTGTTCTGTAGTCAAAGGCCCCTCTGAAAATGCAGGTTTTAGACCAATAATGAATATAATTCCTATGTATTGACATAACCAGCACGAATACGCTGGTGTTACCAGATCAGCCATCTTGTATTTGTTGCCTAAACCAAGCAACTTGTGGTCTGTTGAGTTCAGTCAAAATGCCCAACAAAAACATCAGCAGAGCATGCTCATTCTTGATCACTGTTCTGGATGTAGCCAAGAGGAGGAAGAAGAACATGAAGTAGAACTGAAGTAAATCATGACACATAGCAACCAATCAAAGGTTTGCTTTCAAACAGGTGATCAGTAAATGCTACAAACTGATTGAACGCTGTAGGTTTCTAGACTACTCTCCAGTTGCCCAAATTTCACCTTGGAAAGCATTCAGGCTGGAAGTTTTGGAAGTAAGTATATACAGTACGTGCGCTTAAACAATACTGACAATTCAGGGGGTTGGGACTTCCACTAATAAAACTTTTCTGTGAGCTTTGACAGTCATGCCAAACAGAGGCTGGCATACGTTGCATGGAACTTTACTGCCACTCCCCTGGCACAGAACATGCCCTCGTACACAAACAAAAAAACTTGTCAATTCAAGCAGGGGGCATGAACTCCTTTGCATGCCAGAACAACCACTAGGTATGTGGGGAAATATCTGCCATTGTTTCACCAGAAAAATGAACAGAACCCCAATTATCCTCTTGTAAGATAATACTCGGGATAACCAATCTAGCCTAAACAACAATACATCTCTTAAGGCCATATACACAGAGGCATTTGTCCCTGTGTTTGACACTGCATGAAGGGGAAATACTTTGACCAAAATGCTGCCAAAATAAGCCACGGTTAGCTTTGTTAGACACAGACATATGCACCCTGGTCTGATTTTGTCCATCCGATTAAGAACTAACTATGCCAAATGTCCAGTCACTATTATTAGAAGTATATCCCCAGCTACTTAAATGCATTTTATGATAATTTCCCAGCATTGTCTTGAGTAAATATCACAATATGTGCTCCTGAATATAGGCAAAACTTGTGCCGTGGCCGCTACCTTTGTCTAATATTGCCAAAAATGACTATAATACTATAATAACTGCACCCCATGTCCACCTGTAGATAACACAATTTGGGGCCCTTAAAAGAAATTGGAGCGGGGGCCCAATAGCTTCTACAGACATCAGTGTGGCTTTCCAGTTGGTTACAGCTGTATACAGATAGGTGCAGGGTACTAGCTGTCTGACTTTTTTTTTTTGGAGGCTTACCTTAATTTACCTTAAGGTAACAGATATAGGGAAAGTACTAGTGTTTCAGTCTTTTAGCCACTGTTCCAAGAATATCTAGGGCAGCAATTAAGTTTTGACCCTAAATGTAACCTTGACTTAAGCTGGCCATACAGGCACCAATATAATTAGGGATGCACTGAATCCAGGATTCGGTATTTAGACAGGATTTGGCAGGGTTCGGATTTGGATGAATCCATGGTCCTGGCTGAATCTGATTCGGTTCAGTATTTGGCCAAATCCTTTGGGATGGATTCGGGGGTTCGGCTGAACCCAAAAAACTGGGTTCGGTGCATCCCTAAATATGTCTATGAAGATTCTCATTCAGGTCATGATATACAGTATCTGGACAACTGGACTTTTCTGAGTTTTTCTTGAAAACGTTTCACCATTCTAAATCCCTAAATATAATCATACGAAATGTACTTTTGTACAATTTTCGGACGGAGAGTGGGCTCCAAATTATCTCCTGGATAATATTCGTACCATGGTGATCAGACAGGTTAGAGCAGGGATCCCCAACCTTTTTTACCTGTGAGCCACATTCAAATGAAAAAAAAAGTTGGGGAGCAACACAAGTATAAGAAAGTTCCTAAGGTGCCAAATAAGGTCTATTATTGGATATTTGGTAGCCCCTATGTGGACTGGCAGCCTACAGGAGCCTCTCTTTGGCAGTACATTTGTTTTTTTGCAACCAAAACTTGCCCCCAAGTCAGGAATCCAAAAAAAAAACATCCAAGGGGTTGGGGAGCAACATGTTGCCCCCGAGCCACTGGTTGGGGATCACTGGGTTAGAGAATTTTGGTCTGATAACAATAAAATCTGCGCATGTATTGTGTATCTGATGATATCCTTGGGGGACCTACAATGTATTTCCAGGAAGTCACTTTCCCACAATTGGTGTCTGCCAATTATTTTATGTTCGAAACATCTTCCAATTTGTTGTTTTTTATGACTTTCAGGAACTGACCTGGGCATTTCAGGGTATCTGCGAGAGCTAATAGACATTCTTCCCGATTATAACCCAGAATGGCGTTCAGACTGAACCTCCCTGCCACTGCTTAAG
Organism: Xenopus tropicalis; assembly: GCF_000004195.4. Lineage (NCBI taxonomy): Eukaryota > Metazoa > Chordata > Amphibia > Anura > Pipidae > Xenopus > Xenopus tropicalis. Next base: position 18,126,872 of record NC_030681.2, read on the forward strand.
GTTCGTCACCCCCCAGGGATGGCTAAATCACAATTTGGCAGCCACTTGTTAAGAAAATAGGCTCTGCATCTATGGAACTAACACACATTCAAATACGCCAAGAGCAGCACATCTTTGCATGCTCTTCAGCACTGGTACAGATGTCCAGTAATAATGCAAACATATAGCAAATGCCAGAATGCGTTAACATTTTCTTAACATCTGCTCAGAGAAAGAGGCTGGTTTTGTGCTGTGTCCTAAAAGGCAAAACAGTAAAATGATGTTTATTGGACTACTAAATAGGGTTATAAAGCAAGCTTTCAGGAATGCTTATTGCAGACATGTTATTATGAAATAAGAGGCCTCAATGACTTGCAGCCTTCACGATATTCCCCAAGACTCTACCGCACTCTCTCCGACATCTGCAATAGGCTGGTTAGCTAAGAAAACTAACAGGACTCTAACGCAGCAAGAGGAAGGAGGCTCAGGAAACGCCCTGGTTGATGTGCTGGCTGGAATTCACACACTTGAGATGGATCGCAGATGGACTGCAGATGTATTCACTCTGGTGCATGGTGGGTACTAAGAGTCCTAATAAACTGCAGGTTAAAAAAAAGCTGCACCACTTGATCAAAAGGGAAAGTTATTTGCAAACGTAGACTGTTTAGATGGAATAATGATTTCAGGAGTAGTAAAACATAGCCATAAAGAGTTCTTTTCTTGAATTAAGAGTCAGGTCCCACTTACTGTGGTATGTAGAGTTTGCAGTAAATTAACATCACTAACATTTTTCTCTGCTGAGTTTACTGGGCAAGCATCTAGAAGGAAGAAGAACACACACATCTAACATAATGAATGTTTTGGGGGAACACCAGAGCTTTTGTACGGATGTGTAAAAACAGACATCATTAAAGTGTCCGCAGTAACCGTAGTGATTAGAGGGCTAGGAACCCATCCATCAGGTGTGTTAGGCACTGCTTCAGGTGATTCCCCCAGTGCTATAATAGAATGGGGTGGTCAGTATCAGTCTCTTGTGGGGGTACCCACATTAGAGGGAAGAAGTACAGGTACAGGTATGGGACCTATTATCCAGAATGCTCGGGACCTGGGGTTTTCTGGATAAGGGATCTTTCCGTAGTTTGGATCTCCATAACTTGTCTGCTAAAAATCATTTAAACATTAAATAACCCCAATGGGATGGTTTTGCCCCCAATAAGGATTAATTATCTCTTAGTTGGGATTAAGTACAAGGTACTGTTTTATTATAACAGAGAAAAGGGAATCATTTTTAAAAATTAGAATTATTTGCTTATAATGGAGTCTATGGGAGAGGGCCATTCCGTAATTCGGAACTTTCTGGATAACAGGTTTCCAAATAAGGGATCCCATACCTGTACCAGCCATTGAGAAGACTATAATTTCTACAGCAGCTGCTTTAGCAACACAAGATGAAAGCTGGCGACCCAATGCCCCAGTGAAGAGTATAAACATGATCAGTAGGCCAGAGGCTATTACCTAAGTAGATACTTGAGTATTACCTGTAGGGGAGTCAGTAATTAACATAGAAAGCTCCATGCATGCCTCCAAGGCCAGGCATTTTCAAAATTATGTCACTATGCTGACATTGATTATTCCTGGAAGATCACATGGGTGTCCAAAATATGACTGTCATGGTCACCTTACTATAGTATGTGAGCAATACTATACTAATATCATTCTTTAAAATACACACTGGTGGGATTTTGGGACATAACATCCCAAGCTAGTGAATGTAATCTATGAAGCTCAAGTTTATGACTAAAAGAGGTTAGAGAGCTGAAAGAAAAAAAGTAGTATTTTGAATATTATGTTAGGCATCCACATCTGGTTGATTTGATCTTTCAGCCCTTGTATGTATGTATGTATGTATGTATGTATGTATATCTTTATTTATAAAGCGCTACTTATGTACACAGCACTGTACAGTAGAATACATTATTACAAACAGGGGGTTATTAAGATAATAATAGATAAATACAAAGTATAACAGTAAATACAAATAAATACAAGATACAGTTGCAATAAGTTGAGTCAAAGACCCAAGAGGATGGAGGTCCCTGCCCCGTAGAGCTTACAATCTAGATGGGAGGGTAACTTACAGACACAAATAGGCAAATATAAGTGCTGTAAGTCACAGTGGGTGACATTACAATATAAGTGCTTGACCCAATCAGTGGAAAGCACAGCAGACACATGCACCCTTGGACCACATCCTACCTGATCTCTATCAGAATGATCCCCTATAAGTTATGGATTGTCAACTGAACTGTTTTGGGATCATATAATTCAAAACATGGTGTTCCTTGTGGTTAAAAAGCCACATGACATATCTTTTAAAGAAAGATGTTGAGAAATTACCTGTAAGAGGGTTCCATGGACACGGTTTTGCCTTATGCGAGGGTCAGCGGAATGGGGTAGGCTGTTTAGCAAGTTCAGTGCAGTCTGAGGTACTTCATTAGTCATAACAAAGGGCACAAGAGCGTGAGCAGCCATTTCTCGTGAACGGTAAACTGGTGAGTGCCCGCATCTAAAAAAAAAAATTAAAAAAAATTATATTTTACAATAATATCTTCACATCAAATATGCCTGTAATTGTTCTAAAAAAAGCATACTGGCTCAGCTTATCCTACACAGGAAGCCTTCACCTTCATATTTATCCATATGAGTGGGTGCAACGCTAATGGTTCAGATATTTGAAATACCCCTTGAATTTGCCTTCAATTAAAACTGCTCCTTCACCTTAAGCTTCCTACAAATCTGCTTTGGCCATGCAACTGCAATTTGACGGACTACTCAACTGGTAAATCAGATATAACCGGGAAATATTATGCTACTGCTATATTTCACACTCCTAAATTGTTGCCGCCATCAACATTTTCCATGTGAGCAGTTGCCCAACTGCACTCAGTTTTGTGCAAGTGAAATGCTCAATAAGGCCCCTAGAAAGGGGACCCCAAAGACCAGAAATATATGGGTATTTCAATATGGTTATTGATTAAATGTTTTTAATTTATGCCATACTATTTGTTTAAAAAGGCAGCTTTTGGCCTTAAGTTCAGCTTTTCACTATGCTGTGTGTGCGCAACTGGGTGTTCCGGGGAGCTCCTACAGATGTACCCGGGGCACCCTGCAGTGATTATAACTTTGCTTGTCCTTTATAGGTGATAAAAGCTGCCTCCTTGGCCCTTCTGGACTGAGCTGGCAGCTTATCGGCTCATGTATGGGGCCCTAATATTATCCTGCCCACCCAAAAAACTGCCCTCTCCTAAAGTGTCTCTATAGGCCTGCAGTATGATCCAATAATTGGCCCCAGGTTCCAAATAATTGTTTAACAAAATTTGACCCAGAGTGTGGGTGGCCAAATGAGATCTTTCCATGTATGCACAGTTTAAGTTCCCTACCAGGCACACACAGTAGGGTCCATTGCATCAGAACCACTAACAGTGTGTGTTTTTGGACTGCAAGAGGTACCAAGGGACAGGCACCACATCTGGTGGAAAAACCAAATCCTACTACGCAAGAGTTCAACTGAATAAAGCATGCATGTGAAAACCTACTTATACTTTATAACTAACTAATGAAATACTACGGCAGATTCTTAAAGTGCAACTTGCCAAAATATTGTCAATACACGTGTCCCCAATTACTTTGCCTTCTTCAGGCTCTAAGTAAGTAAAGCCCTACTAAATTCCATAAGTACAGTGCCGCTCCAAAGGCAAACAAAACTTCTGGGAAAGTCCTATTTTGGTAAGAAATGTTTAAACTATTGGGTTCCTCACAAGCAGCTCTGCTGAAATGTTTGGCTGTAAATAATTTAGAGACAGTGACCCTCTTGTTCTTAATTGCTTTAAGATGACCCAGCAGGGTTTAATCGAGATTCTTTCCATGGGCCTTGATTGCCGCGGCTCTCTAACATAGCAACTCCAATGACCTGTATATACCATTCCTCTTCTGGCAAAACATAAACATCTGCAACAATATGTGTTGTTTATGTTCCTATATTAACAGCAACTGTATGCGAAAGAATGTCCTCCTTTCTGTTGTGACCTTCGGAAAAGGAATATTTCCCAAAGGAATCTGGAATCAATTCAGGGGGAAGTACGGAAAACGGGCACAGGACCAACAGGACCTTGTGCCAGGCTTTGAACATACAGGACCTCCTCAAAGCTTAGGGGTGGCAGATTTGTATTGAAATTGCGTGCATCTGGCGATACAAGGTGGCATCCCAAACAAGTAAATGCATAACTATTTACAGTATCTACCTGCCAGTAGAGATATTCCTGCATGAACAGCCCCCTAAGGTTGTCCACAGCCTATACAGGCTAAGTCCACCCATAAATCTATGCCTGTATAGTTATCTTATTTTGGTATTGTGTACTCCTGGCAAGTATACAATGTCTTGCATATGAAGTCCATAATCCAACGTAACCATGAAATGAAGCAGTGGCCATCTTGACCTGATCAAAGACAGGCACAATAAGAGCTACAGTAGCCATACCCCCAATGACCACCTTCATGTCATTAATAAACAAGTTAAAAAGCAAAGGACCAAGGACTGCTCCCTCCACTAACAACACTGGTCCACTTAGAAAATGTTCCATTTACTATCAATATATCCTTCATCCAGTTCTCTATCCAAGTACAAATATGGTCCAATCCAATGTTCCTTAATTTTAGTAGAACCTTCTCAAAGAGTTAAAGATAAGGGGGCAGGAATATTACACATGTCCAACCTTCAGCTCCATAGAAGTTGTTATATGACTTGCAGTATCCCTAGAAAGCCTGGGATTAGCCATTCGGTAACAGCTAAATTGCTTCTGGTTGGACATCCCTCAGTTACGCACTGAAAACCTGATACACAATGAAACACATGCCTTGTGCTTAAATCTACATTTTTCCATTGCATGTAATGCTGGAGGCCTAAAACAAACAAACTATCTACCTTACCCAAAGTCCAGCCCTGGTGGTGGGATATGGAAAACAAGTGCCCATTCTCTGAAGCTGATCCTATGGGTCGCACCAATGTCATTGATGTATGGTGCTGAAAGATGCAGAAGGCAAGGTTGCAGGAGGACTTAGACTGCACGTAGGAAAGGCATTTATCACTAGGCTCCTGTCAGTGGGTGACTTGATGGAAGTTCCCCGTAACCTGGGCCTGTTTGTGTGCAAAAAGAATAACCTGCGTGGGATGCTGATGGTTCTCCCAAAGGCCTTAGTTCTAGCAATTTTAGTAGTGGTTTTAGTTGCTAAAAGGAAAGAGATCTTTTTTGTATCAATTCAAAAGCTACATTTAGCAGAAAAGACACAAAAACCTAATGAATCCAAGTGAAATTGCTCAGAGAACTCTTTCGAACACGTTTGCAATTTACAATAATTGTTTTTTTTCTGTTTTATAGTATCAGCAGTTTTAGACCGCTACTATGTAAGCTGTAACAGAAGCCCTACAAATATCTGACTAGAAGCTTAACTTATTGATGCAGGAAGCATCTCCAGATGCTTCACTGCTCACTTCTAGTGCTCATATCACATTTAGAAAATAATTGTGAGAATCTGGAAGGGCATCATGAACAATTTGGATGGATATATTCGGGGCGTTGGTTTGGGAGGGTATATTCGGGGCGTTGGTTTGGGAGGGTATATTCGGGGCGTTGGTTTGGGAGGGTATATTCGGGGGGTTGGTTTGGGAGGGTATATTTGGGGCGTTGGTTTGGGAGGGTATATTCGGGGCGTTGGTTTGGGAGGGTATATTTTGGGCGTTGGTTTGGGAGGGAATATTCGGGGTGGGGTTTGGGAGGGTATATTCAGGGTGTTGGTCTGGGAGGGTATATTCGGGGTGGGGTTTGGGAGGGTATATTCGGGGTGGGGTTTGGGAGGGTATATTCGGGGTGGGGTTTGGGAGGGTATATAAGGGGTGGGGTTTGGTTGGGTATATATATATAGAAGTGGGGTCTGGGAGAATATATATATATAGGAGTGGGGTCTGGGAGGGTATATACGGGGTGGGGTCTGGGCGGTTATATACAGGGTGGGGTTTGGGCGGTTATATACAGGGTGGGGTTTGGGCGGTTATATACAGGGTGGGGTTTGGGCGGTTATATACAGGGTGGGGTTTGGGCGGGTTTATAGGGGGTGCAGTTTGGGCGGGTTTATAGGGGGTACAGTTTGGGCCGTTATATACAGTGAAAGGGGTATGTTTTTAATTGATTTTAAGGGTTTTATTTTACTCAAAGCAAAAGCCACATACACACAGCAGATCCATAACTGGTCAGTAAAAACGCACTGGAGGAACCAAGCCATGTAGTGTTATAAAACATGTCAAAAAAATGGATTATTTTGCTGGGAAAAAAAAAATAAAACAGATCAAAATGACCTTAATTTGTGTATTGTTCTTTCTTGCGCTACACAATCATTTACAATGCAAATAATAATCAGTCGACGCAGCCGCATAACCGGCATTTCTGTTCTATTCTGAGCCTTTTCTTGTTGATACAGAAAATATTGGCACATGTAGACATTACAAAATAGTGTTTGACAATGACTAACCAAGGACATCTGTAGTGGAAAAAAGATAAATAGCACTAATAGAGCTGCAAGAAATGATTCCCTTCACATTATTACATGGATTTTGTTTTTCTGTTTTCTAGGACATCTCCATCCCGGAGTTTAGAGGACAAGGACAACGGTATTTGTGTAATTCTTTAATTACTATTTTAAGAAAGACGATGCTAACAAAATATTATGGATGGCACTGAGGGTAAGTCTAAACTTTGGCTTCCAAATAAGCCCCTTTTTGTGAGAAAGTTTTAATGGGAAAGCAAAGAAAAGGGAACATATTGGGTTCTTTTAACATAAATATTTACAATTTATAGAATTCAGGATCGTTGGAATAACAGAAATTTCGGCACAATACAATATATGAAAAATATCAACTGCACTCTGTCTCAGGAGTCAGTTGAATTTTTTTCTTTTGGTGTTTTTGAAATGTAAGAATTTTGGGAGAACATCAACCTCTGGGAACTGGATCCAGGTGGTTTTTGGCCAATGGCACTGGTCAAAAAATTAGATTAAGTCCAAGTTTCGGATTTTTATTGTTTCTTTTATCAATTTTTCCCTTCTGTTTCTGTTCAGGCCTTCAAACTTTCCAACAGAATGGGAAATACTTAACCAAGCATGAACTTATGGCATCTCCCCATAGAGGCTACAAGAAAGCACAAACACAACAGGAGCCCTTTGGGAAAGGTGAGGAAGGTGTTCAGTCAGACATTTTTGAGAAAATCTAGATAATAGAGTTTCTGCTTCATTAAAGTAAATTAAAGATCCACAAACAATTATATATAAAAAAATGAATAAATTCTCCAATGTAGAGTAACCAGTGCCAATTTTCTTAAGCCTTTTACTAATGTGAAGCCTACAGTGTATGACAGTGACATTAATATAGAGGTATGGGATCCCTTATCCAGAAAGCTCCGAATTACGGAAATCCCGTCTCCCAGAGACTTAATTTTAATCAAATAATTCACAATTTTGAAACTGATTTCCCTTTTCTCTGTAATAATAAAACAGTACCTGTACTTGATCCCAACTAAGATATAATGACCCCTTATTGGGGGCAGAACAGCCCTTTTGGGTTTATTTAATGGTTAAATGATTCCCTTTTCTCTGTAATAATAAAACAGTACCTGTACTTGATCCCAACTAAGATATAATTACCCCTTATTGGGGGCAGAACAGCCCTATTGGGTTTATTTAATGGTTAAATGATTCCCTTTTCTCTGTAATAATAAAACAGTACCTGTACTTGATCCCAACTAAGATATAATTACCCCTTATTGGGGGCAGAACAGCCCTATTGGGTTTATTTAATGGTTAAATGATTCCCTTTTCTCTGTAATAATAAAACAGTACCTGTACTTGATCCCAACTAAGATATAATTACCCCTTATTGGGGGCAGAACAGCCCTATTGGGTTTATTTAGTGGTTAAATGATTCCCTTTTCTCTGTAATAATAAAACAGTACCTGTACTTGATCCCAACTAAGATATAATTACCCCTTATTGGGGGCAGAACAGCCCTATTGGGTTTATTTAATGGTTAAATGATTCCCTTTTCTCTGTAATAATAAAACAGTACCTGTACTTGATCCCAACTAAGATATAATTACCCCTTATTGGGGGCAGAACAGCCCTATTGGGTTTATTTCATGGTTAAATGATTCCCTTTTCTCTGTAATAATAAAACAGTACCTGTACTTGATCCCAACTAAGATATAATTAATCCTTATTGGATGCATACCAATCCTATTGGATTTAATTAATGTTTTATTGATTTTTTAGAAGACTTAAGGTATGGAGATCTAAATTACGGAAAGACCCCTTTATCCGGTATACCCTTGGTCCCGAGCATTCTGGATAACAGGTCCTATAACCAGGTCCTATAACTGTACTCCGAAGCGTTTCCATACACTGCAGCTGCATCCAAAGCTGAACTTCTAAAAGGACATTCCCAATGGAAAGTTGAGTAGAGGTGCTGTGGAAATTTTCCCTGAGGTTCCAGTATGGTGGGACAGATGGCTGTCCATATGTATTAACATTGTACAATTTTCTTTTTTGGAACAGGGCCTGATGATGCTGGTAAATGGTTCACCAATTGGTCAGGTTGCACCATGTTGGCCAGTGACAGATGAGGAAAAGAACAGGAACCAGGAACCTCTTCACTTTCTGCTGGTTCACTCATTTAAAATGCCAACGAACAAAACATTAGAAAGGTAACACTCATAAATCCAAATATAACATGGCCCACAGCTACCTCTTTACTGCCTTTCAGATTCACTCGTTCATGCCACAGGGCCCACATCGTGCCCCACTGCTTGATAAGGACATTGGATGATGATTTTATGCATTTCAATGGAGCAGGGTGGTTTCAGGTACAAATGACGTTGCTGGTTGCCCCAATGCAAAGCATTCTGCTGGGTCACTAACAGGGATGGTGCCTCAGTAGGAGACCTGAAACTGAAGCATTGGCTGCCAATGGACTCTCTAGGAAGGAAAAACCTACTGGTTGCTTAATACTGGCCAGACTAGTGGCAGTTCCTAATGGGGAAAAAAAACAAAATAAAAATAAACGTCTGAATACAGCACCCTGCTTTGTTCCTCGGGCTGCTTTCCTGTCTCCATCACTCCAGAGTGACAGGGCGGCCCAGGGCCGGGCAGGCTGATGTTAATACAGACTCCAGCTGCATGGAGGTATCAGCTGAAGGTTGTCAGCAGCTTTATTTTTATTAGCCCCCCCACCCCCACCATCAGTCTTACTTAATCAAACACAACAGGAAGAAATACAAATATTTATGAAATGTCCCAGAACTGACGGATGCATGTTCTGTCAGGTGAACAGGCGCTAATGGACCTTTAGCTGTGAGTCAAACATTCCGCAGGCAGGTAATACAGAAATCTACTGCCCTCAGCCCAGCTGTAATGCAGGGGCAGCGGAATTCCCATCATCCTCAGCTAAACATTTATAGCCATTATGCGGAAACCCATTATGCAGAAAGCTCCAAATTACTGGAAGGCCATCTCCCACTGTTCTGCCCCCAATAAGGGGTAATTATATCTTAGTTGGGATCAAGTACAGGTACTGTTTTATTATTACAGAGAAAAGGGAATCATTTAACCATTAAATAAACCCAATAGGGCTGTTCTGCCCCCAATAAGGGGTAATTATATCTTAGTTGGGATCAAGTACAGGTACTGTTTTATTATTACAGAGAAAAGGGAATCATTTAACCATTAAATAAACCCAATAGGACTGTTCTGCCCCCAATAAGGGGTAATTATATCTTAGTTGGGATCAAGTACAGGTACTGTTTTATTATTACAGAGAAAAGGGAAATCATTTTTAAAAATGTGAATTATTTGCTTATAATGGAGTCTATGGGAGATGGCCTTTCCATAATTCGGAACTTTCTGGATAACGGGTTTCCGGATAACAGATCCCATACCTGTACTGCAAAGGTGCACAGAATTTGTGTCCATGTGTATTTGTTTTCTGACAGGACAATCTGATAAGCTACGCAGCACAATATTTAGGTAGATGGGTGTGCCCGGTCCTTAGATAGATAGTGTATTGTTTTTATGCAAGAATATTTGTGTGGTTTCTGTATGAAAGTCTAAGTAGCTAAGGGGAGGAATATATGGAGCAGGAAGGCAAATACACAGGCTTTGCAGCTTGGCCTGTAAACCTAGCTACGCATCAACGAGTTCCTCTGCAAATATTTTTGGACATGCGGCTAATCCAATGGGATCCACAACTGTCTGTCTAGACTGATGTGCCACTGTCACAGCAACAATGGCAGAGATGCCAGTGACAAACATCACCTCTCTAATTCGCTTCCATTGAGAGCCACACATTTGGGCCACTGGCCACAAAAATGGAAAGGGGGTGTTTAAAAGAGTGGTTGGAGCACAATCACGCGGATGGGCCATATGGGTTAAAACATCTATTTGAATAATTGCAAATAAAGTTATCTGAAAAGTATAACCCACGTTCATGAAGTTATGCTGCACATTTATAAATTCTGAAATAGAATACTAGTCAAGACTATTTTGGTTGTGAAAAGGAGCAGACGTATGATGCTGCGTCTTTAATACTAAGTTAACTGCACCCACTGAGCCAGGCTACACTGATGGTTATGCTATCATGCAGGGACGGGCCAAGCCGGCGGGCGCCCTAGGCAACCCGGTCGGCCAACTCCGCCCACCTCACCGCCCCCCCCCCCGAACGGCGCATGCGGGCCAAAGTACAGGAGGAGGTGCAGGGGGGGGCGGTGCAATTACATTGGTCATTGCCTCCGCCGCTAATGACCAGCAGCGGAGGCAATGACAAAGTAGCACTAGGGGTAGGCAGGAGAGGCTCCTGCCTGGCGCCCCCTCAATCGTTGCGCCCGAGTCAACTGCCTCTTCTGCCTACCCCTAGTTCCGGCCCTGCTATCATGGCCCCCCTTTGTGCCATTAGCCTTTGCATAAGATTAGTGCCCTTGGTGCTTAAGCTCCGCATACACGGAGGCACTTGCACATCGTATCCCTTAACTACATGTCTGTCTTGGGGAAGGCTCCAACCACCAGAAGGTAAGTACCACCTTTTTTTTAGTCTGAATGATTCTGACCCAGGTAGATCTGTTGCAGGCATTCAGGTAAGTTAGATGACATTCAAGTACCTCATTAGATTCTCAGACTAAGATGGTCTTTGGAAGGGCATTTGCAGAGACATTCACATTTGTGTCCTTGTGTCACTTTAATGTTACTGTGGCCGTGGGGTCTTTAGCAGAATGAAACAGGTTCCTTTGCAAAATTTCCCTGTATTTTGTACCTTCCATTTTTCTTCTCAAAGGGGAACTCCACCCAAACCTTTTTTGAATAGTAAACATAACTTCAAGCAACTTTACAATATGCATCAGTTAAAAAATGTGCAGCCTTTTCATGATTTTTAATGTAATAATATGGTTTGGAACAGTTCCCTAAGCCCCGCCCCCTGTTCCCCTGCTGATCTGGCTGGCTACTTTGTGACTCAAATAAAATGTAACAGTAGTCACCTGCCCTCAGCCTGCCTTCAGCCTGCATCCTCCCAATCCCCTGCACACGTGATGTCAATAAGGAAAGGAACATCACAGTGCAATGCATTGTGGGTTATGTAGTTCCTGCATGCTGTCTGTAAGCTGTGGAGAAGTTTTTACAATTTGTAACATCAGTGTTTTAGTCCCTCCTCCCCTGCCAGGATTTCAAATGATGCAGAAAGAGAAGTACAGTTTTGAAGCTGGTTTTCAGCATATAAAATGGTATTTACTTTCTAAGGAACAGATTAAATTGATAGGTATATTAGGGGTTGGGAAGCCACATTTAACAAGACGCCCTGCTGATATACCGCAGAATGATGCTACCACCGCCACCGTATGGCGTTTTTTTAGTATAGGCAGTGAGAGATTTATGCCATGTGCTTTGAATTTTGGGCAAAGTGATCAAGCTTGGTGGTTTCTGACCCAAAAAAAGTTCCCAGTACAGCATTTGGGTTGCTCTACTGCTTTCTGGCAAACTCCAGATGTGTTTCTTCTTGACTAATGGCTCCTTTCATGCCACCCTCCCGCAGAGGCCGGTGTTTTGCCTACCGTGATGACGTTCCATTACTGCGCACCTCCTGTAATGCTCAAATTTTCCTTTGATGATAAATATAAGATTTTTTCTTTTTTTTATAGATTTAATCAACTTGCAGGTTTTACATCAAAAGGGCAAGAGAAGAGAACCTTGATTGTTCTGCACGTTCATACTCTCCCCCCTTTTGTGCCTTCTCTAAATATTGTGTTAATAATGAAAAACAAATATGTATGTGATAAGCATGACTTAAAGCATTTGTAGTGGCAGGAATCCAGGCATGACTTGTTCCAAAGCCAAAATACTTTGCCCAAATGACCCTTGAAATTACATTAATAAATCAGAGGATTTAAAAAATCTAACGATAAACAAAGTTTTAGAGAGCGTTAGAGAGTTACAAATTAACAAGCTGCCTACGGTATGTTTTCACACTCCTGGCCCCTTCGTAATAAAACATAATTCTAATATAATGAGTTTTGAACCAAGAGTAATCTGATATATTGGATAATCCTTGGGAAACGTGTAATAGCATGCACTGAGGCACGAGAGATAAATAGACTCATTCTCACAATTTAAAGAAAAGGATTTTTTATTTTCTGTTTTCTATAACACTGGCTGAAAGTGGTTGTAAGAGCAATATATATGTCTGTCTACTTTGCTGTTAATATAAAGTATAGATGGTACACACTGGGGGCCTGAGTTCAATTCCAGCCCGGGTGCTATCTATAAGGAGTTTCTGTGCTCTCCGTATGTGTCTGCATGGGTTTGTACAGGTAATCTTTCATGGGGCAGGTACTGATATGAATCTCTGTAAGGCATTGCCTAAACATGTTAGGGCTAAATAAAGGATAATAATTAAATATCAATTAATAATTTCAGGTTTAATAGTCTTTCAAAGAGTAAAATGCACAGAGATGACATAAAAAGGATGCATCAGACAGGACACCAAAGCAAGAAAATCAAGTCTATTCTTAAGGTGGACATAAATGAGCCCAGGGCCAGGCCAACCGGGCGCCCTAGGATACCTGGTCGGCTTGGCCCGGCCTCCCGTCCCCATGCCCAACAACCGCCCCCCACGTGTGAGCGCAAGATGCCGGGTTGCCAGGGCCACTGGTGGGGGGGCTTGGGCTCAGAACTAGTGGTAAGTGAAAGAAGAGGTACCTGCCTGGCATCCCCCCCACCGTTGCACCATAAGCAGGTTCCCCTTCTGCCTACGCCTACTTCCGGCCCTGAATGAGCCCACTTAGTACACTCTCTGCACAAATGCCCCCACAGGCCAAATGGACAGAAAGCGTGCAATTGGCCACCCACAGTATATGGCTGCCTTCCTATTGTTCTGATCATTCGTGGAAATATTGGATACGACCGGAAAAAATGGTAAGTGAAGGAGAACTGCGTTTCTTCTTCCCCTTCAACTGCTGCACCATGTACTGGCCCATGCTTCATTGGCAGATTTAATTATTAAACTTTGTTCCTGTTAGAATTCATACAGTGCTTATTAACTTTATACAAAATAAAACTATGATTAATCAAGTATAACCTCTAGCTACTAACAGCTTAGGGTTAATGTCTGAATTAACACTAAATGAGTGTGGAGTGACAGGTGGCATTTGGGGAAGGCTATTTACATGTATGTCTAGTTTAGTATTATGTTTCAATTGTATTATTCTATGGTATATATAGTTTGTTTCTGTCATTTTATATAAAACACAAGATTGGGTCTTTTGAGTTCAGTACATTTGTCTGTCATAGGAATTTGCCTACTGTAACAGAAATAGAGTATCAGCACCTTTGTAGGTTATTGTTAGACTTTGCTAGCAACAAGGTGCAGTAACGCCTTCTACATATAAGGTTGTGCTGATACACAGCAATAGCCATAGTAGGCAATCCCTAACAATATTATACCTATTACTGGTAAATGAGTAGAATTAAGTGGAATATTATCTATGCTAAAATAGTATAAAATGAAGCCCATTTGTATTAGTGAGGAGAGAAGGTGGGAGAGAAGGCCAGAAGGAACATCACAGCCTCAAAGCCAGGGGTGGGCAAACTACGGCCCGCGGGCCACATCCGGCCCGTTGGCCTTTTTAATCCGGCCCGCCGACTCCGGGTCCCTTTAAATAATTTCTGGGCCCTGATTGGTTGCGCTTCGTGCGTGCTGTATACGCAGGGGGCGCAACCATAAAAAAGGATGCAGCGGGGAGCCGGGAAACAGACGCAGCCGAACGATGGAGGGAGCCGCAGGTCGGGGAGATGGAGGATGCTGGGGGGGGAGGGAGCTGGTGGGAGGACGTTGGTCCGGCCTGGCCCGCCTGTGAGTCAATGTGGCCCCCGAGCCAAAAACTTTGCCCACCCCTGCTCAAAGCCCTTCAACAACAGGGTTATGTAAAATAATAGGCCAGGTAACTTAGGATATCTCATTTATGTGCCAAATAAGACCTGTATTTTATTTGTCATATAAAAGACTCTTCCTGTGTTAACACTCCTGTCTATTTGCAGATTATGAGGGTTCCCAGCCTTCCTTCACGCGGCAATCCCCCGGAAAATATGGAAAAATAATAATTTTACAATTCCTAAACTGTCCGCTATCCATAGTACATCGGTAGGCCACCATACATATACCAACAATGGTATGAAACCAGTATATAATCAGCTGTAGGTACCACTATCTTCTGTAGCATTTACCTACACTGATTATTCTGCCATGCAGCATGTAGGTTTCATTATCCATTGCAGCCTTTTCTCCCATTTTGTAGCCTTCCAAGGATTGTGTAATACACATTTAGAGGAGAATACCATCCCAGCTCTATAGCCACTCTTTCTTCACTGTAAGCTGTATTTATTAGGGATGCACCGAATCCAGGATTCGGTTCGGTATTCGGCCTTTTACGGCAGAATCCACGGTCCTGGCCAAACCAAATCCGAATCCTAATTAGCATTAGGGTTACATGTTAGGCTGATGCCACACGTGGCGTTTTTACCCTGCGTATTTTCTCAGCCTAAAAACGGCGCACAAGCCACACAGCCCGACTATGGCTTTTTTCAGCCTAGTACTGGTGACGTAGCAAATCCCGTTTCCATGTTGCTAATAGTGCGAAATAGTAAAAAACGCTGCGTATTTCCGCTAGGTCTGGCAGCTGCCTTTGTGTATACATAGGAATAGCTTGCTGTGCAAATACTGGCGTATTTCAGCCAACGCTTGAAAAATCCGTGCTAAGGCGTTTTCTAGCGTATTTCCGCATTGTGTGGTTTGCTTCGAGTCTTTTCAAGTTATTTCTATGGATGATGATATCGGGCGTTTTTCAGCCGCTGAGAGAATTAGAAAATACGCAGCGTAAAAACGCATGGCATCAGCCTTAAGGGGGAAAAATTCACAGTGCGCTCCACGTGCCAATTTTTACTCCTTCCGGATCCTAATTAGCATATGCTAATTAGGGTGCTTATTAGCATATTCTAATTAGGATGCTAATTAGCATATGCTAATTAGGATAGGGGTTTGGCCAAACCCAAAACACTGGGTTTGGTGCATCGCTAGTATTTATATCATTTGTATTTTTGTATGTATATCATGCTCCTGTTCTACTGAGTTGTAGGATATCTCTCTGCTCTTACTGTAAGGTGCCAAAGAATAAGTAGCTAGGCGGACCTGACAGGGAACCGCAGTATTTTTCACTAATAGGCTTTTTTATTAAACAAATAAGTTTGTGAATTTGACTCGAATAAACCAGCATTTCAAAAACCCGTTTATATATTTATTAACAAGGAAAACTTGTTTGAATATAAAACTCTATCTTGAATTTGAGAGTTTACAAACAGAAAAAAAACTCGAAAAACTCTAAAATCTTGAATTGAAAATATGGCTGGACTTTGCCTAGGACCACTCCCATTGACTTACATAAACTCGCAAGCTTTTAGATGCCAAAGTTTTACATTAGTTTGCAGATTTTTAACCTTAATAAATATCCATTCGAGTTTTTGAACTATAATTTTATTGGTTTTAGCGTTAAAAACTGGAATCGGTTAAAAAAAAAAAAAAATATATATATATATATATATATATATATAGGTTGCGGTTGGCTACACAACAAACTGCCTAGTCTGAAAACTTATTTTCAAAAACGCATCTGGAAACCAATAAAATCAATGTATACTGTGCTCATATTACCTCTTCTAAGGGTTTGTTCAACCCTCTGCACATATCATATCCATATATCTATAATACAAATAACCACAACTGCTGGGAACCAAGGAAGCCAGTTCCCGACTTATCAATAAGAATAAATATGAAACATTGATTCTCCAATTATCTCTCCACCCAATTAATCACCGGGATTTTCCTCCCTGAGATTAAATAAACAGCAGGCAAAATGTTACACAAGCTGATTCATGTGCTGTTGGAAAACAGTGTTTTTGGCACCATAAAGGAATTTCATTTGTCAGATAAGCGCCTTTTACATATTGTGTTCAATGTGCTCAGCCTTGTATGAGACTGAAAAGCAGGGTCGGCCCTATGCAAGTTCTATCATCGCAAGGCCGGGAACGCCTGTCTGAAGATAGATTTCCGATTAAACATTTAGAGCCTTCCCCATTCCCGACCCTGTGCATAGAACACAGAAACAATTGTAAGGCCACGCTAATTACTGGTTAAATATATCTGAAAAAATATGCTTCTGGGTTTATTTGTTTTAAGCTGAACAAAGCTTCCCTACTCTAGAAGGCCAACTGAATTGCTAAAAATAATTCCATTAGGATGGTATGCAACGCCAGGCTTTCTATAGAGGTGTCAGCCTAAAGGTCTCCATACACATTAAGATTCGCTCGCTTGGCGAGATCACCAAGTGAGCGGATCTTCACTCGATATCCCCACATACGGGTGGGCGATATTGGGGAACGCGTAGGCTAAATTTCGATATTTTGGCCCTGAGGCCAAACAATCAAATTATATTGGCGGCAATGGGGCAGTCGGTTCGGGGACCGTCTCAATGAGCCGATGTGGTCCCCAATCCGACTGAATCTTTTAACCGATCGATATCTGGGCCGATCGATATCTGGGCAATTTCAGGCCAGATATCGGTTGGGCCGATAAGGGACCGATATCGGCAGCTACAATCGGCCCCTGTATGGAGCCCTTTAGGGACGAGAGATTTTGTGGGTCTCTGCTATTTACAGAAGTGGAAGTGTATCCCCTTTGCCCTTCAGTAGCTGCTGTACTAACTCCAAGGCCCTACAGTAGCCATCTTGCTCTGCTATACCCCATTCCTCCAACCATTTCTCTATGATACTGTGGGGAACTGCCCCTGATTTGGACCCCACTGATTGAATTGTCCGGCCTCTGATTCCAAAGATACAGCTACATTTTTATTCCAAGGGCGAAAGTTCAAACAGATAAAGATAAAAATAACCAGACCTAATTGTTTCTCTCTGAGTAATCATTTAACGACTTGACACTAATACTTTATCAAATGTTACAGGCTCGATCCGGACTTAATCTAAATCATGATCTTGTACCTGGTGGAGGGAGTTCGCTTCTGGCCAAATATTTCATTCTGTTACTATGATGTTCCAGCTGGGGGAAATAACATCAATTAGAGAGTCAGGCATTTTATCTAAGGGCTGGGATACTCCCGAGGGCTCGCTGGATTTGAAAGTCAACAAATCAGATTCTTTTTTTTTTTTTTAATTCATAAAACTCCTTCAAATTAATCAAAATCATCACCAAGCAACTGCAAGCTGCGCAAAATGATGCCACCACTAACAAACACCAATACACGGCTCTCCTATAAGGCATGGCATTTAAACAAGGATGTAAAATCAACTTATTTATCTTAATAAAAAGGTTGCCGCGCACTAAACTCATTTAGCCAACAGTGTGGCTTTCAGATCAAAAGGGAACGGGCCTGGTATTATTGGGAGAAAAGTGGGCAAAATAAGTAACACAACAATACCCTGGGCCCCAATAGTTTGTGCATAAAAAAGATACCATAAAGCAATCTCTAGCATATTCCCTGTGTAATAATACAATTGAAAATGGATAGTGGGAATTATACAAACTTCCTTCAATAAGAATTATATATAATTATATTGGGAATAATATACCCCCTATTGTAAATTATAAAGGTACAGGTATGGGACCATTTAGCCAGAATGCTTGGGACCTGGGTTTTCTGGAAAAGGGATCTTTCCATAATTTGGATCTCCTACCTTAAGTCTATTGAAAAAACTAATTAAGATTTATGACAAAGGTCTATGTAAATACACAGAAACACTGCACTGAGTCCTCTATCAAAAGAAACACAGGATTTTTTGTCTACTTTTGTGAATACATGTACTTTGGTATCTCTCTCCCCAGGGGCGAGAGTCTGTGCAGCTCTCTCCTTTCTCCCCCCTCCCAAAAGAATTAATAAGAATTCACTCCCCCTCCCATCAGAATGTGTGATCTGAGCTACCAGCAGCTAGAGCTGCAGCAGGAAGCTACAGAGACCAAACAAGCATTCTAGCTTGCACTAATGTGGCAAATCTATTGGCAGTAAAATGCCAAAATGACTTTCCTTCTCCTTTAAATATTAATTATACCCAAAAAAAACTATTTTGCCTCCAATAAGGATTAATCATATTTTAGTTGGGGTAAATTACAGAGAAAAAGGCGAATCATTTTTAAAAATGAACAGTATTTGCTTATAATGGAGTCTATGGAAGATAGTCTTCCCGTAACTCGGGAACATTCTGGATAATGGGTTTCTGGATAAAGGATCCCATACTTGTATTAAATTTGAGGCGCCACATAACCTGTTTTGTTTTATTTATTTCCTGTTATTTATATAGCACTGACACATTTTCTGATTATTCATCATTCACATCAGTCCCTTCTCAATGAGGAGCTTACAATCTAAGGTCCCTACCACATTTACACACACTCTGGTCAGTCACTTCTATACACACGTTCTAAAGACCCTTGTGCAACTCAGCCACATATCCATCAAGTTTTTTGTAGGGAAATATTAAACAGTAGAAAAGTTCTAAGCACAACAGGGGTTTACCCTGCCAGCAGAGAAACGTCTGTCATCACTCAGGCTTGGAAATAGTGCCCTTTTGCCTTGAGCCGCCATTTAGTGATGGGCTGTGTGCTCCCTCAGAGATCAGCTGACAGGAAATAATGCAGCTCTGACTGTAACAGGAAGCAACATGGGAGCAAAAGAATCATGAATTATATGATCCCAGGGGGCGGCCCTTAGTACCTAAAATGGCAATTAATTTATTTAGGATTACCCAATGGCACATATTCCTAAAAAAGTATATTTTTATGAAAAGGGTTTATTTAGATGAAGCAGGGTTTTAAATAGGTGATTATATATATATATATATATATATATATATATATATATATATGTATATATATATATAATGTAAAGAAGACCAGCAACACCGGGATTTCTTGTGAAAAAAAAAACAACATATATTTAAAGCAACATGAACAGCCGACGTAATGTTTCGGTCCCCATCGGGACCTTTCTCATGGTCAAGGTCCCGAAGGGGACCGAAACGTTACATCGGCTGTTCATGTTGCTTTAAATATATGTTTTTTATTTTTCACAAGAAATCCCGGTGTTGCTGGTCTTCTTTACATTATTTGAATTTTTTACCGTGCACCCGAGGTATGTTACAGAGCGGTGTGCCATCCTTTGTGTATATATATATATATATATATATATATAGATATATATATATTTTTTTTAGAGAGACCTGCATTGTTCTGGGATATAGTTTTCCTTTAGATGTAAAGGTTACTAAAAAGTACTGTTTCTCATATACATAGAGAAAGGAATGTGCTGCGTTACATTATGCTGACATTATGCTGATAAAAGGGTGTTGTGGAAGAGTAGTACTTTGGTCATGGTTTGGGCTCTCCCTATGGTAAATGTATTGAGCAATAACCTCATTATGCTGATAAAGAAGGTGTTACAGTAATAGTAGGCAATGAGTATGTGGTACGTAGGGCACAATAAATGGCTGAATCATTTATGGCCACGGCATGAAAACAAAAACACAGCGCTGAATGGGCACAAGGGCAATACGGTTCAGAGTGTACAAAGTAGCAGGAAGGGCAAAGATTAATATTTCCAAGTGTGCTTTGCAGCTGGCAGTGAGTAGCGCCATTCTCTATTCCCTCAGTCATCTGCAGCTTACTCACTTTTCTTGGAATTTGAGTGGAAATTTCTATTGTAAGCGGCCTCTAAAAGGTGTCACATTTAATTATTATTCCCCAAATGAAAATGCCCTTTTTCCGTTCAGTCATTTTATTTCTTACTCCAAGAATATTTCTTGGTTATTTCCTCATATGAAATTCTTTCCAGAATATGTTTCATTTCCCCTCTGTCCCGTCTACAAGTATCCAGGATTGCAAAGTTTCCCTCCGAGTGGGCCAAACTAGAAGGGGTTAATGGAGAAGGAAAGTTACAACCTAACATTTGGCACCTCCCAGTGATTTAGCTCCGCCTGCGGGGGGGGGCTTATTATTGGGTGCCTCCTTGAAGTTGTGGGTGTTGGATTACTCAGCTCCTGTAACTCTTTCACTACATTGTTTTTACAGAAAGAGATAGGACAAACCATGCACAGCCATATTCATAGGGTGATGGCACATCCCACCCCCAATTAAATCAATGGGAACTGTAAGGAAAACACTGCAAGGATGTTTTTCATAATAATCTTTTATTTATATAGCGCCAGCATATTCTGCACCATCATTTAAATTAGTCCCTGCTCCAGCGTGGCTTGCAATCTAAATTCCCTGCAACACACACTATGGTCAATGTCAGGAGCCAAATAATTTGTTTTGAAGGGTGGGAGGAAGGCAGAGTACTTGGAGGAAACGCACACAGGAACAAGGAGAACATAAAAACTTCAGCCTAGAACCCCAGTGCTACAATGCAGCCAACCACTGCACCACCTTGCTGTCCATTTAAAGGAGAAGGAAAGGTAAAAACTAAGTAAGCTTTATCAGAAAGGTCTATGTAATTACAGCCATAAGCACTCACAGAAAGGCTGCACTGAGTTCTTTGTCAAAAGATTTGTTGTGTCTGTTTTCCTCTGCCAGAGACATGCAGCTCTCTCCTCTCTCCTGCTCCCCCCTCCCTCAAGAATGCTAAGAACTCACCCCCCCTCTTTAGGAATGTGGATCTGAGCCAATCAGTAGGAAGCTTCCTCATAGTCTAACTAACTGAGCATGTACACCGATCTTGCTCATGGTGCAGGAGTGAGGCATTATGGGAACTTTCTTTATAGAGCTCAGCATTTTTTCTTCCTGTTTGGCTTCTGATTATCTGAATGGGAGAAATATGGGGAGACTTAAGGGCACTATTGAGACAACTGAAGGTATGCCTGCAGCTTGAGATTAACTCATTATTAGCCTTTCCTTCTCCTTTAATGTATAAGCACATTCAAGCCCAGGCCAAGCCAAGTAGATTTGCCACCTAAGGAAATTCCATCTGGCCTAGCACCACCCCCCCAGCCTGCTCCCTTACAAACACTATTACCACCTCTGTGAACCCCCCCCCCCCCCCGCCCATCAATACTTGGCTCATCAAACTGTTGGTACGGTGAGCCTTGGTCACTACACACACAGGCAGCAGCCCAAATCCCTTGGTGCGTAAACTTGCCTGGGGTCAATAAAGTTGGGTGGCTATACTGCTGAACAATCAACAATCATTAAGAATGTAAGCTCTGCTGGGTAAGGATTGCATTATATCTTAAATGTAATTGACCCAATGTATTGTTCTGCTGTACAGAACAATACTGCATGCACTCTCGCTCTATATAAACACAAATATACATACTCCAGGGGTTTTTATCTTCGCTTTATCTGTTTAACATGAGATTTTTATATGATGTTAGTATTCCATTACATTTAATGCACTGTTTTGTGTCATACGTGAGATTTACAACAAACTAAAAATTCATTGGGTTCTGTTGATACAGCTCCTTCACGGTAATCTGCAAAGGTCTCTTCAGGATACAGCGCTGTGAATTTATGTATGGAAAACCCAAGGGCCTTTCAGGCTAAGGGTGGCCATACACAGGCCGATAAAAGCTGATGAAACAGAGAATAGTCATTAAAATGAGGACATAAACCAAATTCTTGTTTGCAGAAATAATTCTCCAACTTGGGGAAACAGAAGAAACAGATTAGGAAACGTTGGACTAGACGGAAGCCCCTTCCCAGGAAAGTAACCAGACAAACTCAGTGCTAACTCTTATATATGGGTACCTGCACTATCAAGGTACTCAAATTAAACCCTTCCTTAGTAATAATAATTTCTATTTTATTATCTCTTATTTATAGCTCCACAGAGAGACAGGAGCTTTTTTAAAGTAGGATTTTTGGCAAATATTGATGCGCTTTGGCATTTGTTCATAAGGCCATGGCAGAGGGACGGACTAAAAATCCTGGGAGTGAAAAATACTATACATATACACACAGCCCTATCTTTATGGCTATTTATGGTTTTCTATGCAATACATTTCTTCATAGCATAATTAGAGTATGAATCTTGAAAGCCCCTTGGCAGCAAAAGTCAACCTGAGTTAACTGGAAATAAAGGCACACCTGCCAATTATCTTGGTTCAAACCTGAATTTCGGGTCATAGCAGAGCTTACCAGAAAATGGAAATATATGCAACTACTGGCGTGGTTTGGCCAGATATGTCCTGTGTTCTTATCTGAGGATGTTGGAGAAAACAATCCATGCTTTCTCTTTGGGTTTGTCAAATATTAGAAGCCGAGTCCTGTTGCTTCCCCCATCTTACAAGAAGCTAGAATGAGGCATAGAATAGCAGGCCAAGGGTTGTGTGTTGGTGTCACTGGGGGTATGGCCAGCCAAACAGGACCACAATGGAGCTCTTCATAGCTAGGATTCATCAGGCCTGAGATAATATGAACAGTATAAGTAATGCCTCTACCATAAAACTAATAATTCAGCATGGGATTCTTCTTTAAAGAAAAGGCAACTACAACACATTAAATATATATACTTCATCCATTAAGAGTGTTAATGGTTTCCAAATGCTACTTTTAATATATAAACATGAAAAACATAGCAATAAGGCACCTATAGTAATTAATGATGTGTTGCTCTAGTCAATGCACCTTCTGTGTTGACACTAATTATCTTCTATGACAGTAATTGAGCTGCAGAGCAGATCATGTTGCCTCGCTGTGACTTTTCTCAAAACAAGTCATGGTGACAACATGCTGGGTATGAATGTGTCAGGTATGATACATGTTATATTGTACTGGATCTATATAGTCACTAATATAATAAAGTGCCCAGCAGGGAAGCCTCAGTGTTATACAGGCTGCATCCAAAATGTATTTTAAGAAGGCAAATCTGGGTGGTCTACAGTGCTAGCAATAGCCAAGCTTCATGATAGAGCATTCCAAGGACCAGTAATCTAATTTTTTTTTCTTCCCAAGGTGTCAACCACCCATCGGATCAGACCTTCAAGATATTAAGGGTTAGGTCTTTCTGTTGCCCTTCTTTCCCATGCTCTGCTATACACAGAGCAAGAAGGCCAGTAACAAGACTGCTTGAGATGAATGCAAGATTACCAGAATTACATGAAAATCACAAAAAGTCACTTTTCTCCCACACCTTGAAAACTGCTCTTCATATCTCATTGGTTCCAGCATAGTGGTAATATGGGTAGAGCTGCCTTGAATTGCTGAGATTCTGGGTTCAAGACCTGAGTGTTTTTGTTTGACTGTAAGACCTAATGTAGCAGGACCCTTTTCACCTCCTCTATTGCATGCATTGTATACAACCTTCTATTATACAGTGCTGTGGTATATGTTGGAGCTTTATAATTATGTGTTAATAGTAAAACACTAAAATGTTGGTTTGGATTTACTCCAGATGTTCCAGTACCTCCACCAGTAAGGGAAGATAACAAAGCTGGGTCAAAGAGTTTTGGCACTGAAGTCAGGGGTGGCTACCAGTATACCCTAACGCCTATGTTAATAGGCGTTAGATACCCATGTTAATACCACAGGCGTACCACTACCTGGATGAGTTAGTTACACAGGAAGGGAGAGAAAAGATATGGAGTTGTTAGTGATATTATTTATATAGATTTCCCTTGGAGAAGTCATTTCAATCCCTTTTATGCTGCCCCTGTTGAACTTATATACACTGTATGTATATATATATATATATATATATACACATACATACATATTTCTACGGTGTAGTTAAGTTCAACAGGGGCAGAATAAAAGGAAAATGAGGTGACTTTTGAATGGTTATTTATCATGCATTGACCCAGCTGCATCTACATGTATATATATATATATTTAAAAAAGACCAGCAAATCAGAGTTTTATTTAAAAAAAAAAAGATGATCAATCGTGTATTAAAAAAATAAATACACAATTTTATTCTCTTTCTTTTCGAAAACGTGGAACTCACCTCTTGGACACAAGCTCAGATAAACAAGTTGTGCGCCAAAACCCTACACTTCTATTAAACTACTTCTCCCACATAGCAAACATTGTACAGTAAATGATTAACTTTCATAACAGAATATTTCTGCACACTAACAATGGTGCAACAATTAAGAGCCGAGATATAGGTAAATACTGTACTTCAAACTGGCGCGCTGGCACAGCTTTATTCTGAAAGGGCCGACATTTCCCTTTGGCGCTGACACTGATTCACAAAGAGCGAACGGTGTAATATTTAATCCCTGTCATTGTCAGGCAAGATTTAATTCCCTGTACGAGCCAAGGGCCCATGGCATACAATTTATAAGGTGCTCAGTGATGGAAACATGCATAGAAATAAACAAACATTGTACTGACACATGCAGACCCATTAGTCACCTTTTGTTAATCACACATACCAGGAAAGGCTGGGGAGTTTGGCCAAGTATGTGTCAGAGCAGAACGCTGGGATGGCTAAGGCCTAGGTTAACAGGAAAATACACCTAATATATAAAAATTACTGTCTTCATTTTATAAATATGTAGAAATAAAATCAGTAACCTGAGAAAACATTGTATCGCCTTCCAACGGCATTCTGTTAGCCCTAGAATCGTACTCCTCCATGCATTCCAACTGGATATTGGGGCAGTTTAGGACTTGGCCTCGACCTATTTTGGCTAAGCTCAGTCAAACAAAGCCACACCCAACCCACATAAAACAAGGCCTACTTTATGGTAGGCTGCACACTTTTTTGGAGACCACAAATCAGGAAGGTATAGATGTGTTACGTATCCAGACCATTAGAATGGATTAGGGCAGCCAGCTGCATAATATGCCAAACACTTCACAAACAGGGGGACTTCATCACTATATAAACTCTCAGACCTCTCTCAGACCTATGCATCTAAACAAATATGCATGTAATTATAACTTGTTTACAGAAAGGCCTACGTCTTCCATAGCTCTTGGTCCAAAGATATATAAATGGCCCAAAACAAGCAATAGGACACAGCAAAATGGAGGAATGTGATAGAAATAATAAAAACAAAACAATATAGATCACTTGCCATTGCTAAGCTTCCTTTATAATAAATTTTTTTTACAGGTTTGTTATGGCTCTTTTTTAATATATATTATAAGTGGAAATTCACCCCAATGGCAGAAGGGGTAATATCCCTAGTGCAACTTCAAGCAGGGATTTGCTGTGTTTTATTTGCAGCAAGTTTTCAGTTTTGTAAAGCGCATGCAACAAAAATTCATGCTCTTGAAACCAAAAGAGACTGGACCACTGGCAGCCTGAATATACAGTACATTTTTTAAGGCAAATTAATATAAGTTACACTCATATAAATTGTAAGCTCTACGGAGCAGGGACCTCCATCCTCTTGTGTCTTTGACTCTTAACTTATTGCAGCTGTATCTTGTATTTATTTGTATTTATTGTTATACTTTGTATTTATCTATTATTATCTTAATAACCCCGTTTGTATTAATGTATTCTACTGTACAGCGCTGCGTAAATATGTAGCACTTTATAAATAAAGATATACTGTATATACTCGAGTATAAG
Organism: Xenopus tropicalis; assembly: GCF_000004195.4. NCBI lineage: Eukaryota > Metazoa > Chordata > Amphibia > Anura > Pipidae > Xenopus > Xenopus tropicalis. Next base: position 18,153,070 of record NC_030681.2, read on the forward strand.
CCTAGTTTTTCAGCACCCAAAATGTGCTGAAAAAGTCAACCTTGGTTGCTGATTGAGCTAAGGGGGTAGCACTCTTAAGGTATCATTGTTGATACCATATAGTTTCCCACCCTAGGCTTATACTCGAGTCAATAAGTTTTTCCAGCTTTCTTAGGTAAAATTAGGTACCTCGGCTTATATTCGGATCGGGTTATACTCGAGTATATACGGTACATACATGCAAAATTTAACTAGCATTCTTTTGGTTTTCCTCAGCTGCACTCACTCACCTCCTGGTCCCTTAACAGAGATCTCACAGCTCTTTCCCTTTTCAACAGATAAAGGCTCAATTCCAAGGCTTTTCCCCCCTCAGTGAACACAGCCCCTGCCATTCTCCACATTTGCTCTGCATCCTAGAGCATTGTAGGAGAAACATACCTTCCCTTTATAAGGTTTACATTTATATGCCCCTGGTTGGCTACACCCTCAAAAAGAATATAATAAGCCTGCAGATCCCCACAGATCGCCAGCAACTCTTTTTTTATGTAGTCAAATCCGTGCCACAGAACAAACCAAAGAATAACTGTACAGAACAAAGAAAAGCTTAAGAATATTATACATAAAGCTATAATGGCTGAGCACTTCTAGTAATAAGGAAATGTTATATTTCCTTGGCAGGGTTGGTTTCTGTTCGGCAGACCACCCACATTAGGCACCACAGGCCTGAATCACCCATTAAAGCTTTGCACTGCTAAACCAGAATTCCTTCTGGTGCTGCTACTGATTAATAATTACACTACATAACAATTCTATTTCCATATGTACTACACACACCATCTCATTACGGGCTCTCACAATGTAGCAGAAAGTATGATGGGACCCGATATCCAGGGGAAGTAACACTGGCGAAGGCAAGCAGTAACACCAGACTATCCAATTAGTAACAACTGTATTAGCCAATCGGGGGCATCTGTATTAAAGGGGACCTGTTAAAAAGCTGTATAATAAAAGGTCTTTACAAATTAAACCTGAAACCCAAATTCTTTTTTTAATGAAATCATCTATACCTGCTATCAATGAATTTAAAAATCTAAGCTGTCAATCATATATTGCCTGCCCCGCCTCTATGCCAGAGGCATAGAGGCGGGGCAGGCAATATATGATTGATAGCTTAGATTTTTACTTACAATCACTTTAACTTTATATTCAGCACTTCCTAGTTATCACCTAGATGGCAAATGCATAAGATTTTGGGGTGATACAAAGCTTGCCTTAATAACAGTGTTCACAAAATGGCGGCTGCCTGCTTGCTGTGACTGTAAATTTGAAGACTGAAGGGGAATAAAAATGAAATAATTTATATAGAAAAAGTAAAAGTTTATTTTGCTCAACTAACATGATAGAAAAGGATTTGGAATAATTTCTTAGGGTGACAGGTCCCCTTTAAGTGTCAGGGCAGGAACAATGACTTGTGTGACAATAAAGACCGATGTTGTCTGATAGGGCTGTTCTATTGAGGGACAATTATTCCCCCCGACTCAAAGATCAATTTGGCCAAACAACTTTAACTAAATTGATCACGGTTTTGATTGGCCAGAACGGAATAAAAGCCTTACTAATGATTCCCATTGGCATGTGTATGAGGTCATTGAGCCAATGGAAACAAGATGATTCCGTTCATTCAGTCATATTAGTGAAACCTGAATATCCACAAGAACCAGTGGCTGATTGATTGGATATTGTCCACTGAGCAGCTTTGGCATATTCCATATTCATGTATGGGATCCCTTATCCGGAAACCCGTTACATTACGGAAGCCTGTCCCCCATAGACTCCATTTTAATCAAATTATTCTGAATTTTAAAATGGATTTCTTTTTTCTCTGTAATAAAACAGCACCTTGTAATTGATACCAACTAAGATATAATTACCCCTTATTGGGGCAGAACAGTCCTATTGGGTTTATTTCATGGTTAAATTATTCCCTTTTCTCTGTAATAATAAAACAGTACCTGTACTTGATCCCAACTAAGATATAATTACCCCTTATTGGGGGCAGAACAGCCATATTGGGTTTATTTAATGGTTAAATGATTCCCTTTTCTCTGTAATAATAAAACAGTACCTGTACTTGATCCCAACTAAGATATAATTACCCCTTATTGGGGGCAGAACAGTCCTATTGGGTTTATTTAATGGTTAAATGATTCCCTTTTCTCTGTAATAATAAAACAGTACCTGTACTTGATCCCAACTAAGATATAATTACCCCTTATTGGGGGCAGAACAGCCCTATTGGGTTTATTTAATGGTTAAATGATTCCCTTTTCTCTGTAATAATAAAACAGTACCTGTACTTGATCCCAACTAAGATATAATTACCCCTTATTGGGGCAGAACAGCCCTATTGGGTTTATTTAATGGCTAAATGATTCCCTTTTCTCTGTAATAATAAAACAGTACCTTGTAATTGATCCCAACTAAGATATAAATAATCCTTATTGGATGCAAAACAATCCCATTGAACTTTCATTGCTAAATGGTAGCATTGCCCACGGTATGACACATAAGACACGGTGACCCCAGAACTAGGGGCAGAATCTGAGGGCAGCAATGGCTAGTTGGAAGCACAGGTCCCTTAGACTGGGAGCAGAAGTTTTAGGCCCCCAGATCGCTCAGCTGAACATAAACATTTCCGTGTGTCTGTTCCACTGCCAACGCAGGATTGTTTTCCTAAGCTATAAAAATAAATTATAGTATCTCGAAAATCCAGTGCCCACAAACGATGCTGCTTGTGAGCCGGGGAAGGTGGAATTTGATGGTGTTTGTACAGCGCTGGTTTATTCAATGTTTCTCAGCAAGGAATTCCCCGCTACACAACTCAGATGACTACAATAATCACTTAGGCACTACTATGCTTTGGGACTATATTATAGCAATGGTTTTGTACAATATTCGGTACGAGTATAGTGGTTCGACGAGACAGCAGATATCGCAAAAGCCTTTGATACCGTCATCTCGTTGATCAGACGGGACTGAAGATTTTGATTGGGCGCCGTTGCAGACGCCTGAGCAAAAGCTGCGTTTAGGGCTGAATCGTCAATTCTTATTGTTTCTACCTCCATATCTGATGATTAAGCCCTAAACCTCAGTGGAGGAAGTCACAGGAAAGATCATAATTGTAACATGTATGGCCACCTTTAGCAAATAATTCTTGCATTATTCACATATAAACTATTTTTGGGAAGCTTAGCAAACATTTCCAGCTAACACAGACACTCGCTTTTCACTGAGCAGTAATTCTTCACCTATTCCCCAAGGGCATTTCACTGTCAGCACCCAGACCTTAATAATGAAATTACAGTTGCCGTTGTTTGCAAACATTACTGTTATACATTTGTTTGGCAGAGAGAACTGTAACCAGAAAAACTAGAATACAATAAACCACAACAGCACTTTAGTATTAAAGGGCCACAAAACCCTCACTTCCCCTTGTGTGCCTAGTACTCTGGCATCGTTTGCTAGAATATTGTCATTGTATGTCTCTGTAGATAATTTAGGCAGATGTTCCTTTTATAAAGTGTTCCATCTCTTGGCCCAGTTTGGCTAGCAATATAGTCAGTGATTAAGGTACCAGTGGGCCCAAGGTTTTCACAGCTGCCCCAATGAGTTTGTAATAAAACCCTTCTTCATGTGTTGCCCCATGTGTGTTTATTTGCTGAAACAAATGACATTTTGTCCTGGATGTACATGGAGTGTGAAGCCACTGCTCAGGGTGCATTGCATTCAATCATATTAGGTGTACCCTAAGACAAAAGGCCTGGCAGAATGGGGGTTCTAACCAATGATATGACCAGGTGGAAAACAGCAGCGATCAAAACTCCTCTATCAGTTTGTCCCACAGAGATATATGGGGAATATTTTTCCTAATGATAACAGGTGGCCTACCGAGGGCTGTATGTACAATATAGGCACCCGATGGCCCTTGCCTAGGGAAGCAGCTATAGGGGGGTGGGCCTTGAGTGTTCATATGGAAAAGAGTTTCCATAAATATTTTCCAACATGCCTATATGGCAGTAGAAATGAGGGCAAGTGTGTGTGTGTGTGTGGGGGGGGTAATACTTGATTTTAATACCTTCTCGGTGCATGTGTAAGATAGTGGTTGTGCATATGTTGATCGGTAAGGGGCGGGCAATCCATAGGAAACGTTCCCTTAGGCATTTGAGTGCTATTCCACTTGTCAATACACCCCATGTGCCTTAATAAGAAGTCTATAGAGGCATAAGGGGTCATTTCCGGACCAATCCGGTTCAGTTGGTCTTCATTATTTATTTGTTATAGTTTTAGAATTATTTACCTTCATCTTTCAACTCTTCCAAGTTTTCAAATGGGGGTCACTGACCCTGGCAGCCAGAAAACTATTTCTCTGAGGGTTTCCAATTTTATTTATTGTTACTTTTTGTAACTTTCTTCTCTATTCAACTCCTCTCTTATTCATTTACCAGTCTCTCATCCAAACCACTCCCTGGCTGCTAAGGTAATTTAGACTCTAGCAACCGAACAACTGCTGAAACTCCAGACTGGAGAGCTCCTGAACTGAAAATGAAATAGTTAAAAAGCTAAAAAATAATAATACAGGATGCTGAGATTATGGTCTGGTCTAGGGGTGGCGGCGGTAGCTCCAGGGTTGCTCTGCATCAATAGGGCGCCTGCGCTCATTTAGGAAAAAGTGTCTGTTTTTTTTCTCGTGATATTCTCTGAAAATGCCACCTAATGGCCAAATATAATAAAAAATATATGTTATGGTCTAGGTTAAAAGTACTAAAATGATTATAGTATTGAAAATAGTGAATGAAACCAAAGTCCCGATAAGTAAGCATGGCTCTAGATGTGGCCCCATTCAGCAAGGTGGAACAGTTTGGGCCCCCGTATCACTGGGATTGCATCATGCACAGGCCAAGCTTAACGTTGCAGAGGTTTCGATGGAAAATTCCACTCCAGCTCCGGCTGCTGCGCTGAGCCCAATAAACCTTCCAGCAAAAGCACATTAAGGGGTAGTGAAAAACAAAATACTTCCATTTCTATTCCAAACAAACCGAGCGCTCGGCTGCTCTGAACAAACCAACGAGAGCTGGAGGTTAATGGTTTACATAAACACGCATTCTCTCCTGCAAAGGCTTCTTGTTTCAGCCCAATGAAAAGGGGCCTGGAAAAATGTTTTCTTTTTTTCTTTAACGAGAATGTTATTTTTAATAAGTACTTTGTTTTAACGAGACGGATGAGAGCGCTGCCGCGGTTGCGCAAGTTACTAGTGCCATCCACTTCTCTGTTGCACCACATGGCCAGGAGAGAGAGAGAACTTAGCTAGTAGGGAATGTACACAGGGTGAGTGGTCCTTGCTAGGAGCCCTCTGTCTAAAGGCCCCCACTGTCATGGGTCTGCCCTTCCTATAGGAATGTAACTGTAACACCTCCTACTCAAGGCTCTCTTGGGTTCACAACTTGATCCCTAATCAGTTATGTGGAATAAACCAGCATTTTGGTGCAATTAGAGAGCCCCATGTATTAATGCCAGCACCTTTGTTATAATAGATACAGTTTTGCACAGGGCAGTAGAATGAGGGCTGCTCCAGGGCAATTCACAGTGTTTTGTCAACAGAGCAATTATGAGCATGGCAAGCAGACATCCAAATGCACGGAAACCTCCCATTTATTTCCAAGGAAGTCATCTACACCCATGGGTGCATTCATGGGTCAGTCAATAACTGCTGGAAAATGCAGTAGCATTACAAAGCGATAAGCCCCTGACTTACAAGTGCCCTTAAGGATGGAGGTGTATTGCCCTAGAAATTAATGAATTAATGGTGGGGACCAATACCTTGTGTCTCAACCCTTTCTCCTTGTAGATTGTAAGCTCTTTTGGGCAGGGCTCTCTTCACCTCTTGTATCGGTTACTGATTGCTTTATATGTTACTCTGTATGTCCAATGTATGAAACCCACTTATTGTACAGCGCTGCGGAATATGTTGGCGCTTTATAAATAAATGTTAATAATAATAATTCCACCTCTGAGTTAACTGTTAGTATGTAATAGAATGCCCTATTCTATAATTATAGAAATATATTCAAATATTTTTGAATTATTTGCCTTTTTTCTGCCTCTTTCCAGTTTTCAAATGGGGGTCACTGACCCCGGCAGCCAAATACTGTTTTGTGAGGCTACAATGTTATTGTTACTTGTTTTTCCTTGTCTTGCTATGCAGGCCCTCCTCTATTCATATTCCCATCGCTTGTCCAAACCATTTCCTGACTAGAGAGCTGCTGAACAAAAAAACTAAATAACTGAAAAAAAAAAACCATACAAAATTAAAAAAAAAGACCAATTTCAAATTGTCTCAGAATATCAATGTTTACTTGCTACTTACAGGTGAACAACCCCTTTAAAGGGATTTCAGACCCCCTGTTCCAGAAGAAAGCAGACAGGTCTATAGGCAAACTGAAAAGCTTTTCATTACAGGTTTAAAAAAACAGGTTCCGCAAATTTCTAAAAGATCAGCAGAAGGACGGCTGGCCTAATGGAAGGGCACAGACTGCAGAGAGGGATCAGACTATAGGCTTGGGTGTAATAAACCTCAGGGCCGGCACAGGCTTAGCCCTCATGGATGACAGTGAAGTTGGATGATAGTTTAACCTTGGGAGCGTGAGTCACCAGTATGGGGAGATAAAGCCTATGGCTATTAGTTAATTATCTATCAACGTAACTACAGACAGTTCTGCAGGTGTTACTTTCATGTTTTGACCTGACCTGCCAGGTGACATTGGCTGGGAAAAAGCATAATTGCCATTGATTAACATAAACAAAACCTGCCCTGAATAATTATATAACCTTCCCGGCGGGGTGAAATGCAGTTACAGTATAGGTGTATAGGTCAGCCTTAAGTGAAAAATAAGCAGTTATTCTGCTGATCTAATAGTCTGATGATGAAATAGTGACAGATACAGTGGAGGAAATAATTATTTGACCCCTCACTGATTTTGTAAGTTTGTCCAATGACAAAGAAATGAAAAGTCTCAGAACAGTATAATTTCAATGGTAGGTTTATTTTAACAGTGGCAGATAGCACATCAAAAGGAAAATCGAAAAAATAACTTTAAATAAAAGATAGCAACTGATTTGCATTTCATTGAGTGAAATAAGTTTTTGAACCCCTACCAACCATTAAGAGTTCTGGCTCCCACAGAGTGGTTAGACACTTCTACTCAATTAGTCAACCTCATTAAGGACACCTGTCTTAACTAGTCACCTGTATAAAAGACACCTGTCCACAGAATCAATCAATCAAGCAGACTCCAAACTCTCCAACATGGGAAAGACCAAAGAGCTGTCCAAGGATGTCAGAGACAAAATTGTAGACCTGCACAAGGCTGGAATGGGCTACAATACCATTAGCAAGAAGCTGGGAGAGAAGGTGACAACTGTTGGTGCGATTGTTCGAAAATGGAAGGAGCACAAAATGACCATCAATCGACCTCGCTCTGGGGCTCCACGCAAGATCTCACCTCGTGGGGTGTCAATGATTCTGAGAAAGGTGAAAAAGCATCCTAGAACTACACGGGAGGAGTTAGTTAATGACCTCAAATTAGCAGGGACCACAGTCACCAAGAAAACCATTGGAAACACATTACACCGCAATGGATTAAAATCCTGCAGGGCTCGCAAGGTCCCCCTGCTCAAGAAGACACATGTGCAGGCCCGTCTGAAGTTTGCCATTGAACACCTGAATGATTCTGTGAGTGACTGGGAGAAGGTGCTGGGGTCTGATGAGACCAAAATAGAGCTCTTTGGCATTAACTCAACTCGCTGTGTTTGGAGGAAGAAAAATGCTGCCTATGACCCCCAAAACACCGTCCCCACCGTCAAGCATGGAGGTGGAAACATTTTGCTTTGGGGGTGTTTTTCTGCTAAGGGCACAGGACAACTTATTCGCATTAACGGGAAAATGGACGGAGCCATGTATCGTGAAATCCTGAACGACAACCTCCTTCCCTCTGCCAGGAAACTGAAAATGGGTCGTGGATGGGTGTTCCAGCACGACAATGACCCAAAACATACAGCAAAGGCAACAAAGGAGTGGCTCAAGAAGAAGCACATTAAGGTCATGGAGTGGCCTAGTCAGTCTCCGGACCTTAATCCAATAGAAAACCTATGGAGGGAGCTCAAGCTCAGAGTTGCACAGAGACAGCCTCGAAACCTTAGGGATTTAGAGATGATCTGCAAAGAGGAGTGGACCAACATTCCTCCTAAAATGTGCGCAAACTTGGTCATCAATTACAAGAAACGTTTGACCTCTGTGCTTGCAAACAAGGGTTTTTCCACTAAGTATTAAGTCTTTTTTTGTTAGAGGGTTCAAAAACTTATTTCACTCAATGAAATGCAAATCAGTTGCTATCTTTTATTTAAAGTTATTTTTTCGATTTTCCTTTTGATGTGCTATCTGCCACTGTTAAAATAAACCTACCATTGAAATGATACTGTTCTGAGACTTTTCATTTCTTTGTCATTGGACAAACTTACAAAATCAGTGAGGGGTCAAATAATTATTTCCTCCACTGTACATACTTGGAACATTCTAGAGCTTTGTGGCTCAGTGGTTGATCCGTGCCTTAGAACTGCAGGTCACTGTAGAAGTCAGCAGTCGCTGCAGGGAGCTAACAAGCCCGAATGGGCAGGCAGAGTACGGGGTTGTATCAGCTCCACTCTACAATAGCAGCAGTTTTCTAACAATGGATCATACAATATTTTATAGTTGCAGGCAGAGCATAGTGGATGTTCCGTAATTAAATGGTTAATTAGTGAACTCTGTCAAACTATATATGTTTTTTCCTGGCATGGCCAACTTGATTGTGCTCAAAGGTTATATCTTAACCTAAACTAGGCCACCATCCCACCACCCTGAACACAAATTGCCAGCAAGTGCACGTGGGAGTGGATTGTTGGTTCCTACCTTTCTACCCCTCCTAACATACAGGTTTCCCTATTGTTACACTGCTGGCATGTAGGAGTCAGTCTGCAAGACCAATGAATTCACTAAGGTACATATGCACCCTCCTCCTTAAGTCTCCAAATAATAATTTAAGATTGCGTATCCAGCTGCTCCTTCTCTAAAGGTGGCCATACATGTGCCGTTTATAGCTGCTGATATCTGTCCTTCAGACCGATTCGGCAGCTTATTCTCCCGTGTTTGGGCACTAACGACAGGCTTGCTCGATCAAGATCTGCCCAATTTCAGGCCAGGTTTGATTTTTTATATCGGGGACCACATCTTCTCGTTGATGCCATCTCCGAATTGACATTGCCTATGCCCTCCACTTTAATTCGATTGGTAAGCCCTAGGGCCAATATAACAAAAAAAGGCAAATGGCACTCAGGGCTGCAAGCAAGGGAACAAACCCTTTAAATTTTTATTGTGGAGGTGCAACGTTTCGGGGCAAGATAACCCCTTTATCAAGCATCTCGCCCCGAAACGTTGCACCTCCGCAATAAAAATTTAAAAAGGTTTGTTCCCTTGCTTGTAGCCCTGAGTGCCATTTGCCTTTTTTGTTATATTGGATTCGGGAGGGTGCCGATCCCTCCAGCATTGTGCACCGGGCATTTAGTTATTTTGGAGAGCTAGGGTGTGCGGAAAGGTCTCTGTTGTGCTAAGCCCTAGGGCCACACATAGGTGGGTATATCAGGAGAAGATCCGCTCAATTGGCGACCTCGCCAAGCAAGCTGATCTTACAGTGTTTGGCCACCTTAAGTCTGCGGCACCTTGACGAGAGTTATTTCCAACAGGGAAAAGAAGTTCCAATAAAACAATAATTATCTGCTGATGTGCCAGGCAGACCAGTTCATGGTGCACCAGCAAATGATTAAGGGAAGAGGAGCTGAATCTTGAAAGGTCCAACCTTTGGTCAGGGCCCCCTGTAGTTTTTGAAATAAGTACAAGAAAATATGTGTGTATTAGTCATTCATTGCTAAATTCAAGGAACGTTGCTTTCACTACAACGCGCTTTATGTAGCATCGGGTGCAGGCTCCTCCCCACTGCCAGGGGCAATTGAAGACTCTTTGGCACAAATAAAATTCACCTTTTTCACCATTTCGGAGTGCTGCACCGTATTTACAGGTAATTTGTGGGTCATTCGTTCCTAGTTTCAAGAAAATCTCTGACAGCAAATACATCTTTACCCCAAATCTCACCCAAATTGACCTTTAAAGGAACAGTAACACCAAAAAATGAAAGAGCTTTAAAGTAATAAAAATATAATGCACTGTTGCCCTGCACTGGTAAAACTGGTGTGTTTGCTACAGTAACACTACTATAATTTATATAATAAGCTGCTGTGTAGCCATGGGGGCAGCAATTCAAGCTGGAAAAAAGGAGAAAAGGTACAGGTTACATAGCAGATAACAGATAAGCTCTGTAGAATACAATATTGTTTTATCTGTTATCTGCTATGTGCCTGTGCCTTTTCTCCTTTGAATGGCTGCCTCCATGGCTACATAGCAGCTTATTTATATAAATTATAGTAGACTTTCTGAAGTAAACACACAACTTTTACCAGTGCAGGGCAGCAGCACATTATATTTTAGTTACTTTTATACACTTTCATTTTTTGGTGCTACTGTTCCTTTACGTTGCATTTTCAGACATATCTAGAAGAGCAAATGACCCTTCTGCTGACTTTTAACCACTACAGACCTTTAGGCTGAGTACCCCCCCCACCACCCCTGCTTCACCACAGCTTCACACTTTGGCAACCACTGTTTTAGGATATATTGCTGATTTCATGTAAAACCTTATCTTCACAGCTCTAGAATATAATTTGTGTGTAACACGGAGAGAGAGAGGTTGAAAAAACAAGCTCTATAGATGATAACACCACCCCCACTGCCTTTTTTTTTTTTTTTTTTTAACAGATTTTTGATAAATTAGGCATTTGAATGCCTAATTATTCCTCTCTGTGAGTTAAGTTCAGCATGTACCGGCAACAGAACATTTAATTTATAGAAACATCCACATTCCTCAGAGAGCCATGAACATATGGATTCTATCAGACTACTTAATGAGCAAGCTAATGAGCTGACTGAGACCTGGGCCTACACAACACGCACAGTATTAATGTTACCTGATGATGAAGGGGATAAAGGGGGCCATGCTGAGGGCGGAGTAGGTGCCATCCATTGGTGATGGGTAGAGTTTACTCAGGATCAGCAGCAAAAGGAACAGGCTGGGATGAAGTTTGGATTCTCCTGTAGGACTGCAAAAAAAAAAAAAAAAAGATTATTGAGCCTAGTCTGCAGCTCTCTGGGAATGAATGTGAACTGAATATATATGTTTCTAGGAAATTCAAGCTATTCCATCGTATGGAAGATAACATTATATTAGAAATAATATACCCTCTACTGTAAATGATACATGACTAAAAGGTTATTGCTCTCCAAGGCCACTTCAAATATCCTTGTATTTTTAAGTGGGGAGGGGGGAGCCACTGCACAAGTAAAGCACTGTTTTAAAAGGGGACCTATACCCACTCACACAGCTTCATGTAAAATTGCCCTAGCTTTGTACCTTCCTCTTTTGCAATTGGCATTCTTTACTGTTATTCAATGATAATATGAAAGTGCAACCCCCAACACTCTGCATTACTGTCTGGGCGCGAGCCGGATACAATGGCAAAAGTTTCATATCCAGATGCTCCTCTCTGCTCAGTTCTATTGCTTAATGTAATAAATGATAGAACTGAGGAGCAGAGAGGCTTCTGGAGATGCTTCCTGCATCAGTAAATAAAGAATTTGCCATTCTGTCAAACCCCCAACTTCAACAGCAGAGAACCATTCTATAACACATGTATAAAATCAGCAGTAAACAACTACAAACAGTATGAACTCTAAAAGAAAAAAAAAAAACATGTAAACTGCTCAGAAGAGCAACTTTACATTACATTACATGGGGCAGTATATGTGCTCTTTAACTGAATTACATCATTAAGCACCATTAATAAGGATATATTTATAGGTTATTACTGGCTATTGTGTATTATATAAACCAGAAACTCTTAACTGGGGGGGAAATAACTCAATTTAAATAGCCACTGCCATCACAGAACAAGCACAAAAAAAAATAGTATTTCATTTCTTTGTCAACCAAACAACAGCAAACTGCACAGCAGATAACAAAAGAGTTATAGCAGGGTCAGACTGGCCCACAAGGAATACCAGGAAAAATCCTGGTGGGCCCTGTGGGGGGTGGGGGGACAGGAGGTCAGGTTCTCTGGGAGCTTCAGGTACCCCAGTCCGACTCTGATTTAGTGTTCAAAGTACTAATAAACAGGGTCAAGTGTCAGTTACAGATCTCTGCACACCTACAGGATGATAACCTTTCCTTTATAAAATGATTTTTGCTGCCTAGAGCCATAAACCTGTACAATATATCCTTACATATGGTGCTTAGTGACCTCACTTGTGTCCCTTTGAAGCTGCATATAAAATATAATGCACCGATAATGTTATTATATAAGGATAACAGAAGTGGCCTCTGACACTGCAGCCTCATTCTTTATACCTTTTTGGGAATTATATATATATATATATATATATATATATATATCTTTTTTTGCAGACCCTTTATGCCTATTAGAACAAAGCCAAGGAGATAATTTAGATATTATATGGGATACAGCAGCATGCATCCCCCAGCCCCCCAATAGTGTGTTTAAATGCATCATGCCAATGTTTCCCTTTTATATATATTATGCCCTTTTAATTAGTGTTGTGTAGATCTCCCTTACAAAATTTTAGTATGATGTAGAGAGTAATATTCTGAGACAATTTTGCAATTGGTCTTCATTTTTTATTATTTGTTGTTTTTTAGTTATTTCATTTTCAGTTCAGCAGCTCCCCAGTTTGGAGTTTCGGCAAAGAATAGAAAAGAAAGTCACAAAAAGTAACAATAAAACTGTTGCTTCACAGAGCAATAGTTTTTGGCTGATGGGGTCAGTGACCCCCATTTAAAAACTGCAAAGAGTTACAAGAAAGCAAATAATTTAAAAACTATAACAAATAAATAATGAAGACCAATTAAAAAGTTGCTTAGAATAGGTCATTCTATAACATACTAAAAGTTAATTCAAGTCTACTCTCTCCTTTTACACATTACATACTGTTCTACCGTCCCTTTAAAAAGCCTCTATCCGTCCTGCTGTATTACAGCCCCCTGTAGCTTCCCACAGTCACTAAGTGCTGAGCTGCAAGGGTGCAGCGAGTCCTTTGGTTTCTCATTGTATAGGAGGAGCTAGACAGGGCAAATGGTCAGTGATATCTGCACACCGGCAAATGACCTGCAACGTGCAATCTGTGGCTTTTAATAGTACACCAGTTGCTGCATTTCAAGAACAAAGCTAATGCATAGCCAAGTCCAATGGCAACTGAAAAAGTAACCCTATAACTATGGTAGCTGGAACAGAACAAACTAGATATAATTGTCAATTGTGCAACATATTACATTTTTTTTAAAAGGGGTAGTTCACCTTTAAATTAACTTTTAATATGTTGTAGACATTGATATTCAGAGACAATTAGTCTTCATTTTATTTTGTTTTATGGTTTTTCAGTTTTTTTTCATTTAGCTTTTTGTTCAGCAGCTCTCCATTTGGTATTTTAGCAGCTATCTGGTTGCTAGGGTCTTTTTTTTTTACCCTAGTAACCAGGCAGTGGTTTAAAGAGAGATGGGAATATGAATAGTAGAGAGGGGAACATGAATAGTAGAGGGCCTGCACAGAAAGATAAGTAATAAAAACAAACAATAATAGAAATGTTGCCTTACAGAGCAATAGTTTTTGGCAGCCGGGGTCATGGACCCCCATTTGAAAGTTGGAAAGAGACAGAAGAGAAAGGCAAATAATTCAAAAACTATAAAAAAAAATAAATAATGAAAACCAACTGCAAAGTTGCTAGGAATAGGGCATTCTATAACAATCAAACAAGTTAATGTAAACCACCCCCCCCCCCCCTTAAGGTGGAACTGAACTAATTTTACCCACAGTGCCTTTCCCCAGCATCTGCCTGGGTCTCCTAAGCCCATTAGTGCACCTAACACCCAGTGTCTACTTCAAGAACAATTATATATAAAATATACTAAATGGTGTTGGTGAGACATGTCTCTATGGCAGTATTTAGAGAGTGAAACAAGAACCCTATGTACAGTATAGGATCTGCTATCCAGAAACCCATTATCCACATTACAGGAAGGCCATGTCTCATAGACTCTATTATTCAAATAATTAACATTCTAAAAAATGATTTCCTTTTGCAGTGCGTTGTACTTGATCCCAACTAAGATATAATTACCCCTTATTGGGGCAGAACAGCCCTATTGGGTTTATTTCATGGATAAATGATTCCCTTTTCTCTGTAATAATAAAACAGTACCTGTACTTGATCCCAACTAAGATATAATTACCCCTTATTGGGGGCAGAACAGCCCTATTGGGTTTATTTCATGGTTAAATGATTCCCTTTTCTCTGTAATAATAAAACAGTACCTGTACTTGATCCCAACTAAGATATAATTACCCCTTATTGGGGGCAGAACAGCCCTATTGGGTTTATTTCATGGTTAAATGATTCCCTTTTCTCTGTAATAATAAAACAGTACCTGTACTTGATCCCAACTAAGATATAATTACCCCTTATTGGGGGCAGAACAGCCCTATTGGGTTTATTTAATGGTTAAATGATTCCCTTTTCTCTGTAATAATAAAACAGTACCTGTACTTGATCCCAACTAAGATATAATTAATCCTTATTAGAGGCTAATCAATACCACTGGGTTTATTTAATGTTTAAATATTTGTTTTTGCAGACTTAAGGTATGAAGATCCAAATTACGGAAAGATCCCTTATCTGAAAAACCCTAGGTCCTTAGCATTATAAGAATACTGAAACATTTTTCCAAGAGCTTTACTTGTCCTTTGAATGCTTTCATTACCAGGTAGTTGAGAGGCACAGAAATCTGCACTCTGCCACTGAATGGAATGCACAGAATTTATAAAACATTTTCATGATGGGGGCTCTATGGGACCACCATTTCTAGTCAAAGGATCCTCTATGACAAAGGATTAATGGAAACAAAGTAAAACAATCTTGTTGTTTTGAAGTTCTCCAAATTCCAGGGGTTCAAGATGCATAAAGCATTTTGTTAATGAGGAGTGGAAAATGTTTTGATTGATATTAGAAACAGGGGCAGAACTTTAGTGTGGGGGTTGCGAGACAATGTTGGCTTTTTGCAATGGTTTCCTCAGAAAGGCAGATGTAGCTAGGAACATGGAGGGGCAACAGAAATACAGTAAGTCAGTAATGGACAAACTATGGCCCTTCAGCTTTTGTGGTACTACAACTCCAAGCACACACCTACCTTCACAGTTGTGCTGCCTTTTGCCTTTACCATTCTGAAGGGATTGCATGTTAGGGTAAACTTGGAACCAAGGCTCAGTGAAGCAATTTTATAAAACTTGAGGGTATTTGGGAGAAGAGGGGTGAATATGCATGCAACTTGCCTTTCAACTCTATGCACACCCCCCGCTGTTGGTGGCTAATAAGAAGTGTACCTTATAAACATCTAAAGGGCCACAGAAGGGGCAACACTGATATAAATATTTAATCATCCTTTCTTTCTCCATCTTGCCCTTGTATACCTGTTATCCCTTAAGTCTTATTACTTACAACCAGAGCAGTAACAGCTCTTATGCATTGGGGCCACCGATTTCTTTATAATAATCTTGGCCAAAAGTCTTGTCTAATGTCAGTGATTATTTTTAAAATACAGCCCTGCCCTAGCCCTTTGTTACTCTGCACCAATAAATGTCAGGATTGGGAATGGCTCACACCAAAGGAAACTATTGTTTTTGTTGTTCAAGGCAGAGAGAACATTTATTTAATGCCCTTACTCCCCCAGACATTCCAGGCTGCGCCATGAAGAGTCCCTCACCTGTCAACCGTGTCGGCAACAACTTCCAGCTGTTCCAGGAGAAATGGATAGAGGGCTGGGAAACGAGAGAAGAATTCTCTACCCGTCATCCTGCGAATGGAAGGAACACAAACCCAACAGGCACATTATTACTTATTCCTGTCATTTACAAAGTGACCAACATGTTTCACAGCAGTGTACAATGCAATAACACACACTCACTGACTGACATTATTACTGGCACACATGGGATTAAGCCAAGGCTAGACACAGTTTCAAAAATAAAAAAAAAACATAAAATATCTTTTTTGCAGGAGGAATCATGGGAAAAAATTCAATGTATGTACGTACGTTGTACAGCAAATTGTTGACCCGCACCCCCCTAACCTGCTCCTGAACCGGCCTGTGACTCCCCTTCTATTTATAGGCCCAAGCCCTACCTGCCCGGCCTATGATGTTACAGAGGGGGTGTGGCAAGGAGGGAACGTGCCTATAAATAGACGCCACCGAAGTGGGGCTCATTTAAGTCAGGTGAGGATTCAGGCCCTCTGTCTTTCTCCCTGCTCGGGACTTAAATGAGCTTTTGATGTGCAGATGTCGGTCCTAAACGCAGGTCCAGTGGGTTGCAGGCTGGCCCGCACAACACTAGTACAGGTATAGGACCCGTTATCCAGAAAGTTCTGATTTACATTTTTTTAAATGGGGTCTTATTTTTAGAAATTATTTCCCTTTTCTCTGAAATAATAAAACAGTACCTGTACTTGATCCCAACTAAGATATAATTACCCCTTATTGGGGGCAGAACAGCCCTATTGGGTTTATTTAATGGTTAAATGTTTCCCTTTTCTCTGTAATAATAAAAAAGTACCTGTACTTGATCCCAACTAAGATATAATTACCCCTTATTGGGGGCAGAACAGCCCTATTGGGTTTATTTCATGGTTAAATGATTCCCTTTTCTCTGTAATAATAAAACAGTACCTGTACTTGATCCCAACTAAGATATAATTACCCCTTATTGGGGGCAGAACAGCCCTATTGGGTTTATTTAATGGTTAAATGATTCCCTTTTCTCTGTAATAATAAAACAGTACCTGTACTTGATCCCAACTAAGATATAATTAATCCTTACTGGATGCAAAATAATCCTATTGGGTGTATTTAATGTTTAAATGATTTTTTAGCAGACTTAAGACATGTAGATCCAAATTACAGAAAGATCCCTTATCTGGAAGAACTCAGGTCCCGAGCTTTCTGAATAACAGATCCCATACCTGTAAAATGTACGTATGTATAATTTAAGCTCTGTGGGGCAAAGGCCTCCATCCTTTTGTCTGTTGGACACTTAGCTCTGGGCAGTCTTCCATGCATCAGTACTGTATTTATTTGTATTTATTACTGTACCTTGTACTTATCTGTATCTATTATTGTAATGTGTATATGTATAACTTTATTTATTAGGCACTACAAGGATACAGAACGCTATACAATCTTACAATGTACAACATTTTACACAGAGGGCACATATTATAATAAATACGATTCAGTATAAATATTAATACACAGAGCTCAATTGCCATGTGATCTGAGCCACAGAAGGAAGGAGGTCCCTGTCCCATAGAGCTTACAATCTTATATAATAACATCCAGTTTCTTATATCAATTTATAGTTCTGCTGTACAGTGCTGCATACAGTAGCGCTATATAAATAAAAATATACATACAATAAATTTTTTACCAAGACCATAAGATTTCTAATATTACAGAGAGCTGATCAATGAGCCCCATAGTTTTATGTTATCTGTCTCTATAGTTATGAGTTCATTTGCCTGTAGTAAAGAATAATGTTAACATTCTGCATGGTAATGTCCCAAATTGTATGAGCCTGCACTTATGAGTAGTTCTCTAAAGCTGGCCATACACGCACCGATAATATCGCACAAAACCTAATTTCTTATGATATTCGGTGCGTGTATGGCAAGTCGGCAAGTCGACCGGTATTGCAGGAGGCTGCTGATATCGGTCGACTTGCCGATCGGCCAGGTCAAAAGATTTTGTTCGGGCGCCATAGAAGGTGCCTGAGCAAAATCTGCCGTCAGGGCTGAATCGGCAGAAGGAGGTAGAAATCCTATTGTTTCTACCTCCTTATCTGCCGTTTCAGCCCTGAAGGTTAGTGGCAGGTCTGACGAAGATCGCAAATCGCCACGTGTGTGGCCACCTTAACTTCTAGATATTTCTTCTAAGATATAACACAATGGGTGGTTATGAGATATGATAAGGAAGTTTTTGTCCAGCCAGCCTTAGCCAATGGCAGCTTAGGTGATACTAAAGAATTTATTTATTTATGCAGTACAGGTATAGGACCCGTTATCCAGAATGCTCAGGACCAAGGGTATTCCGGATAAGGGGTCTTTCTGTAATTTGGATCTCCATACCTTAAGCCTACTAAAGAATCAATAAAACATTAATTAAACCGAATAGGATTGTTTTGCATCCAATAAGGATTATTTATATCTTAGTTGGGATCAATTACAAGGTATTGTTTTATTACTACGGAGAAAAAGGAAATCCGTTTTAAAATTCTGAATTATTTGATTAAATTGGAGTCTATGGGAGACGGGCATTCCGTAATTCGGAGCTTTCTGGATAGTGGGTTTCCGGATAAGGGATCCCATACCTGTATATGGTTAGATATGTTTTTTTGTTTTTACTTATAGACCCTGTATTTTCAAATGCACAGAAACTACATGAACGTATGCATCTGCAAACACGTGGCAAAAAGTGGCAGATCACAGGCATATTTCTGTTTATATGCCGGCCAAGGGCTTGTGATCATAGCCTAAGGCTAATGACCAATGGGGCTCATGACAAATCTCTGCTTCCATGGGCAACTAATCTCCCCGAAAAGCCTTTCCACCTGCAATTAAGGGAATCGCCAGTGGAAAGGCATCAATTCAGTTTTCCGAAGTCACACAAAGTTTCCCCCAGTATGTGAGAGTGTATAGAAAGTTAAGTATAGGTTTGTGTGTGTTGGGTTTACTTGGAAGGATTGAACTTGATGGACTCCGATCTTTTTTCAACCCAATGTAACTTCATACGACTTCAGAAAACCAAAGCGATTTGTAAGCAAAGTGTAGGCTTGCTGCAGCGGTAGCAGCGGTTTATCGTGGGCCAACTAATTGCTCCGTGGGACATTAGCCTTAAATTGTTGAGTGGCTACCACTACAGCTTAGCACTGGGGATAGTAAAGAGCATTTCTACAGCAGCTGAAGGGTTATAGGTGAAGAAGTGTAGAATAATGAAGCTGTTCAAATCCGGTTTACCCCTGTCGCCTGTAAAGACAGTGCTCTTTTATTGTTTGAGCCCTTTGTTACTCATAAATCTCAGCCGGAGTTGCTCAATCTTACGTCACAACAGCATTTGTGTACTTAGTTGTGATTGGTCGAAGCTACAAACCCGGTCGGATGAGGAGAGACGCAGGTGGGGGGGAGCAGATTTCATTTATCATGATATCATATAAACCTGCATAAAGACTTTATGACATAGGTAAACTAGAACGAAGGCTTGGCCGGCCTTGCACGGAGATCAACTGCTAGCAATCAATATACCTTTTATAAACACAGTCTTACAGGGCTTGGTCTATGCTGCTTTTAAATAAGTATTTTTTAACTATCCCCTCAGGCAGTCAAAGGGTCAACATACACCTCTATCCAAATCCAATATATGTGTCATAAATAAGGATTTTATTTAATATTAAAGCAGCCGTTGTTTAAAACTGAGGTAAAATAGTTTTATCATTTAGTCTCACTCTTCCTCCCCACTTACTTTCCAATAAAATAAATTCATCTTTATCTATGGGAGCTATTTAGAAAACCAATTGTATTATATTTTTCTTCGCTATAATAAAACAGTAGGCCTAGGTAAAAAAAATAAATAAAAAATTGACCAATTTGGTCACCCATGCATTGGGATAAACCAGACAGATCCACTTGTTTTGTCATTGGGTCAAGGATTGGATCATACAGAAGGTCTATGGAGACCCATTGAGAAAGATCTCATAATCTGATTTGAGGAGAGGATTTTCTAAAAGTGGCCATACACGGGCCAATTCTAGCTGCCGATATTGGTTCACCTGTAGGTGGGGATGTCGAGAGAGAAGATCTTTGTGTGTATGGCTACATACACATATTCCTATAGATATCTGGCTGATCTGTGAACAAACATTGGTAGGGCAGGCCTAGTCAGAAAGGCCCCATACAAAGGCAAATAAGCTATCAACCCTGTCTGGAGGGGCAAAGCCAAAAGCTTTTATTGGCCCCTGTATGGTCACAATCAAGGTACGAACACACAAGATGGAGATTCTGATTTGCTCCAGTACAAGAAGTATTTTGTCTCCCATCTTCTCGTGTAATTGCAAAAAAAGCACAAGGAGGCATTTCTTGATCCAGTAATCTTTTTCCATGTTACTCCCTCGGATTGACTTGGGCAACGTCACAGTTTTTTAGACCAAAGCCAGACCAGCCCTGGGCCAGCGTATGCGCAGTCTAGATATTCTTAAGCCCCAACACTACAGCACCTAGTAGAAGTGATGTTGTTGGGTTAAAAATGGTGGCCTCCTAGTAAGAACGGCGATTTTATTTCCTGTAATAGTTTGCCTGTCCTTGTCCTTTAATCAAACATGTAAAGGTGAATGAAACTAGAGTCAAAATAAAGATTTAGATTTTTTTTGTTTTCTAAACCAAGTTCAGTCCAAGGATCCTCTTGCTGGAAGCCAGCGCCACCTGTTTGTGCGTGGCCATCGGCACAGGAACGCGCCTCGCCAAAACACAAGCCCCTGTGAAATGATTAACCCAAAATAGGGCTCGAAAAGACACCAATAAAAAAGAGAAAACTTGCAGGCGAACTGATAAGAGCTGAAATGGAGGTGACTCAAACAGGAACAAGCAAAGACTGATAACTTACAGACGCAAACATTGGCACGTATGCTGCACTTTAATAACACATCTCTTTGGTCAGCAGATTTTATGACTGCTCTCCAGAAAGTTTGTTTGTGAAGCTATTCAGCGAGACTAGACTGGAGATATTTCATAAGAGCTTATCCCTCTGCTTATTCATACTTCAGATAAGCTCTTTCATTTGTGTTTACCTCTCCAAGGCTGGTGTTGAACAAGAACAGATCACCAATACTACTGTGCCCCCCTCCCTTGCCCCCAAATCTCTTCTGTTTAAGGTGTTGCCTGCCTCGTTTTTTAAAGGGGTAGTTGACCTTACAATTTAATAGGATGCTGACATCAGGGTTCTAAGACAACTGGCAATTAGTCTTCCTTTTTTTATTTTCTGTGCTTTTTTAAATATTTACATTTTTTTTGTTCTAAAACTGTCAGGCTTGGAATTTCAGCTGCTTCAATCTGTTTGCTATGGCTTAATTACCTAGTAACCATGCAGCAGCTTGAAAGTCAGAAGGGAAGATGAATGGGAGAGGGCATTAAGAGAAAGATAAGCAATAAAAGCTAAAACGCTAAGAATAACAATAACATTAACCAGTCACTATCATTCTGTATTTTGGTTGCCAGGTCTGTGACCCTCCACCCCCACCCCTCTCCCCATCAGGCACATTACATTCTCAGTTACTGGCTCAAAACTGGCTAATAATGAAAGAAAAAGAGCATACAAAAAAACAATTAAAAGAGGCATGGAATACTAAAAGTTAATTTAAAAGTGAATTTTCAGCTATGGTAATAAAATCAGTGAAAATGGCCCGGATATTGTTTTAAGCTGGCCATAAATGGCCCAATAAAGGCTGTGGCCACTCCAGCCAAGTTGGAAGCTAATTTGCCTGTTTGTTGACAAGTTTGGGAAAGTTGCCCAAGTGCAGGGCCAAATCAGGTCAGATTATTTGGCCCCAGGTAGGGTTGCCTCTTTGCTTTGACTTTAATACCAGCCTTTGGGTTTGGGCAGTGATGTCACTAAGGGATGGGTTGATGACATAATATGCCAGGGAAATTGGCAGGCTAGGTGGGGAAAGGGGTGGATGGAGTGGGGAATGGGCATGGCAGAGGCGGACTTCTACTTAAAAGAGAGGGTTAAGGAAGGGGAGGGATTTATAGGTAGGGTTGCCACCCTTAAAAATGTACCAGCAAATATATTGCCGGTAATTTTATAATATCTGCCCCTGCCCTAGCTGGCGATTTGCAGGCTTGGCTGATCAAACACCGGCAGGGTGGCATCCTTTTGCTTAGGTCAGGCATCAATTTGTTTTTGTAGTCCTCACCCAATGGGATTTTCTAACCCTCCAGGTGTTCAGGAGTGTTACCTCCATGTACTTATATTATGCACAGCTTGGGATGTACTGTAACGGGGCACATTATTGTTCCCCCCAAAATGTATATTTGATAAGATTATTGATTATTTCTCAGGGCTGAGAAGCTTTAGCCTCCTCTGCTATAAACTGAATGCAAAAGCTGAACTGCGTGGCTTTACGTAGTGGGAATAAAGGAAAAGAGGTGCCCTATGATGTCCCAAGTGGTTTGGCCGAGTGCAAGCTATACGCACAGCCAATCAGTCAGCTGGCAATCCTTGCAAGCAGAGAGTAACCAGAGGCTGACGGCTATGAGTAAATGTTTGATCTGACACGTGCTGCATGCCTTGGGGTGGTATTTGGGTTACTCGGAGGCTGATGTGTGAAATGATCCTTAAAGTTGATCCTTACAACATGAACTTGCTTTCCTTTTGGTTCTCCACACTCAGTGACTTTCTAACCAAAATAAAACACATTTTAATGAATACTTTCCATTGTTATTGCATAGACAATTAGTCATGGAGGATTCAAGGTTTTCAATGACACAGTCTCATAACAATGAGGCAATCAGATTTGTGTTACACCTACACATAGCTACAATGTCATGAGCTAAGATAAGGTTAGAGATCAGGTCCTACCCAACATTTTCTGTTGTGTTGCCAGATGCTATACATGCAAAGATCTAGCATGTTCTCCCAACCCATACTTGTATTATAATGAAGGTAAATCTGGCCATATAAAGGCCAATACAATGAGTTGGCAAGCCTTGGAAATGCCCCCTCCATATCCACGTACCTATATCCAATTATCCTGACTGGAAAGTTGGGGTATTTGAAGCCAAACCATTGATCCATTACACAGAGACTTGCCACGCTCGAGCCACAGATCCTTAGGGTGATGGCTACCATGGGTGACATTCTCACCGCAATAATGTTAATCAACAGTAGGGAAACATATGCTATGCTTTGTTTTCCTAAATTGCCCGAAGTTTCCTCACGAGGCAACTACAGTTTCCCACCGGTGATTTACATCATCGTTGGTGGAAAAGCATTTTTCGGGAGATTTCTCGGTTCAGTTCTGATCTCTGAAGAAAGCGTCTCGCAAAGCACCATGGTCAGCCAGAGAATGGATAAAACTCAAACTTTATTTACATTCTTAAAAACCCAGAACGCCTGACGCATTTCGTGCGTGCCTGCACTTAATCATAGGCATACATTCTGAGACAGAATCAGTTCTGTACTGCTTGACGGAACAGCATACGCATGAGTTATTTTATTTACCCAGTATATATATATAATGTAACAATTAATTGACTCCCTAATTAGCTTAGTAACCAAAAATACAAAACTTGTGGGTTCCCTAAAGAAAGTGAAAAACAATAAAATAAAGTTAAGAAATAATTTATTTAGGACAAGAACAAAGGCCTAACGCGTTTCGTGCCTGTTGAAGCACTTATTCATAGGCTATGAATCAATGGCTATCACATCCTATGAATAAGTGTCCCAACAGGCACGAAACGCGCTAGGCCTTTGTTCTTGTCCTAAAAAAATGATTTCTTAACTTTTATTTTTTACTTTCTTTGGGGAACCCACAATTTTTGTTATTTTTGAGTCAGACATCACATACCCACAGACTGGGGTGCTCGGTAGGCATCTTCCCTTTTGTAGAACTATATATACCTATAACTATTATATCATTCTCCCCTTTGGAGCATTAATTACCACTCTCTTATGGTTTCTGTGTAAATAGCTTAGTTACCACCCTGCTATCAATATATACAACATTAAATCCAGTGTTTCTGGAATGTTCCTTTAAGTGATTATATAGAAAGCAATTGGAGACTGCTCATCAATGCTGCGTGTTATAAACACAGAGCTAAGTAAGAACATGGGCTGTTTGCCATAAGCATTTCATTTCTGATATGTATACATTTTATAAATAGTATGAAATTATAATATAAATAAGAGCCTCCTGTGTACAAACTATAGCACTTAAGGCTTGTAAAATGCACTGAGCTATGACAGACCCTCTGAGGGAGTCGCTATGTAACCAGACAACATCATTCCACATTACGCTGATCAGTTTATCAGCCCTCGACAATAAATTAAGCAATGATAACATAATTTACTTCATTTTCTGTAATGGACTGCGAGCAAAAATAGCAGAACTATTCAAGTTCAGCACTGGCGGTTTTTTTACATTATACAGAAAGGACATGAAAAATAAATTTTAAATAAATATACTGAACTGGGATCCCTGAATTCCTTATTATGACACAATATAAAACACATTACACAAGGCCTATGAATGGAATTAACATTATAAACTGTTCTGACAACAAGCAGTTGCTCCTTTATTTACTTATACATTCTGCAGCATTGCCATCATTCACATCGTCAGCAGTAGCCAAATAACCAGGATAATGTCAGTCCCAAATCCACTCAAATCCACTCAAACTCCATCCCTTCTTACCACTGGTCCGCCCTTTGAACTTATCATAAGCCCAGGTGCCATTAAAGGAGAACAAAACCCTAAAAATAAATATGGGCTTGAAATGCCATATTTATATACTGAACTCACTGCTCCAGCCTAAGGGCTCTGGCACACGGGGGAGATTAGTCGCCCGCGATTAACTCCCTGTTCGCGGGCGACTAATCTCCCCGAGTTGCCTACCCCTGCCATCCCACCGGCGAACATGTAAGTCGCCGACGGGACGGCAGACGCGGCGGCGCGATTTCGCGCAAATCGCCGAAAAAGACTCGCGAGTCTTTTTCGGCGTTTCCCTGAAATTGCCCCGTCACGTCTGCCATCCCGCCGGCAACTTACATGTTCGCCGGTGGGATGGCAGGGGTAGGCAACTCGGGGAGATTAGTCGCCCGCGAACAGGGAGTTAATCGCGGGCGACTAATCTCCCCCGTGTGCCAGAGCCCTAAGTTGTCACAGGAGATCCCTATCTTGGATTTTGTTAGAAGTGTCAGTGACACCGCACGTGCTCAGTGGGCTCTGAGCAGCCGTTGAAAAGCGAAGCTTAGGGGCTCTCTGAATGCAATGATGAGTGGCACAGGCAATAAATAGCAGCAAAGATTACACATCATTATAAACATTACATTAGAAATATGCCTGTAAATGCATTATTGAACAAATATGAAAAATAAGACCCCAATATTCAACTTCGTAGTTAGGATAACTCCTTAAAGGGGAACTCCGCCCAAATACAACTTGAGCTTTTTGAAAAGTAAACATAATTTCAAGCAACTTATACATCAATAAAAAAATCTGCAGCAATTTCATGATTTTTTATGTATTAATATAGTTTGGAACAGTTCTCTAAGCCCCGCCTCCTGTTCCCCTGCTGATCTGGCTGGCTACTTTGAGACTCAAATAAAATTATTATTGTTATTATTAACATTTATTTATAAAGCGCCAACATATCCCGCAGTGCTGTACAATAAGTGGGTTTCATACATTGGACATACAGAGTAACATATAAAGCAATCAATAACCGATACAAGAGGGGATTATAGGCAGTTGGGGGATGTTCTTTTTTCCCATAAAAACAATCAACGCACCAGAGGTCCCCCCTATAGATTAGAGGAACGGAGCTTCCATTTGAAGCAGCGTAGGGGGTTCCTCACGGTGAGGGCAGTGAGGTTGGGGAATACCCTTCCTAGTGATGGGGTAATGGCAGATTCTGTTAATGCCTATAAGAGGGGCCTGGATGAGTTCTTGATCAATCAGAATATCCAAGGCTATTGTGATACTAATATCTACAGTTAGTACTAGTGGTTGTATTTATAGTTTATGTATGTGAGTGTATAGATTGGTAGGTGTGGGTTAGGTGTGCTGGGTTTACTCAGATGGGTTGAACTTGATGGACAATGGTCTTTTTTCAACCCTATGTAACTATGTATGTGAAGAGAGCCCAAAAGAGCTTACAATCTACAAAATGTAACATTATTCAATTGTCCTCAGTTACCTTCAGCCTGCATCCTCCCAATCCCACACATGCGATGTCAATAAGGAAAGGAACATCCCAGCGCAATGCATTGTGGGTTATGTAGTTCCTGCATGCTGTCTGAGCTGTGGAGAAGTTGTTACAATTTGTAACATCAGTGTTTTAGTCCCTCCTCCCCTGCCAGGATTTCAAATGATGCAGAAAGAGAAGAACCGTTTTGCAGCTGGATTTCAGCATATAAAAATGGTATTTATTCATACGTACTGAAGGAACAGATTACAGTGGTATATTAGGAGTTTCTGAGTTGTGTGGAGCTCTTTGGTTTGGAAGCTTCAGTTCCCCTTTAATCTTGTATAAAATGAATGGATAACACCAGAGCAAAGGTTACGGTTTGCTCTTTGCAAAAATGTATTTTGCAAGTCATTATTTTCTAACCCATAATTCCAAAAACACAAATCATTCTTAATTCATCAGGTCTATCCATCAGCCCTAGAGATAAGTCTGCCAGCACCACAGGATGAGCTCTAAGGGTCTAATCCCCATACCAAGGGTGCAGGACTGACAGCATGCATGGACTTAATGACTTGGAAAAGACAGATTGGTCAGTTTCAGATACCGATAATCCATCATTATCATGGCTCGCACATAGTTCCTCCCTACGTAGAAACCAAATCATGCAGAAGTTATGTTAGGAGTCTGTAAATTACTGCGGCAGTGAAATGAAAGCAAATAGAAACTAAAGCATTCAGCCGTGAAACATTCATAGGGTTCAGTGCAGCTTGCTAATCTAATAAGGAGGATTTTATAAAAGTTTTAGGTAAATATTTATCTTTTGAACTGGTGCAGATTAAACATGAAGCATTCTTTTCAGGCCCTCCTCCCTGGCATAACGGTATGTAATCAATAAAAACTCCTAGAAGACGAAAGGGCAAGTCATCAGTGTGGCCAAAGAGGACATTGCATTCCAGTCACTGGACATATTCCATACAGAAAAGGTGCTAATTGCATTCATCTTTACCTATTCTTTTGCTTTTGTGGAACATAAAAATTTCACAATAGGACACGGAAGCTAGGTTGCATCCCTAGGAAGGGACAGAATGGTGGAAGCTATACTGATGGCACCTCACAAAAAAAATGATGATTATCGGGCCTAATGGCAGTATTTGGACCCTGAAGAACTGTAGAACTGTCAGACATCCCATGAGGTCTCTGTAATTAAATTAAGACACATTTATAACCTCAATACAGCTGCTTGCTTGTCTCAAATGTTTCCCTGCCGCCTTTCCTGGGCAACTGCTCCTAAACCAGCACAAACTGATACAACAGGAATAAATAATAACCAGTGAAACCCATTTAGAATATAAAGAGTCCATTTATAATATATACATATATGTTAGAATATATACATATACCACATGATACACAGTCTATACAGCCCAAAAAATATCCCTTTAGCTACAAATCTTTCATTGTCATTTAGCCTATTGACTCTGTGTATTTATAATGTGCCATTTTATGTTGCTGAATGAATGGAGGCAAATTAATGGAGGCCAATTAATGGAGGCATGGCAAGAAATCGCTAGGCAGAAACAAAAACATAATTTTTTAACTTTTTAGTAAATTGTAGTATAAATGGCCAGTAGAGCCTATTGTATATACTAGAGCCCAAATTAAAGCTTAACACTCTGACGTTTAATACAAGCTTTTGCTCGTGTAACAACAGCCCAGTGGGTTAAGGTAGCCATATACTTGACAAGCCGCTAAATGTATCTGACTGATAGGGACGGATACTACATGAGAGGGTTACTACATACAGGGTTCTCCCTCACTAAACAGATGCACCAAGTACCTGCTGATAAAAGTGAAGTTTTCTGTTTGGACAGACCAACTATGATCCATATGGATCACAGTATGGTCTGTTGAATCCAACCCCTGAGGTGACATTTTTACCCAAATGGTTAGGCAACATGGTTCAATAGCAAACTACCCAACCAAACCTGTGGCCGGCTTTAACCACAGCTTCTGCCGACAGCAGATCCTATAAAACAACCTTAAGCTCTCAGAGAATTTTAGAACAGCATCTCCTTATGTATTATTGTTCCCCTATATAGTAGGACCCTTCCCACCTGTGCCATTAATATATTCTCCACTACCCTCTCTGACATGCTTCCCTGGCCGAGTCACTGAATTTAATTTATATATGTCCCTGTCCCAGAGGATCCTACAAGTTTCCTTAAGGGAGGGTTTGGGAAGACATAGAAGGAAAAAGCAAACATCTTGCAGATAGCAAGCCAGTTCAGAATTAAACTCAGGACCCCAACACTGTAAGGCAGAAGGTGCCCAGGGATCCCCAACCTTTTTTTTTTTTTTTTTTACTTATGAGCCACACTCAGATGTAAAAAATGTTGGCGAATGACACGAGCATGAAAAAGGATGCAAAATAAGGACTGTGATTGGCTATTTGGTAGTACCATGTGGAATGCTGGCCTGCAGGAGGCTCTGCTTGAAGTACAAACCGGATTCCAAAAAAGTTGGGACACTAAACAAATTGTGAATAAAAACTGAACGCAATGATGTGGAGGTGCCAACTTCTAATATTTTATTCAGAATAGAACATAAATCACGGAACAAAAGTTTAAACTGAGAAAATGAACCATTTTAAGGGAAAAATATGTTGATTCAGAATTTCATGGTGTCAACAAATCCCAAAAAAGTTGGGACAAGTAGCAATAAGAGGCTGGAAAAAGTAAATTTGAGCATAACGAAGAGCTGGAAGACCAAATAACACTAATTAGGTCAATTAGCAACATGATTGGGTATAAAAAGAGCTTCTCAGAGTGGCAGTGTCTCTCAGAATCCAAGATGGGTAGAGGATCACCAATTCCCACAATGCTGCGCAGAAAGATAGTGGAGCAATATCAGAAAGGTGTTACCCAGCGAAAAATTGCAAAGATTTTGCATCTATCATCATCAACTGTGCATAACAGTTCATCCGAAGATTCAGAGAATCTGGAACAATCTCTGCGCATAAGGGTCAAGGCCGTAAAACCATACTGGATGCCCGTGATCTCCGGGCCCTTAAATGACACTGCACCACAAACAGGAATGCTACTGTAAAGGAAATCACAGAATGGGCTCAGGAATACTTCCAGAAACCATTGTCAGTGAATACAATCCACCGTGCCATCCGCCGTTGCCAGCTGAAACTCTTCAGTGCAAAGAAGAAGCCATTTCTAAGCAAGATCCACAAGTTCAGGCGTTTTCACTGGGCCAGGGATCATTTAAAATGGAGTGTGGCAAAATGGAAGACTGTTCTGTGGTCAGACGAGTCACGATTCGAAGTTCTTTTTGGAAATCTGGGACGCCATGTCATCCGGACCAAAGAGGACAAGGACAACCCAAGTTGTTATCAACGCTCAGTTCAGAAGCCTGCATCTCTGATGGTATGGGGTTGCATGAGTGCGTGTGGCATGGGCAGCTTGCATGTCTGGAAAGGCAGCATCAATGCAGAAAAATATATTCAGGTTCTAGAACAACATATGCTCCCATCCAGACGTCATCTCTTTCAGGGAAGACCCTGCATTTTTCAACAAGATAATGCCAGACCACATTCTGCATCAATCACAACATCATGGCTGCGTAGGAGAAGGATCCGGGTACTGAAATGGCCAGTCTGCAGTCCAGATTTTTCACCTATAGAGAACATTTAGCGCATCATAAAGAGGAAGGTGCGACAAAGAAGGCCCAAGACGATTGAACAGTTAGAGGCCTGTATTAGACAAGAATGGGAGAGCATTCCTATTCCTAAACTTGAGAAACTGGTCTCCTCGGTCCCCAGACGTCTGTTGAGTGTTGTAAGAAGAAGGGGAGATGCCACACAGTGGTGAAAATGGCCGTGTCCCAACTTTTTTGGGATTTGTTGACACCATGAAATTCTGAATCAACATATTTTTCCCTTAAAATGGTACATTTTCTCAGTTTAAACTTTTGTTCCGTGATTTATGTTCTATTCTGAATAAAATATTAGAAGTTGGCACCTCCACATCATTGCATTCAGTTTTTATTCACAATTTGTTTAGTGTCCCAACTTTTTTGGAATCCGGTTTGTAAAAAGCATGTCCTTGTGCTTACAAAAAAAAAATGTAAAAATGGGCACCTACATTAGGGCCACTGGGAGCAAGATCCAAGGGGGTGGTGACCAACATGTTGCTCAAGAGCCACTGGTTGGGGATCACTGGTAGGGTCAGAACTAGGGGAGGCAGAAGAGGCACCTGTCTAGGGCGTAACATTGGGGGGGCCAGACAGGTACCTCTCCTGCCTACCCCTAGGCCATGCTACCATTACCCCACCAGTTTGAGAAGCAACTCCACCCACGCTAGGTCACTGCGCACGTCCACTTCTACGTGATTGCGCGAGGGTGTGCATGCAGCGGCGAGGTGGCCAGCTGGGCTTCCTAGGGTGCCCAGTCAGCTTGGCACGCCCCTGAGCACTGGTCTAGCCAAATACCATCTATTAAATCAGGATGCAGATAGCACCCCCCAGTTGTAACGGCACAAACCAAATACATTGTTATTGTTAAAAATGTTTCTAGAATAAAACACTTGGTTTATACATAAAGTGCCCTGAAACAATAAGTTCCCCGCATTCCATATATTTATATCATTTCAGAGTGACAGATCAGTCGCTAACTTCATCAAATGGGGGGGGGGGGGGGGAAAAAAGCAACAAACTTTGAAGAATGTTTGTTCTAAGGGTTCTGTTTGAACCAACTGAGAAACCAGCAGACAATGACCAGGCCTCCGCTCTCCTAACAATTTATTTTACGGCTCTGCGAGCTGTGTGCATGTTTTCTCTAGCCACTGAGCTTGAGAAGTGTTTTGCTTATTTGGCCTGGAATTTGGTTACGGCGTTTACAAATCCTCAGAACAAATGGGCCTTTTTTTTTTGTCTGTGTTAAAAATATAAATTCCGCTACAGCATAAAGCTGTTCCACCCTACTAACTTTTATTGCTTTTATTGCTCCCACACATACATTTTTCACCCTACAGTTATTAGGGTTGGAAAAAAATTAAGAAAATAAATGAAATCACTCAAAAGAAGAAAAAAAAACTAGCAAAATAGTAGCAGATTACAAACATACATGAAAGGCCACAGATGTTTTCAAGGGGTACAGATAGGGACAATTACCCAAGGGTCTGTAAACCAGAATTTATAGAAAGAGTGGGGCCTTGTAGGTACAGTAAGGCAGTGTTGTCCAACTTATTACATGCAGTGGGCCAATTATTTCCTATACAGGATGTTTGAGGGCCATATTACATTAAAATGGTGTCATAAAGTGAAGTCTATGAAGCCGATATGTAGACTGGGGGCCATAAAAATCCTTTGGAGGACCACATCTAGCCCACAGACCTCCATTCAGTCAGCCCCGCAGAAAGGCAACATAGGAAGACAGTGGGGCAAGGTGGTGACCATAAGGTAGGGTTGCCACCTTTGTCTGATTCAAAATTCAGATGGACCCGTGTCTGTGGTCTGTCATTGGGGTTTGGTGGTGTTGGGAGCAGGAATCAAAAAGAAAAAAAAAGTGGGTTCCCCAAAATGAAAAAGCAAGAAAGAAATAAGGGCTAAGTTAAAAACAAAAAGGACAAAGGATGAGCATAATGTGTTTCGTGCCTGTTAGGGCACATTTTCATAGTTGGGAGTGGGCCAATGACATGTGTGGGTGGGCTATGACAAAGGGGACAGGGCTACTGCATTAAGTCCTATGCTGAGGTGAAATCTGGGATTTCTTAAACAGGACAGCCCCTTCAAAAACCGGGCACCTAGCAACCATACCATAAGGCCACAGGCAGAGTTTGCTCCAGAAACATGTCCATGTTTTGGTCATGTAAAGTTGCATGCACCATAACTTGCTATCATTTTACCAATGTGGACACTAGGGCACCAATAACATAAGTGTCTAAGTATGTGTAGAGACAGAATGCAAGGAAAAAAAGAGGAGAAGCTAAAGATGCAAGGACCTTTGTCAATAGAACATGGATCGACACGATTTAGTATCCATTTTTAAAAATGTTATTATCGCACCCTGTAAATGGATCAGAATCATTTGAGGCAGATGAAAGATAAGGTACCACAGCAGTAATGAAGATTTTACCAAAAACCCATTGCACCAATACAAAAAGGTTTTAACTTTTAGACAAAGCCAAAAATAAGGTTGTCCACAAAGCAATGATAAGTCTTGGAGGCTGGAGAGTTGCAATCAGAGGGTTATGTAATATAAGATGCAAGGTTTGCAACAGATTTAATCACCTATACCAACCAATCAGCAGGCAGAATTTCCTAGTCACCTGTTTAAAATTAAACATTATTATTGGTTGTTATGGGTTACTGCACCTTGGCAAATGTTGTGCCTTTTATTACATACGGGTTTAGCTGCTTAGAAATCTTTGCAGTCCTCAGTGATTGGAAGTAACTACATATAGTGCTGCATAGTTACATATAGTTGCCTAGTTAATATAGGGTAAAAAAAAAATCAGTCCATCCAGTACCACCCCTCCTAGTGACCTCCTCTTCACATATACATACATACCTATGTAGAGCTATCAATAAACTCACATATATAAACTATAATGAATAATGTACCCCATTATAAAATATAGCCTATTAGTTCCATGAATATATAGACAGATGGTCAAGTGCTTCTATATTCAAGTCATGGGCGTCTAATATCCTCACATTTTACAATAGAAGGATGCATTATATATTATAATATGCAGGTTTCAGTGAGTCATGTGACAAAAATTACATCACTGAGCAGCGATTATATACAATGACATCACTAAGCAGTTGGGTGGTCGTTCGGTGGGGGGCCCCTGATGCTGGGAAAATCAGGCACATCTGATGATATGGTGATCACGCTAGGGGCCCACCCAGAACAGTCAAATCCATGGCCTGTTGGGTTCCTCGAATGGGGGTTTTTCGAGCCAACCTGATCAATAGCTGGCCAAGCCCAGAACAGAAATTGTCAGCTCATGTACTTCCCAATCAATATAGCAGACTGTTTATTGCCAGATATACTATACTATGTATCAGCTATATTACTGCCAACTCATTTTGGGTGCATGATACACCTCACAATGTATAACTAGGGTATGTCAGCCTAGCACATAAAGCAGGCATAAACGGAGATATGCTGGAGTCAAGCAACAGCGACCTGGATGTTCCCTGGTAATACTCAATGCTTCTAACATCCAACACAAAGTGTTCATCATACACTGTAGCTAAGAGGTAATGGCCTGTTTGTCTTAGGGAAGAATCCTGGAAAGTACACAGTGCATCCATCAGCTTTCTCACGTTGCTCCGCAGAGTTGAAGGTGAAGCTCTGTTATAATTTAAGAAGATGTAGGGGAGTAGGTTGTCAACCTGATTCTAAACATTATCCCAAGTAATACTATTCCCAAGGACATTTATTTTAATGTGTATGGTCGAAAGACAAAATTAAACAGTCTAAAGAGACTGAATAATACTTGAATAATAAAGGTTCATAATGAAGGTTACTATGCAAACAGCTCTGTATTAATACCCACTGCTGCCCTAGGCACGTCCCCTCTTGCACCTGTTGGACACATATAGCCCCTACGTATATACAAGTCCATTAGGAATGTAGTACGCCACCTAGAGCTCTGCTACCAAACCAGCCTAGGGGTTCACAAGAAGAAGGGGGGGGGGATATATATTCTATATATGAACATGAATAGGCCTGAAACTGCTGCACCAGGTGCCAATACAGAAAATGCAGCCCTGGCTGCGAGCCTACAGTACAAAGCTATCCAAAACAACATATTATGCAACCACAGGGAAAGGAAAACATTAGGACACAAAAAGTCTACATTTCTAAATGCTTCAAAGAAATTTCATGAATATCATACTTCTCCCCCCTAAATACAGGAAGGAAACGTTATACAGGCAAGCCATGGATTCCCTTTACAAAATCATCCAAATTATCTAGGGTGTATGTGTAAGTGGTATGGCTGCTTTCACTGTACTTTGCAACATGCAAATAAAAAAAAAAGCTCCCATGCCCATATTTTACTGGACACTTACAGAAATAGATGAAGATACAGTAATTCATAGCATACAGTATAATCCATAAAGCCCATGAGAAGCCCAAAAACATCAGTTCTAAATGATGCCATCAGTGCTTAGAGACATCACTTGCATTATTCAAAGTTCTAGAACTGGAATAACAGCACTCTGCTAGTGACCTCAAGTGTTTAAACTGTCATAAAGTTAATGAAAGTCTAAGGGTTGGACTCCGATTGGTTAAACTTTAATTAGAGGTAGTATAGAAATGAAATTGGTAAACCTGAACGTAGCTGTAATGATGGTTACTGGTCAATAAAAAAAAATGCTGGATAATTGAAAAATCAGCCCCATTGTTTGTTAAAGCTTTTAGATCCTATCAAGGGCTGTTCATGGGACTGGTAAAAATAATACTGGGTGGTTAAGAGCATCAACATTATACAACTAATTTGGGTTTTGCCCAAAACTGAGCCTTTTTCAGCAGGATTCGGATCTGGATGAATTTGAGTGCCTGACGAAACTGAATTAGAACCCTAAAAATCCTAAAAATACTTTAGGTCAAATGATTTGTGAAATTGCAAAATATTTCTGTGTACAGGTTTTTTTCATCCCTTTCTTACTATTGGGCTTCGATATGGTTCAATATTTGACCAAATCCTTGGTGAGAGATTTAGAATAAGGCCAACTCCCAAAAAAAGAAGTTCATTTTCATTGTGTATGTTCTCCAGAACCAGTAAGGAGCAAAGATTGAACTATTAGAAGAACTATAAGGTTCAGGGAAAGTAAGAGGTAGAACTGGTGCACGGCCATGACTAGATGGAAGCAAAGAATATTTACTTTGGGAAAGTTGCCTATTTCCACAGAAGGGTTGCTAATGCTTGTTTGTGAACGCTCAGTGGCATTAATGGCAGTTAGCAGGTACAGGCAACCTGTGCCACTTCAGTTGTTGCAGATCTACAATGACTAGCATCCCTCACTTACTGATACTAGAATGTATAAGAGAAGGTTTCCCCATGCCCAAATACAGAGGGAGCCTATAAGCATGTACAGAGCACAAAGGCACATAAGCCGTATCCCTCCTCCTACACACTAAGAAAAAGCGAAGGCTTCTGCCCGTCTTTGTACCAAACCATCATATTTCCACTCCTGCTCTATGCCGCACCCTCTCTCCATCATCCAAATCTTATTGTTGTGTAACTTGTCAATGCTTTGATGCCTGGAGCATGGAAAAAGAGTGACCTTACCAGGGTTAAAGGGAACTTAACATTATTTAGAACGCCTTCACTTCGACTCTTTAAAAAAAAAAAAAAAATTGCACAAGGTACAGGTGGCCCCAGGCATAATACAGGGAGTGTTTTTGTGGTGCATCAAAGCTTTATGGACAGTATCAGTAGCAACTGCACAGGCCCATCTCATCTCTCTAATAGCAATTGCACTAAATGACTGGGCTTAAGTAGTAACATGGCAAGAACTGCCGGTAACCCATAGCAACCAGTCAAATATTTGCTTCCATTATTCTTTCTGCACTAGAACAGTCAACGTAGAGTGATGATTGGTTGCTAAGGGTACCGTAACCACACTTATTGGGCATGGTTACTGCATTAACCTTTTGTATTGCAACTATTTTTATAGTCACAACTGCAGCCACAAAACATTTTAGTGCCACACTAAAACGGCCACGCAACTAAAATTGGAACCATATTCTGACACCTACGAGCCAGTAGAAGGATTTTATGGAAAAATCCACCCTGTGTGTGCAGTGATGGTTCAATGAAGTCCATGGCTCCCCATGGGTGGTTTTGAGTGACACCGGAAGTTGATTTTGAGTAGGAGCACCCATATAACTCAAAAAGCTTTTCTCATTATGGAGAAGACTTCATCCAAAGTAAACAATATGGCACTGCACAGTGGGTACATTTCTTTTGTTTTTATTATTTCAAATTTTGGGAGCTATTTCCAGCTCCCCAAGCTTAGCCAACTAACTCCAGATGCTGTTGGACTACAACTCCCAGAAATCACTTGACAGTCTTACCCTTGCTAGCTCTACCTTAGCTTTAGATTTCTAGTTTATTTCCTTTCAAACGCATGACATAGAAAAGCAGGCCTGCTCTGCTATACAGCATGTGGTTATTTAAATGCAAGGATATTGAGGAAACACTAGGATTTGTTTCTCACTACAGGGGTTACGCTCTGAAGTTCAGCCAAAATCCAAGCCAAATCATTAACGTTTTCAAAAGCAGCACCAAAGCAAAGAAACAAAGCTCATGTACAAAGGTTTATTTAGGTTTTGATCAGGTTACATCATCAGGGTAATAATCCCACTGTATAACCCCCCCCCCCCCATTAGTCTACACTGGGAAATTGCAAAATCTGATCTGGTGATGATTGTAGCTGGTGATCGGGAAATCAGTCTGCCAGGGCCCCCAGTGATTTTTTCAGCTGTGCATTATGATCTGTGCATTATTTCCCATGTGGAACATCAACCAGACCACAGAGCAGTCATCCAGCAATTAGGCAAAATTATTGGCTGGCACACCAAAGGCCTTTTTCAAAAGCCAGGCCTGGGTTGGAATTAGGGTTACCATCTGGATGGTATTTTACCGGCCTGGCCGTTAAAAATGAAGCTTTATGCCAGTGTTATTAATAGGGAACTAATGTAAAGATATATGAAGGCTGATTTTCCTTTCCAACCCTAACTGGGATTCTACACAGAACCCCAAACAGCCCCCTAAATAGTGACAGCACTACAGCTTACAGCAACCCCTCCGGCATTTTGCCAGAATCCACAGATTGTGCCAAATTTCATAGTCCTCATTGAGCACATTGGCCCAATATATTTTGGACTGATCAAAAGAGAAAAATGGGTTACCTGATGTGCCAATGTGTTGCTAGCACAGGGGTTTATCAGCCAACCTAGAATACAGGAGCATAATTTGAAATCCCTGGCTCCTCTTTTAAAAATATTTCTTGAGACCATACCTCCTGTGCAGCCATAATAACTGTGTATTTCTGTCCCCTCTTCCTCTGGCTTTATCTATAGCCACAGGATCTGTTCCTTCTCTCATTATGCAACTTCCAAACAAAGCACGAGTCTGCACAGAGTGTCTGAGCCATGGCACAAGGTGAGGACTTTGCCTCTGGCAGTACAGGTGTATTTTGTTACCCCTGCTATTCAGATGCCAATTATTACTTTATGTTACTGAGGGGCTTAATATCCCAGGGTTAAAATAATCAGCAATGTTCTTGTACATGCACCATTATCGCAAATCCCAAACATTAAAACCTACAGCAGTGCATCACACACACTGTAAGTGACCTTAGCACTTTATCAACATGAAGCACAGGAAGGAGGAGGAGGAGGGAAGGCGTTTCAGCCCGGTATCAGGAACGTCAGGCTTTAACAAGCACTTTATGGTTCCAAAATGAAATGCAGACACTGCTCTATTGTTCCTGCCTCCCTCTAACTTAATCAAGCGATTATAGCCTCAATAAAACTTGAGAAGAGGCCGCATTATGGTATAGCCAGGCCAGTGACAAAAGCAATTATTCATGGTCGCTTTGAAGTACCCGCTGGCTTTATCATGGAACTGAAGGATAACAACTGCTCTTAGGAAATCTTAGGTTATTGATATGTGCTGCTAAAGCCTAACAAAATGCAATAAAGAAAAACACATTCAAAAGAGACAAAAGGAGAAATAAAAAGGCGCACATTAAAAACATTAATTGTTTATGGAAAGTTTCAAGGCACTTTACAATGAAAACATAATAAAAGAGGTGATGACCAAATGATTGGCTCTAGATTACTGTATTGTTTCCTCTGCCTGCACAAAGCTTCTTGCAAAGGGGAGAATCAAACACTGAAACCCCAAACGGACTTTCTTTACTAAATAACCCAAATGTGTAATGTGATAAAGTCCATTTCAGAAGGGTTCTGCTCACACCACTAGTAAAATCATCAGCATTTTATACATCCTGAGTCGCATTTAAACAAAAGGAGAGCAATAAAAGTAGTTCCTTGAGTCTACTAAATCAGAGCTATAATTTCTGTTGGACCATCCCATCATAGCATGGATATAGCCCTCAGGGGCAGAATGCCCTATGAGCTCCAATGGATCACAACTCATTTTCTTCCCAGACAGATATTCTAATCTGCCAAGGACATTGTCCTATGGATAACCCAAATATCAGCCTTTGTACAGCACCCTAATAGGGGCCATACACGGGCCGATTGTAGCTGCCGATATCGGTCCCTTGGACCGATTCGGCAGCTTATTGTCCCATGTAGGGGCAGAAACGAGGGGACTGCCCGACCAATATCTGGCCTGAAATTGGGCAGATATCGATCGGCCAGGTTAAAAAATTCAGTCGGATCGGGGACCGCACCGGCTCGTTGATGTGGTCCCCGGACCGACTGCCCCATTGCCGCAAATATAATTTGATTGTTTAGCCTACACGCTCCCCCCGTAGGTGGGGATATCGGGTGAAGATCCGCTCACTTGGCGATCTCGCCAAGTGAGTGAATCTTAACGTGTATGGGGACCTTAAGCTTGTTTCAAGTAGATCAATTACATAAAAAACAATATGGCAAATGTACTCCATTGTGATTCCAACAGATGTAGTACTCTTACATGGACAAGTCCCTCAGGGGTTAACTGTCATGTGAGCCAATGGAATCACAACTGATCTTTCCAGACAAATCTGATGGTGTTGCCCCATGAATAACCCAAATATGGGTCCATATGCAGCACCCTTAGTAAGTTCCAGGTAGATGTGTAACCTAAAACAATTCTGGAGAGTGAACGCCATCATTACTCTTATAGATTTATTACTATTAGTTGGACAAGCTTCTCAGGGGACGGTCATGAGTCAACTGGATCACTATTGGTCTTTCCATTCAAATCTTCTAATGAATCCCAATTGCCTCATGGATGAAGTTAAATGGATATTTAAGTCTCAGACTAAACAACCAGGAATTAAATCAGTGTTTGATATGAGTGTCTTTGTTTAAAGGGCTGGCCCTGTAGTTCATGCTTTAAATAATTACGTCTGCAGAAGTAAATTAACGCATACTATACTGTATTTACTTAACAAGGGCACGTAAATACATTGGGTAAGATTTACTTGACTTGTAAAAACATATATTTGTGTCCGTAAACTGTTAATGGGATGAGAGGGGGAATGTTTTGATTGCATCCCAGTTAGTATGCTAACTTATTGCTATACTTTTATGAGTAAGACTTATTTGATTAATGGTGTACTGAAAGGGGACCTGTAACCCTAAGAAATTATTCTAAATCCCTTTCTATGATGTTAGTTGAGCAAAATAAGCTTTACTTACACTATCAAAGCAAGCAGGCAGGCACCATTTTGAGGGCACTGTTGTTAAAGCAAATTTTGTTTCTCCAAAATCTTGGGTATTCCCCATCTAGGTGCCTAGGAAGTGCTGAATGGAAAGTGAAAGTAATGGTTATTAAACATCTGAGATGTTAATGATATATTGCCTGTTCAGTCTCTATGCCTCAGATATATATCACTGACATGTCTGATTTTTAAATACATTTAATACAGGTATGGATAATCTAAAGAAAAAAGAGTTTGGGTTTCATGTTTAATTTGAAAAGGACTTTTTTTATACGGCTTTTTATGTGTTTGTCCCCTTTAACTAAATGCAGATTGTGTACATGTAGTTTGTGGATTTGTATTGGAAATAGGTCTTTGCTGTTGCAAAAACACATCAAACTGAGGTTTTATACCCATTACAGATGTTTCAATAAAGGGTAATGTCCATTTTACTCTGTGAAGTCTGGTCTGAGCTGTAAAGAGAGCTGGTTGTTTGGTCATTATGTCTAATTAATAACCCAATAATCGGCCCCATGAGGAGAAAGGAGTACAGGGTGTGGGGATTTATTTTTAAAGACATAGTAGAATTGCACTTACATATGTTGGTATGGCAGGGGGGGTGTGACAACAGAAGGCAAAAACAAACATATCACATAGGAGTTGGGTCAATGCAGAACCATCAGGAGAGGACTGAATCCACTCACAAGTTCTCACCACAAAGGATTATCCAGCTTCCATGATTAATATCTGACTGATAAAGGCACGTTTTTGAACCATGCACAGACCCAAAATCTGCCACTACATTTAATAAGGATGTCTCTCCTTGTTCCATGACTTGCCCCAGGGGCACTAGGGTATGAAAAGGCATTTATGAGAGACCAAGACAGGCAAAGTCATAGAATAGTCCTGATCAGCCATTCATATTTGTTGACTGACAGAGGAACATACAAGTAGATGGAGCATTTTACCCCGAGTGCAAAACACCTCAAGCCCAACTAATGACAGTTCAGCTACAGCTGGGTTGAATAATGCTAGGGTATCTTCTTTGATTGTGTCTTTATCGAAACAACTGAAAAATGGGAACTCTATGATTTTGGACTTGCAACAAGACAGTCCATGTTTCCATGTGCTGATTTGCCTGGCAAGGGATAGATCTTAAGGTCCCCATACACGGGCCGATAGTAGCTGCCGATATCGGTCCCTTGGACCAATTCGGCAGCTAATCAGCCTGTGTATGGGCAGAACCGAGCGGCCTGGCCGACCAATATCTGGCCTGAAATTGGCCAGATATCGATCTCCCAGGTTAGAAAAGCCAGTCGGATCGGGAACCGCATCGGCTCATTGATGCGGTCCCCGAACCGACTGCCCCATGGCCGCAAATGTATCAGATTATTTTTTTTTTAGCTACTTGCTACCCAATATTGCCCACCCGTAGGTGGGGAAATCGGGTGAAGATCCGCTCGCTTGGCGACATCGCCAAGCGAGCAGATCTTATAGTGTATGGGGACCTTTACCCTCCAATTTCAGTCAGTATTTGTATGTAATCTGTGGTGCAGTCTACCATTAATGTTGACAGTTTGGCCAAGAGGGTTCCCTATCAGAGCAACCAAAATGGCAGCTTTCACCCATAAGAACAAACACATGTATGCAGTTAAATAAGGCTCTCTGTACAGAATTATGCATGAATTATGATTTTATGAAATGTCAATTCAGCCTACAAAAGAGTTCATATCCCTTTTAATAGTGCCCTTTATTTGCCCTAGGAAGCAAAAAAGCTTAAATGTTTACAATGGTAACGTTTATCCGGAGTGAACACTAAATACACATCTCCTATGCAGTGAGCACAGTATTTCCGTCTGTTACTCATAGTTAGTAAAAGTTTCACAGTTTTATCAGAGGGAATCATACTTAGTGTAGAAGTGCATTTCATTCATAATTAACCTGTGATCTGGAACGGGGCCAGCATTAGACACATGGAGAGTGATAGAGATACTTTAAGGCTCTTTCCTACAAGCAGACACAGTGGTGTTAGCCAATAGGGGGTCTCCCTGTTCCTATTCAGTCTGTATGACCAGTTGGGGGGCAGTTTGGAACAATACTCTTACGTAGCTGAGGAACCCAGGATTATCGGCCATCACCAAAAACTTCTGCCAGTGGATGAAAGTGAAGTGGAACCACAACTCTTA
The DNA here is from genome assembly GCF_000004195.4 of Xenopus tropicalis. Classification (NCBI taxonomy): domain Eukaryota; kingdom Metazoa; phylum Chordata; class Amphibia; order Anura; family Pipidae; genus Xenopus; species Xenopus tropicalis. The sequence goes on from NC_030681.2 coordinate 18,194,914, forward strand.
GGGCTCTGGCACACGGGGAGATTAGTCGCCCACAACAAATCTCCCTTGTCACGGGCGACTAATCTCCCCGAACTACCATCCCACCGGCGAAAATGTAAGTTGCCGGTGGGATGGCACACGCTCGCAGGCGATTTCGGCAAATCGCCGAAGTTGCCTCGCGAGACATTTAGTTCGGGGAGATTAGTTGCCCGTGGTGCGGGCGACTAATCTCCCCGTGTGCCAGAGCCCTTAGGGGCCTAATTATAATGCTGTGTAAAAAACACAGCGACCAAATACACCACACATTAACGGGCATCACAGTGTAAAAAATGGCGTACTTATCAAGCTGTGTATTGATTTTTACCAATCATGTACCTCTGTGTAAAAATCCAGTAGAAACATAAGCAGACACTTGAAAACGCTATGTAAAAACATGGCACTTATTCATCAAGGGTTTGTTCGCGTTTTTTCTCACCGTTTAATTTATTCCCATTGATTTTAATGAAAAATAATGGGATTAAATCCACCGATCGGGTGGTTCAAATAAATCAAACACCTTGATAAATTCACCATCAAATTTACTACCAATCACAGCTTTCTACAGTTTTTTCTGGCCTTAATCAGTGTTTTTTTCAAAGTTATTTTTATTGAGTTTTAATTTTCACCCAACAACAACAAAAGAAAAGCAAAGGTACAGATTTCAGCATATAAAATGTGGCAATGACACAGGCATTTGGGAAATAGGAGTTTATATTAGACAAGGCAAAGGAGTGAGTTTACATAGCTGTGATTAGGTAACGTATTTGCCTTATACAGTAAGATATGAGGCTATTACCACTGGAATAAAAGGAAAGAAAAAATCCTAAATTATACAATACTGTTAACAATAAAGTAAAACATTTACCCAACCATTAAAGTTCCCTGTCATTTCTTTGAGAGGGGGGTGTAATCATTTTACACAGTGTGATAAATAGGCCCTTGTATCTCTCTTCCTTTCCTGCCATTATGATTGCTCAGGAGAGCTCAGCCCAAAACAATAGAAATACACTTCTAGCCTCTAACAAGCAGCGGTGATCTCCTTTTTCCTATTCAGTTTACACCAACTATCAAGGGCCGGTCAGTCAGATACCTGGCAGTCCATGTGTGGCCACCAATAGACTACATGCAATTTAATTGGGTGCCCTACTTAAGGAGGGAGATTTACCCATTAGATATCTTATAGGAATGAGGCCAAAGTGTAAAATGTTTGACCCTATCTAATGTAGCAGTTGTTGCCCATTTACTGAATGCAGACTATCTACACCCCTTGGCTACTGGGATCCAGCAGGGGAAGTAGCGCTTGCCAACTCAGTAAGGCTCAATGCAATAGGCTGCAGCAGAGAATATAACATTGCAGTTTTACTTTTATCTGGCAAAACTTGTTAGCCATGTAGCATTCACATACCTGCAACCACAGTGCAACTGTACCAGGCATTTTGTGGACTATTGTGAGGCTTAATCCCTGCCAAAAAGTTTCCTCCTTCCCCCCCCTACCCCTTAGCGCATACCAAAGCTGTTGTTATAGGAAAACACTGGTATTTCTGTACATTAACCATTGTTTCAAGAATATCTGGTGCAGCAAATTTATTTTCACCCAAAATCTCACCATAAATGACCTCCAAATTGGGTTTCGTTGGTGTATCGAGGCGAGCAAACGGTATATACAACACAGTGCTTAAGTTCCCCTTTGGTTTGTATAAAGAAATCTTTAGGCTGCATTGTAAGAGAACAGGGGGTTCATACCACTGTTTTTGGGTGGCACTGACCTAGAATGACATGACTGGAAGTAAACACATAGGGCCGTTTATACCAGGAAATATGCAAGGAGCTATAATGATTTGAAAGTGAATCAAATGTTCCCAGTTCCATTCATTTGCTAAACTATGTATAAATAATAAATATTTTTGGTTTGAACTAATCAAAGCAACATTGGAATTGGGCATTTTTCTTTTGTGTACATTTTTTTTTTCCTTTTAAATCTGCGCCTCGGGTTTTTTTCGAATGCTGGTTGCTCCACATACACAGCACAACTGGAAAAACCCCCGATGTGCCTGGGCCAAATGTGTGCTATGCTCATTGGGGCTTCTATAATCCTTCTTGGCTAGTTAAAGCCTTATAGCATTGCCAAATGACATCTTCCCTTGCTGCAGTTGAAAATTGTTTGTGTTGCTGGCAGTGATCCACTTGCCAAATTCACCTGGCACCAAAATGGTGTGGCAACGGTTTCTACGTGGTTATTTGGAACCATAAAACAATTCATAACGAGCTGAATACATTAATGTTACAATTCTTACGTGGTGAGATGGCATATGATTCAGTGGCATGTAACCCAGAGCGCTGAACCACAGCCCATACAAACAGCAGCATCCAGAGCATTACAGCTCTCAGATGCTGCAGAACCTCTCGGGAAGCTCTTTAAAGCAGGGCCCTCTGTAACTCTTGTATTATTTGTATGTAACATAGTAAGTTAGGTTGAAAAAAGACATACGTCCATCATGTTCAACCATAATGCCAAGTTAGGCAAGTTATATAACCTGCCTAACTGCTAGTTTACCCAGAGGAAGGCAAAATACCCCATCTGAAGTCTCTCTAATTTGCCGCAGAGGGGAAAAAATTCCTTCCTGACTCCAAGATGGCAATCGGACCAGCTCTTAGTACAAGTTGGAACAACTTGTACTAAGAGCTATCTCCCATAACCCTGTATTCCTTTACTTGCTAAAAAGCCATCCAGCCCCTCCTTAAAGATATAAATTGTATCTAATCTGATTGTTCAGTGTATACATCCATTTATTGTACAGTACTGTGGTATAAATTAGTGCTTTGAAGGTCTGACTGGGCCGGTGGGACACTGGGGAAAAAAACCCTGTGGCCCTGGCCAACTCAAAGAGGCCCCCATGGACACTGTGGGTGTTCCCTTGCCCATTTGCAACCACAACTTAAAGAATAGGATGGAGGTAAAAGATATGCGGTACAGCTCTGGCAGAAGAGGGGGGAGCAGATGCTGCACAGGGGCCCTTGAGGTTGCAGCCCCGGTGGGCCCCAGATACCCTATTCTGACAATGCCACTTTATAAAACAAGTTGGTGATAATGATGATCATGAGGCAGTATGAGGCATGAAGAATTTAGTGGGATAAATGAAGGAGTGAAACATATCATCTGCCTCAAGGTCTGTGTGAGAGTGAGTCAGAAAAAGATACTGCCAATGGGCCCATACACTTTTAAATACAACAATATTAAAAAATGCAGCCAGGCAGCCTTCAGAAGCTGTAGGCCTGGCCCCTGGTCACTGATGGAAGCATAATGGGGGTCTAGGAGACCCACTGGTAATCGACTGCATCAAGGCGCTGAGATGGTCTTCACTGACGGAATTCTAACCTCTGGACGGTTTCAGGCTAGCTATAGTTCAGGCAGAACATTAGGAGGGCCCAAAAAGCTTCCAAATCAGGACTGGCTGTACTGTTCTTGTAATGTTCACAGTTCTAACATTTTCTATGAGTACATACTGCTGACGTTATCTTAGATACAGGGGAAGCCATTTTTTCCCTCTGTCAGCAGGAAGTAAAAGTGTCAGCAGGAAGCCCGGATTCCAGCAGGAAGTGCTGCGCTTGGCAGTTGTGTACAAACACTCTGAGCTGATAACAGAATCGCTATCTCCTTAGGACACTTTGCAAAGCTCTCAGTGTGGGGCTGTTAATCTCCCTTCTCTCAGGCACAGAACCCCTCAAGGTGTAAGGACAAATGTCCTGTAGGCACCTCCTCTTCCTCATGAGGCGTCTATGCTATGGCTCCAGGCACCAGGCATCAGGCATAGTAGAAATAGGAAATGATAATGGATTTCCTTCCACTAGTACTTGGGGAAAAAAATATATATATGATAACTAAGTATATTCATTTTTTCAAATGTAAGCAAAGAATATTGCAAAACTTGGGGTTTTAGTGTTCCTATTATTCACCAGTGTCCTGTATTACATGGAAGGACAGGAGGGGGATTAGCCCTTCTAAGGTACAAGTACACTGTCAGTTTGTCCCACAGGCCAGTAGGTCTGATACAGAGGGTTGCTACCAAAAGCAGCATAAACTACCAATCAGAAATGGAGGGCAAGGGGAGTGATGTCATGTGGTGGCGACATCACAGGGGCAGTAATTGGGTGGGTCCCAGTGGGTTCAGGGAGCTTGTTATGGAGGTAACAAAGATTTATGAAGTCTATTGATGTGGACACACAAGGAATGACAAATTTAAACACTTTCTACTGATGGACTATGTACCTACCATTATACCGCAAAGCCAGATTACATTTTTGGTTTGGGCACTAGAACTGATTGGTCTGTTAAAACCAAACCCCGAGCTGACACACATGCTCAGACGGCCTGACAGTTGCAATTGGTCAAAGCTCCCAACCAAATCAGTGTAGGTATGCCACCGCACCCTATAAAACCAGGTAAACAAATAGTTAAATGAATTCTGTAAACATTTCTTTGTGAGCAACGCAGGATGGGTGCCCAAGTGTGCCCCATTTGAAATAAGTAAAGCAGCGGCTGTTAAACTACAAATCCTAGTTTACAGACATCACCGGATGTTGGACTTCAATGATTTAATATTAAAGTATACTATCTGCCCAATAAAATTACTAAGTCATATCAGTATGGCATTAAAAAAAATAAATATCAGAAAGCCTAAATTAAAAGCAGCAATGGCAATGAAAATGCTGATAGCAGTAAAAACTTAATAACGTGGGGCATTAAATGAGCTGCTCACCCCAATCATACTGATAAGGATTTTATCTTTACAAACCAAAAAGTCTGTTTCCTGATAAAGCTGCCTGACTCCTTTCCCTATCCCACAGCATGGATCTACACTGCCATCTGCTGGCTCACTGCATATTCAAGCGTTTAAATGGAATAAAAACTTTGATCCCAGGAAAGACTAAGCATTCTACTGCAGTCATGGAGTATCTTGTACATCAGGAGACACCAGCTCATTTTGTGCCAGTATCAGACATTCCTCCAAGCCATTGTTTAAATGTCACAGAAACATGATTATTCTTGTGAGACGTCTGATTCTCGCCAGCAAACCAAGATGACATCAGGATATCCTCACTATCCGCACACATTCATTCCTGCACTTTCCTGATAAATAGGAAGGAAATCTTTCATGCAGAATTATTAAAAATAATGCTTTTTATAACCAATATATATTAGCTCTAAATAGCCCCACCAAAATATCAATTATTTCCTTTGTTGACACACCATTCTGGGAAAAATAAAAAGGTCCACTGTTTATAGAAGCAAAAGGAGCAGCCTCTGGTGGTTAGCAAGTGATTTAATAAACAGATTATATATATATATATATATTACAGGTATGGGATCCCTTATCCGGAAACCCATTATCCAGAAAGTTCCGAATTACAGAAAGGCCATTTCCCATAGACTCCATTATAAGCAAATAATTCTAATTTTTAAAAATGATTTCCTTTTTCTCTGTTATTATAAAACAGTACCTGTACTTGATCCCAACTAAGATATAATTACCCCTTATTGGGGGCAGAACAGCCCTATTGGGTTTATTTAATGGTTAAATGATTCCCTTTTCTCTGTAATAATAAAACAGTACCTGTACTTGATCCTAACTAAGATATAATTAATCCTTATTGGAGACAAAACAATCCTATTGGGTTTATTCAATATTTAAATGATTTTTAGCAGACTTAAGGTATGGAGATCCAAATTAAGGAAAGATCCCTTATCGGGAAAACCCCAGGTCCTGAGCAATACACACAAACATACATACATACATACATACATACATACATACATACATACATACATAGAGAGAGAGAGGGAGGGAGAGAAATTTTATGAAAGCTGCACTCCCTTAAAAATGGGTGCACGGAACCAAAAAATTTAATAGGCCCTAAAATTGCCTATTTTAGTAGCCGTGACAAGTAGCTGCTACTAGTAGCTCTGTGTGTCTTCGCCCTTAGGGAAGAAGCAAAAGCAGGATTCTAGAATACCTAGATGTAGATATCAAAAAGTCTTTCCATAATGGCACATAGGGTACCTTTTCTGAAGTAACCAAACAAGGAAAACACCAACATTTTGAAAAATGACCCTTTCTGGAAAAAAAATGCTTCCCCCAAAAAGCAATATGGGTGGTTTATTCCAGCAACAGTCTCAGAAAGATCATATTGGCTTGAATGCTGTAGTTTACCAAACAATCCACAAAATATTAGCTCCTCTCAAGAGCAACCAATCAAAATGTGCGTGGGCATAGCCATAGAGAAAGAGCAAATTTATTACAGTAACCAACCACCAATTTGAATTTAATGGTCACCTGCAAGTTATAAAACAAATGCAAAGATCTTTATGGTTGCTATGGACAACATCGCCGGTGATGTCGGCAATCCTGCAACTGCTAGGTTCATGAGGTATGAAGTATCACAAGGGCACTGAAAGCAGTTTCAATACATCTTTCTGAAAGATATCGGTATCTTATTCCTAAAGTCTAGGTAGGGGGGTGGCCCAGTAAACCCCAAGTTATGCCACTGAATGTGTGGGTCAATGAGGCAAGTGATGTCACTACAGGAAGTGCTGAAGGGGCAACTTTAAGAAGGAGAACTGCAGCAACCATTGGAAATGAATATTTCAGAGAAAAGACTCCCAACATTGCTAAGCCATTACAGACATGTAACCATCATAGCGAGATACAATGATTTACCAACAAAGCCATGTTGCTCAAAATGAGAAATCCTAACAAAAGCCTGGGGGTAAATATATCCAAATAATTCCTCAACTGGCTACTTAAGGCCACCATCTGTAATTATGGAGTCCCATACCACTAAGTTAGCAGGTTCCTGCCTCCAATTATTAGCTCATAAACCACCTGGACTCATTGGGTGTTGGGCCCTGCAAACAAGTAGAATGGTACCATAACGCGGAAACAAATCCCTGCACATTCATGGTAATGCCCCTGATTTGCCCCAAGCACACCCATTGTACCAAAAACCCCACTAACGATCCACCCAAACTATGCCTACTTCCCCACATGTCCTGCCCCCTCACAAGCCACAAATCTTGTTTTGCTTCTCGAGGCCCCCTATGTCATAGGGTCCCTGGATTCTTCAGGTGTTGCACCTACACACGAAACTGCCTTCAACTAACACCGATTCCAGCACCTTAAACATTGCCACATCATAAACAGCACCCATAATCACGGAATCTAAATACAACTTGCATGTGACTTACCAATGTTCCCATATTAATATGTCACATGTATGTTTAAGGCACGAGCAAGTTGTGTTTATGGCACCTGCAATCACAGTGGAATTCTGGGCAATAACACTGCATTGTGGGTTAACAGACGGCACACAAATCTTGCACATTGCACTGGCTTCATATATGAGCAATTGTAAGTTAATGTTTTACACTCCAAAAACGTCACTGCGTTTAATTTAATAAAATGAATCCCTGTGATTGGTTCAGGCTCATCTGGGACAGGAGTCGGCCCTTCTTTATAACTGTACTAAATATATTAGGGTAGCTATGATTGCAGATTGACTGTATAGGCAATAATTCCTTTCCTTTACTATTTCCTTTTTCATGCTACCATCCCTCTCGCTTCTTTATTATTAAACAAACTGCCACCTTGCAACAAACTATTTTTTTCATTGTAACTGCCAGCCAGCAGTATAGATCTCGAATTCTTCCCAGCTATCCTGTCTGTTGCCAAACGTCCCCTGCTACTCTGCTGCATACCCTACTCGGCCCCTCCAAACAGGGTCAGCAGCATATTAAACCTTATATGGGCCCCTATATGGCCTGCCCAAGAGATATCTGGATTTAAGAAAAACAGGTTTAAAAAATTCCACAAGGCAAGGACCTCATTTAAATGTTGATGTGGTCTTGTTCAGACCAGTCTGGATAGACCTGCATTAGGATGGCCTAATGGTTGGATCAGCCCAATTTGACCTGTACAATGAAGCATTTTCTGCGCCTCCTATAATAAAGGAAAGATGTAAGCCCAGGAACCCATAACAACTGTACAAAGCTAAAATAACCAGCTTAAGACCAGAAAATGATTAATGCAACTTGGTTGCTATGGATTACTAGAACTGGGCACACATACTTTTTTAGTTTTACACTCTATAGTTCTCCATTTGATCTTCTGATGTTTCCATTGACACCTTTACCAAAGCAGAGCTCAGCCTTGTCTTTATATGGTCTTTTTGCCTTTTACCGCCCAGGAAAGTTACTATTCTAAACAAACACCAAGGGAGACAGGCGAACATAGATAACACATTGGTGGAGACTTGAGTGAGAGGGAGCAACACAGAGAATAGAAACATGACATATTCAAAAAAAACTTAAACAGCTCAGGCAGGGCTGGAGCTAGGGGCAGGCAAAAGAGGCAAATGTCTAGGCCACCACAACAAGGGGTTGCTACCTAGGCATATAGATCTGCTTCCTTAAATCTGGCTTGGAAGAGTTGCGACTGAAGAGAGGAAGAGTTGTTGAGTGGGAGAATGGGCAAGTAGAGCGAGAGGCCAAGGAGAGATTGGCAGGGAGGTGGATTGGGTTAAGGGCTGGTCGTGTTGGGGGGCTAGCCTTGGGCACCCTTCGGCATTGACCCGGGTCTGAGCTCACGGGATGTGAAAATATCATTGGGGCATTGCCAACTGAATATGGTCAAGAATAGGGCTCTACATAGAAGAATAAATCCACAGGTACAACCATAACACTATGTCAGCACAGATAATTGAATATATACACGCTCAGACTTACTGCTCACACGGCACGATGCGTCAATCCCCAATAGCCCACCGCTTGGCTTTTTGGAATATCACAAGAAAAGAGGAGAGCACCTTCACGCAGATGAACTGCTTCAGCCTTTATTCAAACCACAGCGGGTGTGCTGTGGTTTGAATAAAGGCTGAAGCAGTTCATCTGCGTGAAGGTGCTCTCCTCTTTTCTTGTGGTACTATGTCAGCACAGATATTACCTTATACTTAATACAATTCTGCAGGAAAATATAAGGGTATCAACAGCCCTTTCCATTTTACAAGACTATGGTCTATTTTCAAAGGTCGAAAAAAAGAGTTTTCCATTTGCACCACCCTCTGATTAACATGCCCTTGAATATCCTATACAACTAAACAGCAATCTAGGGAATTCCACTCCGGTGAACTCTATTATCGCCATTCACTAAACATGCTCCTTTGTCTAAGTATGGTTACATTTACTAAACTGTTTTCTTTCACATACATTAGCCCTCCTACCAGGAAATGTGGGGTAAAAGAGACAGTAATACATTTTGGCATGTCCCTTTATATTTTATGGATGAAACTGGACTCTTTGGAAGCATACACACGGTAACGGCCAGGTAACGACAAATTGAGACCAGATTCCAGGTATCATTCCATCTGTTTATCTATATAAATTCCAAGCCTAAATCTAACTTCATGGGTTCGCACAAACCATGACCTCCTCTCTACACACACTACTAATTAGCTCGGGTTTTTCACATATACATACGCATGTATTGACTTTCCATAGTAAAATTCCTGACCCGGAATAAAATAAATATCACTACATAAATACTGTAAGATGTTTAACTTGTACACTCAGTGCTTTCATGGTCAGAAATGGTTTTCTTGGATTCTGTTTCATGAAGAAGTCTTAAGTCAAGTTCAATGAATTCTTGTTATCAAAAGAATACTTCATTCAAGAACCTGCCGGTATCTGGTTTCCTCTAAGATTATTGGTGGGTGTCCTCAAACCTGTTTCATCTGGCAGCCTGCGTTATATTAACATTTATCCGAGGAAGCAGGGCTGCAGCCTACCTTACTATGGAGATTTCAAATTGCAGTCGAAATTTTGTAAGAACTTTGTACCATAAACTTGATCTGCTCACAGACCTCATCAAACGGGTCTTCTAATTACATCGTTAGGCAAATAATTCCTGAAATTTTCCAAGAATTTTCCAAGTCGGACTTATTATAAAGAGGCCTACGATTTACTAAAGGGATTTTGTGACTAAGGAGCTGTGTGTTTAAGAGTCTACAAGGCCTTCTCACACAACCCAAATGAGTAGGCTGTTACCACAATATTTTAAAATCAGCTTTATTAAACACAATTCTAAAAAAAAGGTGGATACTGCCTTCTTCTTAAACTTGACCTACGGTGCATAATGTTTATGTTTTTTGTAGTCACGTAGAATACAGCATAAAAGCACCACCAACTGCCTTTTACAAACCAGAAGGTGTACAGTTGTCATACTGCCATTCTCTAATCCAGTGGTTATCAACTACTAGAGTGACCCCCAGTAGGGTGGGCCTGAATATCTTAAAAAGAACAAATAAACAGCAAATTACAAGTAGGGAGAACTCCTGCGTTTATTGTGTCAGATACAATGTTTGGGGGAGTGGAGCTCCTCATTGAGAGGCCTGAAGGCCACACCCATGAAAAGTTGTATTTGACACAATATGAGGCTCAATGGATTTCCCTACTTGGAATTGCCCTTGTGTGCCAGTTATTTGCACCTTTTATGTGTCAGTGGCCCTGCACATGCTCAGTGTGCTCTAGGCTGTTGTTGAGAAGCTAAGATTAGACATCGTCAGCAGAGAAAGAAGTTAACAGGCTAATTATTAAATTCTAATTTGAAATGCTTTGTTTTTTGTGACTCTGAATTAATTACTAATTAGCCTTGTATTGCAACTTTTATATTTATACTGTGAGCAACAGGCAACTGACAGCAGATTATTTACTGCTCAGAAGATGATGGGGGGCTACTGGAGGCATCTTCAGAGGCCAGATTTTCTCTGATAAAGGGCTTTGATCACCCTGGGCTAGTAATGCCCAAAACATAATACATAGGCTTTTTTCCTTACTTCTTTGATAAGTTTAAGTACTACTTTAAGGGGAACTCCAACAGCAGTGATCCCCAGCCAGTGGCTCGGGGGCAATATGTTGCTCACCAACCCCTTGGATGTTGCTCTCAGTGCCCCCAAACCAGGTAGTTATTTTGAATTCCTGACTTGGGGGCAAGTTTTGGTTGAATAAAAACAAGATTTCCTACCAAATAAAGCCCCCTGTAAGCTGATAGGGTGCATAGAGGCCCCTAATAGCCAAACTTAGCCCTTATTTGGCACCTCCATGAACTTTTATGGTGCTTGTGTTGCTCCTCAAGTCTTTTTACATTTGACTGTGGCTCACGAGTAAGAAAGTTTGGGGATCCCTGTCCAAGAGGAACTTGAACTGAAAGAAATCAACCAACACTGCTCTAACCTGCCTAAAGGGAGCTATGCTTACCATGCCTGAAAACCAGACTGACCAAGAACAAATTTCCATGCATAGGTAAGGTCACTGGTCGATCCAGAAAGACCCACACTTGTGTATATTGATTTAGTTAATCTCTGCTTGGTCTCACATTGATCATAGGTGCTTCAGTCATTTATTGGGATACCACTCACGTTTCTTTTTAAATAAAACATTTATACACCGATGCTTCCTTATTATTATTATTATTATTATTAACATTTATTTATAAAGCGCCAACATATTCCGCAGTGCTGTACAATAAGTGGGTTTCATACACTGGACATACAGAGTAACATATAAAGCAATCAATAACCGATACAAGAGGTGAAGAGAGCCCTGCCCAAAAGAGCTTACAATCTACAAGGAGAAAGGGTTGAGACACAAGGTTCCTTAGTCTTTAAATGTCATATTTTATCTTGTTGGGAAAAATACTATGTTATCAATATACCAAATATGCAGCTCCACATGGCTTTCTTTGCAGCAGAGCCTCCACCCACTTGTTTTATTGAAATTAAAAAATCAAAGGCAATGCAAACCTCACTGCGAAACAAGGTATATTTTCCATTAAATGTGCTACGCTGCCCTGAAACCGAGGCTTTATTTTAGAACTAGATTTGCTCCAATCTGATCAGCTGCCAAGAATTCTGCAGACCGGTGTCATTAAGCATGATTAATATCATATGCTTGGCCACTTTTTTTATTTTATTGCATTTAGAGGGGTTGGTGATTGAAGCAGCAGATTAGAGTTCCAGGCCAGATTCCTAGCTCGGGGGGGATGAAGGCAGCAGAAACAAGTAGAAATGTTTTTCTGTAACATTAGGCAGCAGATAAATCCCTGAAAGCAAGCAACGATGCCGTATTGGTGTTGGCCCGGACGTTGTTTTTCACAAGCCATGTTCGTTTCAAGAGGTGCTTACCTATTTTTCTTGGATCGCTCATCTTTTCCTCTTTTTACGCCAAATATTCGTGTAATCAGCGTGCTGAAGAGGAGCGTGGAGGAATTTCTCACCTAATGCAAACAGAAAACCATATAAAAAAAGGAAAACAACTTTCAGATGACTACAACGTTTTTATGTCAGAGCCCAGGGTGGGTTACCCACACATGTGTCTTGGTAAACAGCAAAAAAATAAATACACCATATGCCCACACAGCTTTTGTGGTATTTTTCCATAATACAGTAGCAACTAGAAATAATCAGATTATTTCCAGCACCACTAACAAGTGTTAGGTGTATAATCTGGTATTCCAAAACAACAGGAAATTATGTCTGTAAGGGGGTTTGTCCAAGGTAGTCTTTATTGAGGTGGCCAGTGATATGGGGGTATTGCAACGGAATCGCCTGGTCTAATATTGATATTGTAGCTCTACCTTTTGAGACCACAGCCTTCCCTACAGTGGCAGCTATATCTAGTTACAGCCTGAGCCTACAATGGCAGCTGTACCACTAGAAACCTCAAGCCTCTCCAGCAATGGTCACTATACCTCCAGAGATTACTCTACTTTCAGCCTTGTTCAACAATGGTCGTTATATCTTTAGAGACAACTGCAGTTACAACCTGATCCTATGATGGCAGCTGTACCTCCTGAGACCACAGCCTGTCCTACAATAGTCAATTTATCTCCAGAGACCACTGCAGTGGGGTGAAAACACACCAAGCTACTAGTAGCAGCTACTTGTCATGGCTACAAAAATAAACAATGCTGATCATTTACTGAGAACTGTCTCTACATATGTTTTAGCAGAGGCAATTCTCAGTATTCTCTATGGCAGGGGATTTTCTAGCATTTAATACTGTGACAAGTAGCTGCTACTAAGTAGCTCTGTGTGTCTTCACCCTAAAGACCACAGTCTGTCCTACAATGGGCACCTATATATCCAATGACCACTGCAGTTGAAGCCAGGTCCTACAATTGCAGCTCTACCTCTAAAGACCACAGTCTGTCCTACAATGGCAGCTGTACCTCCATAGAGCACTGTAATTAGTCTTATTCTACAATGGACACTATATTTCCAGAGTCCACTGTAGTTACAACCTGTCCTAAAATGGCAGCTGTACCTCCAGAGACTACTGTAGTTACAGCCTTGTCTGATAATGGTCGCTGTAGCCCCATAGACAACTGCAGTTACAATATGTCTATGAAGATTTTCATTCATCCAGGTCATGGTATATCTAGTATAAATAAATCTAAAGCAACTGGACTTGTTTGGTAATCATTGAAGACGTTTCACTACTCATCCGAGCAGCTTCTTCAGTTCAACTGACTGGTATGGGAAGTCCTCAGCATATATATATTGGATTAGTGGAAGAGTATATATGCTGAGGACTTCCCATACCAGTCAGTTGAACTGAAGAAGCTGCTCGGATGAGTAGTGAAACGTCTTCAATGATTACCAAACAAGTCCAGTTGCTTTAGATTTATTTATACTATATGCAGTTACAATCTGACCTACAGTGGATCCTATATCTCCAGCCTTGGTAAGACCAGGCTGTACACCCTGTCCTTCAATGGCAACTGTTCTACAATAACAGCTGTAATTCCTGGGAACACTGCAGTTACCCCACAGAATGAAAAAGGAAATTCTAATAACAGTTGCTTTTAGGGAAAAAAACAAAATATATGAATATATGCACTGTGCCTCAGATCATGTGAAATATCAGGGATCCATATAATGAATGCAAGTTGCTAGGCTGCACATTATATTAAATGCCATGAACGCAACCCATCCAGTTACACTTCACTGCGTCATTTAAAGGCTACGCCAAAGGTGCATACTCTAGGCGTATGTAAAAAAAAAAAAAATAATAATTATACTGGTGATTAGTTCCCCTTTGAAGAAAATGAGCCTGGGGTGGTGGTGGTGGGGGGGGGGGGGATTGAAGAAGGGGGATTTTGTAATAAAAAAGGAAGTTAGAAAGTTGTAAAGAATTAGGGCTAAGAGAGCTAAAAGGGGAAAATTAGCAAATGAGCAGGTCAGAGATTTCCTGCCCCAGATGTGGATACAATGGGTCCAGTGTGGCTCTGAGGCCAGAGCGGTCACATTAGCCTCGTTATGGGTGAGGAGAGATAAGTCATTTAGCGCAATGTCAATACTACGAGACACATGTGACGTCCTTAATGTATTAAAGCAGATGGGCAGGAAGAAATGTTAATTAGAGGAGGAAACTAGTGATGGGGAAAAGCTCTATATCAACACAAATACATGTAAGAACATGGCAAGGGCACGGCTACATTTTATTTCCGTTTAACATTATAGGGGATCTCCACCCAGAAATCGTTTTCTGCCTCATTCTAAGAAACTTTTCAATATACAATGATTACACATTTTCAGTGGTTTTAAAGTTATTTGTAATTACAAAAAGTGCTACAAGGAAGGTGGGCTGCAGACCACTCCATTATCCTTCTGTAAACTACAGTAACCTGCATATTAAGAAATACCAGGCCAGTGATCATGCAGTTGGAAGCTTTGCTGTAGCTGTATATTTTACACACGACTTACTCCAAGACAGGCCCAGTAGAACAAACAGAATTTAATGGGTCTCTGAATGTGACTTGGCCCTCGTGCACCTGTGCATTGGTAAAAACCTCCGTCCTGTAGCAGAAGGATTGGCTGATGGGCCGTTTTCAAGTAGAAATCACTTGAGCTCATACACCTACTATACTGGTTTCTGGGCAAGAATAGTCTGAATGTAGATGTTGATGGTGATAGATTGCAATGAGAAATACAGTATATGGACAGGCAGTGAGTAACTGCAACAAGTAGAGGGGTGCTATAGGGACGGAGGGCCCTGGGACTTTTCATTTTTCTTCTGTATATACCCTTCAAATGTCAGCCTTTTAAGGCTAGATACAAGTACATTGTGACATTGTCATCATTACCTGCCATGAGTTACCAGGGGCAGCAAAAAGCCACTGTTGTGTGTCCTCAACCTGCTCCACATGAAAAAGTGCAGGGGATGATTGGGTCATAGTGATGAAAGTGCAAGGACTGCAGCAACAAACCCATGGGGTACTCATTCAGATAGGATTTTTAAATATGGACAGACAGGCCCGCCAATGGGCCCCATATATAGGCAGATAGCTGCTGACTTGGTCTGAAGGGGCTACACTAGCAGCTTGAATCTGCCAGCGTTATGTCCACCTTTATACTGTAAGTCTGACCTTAAATCATGTAAACTGAAAAGCTGCATCTTACTGCCATCTTAGTTGGTTACCAACAGATGCAGCTCTGTGGGCCCCCCACTATATACAAGGCCGCTACTTAGACCAACTAAAAAGATCTATACATATTCTTACTATGGCCAGGCGCAGCAACCCACACACACTTATAGATTCGTTTGCAACCAAATTATAAAGACTCTGTAAAAATCTGAGAGGTCACATAGTCTAAAGGACTAAACACTAAGGTAGCTATACAGTGGAAGAACCCATACGGCACCCTCCAATCAGTGCACAGGCCAAACAGACTCATATAACATGTGATGGGCTATACATGATATTTGCACCATTAGTTTGTTCTGTGTGTTAGGGCCTCAGGCACAAATGATCTATACAGCAGGACCTGCAGGTTCTCTATACTTTCTAGTCTGCCAACACACTGTTCAACAGGGTGTGCAGACAGATGAAATTTTCAGTTCTCCATTATCAGCAAACAAACCAACCAACCAACATGATCAGGCCGGCATTCATGTATAGAAAATGTTATCAGAATGTATATGGACAGCTTTAGTAATGGTCTTTACTGTTTGCAACATCTTTACCTCAGGTGTTAAACACAATATTTTCAAAAATATATATTTTTTATAGCAATCTAGTTCCTCCACTGTTACTATATATCTTCCAGCAAAAAGTTAAGGTCCCATAACCGCTCATACTCCCTAAAGACACCAACCTGGTATTATTCTGGCCTTTCAGTGTTTAGCTTACATAAAACCCAGTGACCTAGCTTGACTACAGGCCTCTACATGGGACCACAGTGCTATTAGTGAAACGCGTACTGTACAGCATGCACGTCTGGTAGCAATTATTGCTCTGCTGTGGAATGCGTTGGCTATTTATTGCTCTATTAGAATCACCGTGTCCAGTGTTATGCTAAAATCATCATTTTGCACAAAGCATGGGCCTTGACAACACTCCCACGCTGTGTTTATCCAGGCCCATTAATGTGTCCTTCTGAGGCTTATTACGGAACGTTCAAGCGAAGGTTGCGCTTAAACTGCATGGAATTCTAATCAAGGGAAGGAATGAACCAACGTAACACTTTGTGCAGGAGGCCCGAGCCTTTGTCGGAACACAATGGGGCCTTACAGTACTGGGCGCTGCTAATCAGTTTGTGATGCCTATCTGCTTCCATTCTGCTGAGGAGGCAAGTTTTCGGCTTTTATTTCCCACAGATAGTTGGATTTGTGTCTCATTTACCCACTGGGTTTTGCAATCATATTCATAATGTCTGGCAGCTGCTGCCAAGTCCAACAGCCCTATTAACTCTTGTCCAGGACTTATCGGGAAAATTATTGTCTGTATCAGGGGATTTGCCTCTGAGCCTTTTGTCTCAGAGGTAGAACCTAGGGTAAATGAGCAAATTATAAATTAATGCTTTGTAAAAAAAATAATTTTATTATTAATTTTTCAGGTCCAAAGTGCAGTGCACTGAATACTATAAGACTATGAATCTCAGCATCGCCCCTACAAATGTGCTGGAATTTATAGATTTATTATTTATGGCTTCATTCAAAACGCATAAAAACAAACAAAGAGAATCCCAGTAGAAAAAGGTTTTAGAATATCCTCAAAATTATACCTCCATTATACCTCCATCCTAGAAGCTGTGTAGCTTTCAACAACTGAAGAGCTTGGATCCCGGGCAGCTTCAACCCCCAACAATCTTGGTCAATGGCTTCCTCTTGCTCCCCACAAAACACAAACCCCCTGATCACCAGGAACTTCATTACAGCTTGTGAGGCACATAAGGGAACAAGGCAACAGCATTTCCAACTGCTAATTCCCTGATGTTAGGGGATGGGGGAGCGGACGGAAGTGAGATGGCAGTGGTGAGTTCTGGTAAGTGTGCAGTAAATTCTACCCCCCATTTTGGAAAAACACTTTACACACAATAGGCAGCATAGTGGCTCAGTAGATAGCACTGGGGTCTGACCAGGGTACTAACTGCAAGGAGTTTATGCTCCTGTGTCTGTATGGATTAACTCTGGGTACTTCAGTATTCCTGACACATCCCAAAAGCATACATAGATTAGTAGGCTTGTGATGAAACTGACCCTGGTTTGTGTATGGTTTGTGGTTATGTGTATAGTGTGAATATGATAGTGACTTCCATGGTAAGCTCCACTGGGGTACAAACTGATCAAAAAGAATGAAGGATTGTCTAAGATTTCAGCACTGACATATTGGGGCAAAAATAACCTCAAAGCTTGCTTTATTATCATTATTATTATTATCACGGTATTGCTGTACAATAAATGGGTGGATTCACTGAACATAGAGACTTACATAAAAAGCAGTTTTAGGTCTTGCAACCCATAGCTACCAATCAATAGCTAGTATTCATTGGTTGCTAATGATTACAAGACCTACAGTACAATCTGTGCCCTGTGCGCAACATTATATTCCCACTATCATTAATCCAATGGGACTAGGGTTGCCACCTTTTGATTAAGAATATACTGGCTGGGGTGGGAGGCGGGTCATGATGTAGACAGGTGGGGCTATGACATAGATGGGTGGAGTTATGACACAAGTGGGCAGGCTTGTACAGTCAGCATTGAGTCTGCAGGAGTTTTGTTGAGAATGTGGGAGCTAGAAAGGTGTTAATTAGAGATAGGATGGGGGGATTGATTTCTTATTACAAATTTACTGGCAACATTGGCAGTAAATTTGTTATACCAGCCCGGCTTGTAGTTTACTGGCCAGGTGGCAACTATACAGATGCTACGTGGAGGTAAGTCCATGACTAATACTGCAGAGGTAAAGGGGGTCCATAATTCCATCCCACCAGGAGAACATCAAATGAGTAGAAAAAATCTGGATCCACCATCCGAGTGCCGAGAAGCACAAAGTCCCTTTGCTGACAGCTAAATGCAAAGCAGCCCTATCCCCATTCACTTTCCTTAACAAAATAAATCTGTCAGATGATTAGCAGCCAGGTTTAATGCAATGCGTTATAAAAATCATGAGATGGGCAAACAAACTTGATTTTTGAGGAATGTCAAATACTGTGATCTGTGCTGTATGAAAAGCTTTAGGGTTCTCCCTCCCTTTTTCTATATGAATAACAAATCCACATTTGATTTCAGACTTTGTTTCTGTGAAATAGAACACTGGGCCTGCTTAGCCTTATACAGATCTTTGTATAAAGTTCCTAGAAACCACTTGCCCTGGATATCATTATGGTCTCTCGACATAGTCGGCTTCATTTGTGCTTTTATAGAGGAGAAACGCGTGCAACCCAATCTACCAGGTTAGGAGAACGCAAGGACTGGTACTTCCTTCCTTTGGTTTTTAATTAAGGGGGTATTAAAAGCTATACCACAATAGTAATCGTCTTCCTAATCAAGAGTTTTTCCCAAATGAGAAATGTATGAATAAAACATGGTGAATGCTCACTAACCAGACTGCTGGGAGTCCCTTGGCTCCCCGTGCTTTATTCAACCACAACCGTGACTTGTTACTGTAGTAAAATAAAACCCTTCCATAAAAACAGTTTAAATTATAGATATTAAATCCAGTTGGAATGGAAAACGAAACACAGAATTATGCAAATGCTGCAATTTTTGCTAACTTTTCCCTTACTTAGGGTCATCTAAGAAGGTGGCACAGGGTCAGTATAGCCACAGACATTGTCAGTTCTGCTTTAGTCACCAAATGGTTACCCGGAATTCTCCTCTGCAGATCTACAAGGGCAACTCATGCAGCAGAAGGAAGAGAATAGACTGCTTACAGCACTAGGACAAATTATACCCACTGACACCAAACTAACAGGAATTTTAGGGCTTATTAAAGTGTCCGCAAGTGCAGTTGTGTTCCCCCACTTTCCCTGCAGTCAGTTGCATGTTAAACCCCTTTCATTAAAGGTATTTGCATCAAATTGCACTCTTACACTTCCGTATAGTTGTGCTCAGTCCTTCCTGCCTTCCATTCCCATTAAAGTGCTGCTGCCCCTTTTGACGCAGGGAAACCATGGAGCTACCGCCAACTCCAGACTCAAGGGATCCCTTCGCACCCAGTGGCAATTAGTGCAGATGTCACGTGCAAACTGAACAGTGGAAATGATGCCAGATGGACTTGAGCAATTATGTCCGTGTTATAAAATGCGTATGTAATTGCATGAATTTTGGTGAATCAGATGCAACTGTGTCAAGTGCATTGCTCTCCTGCGGCCTCAGTGAAGCTGAAATTCTAGGAAAACACTGCATTATGGGGAAAAATCATGGCGATTGTGATCCAAATTGAACTTTGCTTGCTGTACTTGCAAATGTAAATAAGCCCTTTTATCCCATCCACTAACCATAATCAACCAGACTGGTATCTGTCTTGGTCCATTAAATGGTAATTGGTTGTTATAGCAAAGGGCAGTGCCATGTAAGGCTGAATACACACGGAGCTACTAGTTGCAGCTACTTGTCACAGCTACTAAACTCCAGAAAATACCCTTCCAGAGACAATTATCAGTAAATGATCAGCATTGTCTATTTTAGTAGCCGTGACAAGTAGCTGCTACTAGTAGCTCCTAAAGTAAAGTATACTCAATATATGCTAAGTTGATCCCCCCCTCCCCAAAAAGTTGCATCATTTTGAAATGCCAGTGCTTTTAAAGTCACTTACACTCCCATATGTAATAAAAGGCACTAAGTTTGCCCAGGATCACTAACTCATAGCAACCAATAAGATATTTGCTTATAAACAAGTGACCAGCAAATGCTTCCTTCTGATTGGTTGCTAAGGATTATTGAGCCAGAGCGAACTAAGGGGCATATATATTAGGGTGAAGACACATGGAGCTACTAGTAGCAGCTATTAGTCATGGCTACTAAAACAGACAATGCTGATCATTTACTGATAAATGAACATACATATGTTTTAGCAGAGGCAATTCTCAGTATTGTGTATGGCAGGGTATTTTCTGGCATTTAGTAGCCGTGAAAAAGTAGCTGCTACTAGTAGCTCCGTGTGTCTTCACGCTTATAGTATGTAAGCCAACGTCACCGGTGATGTTACCCATAGCAACCAACAAGTAATTTGATTTTACTGGTCACCTACCAGTTAGAAAACAAAATCAAAGTTCTGATTGGTTGCGATGGGCAACATCATCGGTGATGTTGGTTTACACACTATAATAAATATGCCCGTTAGTGTCTTTTATTACATAACCCCCTAAGGGTTTGAATTCAGTTCAGCACTATGGATTAGGTGAAAAATGAAAGAGACTGGCAGCCATTTAAAGCAGAAACAGCTACTTTATGAGCACTACGGTAATACGGAACAATTCTAACAGATGTCATATTTTAATATCTTATTCCGGAGAGCGGCAGCCATTCCTGAAAAGTTGCTCGATCATAAAATGAAGCGCGGCCTTAGTTCCAAGCCTTGCCTTGGAGCACCATTAAAAGGCACACAATGGGAGCCATATTGCTGGCTTTAATAGCTCTTTTGTGTCTTTCGCAGACACTTAGCTACAAGTAAGAATTCCCCACTGGAGTCACTCACTTGGAATGCCCATTTTTTTTTCTCCATAGCAGTTTATAAAACGGTGATGGATTTGCGCTATTAGCTGCTGGATTTCTTTTTTTTTTTTCCAGTAAAATGAAAACATTTGGGGTAAACATTCCCCCTTTGCCGAAACACCCTCGCATTGTGTAACGTCGGCCTGTTTCCTCCCCGTTGCCAAGCAGGAGGATTTGCAGGCATTAGTGGAAAGGCTAAGAAAAATACAGGAGTCCAGGTATCTCTGACAAAGCCATTCATTTTCCAGAATAGCAGGAACACGTGGGAGCCTTTTGTATTTCCCTGAGCAGCCAGATAAAAAGCAAAAGCTTCATTAATTCAGGGTACGGGCTGTGGGGGCCTCCCCTTGGCACACAGTATCTTTTTGTGGATAGGAGGTTCTTAGTGCACCACAGCACCGGGGCTAATCTGTCCAAAGACGTGACAGTGGAAAGGCAATAACTCACGGCTTAAGGTCTTGGGAGCATAAAGATTTTATGTGCAACAGATGTTAAAAACTGTATTAAGGTGAGCATAGGAGCTAGTCAATCATTCACCATTTCGCTCCCTAAGCACTTGGAGAACCAGATTATTTTTCTTTGCACTGAGCATGTAGCTTGGTGGAAAAGAGAAGCATGGTGTGTCTTAATGTCGCTGCAGGAGTGGCCTCCGAGCCGGCCATTAACCCTACCAGCGCCAAAGTCTAGGAAAAGAGAAAAAACTTGTATCCCTCCATCTGCATCATTCATGCTTTCCAGAAGAGGATACTGGGATTCATACAATAGATAGTAAGTAAATTACAGATTGGATAACCTAGCTGCTTGAGACTATGGGGCACATTTACTAATCCACGAACGTCTGAAAGCGTCCGAATGCATTTTCGTAATGATCAGTATTTTTGCGTTTTTTTGTCAGGGCCGCAATTATTTCGTATTTTGCGCAACTTTTTTGTCGCCGTTACGACTTTATCGTATATTTTCCGCGACTTTTTCGTCGAGACGGCAATGAAATAATCGTGCAAACTACGATAAAGTTGCAACGGCACCGAAAAAGTCGCGACAAATACAAAACAATCGCAACAGCGACGAAAAAAATCACAAAATTTTCGTTTCCAATCCGTTTTCTGGTTGAAAATTACCAAATACAGATAGCCTTCTGGTCCTCGGCAGCTTATCGAGACGTAAATGGGCAATAACGACGGGCCTGCCCGACCGATATCTGGCCTAAAATTGGGCAGATATCGATCGGGCAGGTTTAAAAATTTAGTCAGATCGGGGACAGCATCAGCTCGTTGATGCGGTCCCCCGAACCGACTGCGCCTATAACCGTCGTTCAAATTCGATCGTTTGGCCCCAGGGTCAAACAACCAAATTAGCCTGACTTAGCCCGATATCGCCCACCCATAGGTAGGAATATCGGGAGAAGATCCGCTCGCTTGGCAGCATATTGGCTGAGGGTTGGGCAGAAATCTATCAAGGAGGTCTAAAAGTATCATCAGATGAGGACTGCATTGGTCCACTGATTCTCGCCTCTCCCAACAGATCTATATTAGGATACAATCGTTAGATTGGAGACCAAATGACACCACCAGTGCAACTTGGCCTACCACCTTTCAGCCCAATTGGGCAAAGATCACCTTGTTTGCCAACCCCAGCACAAGCCCATTATTGTTGGGCATGACCACATAGGGCTGCTGTGTGCTATAGGAGAAGGCTTATTTATCAATGTGTGAATTTTAGAGTTTCTTTTTCAATATATGCATTCAGTACAGTCCTTTCAAAAGCTTAAAAGCCAGCCAAAGGATACTTACTGCCCAGATGGGTGAGGTAAAGCCCAGAATGGCGGCTTGGGTCCCCTCTGCGACATATGGAATGACATTTTCACCCAAACGCGTGTCTCGGAAAAGGGCTCGCAAGATATTCAAAGCATGAACCTGATGGAAAAATTATGGTTTAATTGTAGTTCTTTATTGTATTTGAGTTTTGCAGAGCCTTAAATCACAAATATAACTGAACTGGAAAGCTGCACTCTAATATGCCTATACTTTATATTCTCAAAATGCAGCCACCGAAGAGTAAAGTGCCGTGCTGTGTCCCACAACTTATTAAAGATAGGCAGGTAATAAGGTAGGACGTGAAGGTGTTAAAAAACCCAAGCCTACTGCCTGAGATGGTTCCAGGAATTCTCCCCACTAAACGTGACACAGATATTTATGCAGGTCTCAATAGGGGATTGTGTAGTATAAAAAAGGAGCTGCAAAAAATAGTAACAGATGTGGACAGAACTGATCAAACACACATAAATATATTATATATATTACATATATATATATATATATATATATGTAAGCTCATTTCAGTTTGCTGGGTCATCTGAGCAATATAAACTTGTGTTCCAGTTTTGGCCAGGGGTTTGCAGAAAGTGCCCTGTAGGGCACAGCTGCTACATCACTACCCAGATAACATGCCCCAACTCTGCAGCAACACTCCATACCCACTCTAGAAATGTCACTCAACTGCTGCAGCTGGGTTTTGAGGGTGAACTCATGGGTGTAACTGGGCTGGTATCTCATAACTGTAGTTTGGGAAGCCAGTAGGCTGAACCCAGCTTGTAATGCAGAAATCATGCTATACCATGCCTTCATCAGGACAGAAAGACACGTTATACACCATTACACACAAAACGTCGATAGTCCAACAAGGTATTATAAGAGAGAGAAGGCAACATTATTTCTTTAATCAATGAACTTAAATCATTGTTCATCTCTATCCTCATCCTATCCTATCCTTCATGCAACCCTCCAGTCAATTACATAGAGGGGTTCAACAGAGCAACAAAAACTCCAGACACCCATGACTGGCCACCAGTTGGCCATGCTTTATCCACTTGCCAATTAAATAACAACATTTAAAGTAGTTGTTAAGACCATTGGTCCATGTGCAGTGTCTAAAAACAGCATTCGGTCATGTGATTGGAAACAAGACAGACTGAGGCATTGGGTCTATTTGGTCCTCAGCTGATAAGAAGTATTGCGGAGTTAAGGTCCCCATACACGGGCCGATTATAGCTGCCGATATCGGTCCCTTGGACCGATTCGGCAGCTTATCGGCCCATGTAGGGGCAGAACCGAGGGGCCTGGCCGACCGATATCTGGCCAAGCGAGCGGATCTGCCCGTGTATGGCCAGCTTTACCCTTCTAGAAAAGTAGACCAATAATGTGGATAACTACACTTTGTCAAAATATCTGTGCATCAATAAATAAATTCATTGATTCCTTAATTCCAACACAAAGAAATATATTTAGAATCAGCATACCTGTAGGAACCTATTTAAACCTTGAAATTTGCATTCTAGCCCTCTATGTGCTACATTATTTGTACAAGCAGCACATGTAACACAGATACAGAGAATCTGCATTCCAGTATATGAGTGTAGGCACTATGGATTCTACCATCTATGGTTCATTTGTTGGATTTTTTGAGTGTGTGGATCACAAGCCTATAGTATCCACAAGTCTATCTTAAAAAATGGCACTACTGTTTGTGGAGCCAAGATTTTCCAACGTACTTTTTAATGTTCTAGAAAATGGAGCAGCAACCTAAATGTGCTCCAACTGGGATATTCTTAACAATTTCCAACGTCTGACCACCCAAGTAGAACTGATCATATTGTATGGCACCAGAACCAATGATGAGATCACATGGGGAGTCTTTGCAGACCACAGGGATGAAGACTCCATCCAAAGAGCGGATTTGATCCTGTCTCCATGGGATTTGCCAGCCTTTTCAACCAATACCTGACCAAGCCACAATTAGTTATCATAATGAAAACATACACGTGCCAAATGGCTGTCTACTCAGTCAAGTGTAGCCAAGTAGGCAGCCAAGGTGCAACTATATATGGCTAGTTATGTTCAGCACCTCTCAGCAGATGATGATGATATATCTCAGTGTGTGTTTCTATATAACACAATGCGCTCACACAATAAACATTCACTAGAGTCAATTTACTGCGCGCTTCCAGCCCTGACTAAACCCTTGGCAGCAAATTAAAGCTGAACAAAAACAGCTCAACTCCCATCAACGTTTTACACTGTATTTAAGATGTAATATTTGCAACATCTGATTCTCGGACCTGAATGAATTTTTTCTTTACAGTCTCTTTCAATAACTGGGCTCCTCCACATCTGCCCTGTTTGTTTTTCATAGTAGCCCAGCGGTGAGAGGAGCTGTCATAACTTTACTAACGGAAGGACAGGTACTCACTTACAATTTGCTTGATTCACACTATACATTTTATGTTCCTACATCTAAGCCTGAGGCTCAGACAGCGAAATCAAAGTATTTGGCTTGGCAGGCATCGCAGGCTTTTACAGATATTGACTCACTTTGCAAGACATGCTGAATTCACTGCAAACTGAGTTCTTAAAACCAAAAAAAAAAAGAAAAAAAAGTGATGGTATATAATGGCTAAGTGGCCTCTATTCAAATGTTATTCAAAGCAACCACAAGCTCAGTTAGGACTCAAGTTTCTTAGGAACACTGTGATTTAAAGCACAACAGGCCACAAAACAGTAGGCTAGAAATATTGTTCCTTAGGCAGAAGTTCAATGAGTTCAATGAAGATCCATGTCCATAAGCTGTAGATTAAAGGGGCATAGTGTAGTGGATTTTATATCACCTGTTGGTGATATAAGAGGGTAATCAAATTACTGATTGCCCCAAATGTATTTCCCTACCAGAGCTGCAGGCAGCATATCTCTAACAAGTGTCTGACTGTGGGGCCCTCCCCTACATGTTTGTTGCCCAGCATGCAGCTACAGTGCCCACAACTAAGGTAGCCCGGTAGCCCAGAGTTATAAAGGGGCCAAGAGCAGTAGCTAAACCCATAGTAAGCCTGAAGTCTCAACTTCCATTTTCATTAAAGGAAAATTATACTCCCCAAACAATGTATAAAAAAATATATTGCATAAAGGGCTGCCTCCTGGGATCATAGGACACACAGTGCCTGCACACAAACCACTTCAGCCAGTTAAAGGAAATCTATACCCCCATGCAATGTAGGTCTCTATAAAACTATAATATTGCATAAACAGCTCATATATAAAACCCTGCTTCATCTAAATAAACCATTTTCATAAAAATATACTTTTTTTAGTAGTATGTGCCATTGGGTAATCCTAAATAGAAAACTGCCATTTTAAGAATTAAGGGCCGCCTCCTGAGATCATAGGATTCACAGTGCACACAAACAAGCCAAGGCACACATACATGCTAGGCCCCATCAGCCAATTAATGGACAGAGTTCTGCCTTTTGCTCCCACACTACTTCCTGTTACAGTCAGCGCTGCTTTATTTCCTGTCAGCTGATCTCTGAGGGAACACACAGCCCATCACTAAATGGCGGCTCAAGGGAAAAGATATAAAAGGGCAATATTTACTGATATATATATATTCCAGTTTGGCGAGATTCTTTAATAGGCCACTTAATATGATATAAACTATCTGTTGGTTAAGTATTCATTCTGGGGGGTATAGTTTTCCTTTAACATATATTTATTCAACCTCCTAGCTCTTCTCCGTTCACAACAGTAGTTTATGAGTGAGCCATGACAACAAGCATTTGTTTGCCCTCTCCCCACAAAGGTTATAATATCTATTTGATAATAGCGGTGGGCAAGAGGCATTAATCTTGTACAAAATTATTAGTACAATTAGTAGTTAGTAATAGTAGTTAGCTAATAGTAGCAACAGTAGTTAGTCATCACCTGTGGAATTGTGCTTTTATCTCCAGAAGCATCACTCTCAGGCATGGCCAATGATATTAACTGCTTCATGGTCATCTTCAGAAAACCTGCTTTACTGTTCTTGGGCTCTGACGCCAACAGGGCCTGAAAAAGAGGCACGGCAAAAGGACTGGTGTTAAAAAGAGACTTTTTTACTTTTTTAAAGAAAAATACGTACTTAACTGAAATGCTTAAATTACCGGCAGAATGGGAATGTAACAGAATTAAATATACCGTCCAGACCTGTCACAAGTAAAACAGGCGGAACGGGCCAAAGAGTTGATGCTTGCTGTCACATTCCTAGTTTTGAAACCAAAAAGATTCATAAGAACAGAAAACAAATACCTATGTCAATCTGATTTGAGACAACCCAGCAAAAGCTGGAAATAAATCTGAACACGACATCGAGATAAAATGACTATATTTGGGCTTTAGATACCAGTGTTTGGAGAATGACAGCATTTCTTTCTTTTCTTATTACACAGCAGCATTTCTATTGTATCTCAAGTATAAAAGTGACTAAACACTTCATCTTCACTTTCTGACAGATCTTTACAAAATGTGCCTTTATGGTGTTAATGTGAGGTTGAGCTAAATTAAACCCCTTTATTGATTCTTACAGCCAGGATATGGCACAGAAATGTTAAGATTTAGTGGGGCTACGAAACGAAAAAGGAGTGAAGGAGAAAAGTGGCTAGAATGACTGAGCTGCTGGATGAAATCAGAACCTTCATAGATAGATCTGTAAAGGCTACTAATGATGAAACCATTTTTAAAAATTAGGATTATTTGCTTCTAATGATCCCATATTTGTATAAGGTCCTTGGTATTAACTTATACAGTACAATAGAGTGGTCTAATCTTGGAGTCCGGAATGTATGCCCCCGCCTTTTGTCATGGGTGGAAAGTGATGGACATTTTTTCACCTTCAGCTATGTTGCTATTTAAGATTAGTAGGGATGCAGAGAACCCAGTTTTTTGGGTTCGACCAAACCCCTGAACCCACCCTGATGGATTTTGCCGAATTCGGAACCGAATCCTAATTAAGGTAGGGGTTAAAATTTGACATACGCGCCACTCGAGACGAGAAATTGTTCCCCCTACCATTTAACCCTTCCTAATGCTAATTTATGCTAATTAGGATTCGGCTCGGCCAGGACCGTAGATTCGGCCAAAACCGAATCCTTCAAAAAATGGCTGGATTCGGCCAAATCACGAATCCGAATATAGGATTCGGTGCATCCCTAAAGATTAGTATAAATTTTTCCCATAATATTAATGTATCTTTAGAGCATTGCACCCAAGAATCTTTTAACCATAAAAGAAAAGAAACCTAAAAACATCTAAGATGCAGTTAGCAGCAATAATGCTTGGGTTGTTGTTGAGCAACATCAATTAAAGGTGTTGTTCACCTTTGTGTTAACTTTTAGTTTGATGTAGATCAGGGATCCCCAACCTTTCTTACTCGTGAGCCACATCATGGATGTGCCAAATAAGGGCTGTGATTGGCTATTAGGCAGCCTCTATGCACCCTATCAGCTTACAGGGGCTTTATTTGGTAGGAAATCTTGTTTTTATTCAACCAAAACTTGCCCCCAAGTCAGGAATTCAAAAATAACTCCCTGGTTTGGGGGCACTGAGAGCAACACCCAAGGGGTTGGGGAGCAACATGTTGCCCCCGAGCCCCTGGTTGGGGATCACCGATGTAGAGAGTATTCTGAGAATCTGCAATTGGTCTTCATTTTTTATTATTTGTAGCTTGTTAGTTATTTAACTTTTTGTTCAGCAGCTCTCCAGTTTAGAGTTTCAAACGCTATCTGGAAGCTAGGGTCCAAATGACCTTAGCAACCAGGGAGCGATTTAAATGAAAGGCTGGTATATAAATAGGAGAGGGATGGAATGTAAAAATGAGTAATAAAAAGTAACAATAGCCTCACAGAGCAATAGTTTTTTGGCTGCCGGGGTCAGTGACCCCCATATAAAAGCTGCAAACAGTCAGAAGAAGAAGGCGGCAAATAATTCAAAAACTATAAAAATTAAATAATGAAAACCCAATTAAAATGTTTCTTAATAAACAGAACGCTGCTTAGTAAGGAATGTGACATTAGTGAGGGAGGGTGATAAAACTTTCATGAGATTCAAATTAAAAAATATTTTATCAAACACTGGGTGCATTGAAGGGGAATACAACCTTGACCTTGGATGCTTGAAGCACCTTATTAGCAATCTCTACGCTTTCTTTGATAGGATTTTGCTTGGCAACCACCAAAAAATATATTTTAATTGAAACAATAAATCTTTGTTGGAAGCAACTGAGTGCCGGTGTTGTTCTTTTATCGGAGCTAATGGCATGCAAGTTGAGTGAGATCTCAGAAACCAGAGACATGTTGTTCTAGAATGGCTTATCTGGGGCTTCCCCGTGAACGGAGGGAGAAAATAAAAAAATGGATAATTTTGACAATCACCGCACAGATGGCCACAACTGTGTATAAAATTCTGCCATTCTGACCTAGCGAGGGGGTTGGCTCTCAGATTAAGACTTTAATTTAGTTCCTATAATCTTGCAAGACGTGTGCCGTATCTTGGATTTCGCAATAGATGACAACATGTGGGAACAAATTTACTTTGAATCAACAGAAAAAAAAAAACAATCTGTCAAAAGATAAGCTGAGCCTAAGGCTACCAAGAAAACAAAAGCAGGGTTTGGTACACTTTGTTCTAGGTTAACCATTTCCTTGGTTACATAGTGTTTGGATGTGTTGGCCTTCTGAATTATGACCATTTAAAGGAGAAGGAAAATCATTTTGGCATTTTAGTGCCAATAGATTTGCCACATCAGTACCACCTAGAATGTTATATTTATTCTGCAGTAACCATTACCATACCTGAGTAAAGAGCCCTGGAAGCTCCCTTTGTTTGTTTAAGATAGCAGCTGCCATTTTAGCTTGGTCTGGGTAGCTTCCTGCTGCAGCTCTAGAGGTGTGGTGGATCAGATCACACATTCTGAAGGGAGGAGAAGTAAATTTTTCTGAATTCTTATGGGAGGGGGGCGCAAGAGAAGGGAGAGAGCTGCGCAGACTCCAGTCCCAGGAATTAAGGATTTTTTGAGAGAGAAGTCCTATAATAAAGTACATGTATACACAATGGAAGACAAGAAATCTTGTGTTTCTTTTGATAGAGGACAGCGTTTCTGTGAGTGCTTATGACTGTATTTACATAGACCTTTCTGATAAAGCTTACTTAGTTTTTACCTTTCCTTCTCCTTTAAGGTGGCCATACGCATTAGTGTCAGCTTGTTTGGCAACTTATACGCTGGGCCCAATGGGCTGACCTGATTGTTTTGGCCAACAACTGAATCATAACAGGCGTTGCAAGACTGGTTGGGAGAGGATCACATCAATGCCCCAATCCCACACCTTGTGTCTCAACCCTTTCTCCTTGTAGATTGTAAGCTCTTTTGGGCAGGGCTCTCTTCACCTCTTGTATCGGTTATTGATTGCTTTATATATTACTCTGTATGTCCAATGTATGTAACCCACTTATTGTACAGCGCTGCGGAATATGTTGGCGCTTTATAAATAAATGTTAATAATAATAATAATGCAGTACCTGCCAGTTATCCACCAGAAAGGCAGTCTGGGTGGGTCCATACACAGGCTGACAGGATGCCAACTTGGTCTGAATCGGCAGCTTAAATCTACCAGTGTATAGCCAGCTTTAGTTAAGGAAATGTTGCCCTTCAAACTATGAAAACCAAATACTTTAGAACTTGGAACTTTGTAAACTATGTTGAAGGCAAGTGTGTATTCCCAGCACCAAATTATTCAATGGATCATTAATGCTAACTCATTCTAAAAACAATACTTTCACAAATAAATCTAAACGCTAATGCTTTTTTTGTAAGGCTCAGAATAGTCTCCTAGAAAAGTCTATGTATTTTCCTGTTGTAAAGGAAAAAAAGGATATCAAGGATGCCTCTAAAATAGGCTAAAGTATCTATAAAGACAAAGGTAAATGAAGTACTTGCTCTGTGGGCAACCATCACTACAATAGTAAATAAATGTATTTGCAACTAGACTTAAATATAATTGTCTTTTTAATCCACAATAAAGTCCCACCACACAGTGGTGATGCTCTGATTGTAATAAAACAAATATATAAATTAACTGCTCAGCGTAACAACTGTCATACTTTAGCTGACATTTTTTACAGAAATGTCTTATTTCCATTTTCTTTGTTTTTAAAGATATTTAAACTTTATATGTGAGGTCCTCAACCAAACATGTGTCCCTACCAGACACAACTCATCTATGATCTGTCACAGACTATTGGGGACTATTAACTGGGATTAGATATCAGCTTCTCTATAAATTTCAGTTTAAATGGATACAAACCTTGTATAACTGCATTAAGACTGCTGACAAGCCCTAATGACTTCATATGTTTGTGCACACTGAGCAAAGTGTTTACTCAATACATAGAACTATGCGCAACAATTTCAAGCATCAAGTTATATAAACAGAAGCCAAATAATGTCAATATGTTTGCTCCTTAGAGGTCTACTAGAATGTATATTTAGGATAATAATATAGCAGCATGTGAGAGGAGATGATGATTTGGCAGTTTCTTTATATAACCACCCACTGACAGCAACAGATACACATAGCATTCAGAGGACACGACCATAATAAATAGCCCAAATTTTCAAATGCATACTAAGGTTGGTTACGTAATAATTTATTTCAGAGGTTGTCCACCTCAGCCCTATTTGTTTGCTTATTAAGATCATGGAAAGGATCAATATAATACTTATTTTGTCAGGTCCTACCATATCAGTAGAACTTTGCTCAAGGTTGGCATCAACTTTAAGTCAGTAGCTTCAAAATGAAAAAATAGAATAAAAGTATGTCAAAGAAACACTACTTTCTTACTGGTCTGTTTAATTCATTTTTTAGTTATTAATTATTTCAGTCTGCAATTGTTGGTTATTTTCCTTTAGGCTTCTCACTTGCTAAGGAACATTTCTTACAGATTTCCCTTCAGAAGAAGACAATTGGGATCACTTGTATGCCCCTGGGTGGCCCCTTAGACCCAGTATGTGAAAAGACGTCATCTTTATTCCTTTTAAGTGCAACTTCACAGGGCTCAAAACAAATACAATAGCCTCTAGGAGGCCAGTGGTTCGAGAGCAACATGTTGCTCACCAACCCTTTAGATGTTGCTCCCAGTGGCCTTAAAGCATGTACTTATTTTTGAATTCCTGGCTTGGAGGCAAGTTTTGGTTGCATAAAACAGGTGCACTGCCAACAAAGCCTTCTGATGGCTGCCAGTCCACAAAGAGGCTACCAAATAGCCTGTCATAGCCCCTATATGGCACCACCACGAACATTTTTAATGCCTGTGTTGACCCCCAACTATTTTTACATTTGAATGTGGCTTATGGGTAGAAAAGGTTGGGGATTCCTGCTCTAGTATGTACTTTGGTATAGCTTGGGCCAAAACAGTTAACCCACAGAGCCATTTAGCCTTCAGCCAAGCTCCTCATAACTGCACTGAAGTGCCAGCCAGTTGAAGGACATGCAGGCTCAGGCTTATATGAAAATAAGTTATTAAGAGTGACTGGGAAGAAATAAAAACACTAAAATGTATTGCTACATTACTGGACTGCATTCAAAGCTAAGGAACTAAGGCAAAAGTAGAGGTCTATGCTTCATATACCATATACTATTAGTCTTTTCCTTCTTACTGCCATCCTCACTGAGACAAAAAAAACAAGTACATTTGGAGAACATGTAAGTATAACATACTCCACCTTAAGGGTAAGGACCCACAGAGCGGCTCAGTTGCCTGCGACAGATCTCTGCTACAGCGGGCCACTAACCGCTCCAAATTGGCTTTCCACAGGCAACAACAGGAGTTGGCGGTGGAAAGCCCTCCACACTGCTTCGGTTGCTGCAGGAAGAGCAAATGTCTTTATCTATCAAGCTGGCCTTAAGCTGGCCATACACGCACCGATAATATTGTACGAAACCCCATTTCGTACAATATTCGGTGAGTGTATGGCAAGTCGGCGAGGTTTAAAGATTTTGATCGGGCGCCATAGAGAGGCCTGATCAAAATCTGCCTTCAGGGTTGAATCGGCAGAAGGAGGTAGAAATCCTATTGTTTCTACCTCCTTATCTGCCGATTCAGCCCTGAACCGTTAGTGACCAATTGTACAATCTTTTGTGCGACCGATGGGCGCACGAAAGATCGGAAATCGCCACGTGTGTGGCCACCTTTAAACAGGACAATCATGTAACCCAGATAAGCTTAATTACCAAATTTGGCCAGATACGTAAACACTGTATTTGTACTAAATGTACAGGATAACTTTCTGGTAGCCTGATTACCTCCCGCACCAGCACAGGGTGGTGACTGACCAACAGGATTTGAATTTTCTTGCAATCAACTCTGATAAACTTCCACAAACTCATTCCTGGGCAGGTAATCTGGATGGAACCAGTAAAACAACCCAACAACATTGTACAGCGTGTGTCAAGTAGTGCACACCCACAAGTAAAAAGTTGTTTATTGCCAAAAAGGGTGAACTAACGTTTCGGCTGTTACACCAGCCGAAACAACAGCCGAAACGTTAGTTCACCCTTTTTGGCAATAAACAACTTTTTATTTTCATTTAACCCTTTGGCTGCCAAGACCGTAGCTCCTACGTGCTGACAAAAAAAGTTGCTAAGTGCCCAGCACGTAGGAGCTACGTTTCTCATTCAGCCAGCGCGTTCTCTGCACTCGCCGATCAATGCGAGTGCAGAGACGCGCTGCCAGCCCCACAACCCCCTAGGCAACGAGCTTACCGGCGCTGATGGTCCTCTCCCTCCTCCGATCGCCCCCAGACTGACTCAAAGTCGCAGCGACGTCATCAAGACGTGCCTGCTGCGTGGGGTATAAAAATCCCCTCTCTGGCGCCGCCCCCTTCACTCTTGGAGCCTCGTGGACCTGCCTGCAGCCCCCTGCGACCCTCCAGCACAGAGATCTGCCAGCCTGCCTTTGAGATCTGCCCCCAGGTACATTTTTTGCACTATTACACACACATTACACCATTTACACTAACTGTCATTTTTATTGCTGATTTTAATTTTTTTGCAGTTTCCATTTTTTTTTTTTTTACACTTACATACACTTACACACACATATACACACCTATACACCCTATCACTTCTTTGCAAGTGTGCACACATACATATTTTTTAGTTTTTAGCACATAATACGCTGTCAGGGGGCTCTGTGTGCAAAAGCTGAGCTGGCAGGCGAGAAATCCTTATGCGCTATTTTCATTTTGGGGTCAGTACACACCGCAGACTTTGGTATATCTATGCATATTGGGCATCAAACTGTTCAGTAGGCCTCTGGTGTTCCTATTTGGGGTGATTTCCCTTTGTACGCAAGAAATTGTGTGAGATAAATGCGGCAAACTGCAACATTTTTATGCGATTTTCTGAAATGTCATAAAAACCAATAACTTTAGTAAAGCTTTGCAGATTGGTACTTTGGTGTAGAAAGGACTCTTTACCCTTGTTGGATTTGTCAGAATGTGTACTTTCCAAAAATATATGGTTTTGTGGGGGTCTCTGTATAGTTAGGGGAAGTTTCGGCACATAATACGCTGACAGGGGGCTCTGTGTGCAAAAGCTGAGCTGGCAGGCGAGAAATCCTTATGCGCTATTTTCATTTTGGGGTCAGTAGACACCACAGACTTTGGTATATCTATGCATATTGGGCATCAAACTGTTCAGTAGGCCTCTGGTGTTCCTATTTGGGGTGAGTTGCCTTTGTACGCAAGAAATTGTGTGAGATAAATGCGGCAAACTGCAACATTTTTATGCAATTTTCTGAAAACTCATAAAAACCACTAACTTTAGGAAAGCTTTGTGGCTTGGTACTTTGGTGTAGAAAAGACTCTTTAACCTTGTTGGATTTGTCAGAATGTGTACTTTCCAAAAATATATGGTTTTCTTGGTTTCTCTGTATAGTTAGGGGGGGTTACTGCACATAATACGCTGACAGGGGGCTCTGTGTGCAAAAGCTGAGCTGGCAGGCGAGAAATCCTTATGCGCTATTTTCATTTTGGGGTCAGTACACACCGCAGACTTTGGTATATCTATGCATATTGGGCATCAAACTGTTCAGTAGGCCTCTGGTGTTCCTATTTGGGGTGAGTTGCCTTTGTACGCAAGAAATTGTGTGAGATAAATGCGGCAAACTGCAACATTTTTATGCGATTTTCTGAAATGTCATAAAAACCAATAACTTTAGTAAAGCTTTGCAGATTGGTACTTTGGGGTAGAAAGGACTCTTTACCCTTGTTGGATTTGTCAGAATGTGTACTTTCCAAAAATATATGGTTTTGTGGGGGTCTCTGTATAGTTAGGGGAAGTTTCGGCACATAATACGCTGACAGGGGGCTCTGTGTGCAAAAGCTGAGCTGGCAGGCGAGAAATCCTTATGCGCTATTTTCATTTTGGGGTCAGTAGACACCACAGACTTTGGTATATCTATGCATATTGGGCATCAAACTGTTCAGTAGGCCTCTGGTGTTCCTATTTGGGGTGAGTTGCCTTTGTACGCAAGAAATTGTGTGAGATAAATGCGGCAAACTGCAACATTTTTATGCAATTTTCTGAAAACTCATAAAAACCACTAACTTTAGGAAAGCTTTGTGGCTTGGTACTTTGGTGTAGAAAAGACTCTTTAACCTTGTTGGATTTGTCAGAATGTGTACTTTCCAAAAATATATGGTTTTCTTGGTTTCTCTGTATAGTTAGGGGGGGTTACTGCACATAATACGCTGACAGGGGGCTCTGTGTGCAAAAGCTGAGCTGGCAGGCGAGAAATCCTTATGCGCTATTTTCATTTTGGGGTCAGTACACACCGCAGACTTTGGTATATCTATGCATATTGGGCATCAAACTGTTCAGTAGGCCTCTGGTGTTCCTATTTGGGGTGAGTTGCCTTTGTACGCAAGAAATTGTGTGAGATAAATGCGGCAAACTGCAACATTTTTATGCGATTTTCTGAAATGTCATAAAAACCAATAACTTTAGTAAAGCTTTGCAGATTGGTACTTTGGGGTAGAAAGGACTCTTTACCCTTGTTGGATTTGTCAGAATGTGTACTTTCCAAAAATATATGGTTTTGTGGGGGTCTCTGTATAGTTAGGGGAAGTTTCGGCACATAATACGCTGACAGGGGGCTCTGTGTGCAAAAGCTGAGCTGGCAGGCGAGAAATCCTTATGCGCTATTTTCATTTTGGGGTCAGTAGACACCACAGACTTTGGTATATCTATGCATATTGGGCATCAAACTGTTCAGTAGGCCTCTGGTGTTCCTATTTGGGGTGAGTTGCCTTTGTACGCAAGAAATTGTGTGAGATAAATGCGGCAAACTGCAACATTTTTATGCAATTTTCTGAAAACTCATAAAAACCACTAACTTTAGGAAAGCTTTGTGGCTTGGTACTTTGGTGTAGAAAAGACTCTTTACCCTTGTTGGATTTGTCAGAATGTGTACTTTCCAAAAATATATGGTTTTCTTGGTTTCTCTGTATAGTTAGGGGGGGTTACTGCACATAATACGCTGTCAGGGGGCTCTGTGTGCAAAAGCTGAGTTGGCAGACGAGAAATCCATATGCGCTATTTTCATTTTGGGTTCAGTACACACCACAGACTTTGGTATATCTATGCATATTGGGCATCAAACTGTTCAGTAGGCCTTTGGTGTTCCTATTTGGGGTGACTTGCCTTTGTACGCAAGAAATTGTGTGAGATAAATGCGGCAAATTGCAACATTTTTATGCGATTTTCTGAAATGTCATAAAAACCACTAACTTTAGGGAAGCTTTGCAGATTGGTACTTTGGTGTAGAAAGGACTCTTTACCCTTGTTGGATTTGTCAGAATGTGTACTTTCCAAAAATATATGGTTTTTAGGGGTCACCCTACATTTCTGCAGCTTCTACCCCTCATAAAACTGCAGTGTGTTTATGAATTGGGTAAAGATAAGCCATGAAATTAGTGTGCACAAGGTATATTTGGGGGTCTCTAAGTGCCATGTGCTTTGATAAACCTATGTACAGTGGGCATCAAACTGTTCAGTAGACCTCTGGGGTTCATATTTAGGGAGGTTTGTCTTGGTACCTAATGATCTGTAGAAAATAAGTTGCTGCATAGTGGAAGTTTTGAGGTGATTTTTGGAAATGCCATAAAAATCATCAAACTTAGGAAAGCTTTATGGCTTGGTACTTTGGAGTAGAAAGACATGGGTACCCATTTTAGATTCGGGGGGATGTGTACTTTCCAAAAATATATGACTTTCTGGGGTGAATGTACTTTTTACTAGCATTATCCCACATATAATGATGTAAATGTGTTGATTTTGCAGAAGCTGAAATGACAGAAATGATAGATCATATGGGGGTATGTTCACATTGGGGCCCCTACATGCCACATTCTTAGGTAAACCTATACATATTGGGCATCAAACTGTTCAGTGGGCCCCTGGCGTTCATATTCAGGGTGTTTTATCTTGGTACCTAATGCTATGTGGGAGATAAGATGCTGGAAACTGGAAGCTTTGAGTGGATTTTTGGAAATGTTATCAAAATTGCCAACTTTAGGAAAGCTTTGCGGCTTGGTACTTTGGAGTAGAAAGACATGGGTACCCATTTTAGATTCGGGGGAATGTGTACTTTCCAAAAATATATGACTTTCTGGGGTGAATGTACATTTTACTAGCATTATCCCACATATAATGATGTAAATGTGTTGATTTTGCAGAAGCTGAAATGACAGAAATGATAGATCATATGGGGGTATGTTCACATTGGGGCCCCTACATGGCACATTCTTAGGTAAACCTATACATATTGGGCATCAAACTGTTCAATGGGCCCCTGGCGTTCATATTTAGGGTGTTTTATCTTGCTACCTAATGCTATGTGGGAGATAAGATGCTGGAAACTGGAAGCTTTGAGTGGATTTTTGGAAATGTTATCAAAATTGCCAATTTTAGGAAAGCTTTGCGGCTTGGTACTTTGGAGTAGAAAGACATGGGTACCCATTTTAGATTCGGGGGAATGTGTACTTTCCAAAAATATATGGCTTTCTGGGGTGAATTTACTTTTTACTAGCGTTATCCCACGTATAATGATGTAAATGTTGATTTTGCAGACGCAGAAATGACAGAAATGACAGTACATATGGGGGTATGTTCCCATTGGGGCCCCTACATGCCACATACTTAGCTAAACCTATACATATTGGGCATCAAACTGTTCAGTGGACCCCTGGCGTTCATATTTAGGGTGTTTTATTTGGTTACTTTATGACCTTTAGGAGTTAAGATACTATTGACTGGAAGCTTTGAAGCGATTTTTAAAATTTTTTACAAATTTTGATAAAAACGAATAACTTTAGGAAAGCATTGCGACTTGGTAGTTTGGAGCAGACAGACAGTTCTACCTATTCTGGATTCCCCAGAATCTGTTCTTTCTAAAAATGTAAAATTTTCTGGGATAAACTTTCTGTTAGCGGAATTTTTGGCCTTAAAATCTAAAGTATGCAGCTTTCTGGAGCAGTGCTTTGGAAATTTGGTAGGGTACTGCTGGAGGGTTTTGACCTATACAAGTGAGAAATCTCCATAGAACTATATATATTTGGTATTGGCACGTTCAGGAGACATGGGACATTCCAAATCAGGTGTATTTTCATGCATAAAATATTTTTTGTTTTTGGTATATGTGTTTATATTATGGAAAATATTATTTTTTTTCATTTTTTAGACATCTAGAAGCCTATATCTTGTTACAAAATTGGAATTACACAAAAATTCCACCATATTTTAAAAGCTTAGGTTGTCCTGAAAAAAACAATATATTGTTTTCCTGGGTAAACTAAAAGTCCCCCCGAGGAAAGGCCCCTAAAGTGAAACAGTGCAAAATGTTCAAAAACTGTCTGGCAGTAGAAGTTCCGCTTTGTCCAAAACGGCTGGCAGTGAAAGGGTTAAGACCTGTGAGTGCGACTGCTGAATTCTCTTTCTGTACGCTTTGCTGATTTTTTGCACCCAGGCGACCTTGACTGGTTTGTTTCGTGAGTGCCGGCAGCTTGGATTGCTATATATATATATATATATATATATATATATATATATATATATATATATATATATATATATACATACACACACTGAATTATATTTGCTGATGCGGTCCTCGACAGACAGAAAAATCAAAATCATCCTGCCCAATTGAGATCAGCCCAGTTTTATCCAGATATCACTCAGGCAGGCATGTCACTGGGCACCATACATGGGCCAATGAGCTGGCAACTCAGCTGGAAGGACCAAATCAGCAGTGTTTATCAGCCTATGTATAGTAACCCAGAAAGCTCTGAATTACAGGCCATCTCCCATACACTCTATTTTAATCAAATAATTGAAATTTTAAAAATGATATTTCTCTCTGTTATAATAAAACTGTAGCTTTTACCAGATACTAGCTTAGATATAATGAATCTTTATTGGTGGCAAAATAACCCTATTGGGTTCATTTAATATTTAAATTATTTTTTTTAGTAGACTTAGGAGAAGGAAAGCTTTGCCATACTTCAGTAAACAGCCCTAGAAGCTCCCTGTTTGTTTTAGATAGCAGCTGCCAATTTAGCTTGGTCTCAGTAACTTCCGTGCTGTAGTTTAGGCTGCGGCTAGCTCAGATTACAGCAGAAAGGGGAGGGGAAGAGAACAGAGATGGGAGGGGGTGAGAGGAGAAAACTGAGCAGACTCATGTCGTGCCCTTAACGATTTTTCTGAGAGCAGGACACAGAAGGTCATGTACACAGAATAAAAGTAAAGAAATGGGAGTTTCTTTTCAATAAGGACTCAGAGCAGCAGTTCTGTAAGTGTTTATTGCTGTATATCCACAGACCTTTCTGAAAAAGCTTACTTAGTTTTTACCTTTCCTTCTCCTTTAAGATACACATTATGGAAAGATCCCTTATCTGGAAAACCCCAGGCCCTGAGCATTCAGTATAACAGGTCCCATACCTGTATGTTAAAACCCTGAATATATTCCGTGCCAGTTAGTATTTGTATGTTTGATAGTGATCATAATGTTCTACCATAAATAATTTTTTTATTGATGTCGGCATGGGAAAACAACAGCCAATAGGCTACTTTCATGGTAAATCAATATTCCTGCAATTGGGTTATTGGCAGGAGTATACAGAGTACCTGTATATAGAATGGAATCCCAGCACTGCGTCTGGTTGCACATAGTTTAGAAGAAGGATCACTCGATTTAATTTCCTCCAAGACACTGCATAGCCACTGGCCTGGTAAGCGACGCAGGCTCTCCTCCTTGCAGCTGAAAAAGAGAGAAGAATGTCACAAAGAGCAGTAGGCATTATTAAAAACATGATACACCACTTCAAACACAGAAATTCACCCTTTCACAGGCAGCCATTTTTTTTTCAGAGAAATTAATCTGTAGGTTTTTGAGACCACTACAGAAGAATAAGTCAAAGCGTTATTTGTGCTAAAGAAACTGGCAAATTGTTATGAATGAAATTATATATATATATATATATATATAAATGTTAAAAAAGAGAGTCTGTACTGCTAATTATTTTTCTTACAGGGGGTGGGCGTTGATTCAAGTGGAAAAAAACGATATTATTTGTCTTCAAGAAGTTATCCTAGGGCCACATCTGTTTAAGCCACACAGCTATGTATTTGCTGTTAGACATATACTGTATAACATACACATCACATAAAGTGATTAAAGGAAACTATAATAGTTTATGTTAGCGGTCTCTATAAAATATATATCACATAAAACATCTTATATATACACCACTACTTCATACAAAGCCCTGTTTATGAAAAATATCTGTTTCTAGTGGTATGTGTGATTGGAAAAATCCCATACTGAAACACTGCCATTTTAAGTATTCGTATTAGGTTCTGTGCTCACACACAAACCAAGGATACAGTAGCATCCGTCTCCCTGTTAAGGTGCCCATACACCCTGAGATCCGCTCGCTTTGCGAGATCGCCAAGCGAGCAGATCTGCACCCGATATCCCGACCTACGGGTGGGCGATATCGGGGAGCCAAATGATCAAATTATACTGGCGGCAATGGGGCAGTTGGTTCGCGGACCGCATCAACGAGCCGATGCAGTCCCCGATCCGACTGAATTTTCTAACCTGCCCGATCGAGATCTGGCCAATTTCAGGTCAGATATCGGTCGGCCAGGCCCCTCGTTTCTGCCCCTACACGGGCAGATAAGCTGCCAAATCAGTCCAAGGGATCGATATCGGCAGCTACAATGTGCCCGTGTATGGGGACCTTTACAGTTACAGTCATTTTTCCTGACCTCTGAGGAAGCACATACAATAATACCAAATAGTGGCTCAAAGAAAAAAGGTAAAATTGCAGTATTTACAGATACGCATATAGCAAATTGATTCTTTAATAGATCACTTATTGTTATATAAATGATCTGTCGGTTAAGTATTCATTCTAAAGGTATAGTTTCCCCTTAAAAGTGGAGTCAATCAGTGAAATCGGAGGTTGCCACAGTCTTCAAGATTGAAATTCCATTGCTCTCAATTCATTTCTATGAGTTTTTTAAAGACCTATTAATCATTGGCTGAATGATGGTGGTAATTCTCCCTTTAATAATTCTATAAAAATCCCATAGAAATGAAGATTTAACACTGGAATTTCACTGTGGCAAAGTGTGGCAAGTCCTAATTGCACTCGTTGATAAATAAATCCCTTGGAGCCAAGAGGTGCCAAGAACTGCGTGCAGTTTATTGCTTCCCACAATGAAGCTATGTAGTTAGTTCCTACCACATACGCAGACCCACCCAAACAGAAATCTGACAGCCAACAGAAATACATTAGATGTAGTATTGTCGTAGGTCTGCAATTTACTATGTTTCAGTAATTCATGCTGTAAATTAAAAGCTTTCATTCCATTATTTCTAATGTCCTCTTTATATTACAGATGAATAAGGGAGGACTAGTGGATAATGCAGGTTCTTTTATCCCCACACATGTTCCTAATACATTGAAAACCTGCATTATTTCCTGTCAGGTAAACCATGAACCTCAAAAAATATTGGCTTAAAGATGTAAAAGGACAATATGTACTGATAAACATATGCCAATTTGATAAGATTCTTTCACAGGTCTTCTTATATTTTTGCTAAAAAATGCACAGATGCATTAAACCCAATGACATTTATAAATGTAGCATGTTAAATCAAAATACAGGTATCGGACCCCTTATCCGGAAACCCATTATCCAGAAAGTTCAGAATTACGGAAAGGCCATCTCCCATAGACTCCATTTTAATCAAATAATTTACATTTTCTCTGTAATAATAAAACAGTACATGTACTTGATCCCAACTAAGATATAATTACCCCTTATTGGGGGCAGAACAGCCCTATTGGGTTTATTTAATGGTTAAATGATTCCCTTTTCTCTGTAATAATAAAACAGTACCTGTACTTGATCCCAACTAAGATATAATT
Organism: Xenopus tropicalis; assembly: GCF_000004195.4. Classification (NCBI taxonomy): domain Eukaryota; kingdom Metazoa; phylum Chordata; class Amphibia; order Anura; family Pipidae; genus Xenopus; species Xenopus tropicalis. Next base: position 18,237,341 of record NC_030681.2, read on the forward strand.
ACCCCTTATTGGGGTCAGAACAGCCCTATTGGGTTTATTTCATGGTTAAATGATTCCCTTTTCTCTGTAATAATAAAACAGTACCTGTACTTGATCCCAACTAAGATATAATTACCCCTTATTGGGGTCAGAACAGCCCTATTGGGTTTATTTAATGGTTAAATTATTCCCTTTTCTCTGTAATAATAAAACAGTACCTGTACTTGATCCCAACTAAGATATAATTACCCCTTATTGGGGGCAGAACAGCCCTATTGGGTTTATTTAATGGTTAAATGATTCCCTTTTCTCTGTAATAATAAAACAGTACCTGTACTTGATCCCAACTAAGATATAATTAATACTTATTGGAGGAAAAACAATCCTATTGGGTTTAATTACTGTTTAAATAATTTATTTAGTAGACTTAAGGTAGGAAATCCGAAGGGACCATAACTATATGGCAGTAGGCAATATGGCGTCAGGGGATGGTGCATTAACTATGAGAGTCTGTACAGGAAAGCATGATGGTTTCCATAACATCTTATATCAGGACTAAACTACCTGTTATCCCAGCAATTGCAAAGATGTTCTTTTTGGAAGCACCAGGCATTACAGAGCCCATGATAACCATAAAAGCTTTAGGACAACATGCTGCTCTGATGCCCACCAAATGGAAACAAACCGAATGTCAGAGCCTCTAGATTCCTCCATGTCTTGCCCCAGGCTTCCTACATTTCAACTTATCTACGAACTGCAACAATCACACAAGAGATGCACATCAGGAATCTCCAGCCCACCACTCTTATTCTGACACAGCTACAACCCCTGGAATGAGCCAAAATGGTGCTGCTGGGAAATGTAGTTCCTAAACAGCCAATCCATTACAACGAAATGCACTCAATAGTTATTTATTTGTGCTGCATAAGTTGTAGGGTAGACATTTTCCTCGGGCCCCAAGCATCTCAGGGGCCTTGTGGAGGAAACATTACATTGTGTACACATTTTAGATACTGTCAGTATATAGCCTTCATCTGTTTTTGCAGGTCCCAAAACCCCACTAAGGGATGTGCAGGGGTGATGAGCAAGATTCCCCAGATTAATGGATTCTCCTTGGCATATTTGTAATTATATAAAATGGCAGTCACCATATTGCTTGGCTCACCCAGAAGTCCTCTCCATATACACCACTGTAGCTATCATTTATTGCCCACTATTGGCACGCATATAGTTCAGAGGAGCACAGGAATTCCCTGCCACAAGTATGGGACCTGTTATCCAGAATGCTCGGGACTTGGGGTTTTCCCGGATAAAGGATCTTTCCGTAATTTGGATCTCCATAACTTAAGTCTGCTAAAAATCATATATATATATTGAATAAACCCAATAGGATTGTTTTGCCTCCAATAAGGATTAATTAGATCTTAGTTGGGATCAAGTACAAGTACTGTTTTATTATTACAGAGAAAAAGGAATCATTTAACCATTAAATAAACCCAATAGGGCTGTTCTGCCCCCAAAAAGGGGTAATTATATCTTAGTTGGGATCAAGTACAGGTACTGTTTTATTATTACAGAGAAAAGGGAATCATTTAACCATTAAATAAACCCAATAGGGCTGTTCTGCCCCCAAAAAGGGGTAATTATATCTTAGTTGGGATCAAGTACAGGTACTGTTTTATTATTACAGAGAAAAGGGAATCATTTAACCATTAAATAAACCCAATAGGGCTGTTCTGCCCCCAAAAAGGGGTAATTATATCTTAGTTGGGATCAAGTACAGGTACTGTTTTATTATTACAGAGAAAAGGGAATCATTTAACCAATAAATAAACCCAATAGGGCTGTTCTGCCCCCAATAAGGGGTAATTATATCTTAGTTGGGATCAAGTACAGGTACTGTTTTATTATTACAGAGAAAAGGAAATCATTTAACCATTAAATAAACCCAATAGGGCTGTTCTGCCCCCAATAAGGGGTAATTATATCTTAGTTGGGATCAAGTACAGGTACTGTTTTATTATTACAGAGAAAAGGAAATCATTTAACCATTAAATAAACCCAATAGGGCTGTTCTGCCCCCAATAAGGGGTAATTATATCTTAGTTGGGATCAAGTACAGGTACTGTTTTATTATTACAGAGAAAAGGGAATCATTTAACCATTAAATAAACCCAATAGGGCTGTTCTGCCCCCAATAAGGGGTAATTATATCTTAGTTGGGATCAAGTACAGGTACTGTTTTATTATTACAGAAAAAAAGGAAATCATTTTTAAAAATTAGAATTATTTGCTTATAATGGAGTCTATGGGAGATGGCCTTTCCGTAATTTAGAACTTTCTGGAAAACGGGTTTCTGGATAAGGGATCCCATACCTGTATATGTAAAGTTAAAATATAAATAGATTCTACAGCCCTCAGTGCAACTAAATTCAACAAATGCTGAAATCATAAAAACTCCAAAGTTTCAGGGACATTTACAAATGACCTTCCTGTATATAATACATAGATATATTTTTCTGTACCAGCCATGATATACAAAATTAACATTTATTAAGCTAATTAAGTCTGGGGTGTGGATTCATTTTATGAAGGTAATCATGAACCACTGGTACATTTTAATATAGAAACAAACAATGTTCTTGCGGTGATGTGGAGTCACAATCCAACACCAACTGGCTCGAGATTACAGAAAAAAAACTGCTTTCTGCAAGTTATAGCTCCCCATTATAATCATGTTCTATGCAAGTGCCCTGCAATAGTACATCATAGTTTGGCAATCTGGTTTCTAGGCCGATTTCATAAGCAACATTGAAATTCCACCTTAGCATATAATGTCTAAACCCAGGCAAGCCGAGCCACAATTTCTCTGCAAACATTTCATACAGTATTCCTTGACATGAAAATCTCTATATAAATATCCCTCACTGCAGGATCCAAATTCCAGAAGAGACAATTCCAAAAGGCATGCAAAGAAGGGCCACAAGAATTTACAGTATTTGAGGTATTTGGGCCTCGTGCTTTGATTTTCACAAAAGCTAAAAAAAAAAACAGACAAGGGCAGTGACAGCAAGAAGAGAAATTCTTCTGACTACATACAGAGTCAGGCTTGCAAGGGTGTAGAAAGAGGAGGCTGATCAGCAGTAATTTGTTAAACTGGCCATGGATGATATTGGCTGACAGCCAAGCAATTCCTGATCAGGACATCAATTAACTGGTCCATTTATGGGCAAAAATGGGTGGATACCGACTGCCAACTAGGTGAATCCTAACTGAGCTATGAGCCTGCTTTCCCAAGTTTGGTACCAACAAGTGGGCCTTCTTAATCAATACAGGAACAGGCAACATGGGCATAGGCACCCCAAGGATTCCACAAAAGGCCACGAAAGTAAAAAATAAATAATCTTTATTTAAAGTTACTTTAAAAATGGTCTGAATCTCAATTTGCCCTATGCATTTCGTGTCTAAAGGATACTTAATCATAAGCCCATGATTAATGGAGAATGAAAGACATTTTGGCATATTAATGCCAATAGATTAGCCACATCAGTTCCACCTAGAACGCTATATTTAATTTGTAGAAAGCTTAACCATACAGTCCTAGAAGCTCCATCTGTTTGCTTAAGATAGCAGCTGCTATTTTAGCTTGGTCTCAGCAGCTTCCTGCTGCAGCTCAGATCACACATTCTGATGGGAGGGGGAAGCAGGAGAACTGAGAGATGAGAGAGAAGCATAGACTCCACCCGGGAATGAAAGATTTTTCTAAGAAAGGATGTCTGATACCGAAGAACATGTTTACACAAAGGAAGACAAGAAATCCTGTGTTTCTTTTGATTGAGGACACAGTGAAGCTTTTCTTTGAGTGCTTATGGCTGTATTTCTATAGACCTTTCTGGTAAACCTTACATAGTTTTTACTTCTTCGAGTTGGCTGTGGATGTTGCCTGGTAATGACAAAGCAATGCCGCCTGCCTCCTAAACCAAGTAGAAAGACAGTAAAGTGTCTTATACCTGGTGTGCACGAAAAAACAAACACTGGGAAAAAAAAAAAAAACAATGAAGGCTCAGCAGGGCCTTTTGTAACTTAAGGGACACATAAGGGAGATACCATTAGACTAACTACAGAGAAGTATGGCCATCATGCAAGTGGGATGATAAAATATCAAAGGATATTGAAAAGGGATCAAGACCACTAACTGCAGAGAAATCAGAGGCAGCAGTTACTCCTACACTTAAATGAGGTGCTGTAAGCACAACCCCAATGTTTTTGAAGGGCAATATAAATGTATTACACATTAACTCCTCATTAACTGACTTTTCCCCGAAACAACAAAATCATACCAAACCCCAATATGCAATTTTACAGATTGACTTTATTGAAATAGGTCAACCTGCCGAACCATGTAGCTCCATCTCTGGCCAAACATACTCAAAAAGGGCCAGGATTTAATCAGAACTGAATTCTACGTTTTTATTGTCGGCTTTCCATAAATTCTATGAGTAAATTCCAGTGTATGCTGAAGTTTTATTTCAGAAATCTCAAACACACAAAAAAAACTTTAAAAACAGACAGATCCAGCCAGTGCTTGATGTGCTTCTTATTTAACTAGCCAATGTCTTAAGCAAAGTTATCCAGATATAGAGCATCTGACACTTCAAAAAACAGGCTTCCTCTGAGAGCTCCCATCCAGCACATATTTACTCTACGACTGTATATCTCTCTAGTGCAAATGCATTGCAGGGTGTTGCCTTTTCAATGAAGGAGGCAACTCCCTTTCACTTGGCACAGGCAGTGTTCCTGCGGTCTGGCAATGAAACGACTGATTTAAGCAGGTGCTCCTCCCCACACGAATTACAGAGCACACAAGCTGAAATGTTATGAGCTTCCACACAGCTGAAATAGCCATAGCTACCCTCCCCGTAAGGCTCGGGTTTGAAAGAAAGGTCACAGAGGATGGCAATTGTTTGTACTGGCAAAGCCTGCCCAACGCTGGTACATGGCCGTGATGGTTGAACTCGGCTAAACAGCAGATTCCCAACCGCAGCACTTAAGGGAGAATAGAGTAAGGGCTACGGGTCAGATTTAAGGGCCACGTAACATGCAGATGGCCTCTCTCTAGTTTGCGTTTAACCATATGTATTTTTTTTCACTGGTTTCAGCACATTTACTTGCATCTCTGCTGAATGTTCTCTTTGGTGGAGTTCAAACCATAATTTTGTTGCTATAAATGAGAGTGGAAACATCGCTGACCTTGGTTTGCTACTACTATCTCTAAGGAGGGCTTCAACAAGCTTTTTTTTTGTTAAACAAAACAACTACAGTTAGAGCCACTCTCAGTACAGGTATGGGACCTGTTATCCAGAATGCTCAGGACCTGTAGTTTTCTGGATAAGGGCTCTTTCTGTAATTCAGATCTCCTACCTTAAGTCTACTAAAACAATTATTTAAACAGTAATTAAACCCAATAGGATTGTTTTGGCTCCAATAAGGATTAATTATACCTTAGTTGGATCAAGTACAGGTACTGTTTTATTATTACAGAGAAAAGGGAATCATTTAACCATTAAATAAACCCAATAGGGCTGTTCTGCCCCCAATAAGGGGTAATTATATCTTAGTTGGGATCAAGTACAGGTACTGTTTTATTATTACAGAGAAAAGGGAATCATTTAACCATTAAATAAACCCAATAGGGCTGTTCTGTCCCCAATAAGGGGTAATTATATCTTAGTTGGGATCAAGTACAAGGAACTGTTTTATTATTACAGAGAAAAAGGAAATCATTTTTAAAATTGTGAATAATTTGATTAAAATGGAGTCTATGGGAGATGGCCTTTCCATAATTCGGAACTTTCTGGATAATGGGTTTACAGATAAGGGGTCAGATACCTGTACTGTCAGCCAATTAGATGGTTGCCACTGGAAACATACTACTTGATTGTAAACATTAATACAGAAAATGACAGAAATAAAAAGGTTTGGATTATTTCCCGAAATGGCACAACCCTAGTGTGAGATCAGTATAGTAAAACCTGACAGAAGCTTTTATATTTTATGCTAGGTGGCTCCTCACACACCTTTCTGTACACATTACACAAAGGCAGTGTGTGCCCATACAAGTACATTGCTCAGGAGAACAATGCTGCCTGTGCTTTAGAAATGAACACAGAAGCTTTAAAAGGGAACTCTGGCTTCGGAACCAAAATGTGTTAGAGAGCCCACACAACACAGAAAGCCCTAATATACTTATCCCTATAATCTGTTCCCTAAAGAAGTATGAAAGAATACCATTTTTAAATCCAGCTGCAAAACAGTTCTTCCCTTTCTGCATCATTTGAAATCCTGGCAGGGGAGGAGGGACTAAATATTGCAAAGTTGCTTAAAATTATGTTTACTTTTCAAACAGCATAAGTTGTGTTTGGGTGGAGTTACCCTTTACTCTGGCCATGCCCATTAAAATATATTGTTCCATGTGCAGTGGTTGGCTTATCCTGACCCATATCTACATGTTATGAGTATAATTTGGTTTGGACACCTTGCAGTTTTGAAAAATTCACCTACTGATGCACTTTGTAAACCAGTTCATGTTCTATGGGAAGAAAGAAAATCAAGGGGATTCGCAGCTTCTCTTTAGTTCCATTTATTCGGCCTGTTAGCGCAGAACATGTAACCCACTGGCCCCCTGCACGGCTACTTTTAGGTGTGTGGCAAGTACAATACTGACAGTTTGGCAACGGATGGGGTTTTTTTGCAAGTACCAAATGCCCAGAATCACCAGTGGGTACATAATAAAAATAAGTAATGAAAATAAGTATTGAACATGGCAACATTTTTCTCAGTAAATATATTTCTAATAGGGCTATTGACATGAAATTTACACCAGATGTCGGTAACAACCCAAGTAATCCACAAATACGAAGAAATCCAAACAAAAAAAAGTCCATAAATGAAGTTATGTGTAGTAAAGTGAAGTGACACAGGGAATAAGTATGGAACACGCTTACTGAAATGTATTTAATATTTAGCAGAAAAGCCTTCATGGCGCCTCCTGTATGGAGAAACTAATCACATGCATTGCTCAGGTGTGATTCTTGCACACAAACGGTCTTCAAATCTTGAAGGTTCCAGGGGTCACTTCTATCAACTATGATCTTCAGTTCTTTCCTTAGGATTTTGAGTTGGATTAAAGTTGGGTGATTGACTGGGCCATTCTAGCAGCTTTATTTTCTCTCACTGAAACCAATTGGTGGTTTCCTTGCCTGTGTGTTTGGGATCATTGTTTTGCTGAAATGTCCTTGTTTCATCTTCAGCATTCTGGTAGATGGCAGCAAATTCTTATCAAGAATGTCGGTACATTTCTCCATTCATCCTTCCTTCAATTATATGAAGTCTGCCAGTACCATATGCAGAAAAACATCCCCACACCATGATGTTCCCACCATCAAACTTCACTGTTGGTATGGTGTTTTTGGGGTGATGCAGTGGTTTAACACAGTGTGTGCAAAGACATCCAAAGAGTTCTGATCAGATTTTATTGGCTTGTCCAAATGTTGTGCAACAAACTTTAAACAAGCTTCAACATGCTTTTTCTTTAGCAGCGGGTCTTGCACAGTGAGAATGCATAGGTGCAATGTCAGTTAATGGCATTACTTATTGCTTTCTTTGAAACAACTGTACCTGCTAATTCAAGTTCATTCTGAAGCTCTCCGCAAGTGATCCTTGGCTCTTGGACAACTCTTCTGATTATTCTTTTGACTACTCTGTCAGAAATCTTGGCCGTGGCTGAATTAGGGTTAAATTCTGTTCTTTCCACTTCTGGATGATGGCCCCAACGGTGCTCACTGGAACATTCAGAAGCTTCGAAAAAACATCTGTAACCAATGCCATCAGTGTATTTTGCAACAATAAGGTTGCGAAGGTCTTGAGAGAGCTCTTTGCTTTTACCCATCATGAGATGCTTCTTGTGTGATACCTTGGTAATGAGAAACTTTTTTATAGGCCATCTATTAGGACTAAACCAGCTGACATTAATTTGTACTAATAGTGGATAGGATTGCTTTCTAAATACCAACATATTTCAGCAGGTTTCTTGGCTTTCAATGCCTTTTTGTACCTCGTTTCCTTCATGTGTTCATTCCACTTTATTAAACATAACTTAATTTAAAGAATTATTTGTTTGGATTTGTTTGAATCACTTGGGTTGTTACCGACATCTGGTGCAAATGTCATGTCAATAGCCCCATTAGCAATATATTTACTGAGAAAAAAGTTGACGTGTTCAATACTTATTTTCCCAGGTGTGCATATATATATGTGGCCATTTCATTCCAACCTTGTTGAACATCCTTACTGGTTTCTCTGTGTTTTCCTACTTCTCTTATATCACCAACCTGCTATCTCTAGGCTCCTTATCACAGATTACTTGTTTAACCAAAGATGTCTTTGGGCTTCATTTCACCTTGACAAAACCTGAATATTTGCAGAGAAGGGAAAGAATTCCTTGAACATAGACCATGAAGAACTGTTTTTGGAATACTCCTGAAGTGCAGTTAATTATCTTTGAAACCTGCAAGCATGCATAACCAAAGAGGCAGAAGTTTCTCCTTAGCCCTCACATTCCACTCCCAGAGAGAGATGTCAGATAAGAGCTGTCTGTGCTCTCGTACAGCCGCGATACGTGCAGCGCGGACAAAGGACGTTGTCATGTTAGCGAAGGGAAATCAGGAGCAGAACACTTTGGTAATTAAGAAAGAGGAAAAAAAGTGAAGCAAGGGAGATAACGTTTCATGGCTGAGAACTGATGGCATTCATTCGGCACACAAAAGTCCCTTCTTCAACAAGAAAAGATTAACTACATACCACATTGTTGGATTACAAAATACATTTTACACTTCCACATAATTTTGGACACAATCTGCACTATTACTATTTTCTAAAAGGAAAAATATATACTTTTCTTTTCAAACAAGTTGTTATGCTTTTCTGTATGCACTACTATATATATATGTGCAGTGCAATGCAGGCAAGCAAGCACTGCATACAGAAAAGGATAACAACTTGTTTGAAAATAAAAAAAAAAGTGTGTGTGTGTGTGGATATATATATCCAGCCCTTATATAGTCATGGGAGCTCTTATGCGTATATGTTATAATAGGGAGTTCAGTATATGTATGTAAGTATGTATGTATGTAAGTATGTATATTGTATGTATACCGGTATTTTTAAAAATGATTTCCTTTTTCTCTGTAATTATAAAACAGTACCTGTACTTGATCCCAACTAAGATATAATTACCCCTTATTGGGGGCAGAACAGCCCTATTGGGTTTATTTCATGGTTAAATGATTCTCTTTTCTCTGTAATAATAAAACAGTACCTGTACTTGATCCCAACTAAGATATAATTACCCCTTATTGGGGGCAGAACAGCCCTATTGGGTTTATTTAATGGTTAAATGATTCCCTTTTCTCTGTAATAATAAAACAGTACCTGTACTTGATCCCAACTAAGATATAATTACCCCTTATTGGGGGCAGAACAGCCCTATTGGGTTTATTTAATGGTTAAATGATTCCCTTTTCTCTGTAATAATAAAACAGTACCTGTACTTGATCCCAACTAAGATATAATTATTAATCCTTATTAGTGGCAAAACAAGCCTATTGGGTTTATTCAATTTTGAAATTATTTTTAATACACGAGTTATGGAGATCCAAATTATGGAAAGATCCCTTATCCGGAAAACCCTAGGTCCTGAGAATTCTGGATTACAGGTCCCATACCTGAATATATATCTATATCTAAATTTTATATATTTATATATATATATATATATATATATATATATATATATATATATATATATATATATATATATACTTATACTATATAAAACACGAGACATGAATATCCTATATCCTGTAAAACTTATTATAACAAATATTGTACCCCCTGTTATAAAATATGAGGATATTACATTTTTTTTTTTTTACAATTTGTGGGGGTTTTTGCACCAAAACGTACATTTTTCATGTAAAAAAAAAACCACAAATTTTTCGTTTTTTATTAAAAACCATGAGAAAACCACTAATACAAAACTTTGCCATTCAAAAGCTGAGATCATGTAGAAGTCAATGGGAGTTGTCATAGGCAAATTGTAATAATCTTTATTTACTTTGGGCTTTTAGGGCTTTTTTTTTTTTTTTTTTCATTTGAAAGTCCAAGAAAAATGTGGTTTTCATTTTCATTCCGCATTTTAATTTGTTCATACTCTTTCAATGCTGATCTTTTAATAAATGACTAGGCGTTCGTAGTTTTAGTGGAAACGAGTATAGTCATGATTTCAAAAACCTCTAAAACCACGAAAATCTAAATGTTAATAAATCTGCCCCTTTGTGTTACAATATTTCCCCCAAAAGAACCTAAAATGCCACGTATTCTCTAGATTTCTGAGGTTAAAAAGCCAAGTTTTCAGTTACTGGGATATAGCGCATGATTAAATGGGTAACACTGCACATTAGCCAGCCTCCCAAGACAGAAATGCAAATTAATAGAAAATAAACATAAGCAGCCAGACGCCTCAACTCGTTTAATTGTTGGCCTGGGCCTTTCATTGCTCTGTCTATTTTGCTATTGCGCTGTACAATCTGCATGTTTAAACATGCATCCAACTTTAGGTCATGGAAAATTCTTGAGTGTTCGTAGAACATGGATATATATATATATACCCAGAACAAATACAGCTCTACAGAACACTTATCATACAGGCATTAGTGCAGATTTATCAAAATATACAGTGATGATTTGTAACTGACAGGGCAAGGCTTTCCTTTGAGGGGATAAAAGGTCAATTTAAGAACGTACCCTTGTCTGTAGAAGTAAAATATTTATCAAAGAAGAAATGGAATCAGGTTTATACCCAATGTTATATTCCCTTAGGGAATATATAGTGCAAAAAAAGATTATTTGCACATAGGGCTGAATACAATCCTACGGCATGCAATTTTTTGATGAAAAAAATCATTGTATCATTCATCATAGTATGAAGGAGGGATTCTCAGAGATGCTGCAGCCGGTAGTATCAGGCCCATTGCCAATCTCCTCTACCCACCCATGCGTACTTCTCTTATGTTCAAAGGGGGTTAAGGGGGGCCTCATCACCAGTGCTGAGTGTGCAACTGTAATATCTGCTTTAAAAGAGCTGAATTTTAAGTTCTAACCTTGCCTTCTGCTTTCAGAAGGAGCCGGCACTACACGTGTTTATCCTACTCCCATGTAACTGGAGGAGTCCCAAGTCGGACTTGGATTTCTTACCATTGTGTGCTATTCTGATACCGACTGGGAGCTGCTATCTTGCTCCCTTCCCATTGTTCTCCTGTTCGGAGAGGTGGGGGGGGGATATCACTCCAACTTTCAGCGCAGCAGTAAAGTGTGACTGAAGTTTACAGGTCACATAGCCAAGGCACCCTGGGAAATGAATAGCACAGTGTTTACCCCAAACTGTCCTCCGACTGATCTTCAAGTTGGAGTTACAGGCATTATCTCCCCACCCATTCCCACACTGATCCAGGCCCCATAATTTGGGAACCACTGATCTAAACTGGCTAGTTCACCTCTGTTCATCTTTGCAGAATCACATGAAGCACTGGTAACACACCTCATATTAGCGACTACTGTCTAATGTAGGGAGACATTTTTACATTATTCAAGTAAATCATAGAAAGCCAGCCTAAATAGAATAGGGACCAATTTATGGTCTGTGACCCCCCCATAGGTTAAGAAGACATTGATACGTGACTATTATTAACATTTATTTATAAAGCGCCAACATATTCTGCAGCGCTGTACAATAAGTGGGTTTCATACATTGGACATACAGAGTAACATATAAAGCAATCAATAACCGATACAAGAGGTGAAGAGAGTCCTGCCCAAAAGAGCTTACAATCTACAAGCACATTACTGCTGGGTCAGAATATCATTGCTATAGTAGAGCTATAAAGTAGAGCAGATAAATGTTTCTTGCTCACTTTCTATATTAATTATTAAATCCTACCAAAAATGTAAGACTTCATATGGCAAGAAAGGGCCTGAACACTGTTCCAAACACTATCATTTTCCACAACCAGTAGCATGATAGACTGAGTGGAATAGTGGCTATTAGGGGTATTTGGGAAGAACCGAAGATTGCTATCCATAACAATCCAAAAAAAAAAAAAAGTGTTTTGCTGACCAGCAATTAATATTTATATAAAAACAATATTTCTATCCTGGCCATGAAAGCTGGGAGCACAGAAAATTGTGTGTCTCCATGTGTGAAAGAAAAAAAAAAATAAAAAAAAGGGGATTTTCTTCTATAATGGATACTGAATCCAGAACATTTCACAACTTGTCATATATTGGTCTAAACTATTCAATGTGAAGTAATAAATACAACATCAAAAGGACCTAGAATAATGTCTCCCTTATATGTTTGGCAAACGCAACCTAAAGTTTAGAACCAATTCTAAGAAATCATATTATCCAGTGGGGAAAATAAAATAAAAAAATGTGTTCAAGTCAAGGAGTATCTTTACTCTATGGCGGCCATTTGATTCCTTTACTTTCCTTTATGGTTGTGTTATGACATAACATTATTGAATTAGAGAACACATATTGTGTAATTTCTAGCATACCCTGTTATCCGCCCACATTAACCTTCTACCAATTTTGTTTTCCATGAAATAACATTTAAAGAAATTCCTGATTAAGAATGCTGGTTTCTGGACTTTTAAGAGTTTCTCCTATTTCTCTTCATCCTTATCGACAATTAAAGAAACATAACTCCTTTCCTGGAGACAAGACAGCTGTATGGAATGCAATTACACAGTAAGGTGGCATAGTTAATATATATGAAATGCGATATCTTAAAGGTTTAATCTTTCTCAAAATTAAAAAAGAAGGGAAAAAAACACAAGAGAGAGATAAGATCAGACTTGTCTGCTGGTTTCAACACTTCATCGCATTGAAGACAGATAACTCTTCAAAAACATCTTTATGTTTGCACAGCGATGGCTAACATGAAAAGCACAAGCCATTGCGGTTGGATGCTGGATGCTACAGACGGACACACAGAGGTTAAAACAAAGATTCCAAAACAGGAAAAGATTTGAGGTGAGTGCTAAGTTAGGGTGACTTATGACATTATTGTGTGCACCTCAGAACTAACTGATTATTGGATACTCCTACTGTAAAGGGCACAATGTTCAGAGTAATGTCACCAAACAAGAGGATGTTGATCCCAACTTAGATATAATTACCCCTTATTGGGGGCAGAACAGCCCTATTGGGTTTATTTCATGGTTAAATGATTCCCTTTTCTCTGTAATAATAAAACAGTACCTGTACTTGATCCCAACTAAGAAATAATTACCCCTTATTGGGGGCAGAACAGCCCTATTGGGTTTATTTAATGGTTAAATGATTCCCTTTTCTCTGTAATAATAAAACAGTACCTGTACTTGATCCCAACTAAGATATAATTACCCCTTATTGGGGGCAGAACAGCCCTATTGGGTTTATTTAATGGTTAAACGATTCCCTTTTCTCTGTAATAATAAAACAGTACCTGTACTTGATCCCAACTAAGATATAATTACCCCGTATTGGGGGCAGAACAGCCCTATTGGGTTTATTTAATGGTTAAATGATTCCCTTTTCTCTGTAATAATAAAACAGTACCTGTACTTGATCCCAACTAAGATATAATTACTCCTTATTGGGGGCAGAACAGCCCTATTGGGTTTATTTCATGTTTAAATGATTCCCTTTTCTCTGTAATAATAAAACAGTACCTGTACTTGATCCCAACTAACATATAATTACCCCTTATTGGGGGCATAACAGCCCTATTGGGTTTATTTAATGGTTAAATGATTCCCTTTTCTCTGTAATAATAAAACAGTACCTGTACTTGATAAGATATAATTACCCCTTATTGGGGGCAGAAAAGGCCTATTGGGTTTATTTAATGTTGAAGTTATTTTTTAGTAGACTTAAGGTATGGAGATCCAATTATGTAAAGACCCCTTATCCGGAAAACCTCAGGTCTCAGGCATTCTGGATAACAGGTCCCTTACCTGTACTGCAAATCTAAGAGATGTCGGGAAATAAGACATCAGAGAAACATGGTTTCCTTTCAATATAATGAATCAGCTCAATAAGCTTATGTCAAAAAGGGGGTATGTTTTCCTTCTAAGGGCTATGGCTAATGGCTATGGCCATGTCACTTATAAGGACCTCTACACAGTAGCCACCAAGGAGCCCAATGTCTGCAGTGAAAACCCCAGCAAGTACTCCAACTGCAAATTCTTCACAATGCATGTTTTCAGGCAACAAACATGGACCAGGGTCAACTACTAGACCTCACAGCATCCCTGGTGTTTTGAAAGCTCCTTCTCAGAAGCCCCACTCAACAGATGAGTTATGCCTATTGCTGTTCTTTTTGACAGGTACTGAAGATTAGAAGAAACTCCATTGCTTTTTTTCCACCAATGTTAGTCTACACTGGTAGTCACCTGAGTAAACATGTAAAAAACTAGGCAGAGAGGTTAAACAATAAATAAACTGTTGATAACTAACTGGAAGTAAACAAGACCACAAAGGATCACAGGAATTTGCTTTTTATATAAAATTTCAAAACAAAATCTGGCCATAAATCAACTGGGCTTACATGCTTGGAAAAGCCCTATTCAATCTCAGTAAGGTTCTTATTGTCCACTGTGTTTCACAAACTGCTGGATTTGGTAAGAGTTCATTTCTAGGTAATCAGATTTATCATTTTTTCAAAATAACTGAGTTGCACGGTTTTTTTTTTCTATGTCAGAGGTGAACGGCACTTTCTACATTAAATGTTACTTTGATTAATATGGAATAAACAGTGTGGGGAACATTAATCAAAGGATGAAAAGCATAAGAAGAACATTATGTGCAAAATTACAAGAAGAAAACACTGCCACCCATATCTCACTTCAATAGGCTTTTACATGTTGCTCACCGCCCTTTATGATGTTGCTCCCAGTGACCTTCAAGTAGGGGCCCCATTTATAAATGTCTGGCTTGGAGACAAGTTTTGGAAGCCCAGAGACACAGTTTTACTCCAAGCAGAGTCTCCTGCAAGCCAGCAGCCCACATGGGGCTACCTAATAGCCAATCACAGCCCCAAGGAACTTTTTTCATGCTTGTATGGCTCACCAACACTTTTTACATCTGTGTGTGGCTCGTGAGTAAAAAAAAGTTGAGGATCCCTGTAGTAGAAGAGGAAAGCTGCCATGATTGGAAGGCCTTTAAAGCCTGGTATGTTTTGCCTTCCTCTGGATCAACAAGCAGTTAGGCAGGTTATATATAGGCATTATGGTTGAACGTGATGGACGTACGTCTTTTTTCAACCTAACTTACTGTTACTATGTTACTTATCACATTTAACATTAATTCAATATTCCCTCTCTGCTCTGCTCGCTTGGCGATGTTGCCAAGAGAGCGGATCTTCTCCCGATATCCCCCACCTACGGGTGGGCGATATCGGGAGAATCAAGGCTAATTGGGGCCAAACGATCTAATTATTACCGCGGGTATAGGCAAAGTCGGTCCAGGGACCACATCAACAAGCCAATGCGATCCCCGATCCGACTAGATTCCTTAACCTGCCCGATCGAGATCTGGCCGATTTCAGGCCAGATGTCGGGCAGGCCCGTCGGGAGTGCCCATACACGGGCCGATTTAGCGATGATTCATCCTATATATAGAGTCTGAAAATCTGGTGGACACAAATGAGCAATAACACAAATGATAATGTGGCACAAAGGAAGAGGAAACAAAGCTAAGGTACCAAAAGGATTAGGGCATATTCTGAGATTAAGATTGCTTGGAAATGCTGGAGATTGCCTGCCTTTTACAGCGCTTCCTACTGTGGTCATCAGAAAGTGTGACAACCAGCCATTACTGGCTGTGAACTGTAATCAACATGTGCTAGGCCCAAAACACACAGATTCTTAACACAGAGCAAAAAAAAAAAAAGACCTTGGCAGTAGCAAGGTGGTCATTTGGGGTCAGTTACAAACAAGAGGGTAACCTTTAGTTAAAGATGAAAAGACCGAAGGCATTGCTCATCAATTTCTATATGATTAGTTATTATAAAATTTACATTTGGAAGCTGGACTATGATACAGTTATGATGTTCTCCAAGAGGCTAGTGGGAGAAGGACCATGCTTGGCCCAGTGGCCTCCAGTTGGACAGTCCTGATGTAAAAAAAAAATCAAATTATTATTGTGAATGAAAGTACCAGTAGGTGTCTTTCTGAGATTGGCAACCATATTTCTTAAGGGAATGGAAGATATTAGCTGTGATGGATGAGGAGTGCTTCGTGATTCTTATATACAGTGGTGTGAAAAACTATTTGCCCCCTTCCTGATTTCTTATTCTTTTGCATGTTTGTCACACTTAAATGTTTCTGATCATCAAACACATTTAACTATTAGTCAAAGATAACACAAGTAAACACAAAATGCAGTTTTTAAATGAGGGTTTTTATTATTTAGGGAGAATAAAAATCCAAACCTACATGGCCCTGTGTGAAAAAGTAATTGCCCCCTGAACCTAATAACTGGTTGGGCCACCCTTAGCAGCAATAACTGCAATCAAGCGTTTGCGATAACTTGCAACGAGTCTTTTACAGCGCTCTGGAGGAATTTTGGCCCACTCATCTTTGCAGAATTGTTGTAATTCAGCTTTATTTGAGGGTTTTCTAGCATGAACCGCCTTTTTAAGGTCATGCCACAACATCTCAATAGGATTCAGGTCAGGACTTTGACTAGGCCACTCCAAAGTCTTCATTTTGTTTTTCTTCAGCCATTCAGAGGTGGATTTGCTGGTGTGTTTTGGGTCATTGTCCTGCTGCAGCACCCAAGATCGCTTCAGCTTGAGTTGACGAACAGATGGCCGGACATTCTCCTTCAGGATTTTTTGGTAGACAGTAGAATTCATGGTTCCATCTATCACAGCAAGCCTTCCAGGTCCTGAAGCAGCAAAACAACCCCAGACCATCACACTACCACCACCATATTTTACTGTTGGTATGATGTTCTTTTTCTGAAATGCTGTGTTACTTTTACGCCAGATGTAACGGGACACGCACCTTCCAAAAAGTTCAACTTTTGTCTCGTCTGTCCACAAGATATTGATCTTGGCAATCATTGAGATGTTTTTTAGCAAAATTGAGACGAGCCTTAATGTTCTTTCTGCTTAAAAGTGGTTTGCGCCTTGGAAATCTGCCATGCAGGCCGTTTTTGCCCAGTCTCTTTCTTATGGTGGAGTCGTGAACACTGACCTTAATTGAGGCAAGTGAGGCCTGCAGTTCTTTAGATGTTGTCCTGGGGTCTTTTGTGGCCTCTCGGATGAGTTGTCTCTGCGCTCTTGGGGTAATTTTGGTCGGCCGACCACTCTTGGGAAGGTTCACCACTGTTCCATGTTTTTGCCATTTGTGGATAATGGCTCTCACTGTGGTTCGCCGGAGTCCCAAAGCTTTACAAATGGCTTTATAACCTTTACCAGACTGATAGATCTCAATTACTTTTGTTCTCATTTGTTCCTGAATTTCTTTGGATCTTGGCATGATGTCTAGCTTTTGAGGTGCTTTTGGTCTACTTCTCTGTGTCAGGTAGCTCCTATTTAAGTGATTTCTTGATTGAAACAGGTGTGGCAGTAATCAGGCCTGGGGGTGACTACAGAAATTGATATTGAAATTGAAAATTGAAATTGATAAACCACAGTTAAGTTATTTTTTAACAAGGGGGGCAATCACTTTTTCACACAGGGCCATGTAGATTTGGAGTTTTTTTTCTCCCTTAATAACGTAAACCTTCATTTAAAAACTGCATTTTGTGTTCAATTATGTTATCTTTGACTAATAGTTAATGGTTTTTGATGAGCAGAAACATTTAAGTGGGACAAACATGCAAAAGAATAAGAAATCAGGAAGGGGGCAAATAGTTTTTCACACCACTGTATATTTAAACTGGAACCATATGAAACACTCTCAGGGAGAATTTTTTTTTCAATTTGATTTTTATTGACTGTACAAATCAAATATACATTTCACATAGCAGAAATGTGATATTCTACAAGTTTGTACGTAAAATGCCTGCTAATCAGAAGGTACAGTCAGTTTACTCAAATAAATAAGATTGACAGAGGAGAAAATGATGTGGGGAGAGAGAACCATTATACATCAGTTAGTATTTCACTGTAGGGCAATAGTCCCTCACCCAGCATTGAGGCTCTACTGGATATGGAAGGGTTAGGAGTAGTTAAGGGCTGCATATTCAGATGTTATATCTACCATTAGGTACAAATAATATTTCCTAGGCTGATGTTTACTATAAAAAAATTCATAAAAAAGCAAGAGTAAACTAAACTGAGGCAGGTGTAATACAAAGTCTCTTTATTGAGAGGAGATTGCCCCATAATACCATATTATGTAGGTGACCAGACGCCAGAGAGATTAACCTGACATCACTTGAGAGGAGACCAGGATACAGAACACTTAATGAAGCATTAAAGGGACAGTAAAGGTGCTTACAGGAAAGAAACAGACTATATGTAAGTAAAAGTATACATTAAAAAACAGCAATCCCTCTCAATCTACCCACTAATGAATAAACCTTAGCCAAACTGAACAAATAACTTGAGGACTAATAAAGTGATCTAAGTAGCAGTTTGACATGTAGTGCATCAAACAATTACATTTGGTGGCAAGAGTTTTTTGCCTCACTAGTCCAAGTAGCCGGAGAAAATTTGGTAACAGGCCCTTGGCACTATACTTGCCTACATGAAGGGCACTAAGCCAAGGTTATAGTTTCTGTATGTAGTCAGGAGATCTGTGTAGCCCACTGTCTAGCCAGGAGAGACCTCTACCAGGGTTTTGAAGTAACTAATTTAGCAGTTGCCTAAGGCTGGGAGTTTAGTGGGGAAAAGCATGCCATATGGAATTGCATCTAATGTAGATATCCCTTGACTCCTTCATTTCTGTTTATTTGCTTTATGCTTTCAGGTTTCTATAAAAGGAGGAAGATATAGTGATTCCCAGAAGCACCCATCAGATAAACTGCCCAGTTTTTTACCTCCATTAGAGCTGTATCAATGCCCTAAACTTTTAAAAGTGTGTTCCTTAAGGGGGTTTGCCAGGGACAAGTAAGCCCTTTCAATGAAGAAAAATGAGGGGGAACACTCTCTGTCCTGAATTGTTTATAAGCTATATTTCAAGGGACATTTTTTTCTGCTGTTCCTGGAGCCTTCTCCAGCATTCCATTTGTACTGTAAGCCTGAGGGCTCTGCTCATAACAATCTGCAATTATTGGAAAATGGCTCTTGCATAAGGGTTGTGCTGTTCATAAATGTATTATAAGGAGGGCACTATACTATTTCACATAATAAATGAAAGTTATGGAGTGTGCGCTGAAGTGGTCTGTGAAGAGAGGTGGAGGTGAAGGAAAAGTCTAGGTTAACTTTGAGTTAGGTTCCTTAGCAAGGTGAACATTAGATAAAGAGGCATAGGACCTAAAGCAGTGCTGTTCAATATTTCTATAATGAGTTAACAAATTTACCACACTTAGAATATTGAATGTAATACAATTTTTATGTCATAAAGTCTTTTTAAATGCTCTGCAAATATGAGAATATCGACCATATTTCTAAATCGAATGGAATATTTAATGATGGTTTTAATGACTATGATAGATAACCATACCTCCCATTTGAAAAATGAAAAGAGGGACACATTTTTTGACCATGCTCCAATTACCACATCAGATTTTTTTTTTTCAAAAAAATACTCCTTTTATACAGTTGAAATGGTGGGATCAGACGCAAAATGTTCTATACCCTCATACTGTACTACCTATGGAAAACAATATAGCAACTCCTACATATAAAATACAAATATAGAGAGAAGTCAGTCAGTTATAAGTGGGTTATAACTATGTACCAGTTTTGCCCACCCATACACAGTGCCCCCAATGCCCAATAGACAGTACCCCCATACATAGTGCCCCATAGACAGTACCCCCCATAGAAAGTGCCCCCAATTGCCCCCATAGACAGTACCTCTCATATAAAGTGCCCCCAATTGACCCCATAGACAGTGCCACCAACTGACCCAATAGGTAGTGCCCCCTATTGCCCCACAGACAGTAGCCCCCATACACAGTGCCCCCATAGAAAGTACCCCCATACACAGTGCCCCCAATTGACCCCATACAGTGCCCCCATTGAAAGTACCCCCCATACACAATGCCTCCTATTGACCCCATAGACAGTGCCCCCATAGACAGTGCCCCCATAAAATGTGCCCCCACACACAATGCCCCCATAGAAAGTGCCCCCAATTGCCCCCATAGACAGTAACCCCATAGATAGTACCTCCTATACACAGTGCCCCCATAGACGCTCCTTTTTCGGCGTACGTGTGCCGTTAATACGGATGGGACGCAACCTTATAAAAGGGCCTGTCGCCACCGCACAAGGAGCAGCATAAGGAGCAGGAGCGCCCGGCTCCAGCCAGCGCAACCCACTGTCCCAGATAGTTCAACAAATGTGCCACATTTCCGTAATCTACAGTGGGATGCGCTATTAAAATCGGGACAGTCCCGCGGAGAGCGGGACAGTTGGGGGGTATGGATAAGGAGGGTTTCATGATTCATATATATATATATATATAAAATACTGCAAAAGGAGCCAGCACCCGGGCATTCGACTCTATGTAAGTGGAGTGCTACCTTTTGTTGGACTATATATATATATATATATATATATATATATATATTCAAGTTTTATTTCAAAGTAGTCCAAGTTTTATTTCAAAATGATCAATCATGATCTTGAGAAAGGTCCCGAATGGGACCGAAATGTAACGTTGGCTTTTCATGCGTTTCTAATACACAATTGATCTTTTTGAAATAAAACTCGGTGTTGCTGGTCTTTTTTAGGATATTTAAATAATTTACTTTGCACCCAAGGGAAGAGCTGAAGCAGAGTGCAACCCTGGGTTTGAAATATATATATATATATATATATATATATATATATATATATATATATATATATATATATATATATATATATATATATATATATATATATATATTTAAACTGGGACCATGTAAAAGCACTCCCAGGGAGAATTTTTTTTCCCCAATTTGATTTTTATTGACTGTACAAATCAAATATACATTTCACATAACAGAAATGTGATATCCTACAACTTTCTATGTGAAGTGCCTGCTAATCAGGAGGTACAGTCAGTTTACTCAAATAAATAAGGATTGACAGAAGAGAAAATGATGTGGGGAGAAAGAACATTATACGTCAGTCGGTATTTCACTGGAGGGCAATAGCATTGAGGCTCTCCTAGATATGGAAGTGTTAGGAGTAGATAATGGCTGCATATTTAGATGCTGTATCTACCTTTAGGTATAGATAATATTTCCAAGGCTGACTAGACATATTTTGATGACCTGGAGGAAATTTGAACTGAAGGCAGATATAATGCAAAGTCTTTTTAGTGAGAGGGGACTGACCCAATCGAGATGAGCCTCTAGGAACCATATTATGTGTGCAGTTGCATGGAGGTGACCAGACACCACAGAAATAGACATCACCTGCAAGGAGACTAGTATATAAAACACTTAAAGGCACCATTAAAAGAGCAGTAAAGGTGCTTGCAGGTGAGAAAGAGAAAATGTACAGATATACAGTGATGCCCCTCACCCTACCCACTAATTATATAATTCAAGCTAAACATTGGGGTAATAAATGAATCTATTAAGCTGGCGTTTTATGTGTAGTGTGTCAAACAATTACTTCTGACAAGAGTTCTTTGCATCCCCAGTCATTTATAGTAAATTTAGGAACAGGCCCTTGGCACGATACATGCTTTCATGAAGGGTGCTAAGGTAGCATTATCGTTTCTGTCTGTAGTCAGGAGAGGCCTCCACCAGGATTTTGAAGTAACTCATTTGGCATTTGCCTAAGTTCAGTAGCGAAAAACATATGAAATTTGTGTCTGATGTAGATGCCCCTTGACTGCCCAGTTTTCTGTTGATTTTTACATGACCCTCCCCTTTGTCCTACTGTACAATTGTCTGATCTATGTCCTATTGGACAACTGTTTAAGCCATGCCTATGGGTGTGTATAAATTGTGTTAGCTGTGTTTTGCATACCTCGCCTATGATTAAGTGCTTGTCACAAAATGAAATGAAGGCTGCTATGTATCCTATAGGTACTTATAGTAAGGTTTGCTGTTATTTTTACCACCTACCATGGAGGGAAACTTATATCCAGTATTATGAATTCATGAGGGCATTGCAGGTGTTGGAATAGGGGAGAAAATAGACTCAATGGAAAATTGAGTTCTCCCTACCTCAATGCTGACTCATTCACTGAGGGAAAATACTGTGCCTACTAGCATCACCATAAGAAGTACTTTCTCCTAGTCTTTGCCTGGGTAGACATTACTTCGAATTTAGACCATTTGCAGAGTTTCTAGTTATGCTTGGGCTGGGAGCCATCTGCTAGGGCTAAAGCTGTGACCCCAACCAGGCAAAGTTCAGGATTTAGGTGCCCAGAAGACATAGGGGCATTTCCATGACCTTAAGACATGGAAAAGGCAACCTAGATTCCCTGGAGGTGCGTTATAAGCATATATGGTTGGACTTAACTACCGAGGTAGCACACCCCATGACACAGAAAGTGCCCAGCGGGGGTCTGCTTCCTTAGTAGTCACTCATGATTTAGTGCGGGGGGTGACATGGGAGACCAGATATTTTACTACCGTTGCAGGTTACCTGCGATTTTGTGAGAGCGTGGGGTGGTTGCAATTGACCAGCGCTTTTGCTCCTGACACAGGTCACCAACGATTTTGAGCAAAAAATTCTGTTTTGGTTTAAATACAATAAACATATTTATAGGGGTTAGTAAGGATTCCATTTTAAATCTAGGAGGCCATATTGTACTACTGTGAGGCAAGCTGAGCACTATTTCAACAGAACAGGTATGGTTTTTTGCTTCTCACTAGAAGTATTAGTAAAGAGGTACTGGACAGAAAGGCACTTTTATTAACAATGCTCTGAAAATCAGAGCGATTCATGCTTATTATGCTTCTCTCCGAGATTGGGTTATACAGAATAAAGCTGTTTTAAATTAAATATGATAATGTTCTAATTACAGGGCGAAAAGTGAAACAGTCCTAAATTTCTACAATTAGATGCTTTAATTAATACTGCATTATATTTAGAAGAACAAAAAAAAAAAAGACCTGTGGAAGCCAAAACTTAATAGATTGGGGGCAGTATGAAATTTCACCTACCCCTGTAACAGACAAAACACATACGAACAGAAGCACGCAGGCATGCAAGTTTGTTCAGAGGGAACATTCGTTTTTCCATTTTAATAAAGAATGCTAATTCATGGATAAAACATTGCTTTAGGGGGTAACTGAATTACTAATGCCTCCCAAGAGAAAAATCCCCTAAATAAGCCAGTGATTAGAAAATAAAACAGGAGTCTCACCCAATCAGCATTTCTGTAAGCTTGGCAAAACCAACATAAGCCAGTTCAAAAGCCCCTCGGTGTCTGGACTGCAAAAGGTGATGCTTAAAATATTCTCCCATTTCTTTAACCTGGAATTAAGAAAGAGAAAAGAAAACTCAATTACTGCTGTACAAAAATGCTATTTTTATAACTGAATGGCTAATGATGCGTGCTATTCTGTATACATGCCTCAGCTTGGTTTATTGCCTACCTGGAAGTTAACAACAATGAATTAGAGCAAACTGCTTAGTTCCTCAGTAATCGTAACTCTCGCACGTTATAATTGTATTCATGCCTCTGTGTCGGCATTGGGTTTTTATCACTGGACCAGTCTGCAGACAAGAAGGAACCAACTCTTGTTGGGTAATGACTTAAGGTCCCCATACACAGGCCCGTGTATGGGCAGAACCGATCAGCCTGGCCGACCGATATCTGGCCTGAAATTGGCCAGATCTTGATCGGCCAGGTTAGAAAATCCAGTCAGATCAGGGACCGCATCAACGAGCCGATGCGGTCCCCGAACCGACTGCCCCATGGCCGCAAATGTAATTTGATCGTTTGGCCCCAGGGCCAAACAATCAGATTATTTTTTTTTTTAGCTACTTGCTACCCGATATCGCCCACCCGTAGGGGGGGATATCGGGTGAAGATCCGCTCGCTTGGCGACATCGCCAATCGAGCGGATCTTATAGTGTTTGGGGGCCTTTACTATCTACTCAGAGACAACAGATTGAAATCTTACGGGACTGCATGGTGGTTGATGCAAGTGATTGGTAGATAATTCACACATGGAGCCATGAGTTAAAGGAACATTAAAAGCAAAATTGGAAAATGTATAAAAGTAATTATAATATAATAATACTTTTGCCTTCTACTGGTACCAGAAAGACTACTATAGTTTATATAAACAAAGCTTCTGTGTAGCCATGACGGAAGTCATTCAAAAGAGAAAAGGCACAGGTTATATATGTATGTATGTATAACTTTATTTATAAAGCGCCACAAGGGTACGCAGCGCTGTACAGTCTTACAGAATACAAAATTACACACAGGGAGGACAAGTGATACAATAAATAAATACAATATATACATATATGTATATATATATATATATATATATATATATATATATATATATATATATATATATATATATATATAAGTGCCATGTGGTATGAGACACAGTAGGAAGGAGGTCCCTGCCCCGTAGAGCTTACAATCTGATATAGCAGATAACAGATTTAACAACATTGTATTCTACAGAACGTATCTGTTATCTGCTGTGGAACCTGTGCCTTTTCTCCTTTTTTTTTCCAGTTTGAATGGCTGCCCCCCAGTGCTACCCAGCAGCTTATTTATATAAAGTGTGTTGCTCATCAGCTCCTTGGATGTTGCTCCCAGTGGCCTTATAGCGGTTGCTTATTTTTGAATTCTTGGCTTGGAGGCGCATTCTGGTTGCATAAGAACCAGGTGTACTGCCAAACAGAGCCTCATATAGGCTGCCAGTCCACAAAGGGGCTACCAAATAGCCTATCACAGTCCGTACTTGGCACCCCCCGGAAACTTTTTTGCTTGTGTTGCTCCCCAGCTCTTTTTTTCATTTGCTAGTGGCTCATCCTTAGGGCAGGTAAATATATAGGCCCAATTAAAACTTGCCAACTTTGTCCTTTCAGATCTTGGTGTGCACAAATATCAATCAAAGGATTGCTTTTCCTTTGATTAGCTTATTGGCCTGTCTATGGATCTGCCAATAGACCTGTCTGACCAATATCTGGCCAACTTTTATAGAAAAAATTATCCAAAAATCCTGTTGGGGCTGGGACCACATTAGCTGGTTGACTGCCTGCAATCCCATGATTCTGATCTGATTTTGATCCAAGGACCAAATCTGGAAAAAAAACCTGCTAGTCTGGTGACTTCGCCAATTGAGCGGATATTTACATGCCCAGCTTTGCCTTTTTTTCAACTGGGCATAAAACATGATTGGCCATGGCTGGCACCATACTCACTTCCTCAGTTAAAATGTTATCTGTAGAAAAACATACATAATTGTTGAGGGGAACCAAAATAAACGTTGTCACCCTAAAGCTAAAAGTGTGCTAAAGCAGTGTCCCCTGGGAAAGTGACAACGAGTAAATGTTTATTTAATTTTTTTTTTTTTTTTTTTTTTTTTTTTTAAGAAAAACAGGCTTGTTTTTGGAAACTGGCTGTACTTCTAAAACCATGTCAGTAAGCACAAGATTATACATTTTTTTTCTATGAAAATCAAAATATTGGAAGCAAACAGTGAACTTGTTACCATGGCATACTGGAAGCTTTGATCATAGTATTTGATCTCCCTAAAATAAACATGGTGGGTGGAGGGGGTGCAACACAGACAAGGTCTAACGGAATTAAGTTGGCCTGAAGTTGGGCAGCGCTACTAAAATCCAGTGAGTAAAGGTGGCCATACACGAGGCGATTTCGCTCGTTGTGCGATGAACGATTATATCGACAAACGATCGTATGGCGATCGAGTTCCCATACGATATGCCATCCACGGGCAACGATAATTCGGGAAAGATTTCGTCGCATCATTATCGTAAAATACGTACGATCGTACATCTACGTACGATCGAATGTCGTTGACTTCCGCTGCTGGCAATCGTGACATGCGCAGAGAACAATTGTTGAAAGACAAATGTCTGACACTCACACCAACTTAAACGACCAAAATTTTTAAACCTGGCCGATCGATTTTGGGGACGATAATGTCGGCTCGTTTAGTGGGCCGACGATCGTTCGTACACCACCAACTATACGATAACTTAACGATAGCATCGGATCGTTCGGGAATCGGTCGTTTGTAAGTAAAAAATCGGTCCGTGTATGGCCACCTTTAGGAACTGTCCTGCCTGCGCTTCCAAACCTAGCGCATACACGTTAGCCTATAGGTAGTCTATGAACATTTCAGGAGTAGAACTGGGTCTCCTTCCCAAATTATCTTTCTTGTTTGAGATACTTTTCACGGCTATACCATATTTCCTAAAGCAGTGTCAGCAAATGGGTCTCCTTCCCAAATTATCTTTCTTGTTTGAGATACTTTTCACGGCTATACCATAATTTTTAAAGCAGTGTCAGCAAATGGAGCTTACTGATCCCTAGAAAAACAGTACTTGCACTGCCCTCTCAACTATTAGAAGCATCTGGACTGTGATCATGGAAAAAGCAGACTTTCCCGTGGGGCCCAGTAATGTTTTATGATGCCACTGTAACCCAGAAAGCCACATACTGGGCAAACCACTCATGTCTACCTACTAGAGCTGGGCCAAATAGTATTGGTCTGCCACCTTGCCAGTTCCACACCAACACTGTTTGGTCTGCAGGCTGCAGACTGCTGCAACTCACTCCCCCTGCTCTTGTTGTTTCTTTCTAAGTGTGGAGCCCACCAACTGTGCCCAAGGCATGTGTCTCACATGTCTACTCCTAGGTCCAGCCCTCCTGGTAGAAGCTGGCCATACACCATAAAGGAATACTGTCATAATTTTGACATTTCACAGCCATACTCTTTATTTCCCAGAGTGCCACAACCATGACCTGTGCTCTGATAAACTTCACTGCTGCCCCCCCCCCACCGCCCCCCCCCCCCCCCCCCCCCCGCAGCCGATCAGCAGAACAATGGGAAGGGAGCAAGATAGCAGCTCCCAGTATGTATCAGAATAGCACTCAATAGTAAGAAATCCAAGTCCGGCTTGGGACTCCTCCAGTTACATGGGAGTAGGAGAAACAATAGGTTAGCTGAAAGCAGTTCTACTGTGTAGCGCCGGCTCCTTCTGAAAGCTCAGACTCAGGCACAATGC
Organism: Xenopus tropicalis; assembly: GCF_000004195.4. Classification (NCBI taxonomy): domain Eukaryota; kingdom Metazoa; phylum Chordata; class Amphibia; order Anura; family Pipidae; genus Xenopus; species Xenopus tropicalis. The sequence goes on from NC_030681.2 coordinate 18,264,780, forward strand.
ACTGAGATGGCAACTACACACCAATATTAAAAGTAAAAAAAAATACATTTGTTAATTCTAGAATAAAATTTGAAATGGTAAAGTGAATTATTTGCTATGTAAACAGTGTAATTTACAAAATAAAAAGTACACCATAAAAATCATCATAGTATCTCGTTTGCCAAACTGGGGGCCTAAGGAGACCTGTTGGACGAGGTCTAAATCAAGATACAGTAGCTCTCCTTACCCAACAGAATTTTAAGACTGGCCAGACAATGGTCAGGCAGGCCGACAAAATACCCTATACACAAGTCAAGCAGCCAGCTGGGTCTGGAGGGGCAGAGGCGGCAGCTTTGATTGGCCAGCTTGAATTTTTGTTCTCCTTTACATAAAACATAACCAACAGCTGATGTGATATTCCTTCTTTGCAACATTATGCAACATTTTCTTTTCCCATGCCAAAACCATCTCATTTGCAACAAAATAAATATTTAAGCTTTGATATTTACATAAATATTTTCCTATAATAAAAGCATGACCTCATACTAACAGGCTATCATCAATAATCACAATCACCCTCTGCCTTCGGGGAAAATTCCTGTATTTCATCCCTGAGTTTCTTTTTATTAATGTCAAACATCTTTGCATTGCAAACACTAAGAAGCATGTGACCTCAGGCAACGGTGTCAGCCCGAATGCTTTTTTTTTCCCTTTACGGGTTTTGCCCCAAATTGCCTGCAGAAAGTCAGCCCTTTTATGTGATGTTTATGTGAGCATTAAGCAATATTACTGCTGCTTTCTGTACAAATATTTGCATTTCTGGAGCTTGAAAAAAAAAACAGCTAAAGGAGTGGCTGCTTCTTTGTGTGGATAATGTTGCTTCAGATTTAGAGCGCTGTTCCAGTTGGTCGATTTGCTTTGTACAAAGTTAACTTTGTTTCCTAGCCTGGACCGAAGAGCGGAGAGCGCACAGGTGCAAATTATTAACTTGCTCACAATACACTGCACCCTTTATTACATAATACATAACCAATTCATATTTCATGTGCTGTATACAGGTCCCTAGACGCATACCTTAACTATCTGTGTGCAAAAGTTTTCCATGTGCACTGCCAAACATGAAGTTAATTGCATTTCAGAAGAGTTTATTGTAAAATGCAGTTTTATTTTATTAAACTTGAAAAGTGAATGGAAAAGAAAGTTCAATACGAAGTTGAATAAGAAAAAGTCTAAGGAAAATGTGATTTATGCTTGAAAATAACAAAGTTAAACTGGTTCTGCTTGTATCTTGCGTATGTATTCCCTGGATGATGTGGCTATCTACTTCCTTCCGGGCAGAGCCATAGAGAGGCAATTCTGAGCATTTTGCCATCTGTCCGACTGCCAACCTTGTAGTCGAAATTACCCCATGTGCCATAGATTAAAAAAGTCTAAAGTGCCAAGGCAGGGAAAGGGCTAAGGCAACTTGAGAGACTTGAAAGTAACAGTGATGTACTGTGATAATTTGAGACAATATTCTCTTTTTTCCCACTGTTTATTGCACCTTACTCCAATTTAATGCAGGACTTCCTGGCAAAGGTCTCTAGTGTCACTTGCCTATCTAAAGACAAAAGGGCAGTATGTGGCCCTTGGGCACCATGTTAAATTCACTTGGTTGGCCCTAACCTTAAGATTTTACTCATTCACTGCAGAAAAACGGATTACCCTGTTCCATTGGCCCATAGTTTCTCCATGCCATGTAGAGCAACACCTTTCCCTTAAATGCCCCCAGCAAAGCAATCACTGCTACTTTGACTCCATGTAAAATTATTTGTGACTCTTATGCTCATCTTTTGATCTTCTTCTTCAATAACAAAATAGATGTACATAGAGATGGGGGAAAGGGGAAGGGGAGGGCTTTTGCAGGAGAGGGAGGGGTTTGGATGGATTTTGGGTAGGGTTTTGGCATGATTGGGTAGTGATCAGGGTGGAGCAGGGGCATGGTTGTGCATGCTAGGGGCATTTTTTTTTTTAATTGGGGCCCAGGAGAACAGTGGGCTTAGAACTGAAGGATGGCCATGGTTAGTACTATAGAGCCCTATGATTACCAATGGCGGCCCCGACAGGAGGCACAGCTGTGAACCAGTTAGGTCAACATTTAGAAGTAAATGTTCTTTCCTTCGCATCACTAGACTATAGCTGGGTGACTGCTTGTTTTGAGCTGAAGGGATATAAGCAAATGTTGAGGGTCGGTTGGTTCACTCAGAAAGGTTTATGTACAGGAAGTCACCGAGACAAGCCGGTACATTTACAGTTCTATGAAAGGCTCCACATTACTGGTAGCTTTTTCAGTAACACATTTTTTCTGACAATGAGGCTCATCAGTCACCTTGTACTGGCAAATTGCAAGTTAAGCAGTAAGCATTGGTCTGGAAGGTCTGGTGGCCGTCCATCAAGTCTTTAATGTCATTGGTGCTTTCCTAAAAGGCTCCACATGACCAATTGCTTGCATAACCACTCGTATCTTTATATTACTAGGTTACAGATAAGCCTAAGCACTCGTCAACCTTTACCAGCAGAATGTCTGAGGTAATGTCTATCTATCATTAACAGGATCTACAAGTACACACACTGGTCTGGTACACATTTGTGTATCTCTCAGGGGAACGACAGACTGGTATATCCTTCAAAGTTCCAGTACTAACAGAATATACCTGTCTTAAGGTGTTCATCGACGGGCCGATTCTAGCTGCCGATAACCGCCCCTTAGACCGATTTTGCAGCTTATCGGCCCGTGTATGGGCACTAACAATGGGCCTGCCCGACCAACATCTGGCCTGCAATCGGGCAGATATCGATCGGGCAGGTTAAAAAATTTAGTCGGATCGGGGACCGCATCAACGAGCCGATGCGGTCCCCAATCCAACTAAATTTTTTAACCTGCCTGATCGATATGTGGCCGATTGCAGGCCAGATATCGAACCGACTGTGCCTATTACAGTCATTTTAATTCGAATTAGCCCGATATTGCCCACCTGTAGGTGGATCTTAACGTGTATGGCCACCTTAACTCTTTATAATTTAGAAACCTTCCACCAAGTCCCATGGTGGGCTTACTGGAAACGTATAAGGCCCTTAAGATGACCGATTTAAGAGACCGTTTCACTCTCTGAGTCATAATTCATACATCCAATTTTATTTTTGGTTATGCTGGAGAAGACTGGGATGAGTAAGGGCAAAGGAATATTTAAAGGGATACTTTATCACGTGAGTCAGATCCAGACACAGCTGTCGGACAGATGAACAGGAGGACTGCATACAGATAGACTATTTCAACTTGTTGTTTTGTTTCCGTTATTCTAGGTGAAATGATTCAGATGATCAACTTGCCCTGTAAATATTTATATTCACATGTACTATCAAAACAACACCTTGGATGAAAAACCTCATTTTAGAAGGGGGAAAAAAAACTGAAAGTATGGGAATTTTTCGATATCCCCCGCACTGAAAAGTGGGTTTGTTAAAGCCAGATGGAAGGGAAAGGTCAAGAATTGAAAACAGAAACCTAATAAATCCATGATATTTCCAAATGAAATGCTTGCGGTAAGCTAATTTCTTGTAAACACTGCGCTTATGTCTGCTGAACACTTCCAGATGCTCTTCCAGCTTTCATGGTTTAAATATGAAAACTAGCTAAAAGAAAAATAAAGAATATGCCATTTTTTATATTAGTCAAACCAGACCCCCAAAAAAATCTCTCTCATAACCCACAAACCATTGTTAAATTAATTCAAAACGTCAACGGTTGGACAAGCAATAATGTTTAAAACTCCACACACAGAGTACATTCCTTTCAACGAAAGCTGCCCTATAGGATGTTCTGCACTAGTGGTGATAAACATTAAGCCCTCCATTTGATATCGACCTATAATTATATACAAGCATACCATGAAAGCCAAATGGATTGGTTCCACCTTTTGACCAGGGTTCAGTTGAATAATGATTAGGGCAGTTGGGAGTACATTGTTTCGAATGAAAATTGTACAACCCAGTAGGTTGTACAGGTATGGGATCCCTTATCCGGAAACCCGTTATCCAGAAAGCTTCGAATTACGGAAAACCCGTCTCTCATAGACTCCATTTTAATCAAATACTGAAAACCGATTCCCTTTTTCTCTGTAATAATAAAACTGTACCTTGTAATTGATTCCAATTAAGATATAATTACCCCTTATTGGGGGCAGAACAGCCCTATTGGGTTTATTTAATGGTTAAATGATTCCCTTTTCTCTGTAATAATAAAACAGTACCTGTACTTGATCACAACTAAGATATGATTACCCCTTATTGGGGGCAGAACAGCCCTATTGGGTTTATTTAATGGTTAAATGATTCCCTTTTCTCTGTAATAATAAAACAGTACCTGTACTTGATCCCAACTAAGATATAATTACCCCTTATTGGGGGCAGAACAGCCCTATTGGGTTTATTTCATGGTTAAATGATTCCCTTTTCTCTGTAATAATAAAACAGTACCTGTACTTGATCCCAACTAAGATATAATTACCCCTTATTGGGGGCAGAACAGCCCTATTGGGTTTATTTAATGGTTAAATGATTCCCTTTTCTCTGTAATAATAAAACAGTACCTGTACTTGATCCCAACTAAGATATAATTAATCCTTATTGGATGCAAAACAATCCCATTGGGTTTAATTAATGTTTTATTGATTGTTTAGTAGAATTAAGGTGTAGAGATCCAAATTACGGAAAGACCCCTTATCCGGAATACCCTTGGTCCCGAGCATTCTGGATAACGGGTCCTATACCTGTACTGCACTGTGGATGACCAACATGGAGCCCTTTATCTCCAGTTGGACTATAACCTTAATCTGAAAGCATGGGCTCAACCGTCTGACCAGTGGTCAGTCAAATAATGATCAGGAAGAGTTAGAACTCCAGTTGGAAGTATATTGTTTTAAATGAAAACAGTCCTATAACTAGTACTGCGCCACTGGATGTCCATCATGGAGCTCTCCATCTACTGCTGGACTGTAACCTTAAAGCCAAATGGATGGGCTCCAACTTTATACTAGAGCTCCGTCAAAGAATTATGGGAAAGGCTTCAAACTTATTGGACTACTTCTCTAAGCATTACCTGAAAGCTGAAAACATTGGCTCCACCTTTTGACCAGTGCTCAGTCAAAATAATGATCAGGAAGTCTTAAAGGAACAGTAACACCAAAAAATGAAAGTGTATAAAAGCAATTAAAATATAATGTACTTGTACTTTCTTTTCTTTTTTTATTATCATTTATTCTAAACAAGGTCATCCTACCTTTACAACTACATACAGGTATAGGAATTATTAGTTTAAAATGGAGTCTATGGGAGACGGGCTTTCCGTAATTCGGAGCTTTCTGGATATCGGGTTTCCGGATAAGGGATCCCATACCTGTATATTAATATTGGCCTCTATTCAGCAGAGGGAGCAGCATGGTAGCTCCAGCACATATAATATACATATGAAGAAATATGCAGACACATAGGTTCCTCTGCACAAAGGAACTTATGTCCCTATATTTTCCCTAAACTTTACAAAAAAATAAATAAAGCAATCAAATGCCTTCTTAAAAATAAAGTTTATTTTCAATTTGAAAGAGCATGTAGAATATGCAGGAAGGGGAGAACTGTGTGTATCTTTAATTTCCTCCCTAGGGCTCCAGCCGTTTGATTTTTACCCTGGCGAGAAGCTGTGGTAAATGCAAAGTCTCATTCCCTGCCAGGCAATAATGCCTGGCGTGTAACATTTAGTAATAATAATTACGGGAACACTCGAGAACGGCAAAAATACACTCAGTTGTTTGAAAGAATTTTCTCTTTTTATAACCCTCTGTTTAACATCTCTCTCTCGTCATTAACTCCCAGTTGGTAAAATGTTTCATTTATAGGGCCAAAAAATCAAAAAGCAAAACACACCCGCCTCCTACACACACACATACAACTTAAAAGGAAAAGGTCACATAATTGTTTAGAAAAAAAAAAAGGGCAATTAAACCTTATAAAGGATTAGTATACAATTTATTTTTCTCATGTTTGTGGCTGCTGTGAGAGCCTGGGTGTAGGGGAGCCCTTTGGGGCTGACACAAGCATGCAGCAGTTCCTGGCCACCCATATTAGGCTGACTGGATTGTTTATAATATCACAAGCAAACCGCTATCGATTCAGTATAATGCTATAAGGTCCCATAATACCCCATGAACAAAACAAGCTACAAGAATGTCCAAATGTAATAAGTTTTATGAGATGCAATTTCAATATCATTTTACCATAAAGGCCACAGTACCTCAGTATTCCATATCCCAATTTGTCTTCCTAATTCATTCCACCATCCACTACAAGAGGAACACATCCATGTCTTAATGTGGTCCTTTTGTCCAATGGGACATTCCAACCTTTTTAATTAAATTTTTTTAATCTATACAAAAGTACTGTCAAGAAGTATTCGAGTTAACAAGCAGTGTAATTAAGCAACCGATAAACCAATCACCTTCAATAGCCCATCTGAATCTGGATTTGGACCCTGAAATTAGAAGCAGCAAGGCTTCTTTTAGCCCAAAAATGGAAAACCGATCTTATTCCCTCAATGCTAGAACTGAAAAACTTTATCAACCTCTCACAAACCCTTGAATATCACAATGCAAGGATTACGAACTCTCTACGTAACCACCATAAGAAATGGGACTCATGGAAGAACTTTACTGAGGTGGATACCGAGGAATAATAGCTAATAATGTATATTATTTGCTCTTCATAATTTTTTTTTTTCTTTCTCCTCTCTCTCTGCCCTGTTCCCTTCGCTTTCTTCTTACTTTACTTCCTTCCCTCTTTATGCTCTCTCTTCCTGTGACTGTATGCCTTAGCACATACAGACACATTCAATATTTGAGATACATCTAGATATAATGCAAAGCTTGACTGTTAAACTTGTATATGCAAAAAAACTGTCAATAAAAAAAAAAAAACTTTAATCCAACAGACTCAGTATCTGATGTACTGTATAGTTCGAGAATGCAGTTGTTTTTGCATACATGGGCCAACCAACTTCCAACTCGAGTGGATGGCAAGCTTTAAGACCCATTTGGACCATATGTAGAACATATAAACAAGAACTAGATATGACAGAAAGAGAATTAAACCTAAAAAACATTTAGGCTTAAGCTCATAAGGCTCTGATCCATGAGTTAAAATCCTGTGTGGGCTCCAAATTATCATCCCGATTGCGATTGGTTGTTTAGTCGACCAGGCAGGTTAAAAAATTTCAGTCGGATAATGATAAAATCTGCGCATGTATTGTGGATATCCTTGGGGGACCTACAATGGAAGTCACTTTCGTACGACTGGTGCCAACTATTTCATGTTCAGAACATCCTCTGATTTGTATTTTAGGGGCTTTATCCTGCAATCTCAGTCTAAATGTTAATTTCAGATTGTTGCATTTAAACATACATAGTTAGATAGTTACATAGGGTTGAAAAAAGACCAGAGTAGATCAAGTTCAACCCATCCAAATAAACCCAGCACACACAACCTATACTTACCAATCTATACACTCACATACATAAACTATATATACAAACATTAATACTAACTGTAGATATTAGTATCACAATAGCTTTGGATATTCTGATTGTTCAAATACTCATCCAGGCCCCTCTTATAGGCATTAACAGAATCTGCCATTACCCCATCACTAGGAAGGGCATTCCCCAACCTCACTGCCCTCACAGTGAGGAACCCCCTACACTGCTTCAAATGGAAGCTCCGTTCCTCTAATCTAAAGGGGGGGCCCTCTGGTGTGTTGATGGTTTTTATGGGAAAAAAGAACATGCCTATAATCCCCTCTAATGTACTTGTATATGTGTACATACAACCGATAACATAGAAGAAGACTAAAACCTGAACATGTATGACCCCCTTTAGTCTAACCAGTATTGGAACATACTCTTCTGATGCCCAATTTCCAGAAGAAATGGATGGCCCTGGTTAAAAAGTTAGATTTTGCACAATCTGTACCCATGTAAATAATCAAGGTCTTACTGGGCCAGTGAGCTGATGAAACAGATTTTTTTAGTGAACGTCGGTATCACCATGGGCTTCTACTGCTTCCAGAAAAGCCAAAGCCCTCAAAGTTATCAAATACAACCATCTCAGATTGCATTATACAACTGCACAGATAGATTACAGTGGTTGGAAATGCAGGGTGGTACATCCCAATCACTCTTTGGGGGAAAAAACTACATAAGACTGGGGAACAAATTGTCCATATATTTGTAAGGGTTGCCCAACCTGTTGTTTAATTGCAGCTCCCAGAATGCTGAACATAATGTTTCTGTACATTAGGGACCCAGTCTTTCTGCATTTCAATGGTCCTTTATTTTTTCCCAGCCCTGGAGGACTCCCAGATGACCATGGCAAGTTGCCTTAGCCAGTGCTGCAACTCAAAAATCCATCCTAATCCAAACATGCACTGCAAGCACTTTACATTCAGCAAAGAATCTTTCAAATGTTGGCCAAATGTTCAGCGAGTGTATATATTGTGAAATCAAATCAAAGGCAGGAAGCTATAATGATCTCACCAAATGGATATAGAACGGTTATAACCCAACAACATTTTGGCAGGAGACCCAATCTGTGCTTTTAAAAGAGCCTCGTTCATTTGAAATAAAAATATAAAAGAAAAAAAAAAAACGGTTAAGTAGAAGGGCAGATGTAGCACGAGTCTATTTACATTGTGCAAGAGCACTAAATCCAGGCAAAGTGATTCCAGATCACGGAATTTTTTTTTTTCTCCCAGGCATTCATCCTCATTGCATAATCTGAAAGAGCTTTTAATTCCATAATTACATGGATCTTTTAAAAGTGCTGTAAAAAAATGTAGAGTTTAAGCACTTTTTCTAGCACCCACCCCATATGGGCGACATCGGTGATTAATTTACACGATATGTCAGAAGTACAGCATTCCAATTAATGAAACTATAGGCACATGTCTGAGCTGGGCCTCCTACTGAGCATTCAGGGAATCTGGACTCATTCACATCAACATCAATCAACTTCATATGAATGTATATTCTATAAATACAGGCTTCTTTACTTAGGGCTCCGCCTTGAAATTAAACTTCATGTAGGTAGCGGTATTTTATGACAATTCGCAACTGGGCTTGGTTTTTTTTTTCTTCTTTGCAGCTGAATTATTTAACTTTTTGTTGGAAGGTAAACTTTTTACCTGGTTGCTACTTCTAGATACCAGGCAGTGGCTTAAAGGTCAAGTCACCCCAAAATGTAATTTTAATTAATTTTTTTTTCCTAATAAAAAGAAAACATAATTCTTTGCAATATACATTTATTACAAATTTGTAATGGATTTTTACATATCTGTAGGGATGCACCGAACCCACTTTTTTGGGTTTGGCAGAACCCCTGAATCCACCCTGATGGATTCTGCCGTTCAGTTGTGCGTTAAACCCCATTTAGTAAAGACATTTGTGCCAGAATGCACTCTTTGCCCCTCCGTATAGTCACACTCAGGGCCAGGCAGTCTTTCCTGCCTTCCATTTCGAATCCAGCACTGCTTCACCTATTGACAAAGGGGTACCCTGGAGCTACTGCCACCTCTTGATCAGGCTTCATGATTCCCTTAGTGCCCCATGTTAATAAGCACAGTGCAATTGTGCCTAAAGAACTGACTGTACACTTTACTTGCACAGCTAACACCTGGAATTATAGACTTCAATGTAAATGCCTCCAATTTACTGGGAAATTTGGATGCAATTGTGCTAGAACAGCACAACTGCATCAGGAGCCATGCCTACTTGTGACCACAGTGCCCTCTAAACTGCAACTTTGCTCACTGCAACTTTGCTCACTGCAACTTTGCTCACTGCAACTTTGCTCACTGCAACTTTGCTCACTGCAACTTTGCTCACTGCACTTGTCAATGTTAATTAACCCATCTTTTCTCAGAATCCAGAACTTTACAATGGAACAAGGTGAAGGAGGGGTGGAATGATTCTGTGAGCCTAAGGGGGGTGGGGAAATAGATTCTGCATTTCGTAGATAGATTCTCATGATTTAGTTTCAATCTGTGGAATCAGGAATGACTCCATAGGGGCCTGTGGGGGTATTAACTGCACCATTATCAAATTTAGAATATTACAGTGTATGTCACATTTAAGGCTTATTAACACTTATTAAATTTCAGATCAAATTCTACATCAGATCCTATGGAATTACACGGTTTAGTTTTAAACTATACTGTGCAAATTTAAAAAAAAAGTAATTTGGAAGATTTGCCCCATTCTACCCACCTGGCAACAGCTAATCCTGGCCAGTCTGTTTAAATGAGAATGGCAATAGTAAATAGTAAAAATAAGAATGGTTGTTATGGGTTACAGGAACACACAATATAAAGACCGAGATGATATTACAAAGGTAATAGGGTAAAGGGTTGATTTATTATACTTTTGGCAGTGAATGCTCAGAACTACATAATTTGTAGTAAATGCATTAAAAATATTAATACAGTAAGTAGCTCATTGGTGCACTGGTTAAGACCCTGCTGACAACTGTACAGGTTATCCAGAGAGCTCCGAATTACAGGAAGGCCATCTCCCATAGACTCCCTTTTAATAAAAAAAAATTCACATTTTAAATAATGATTCCCTTTTTCTCTTTAATAAAACAATGCCTGTATGCGATCCAAACTAATATACAATTAACCCTTATTGGAGGCAAAACAATTCTATCGGGCCTATTCTTGTACCATATTCTGCATCTTCTAAAAGGCTAAGAGATCTCAGGTAACGGCCTTCTTAGACTTCCGGGGAAAACACTAAGCTGAAGAGGATCCAAAAGTGTCAGAACAGGGTACAAATCAAAGCAGCACAAATTTCTAGTTCAAACCAGGTCTTGTTTAATGGCTTTTCCAAGCTCTTTGCAGGAAAACATATGGCATCGTATAAATTAACCGATATGCAGTTTTTATTAGTGTGACTCTACATTTTATACTTTACTCAAGAAAATCAAACCAAACCCCCAATAGCAGATTTATACGGCAGTTCCTAGAAAATGCCAGCAAAACAACCATTTTATGAGCCATAAAACAATATTTAAAAGGGAAATAAAAAGCGCAAGTGGAGGATTTTATGATTATGTATGCAAGGGAAACACGGCAGCAATCCATAAAGTTTCTAAGCAAACAATAGGGAAAGTATCTGAGATCATTTCCGAGTTACATATCTCAAACAAGAAGAAAAGTGGATTGAATCCAGTGAAATTCCTAATACTATACCTACAGGAGGCCCTTTACTGAGACCATTACACCTGTAAGCCAACTAACATTACTCAAAACTGGGTTGAGCATTTCATAGTGAAAAAAGGCTAGTGTGCCCATTAAGGGTGACATTTATTAAGACACGAACGCTCCGAGCGTATTTGCGCCGATTTTTTCGCACTTGCGCAACATTTTCGTATGCCTGCGTGACTTTTTCATACACTTGCGTGACTTTTTCGTATGCTTGTGTGACTTTTTCATACACTTGCACGACTTTTTCGTATGCCTGTGTGACTTTTTAGTATGCCTGTGTGACTTTTTCGTACACTTGCGCGACTTTTTCGTATGCCTGTGTGACTTTTTCATACACTTGCGCGAAAAATTCGGAAAGGTTCTGACGCTGTTTACAATCGTTCGTACAAAAATTTTGTGACTTTCGGATAGCCAATACGATATTATCGAGACTAATACGATTTTTTCGTGAGCATTTTCGTGATATTTGCGATCTTCAGAAATTATCGTATCCAATCTGAATTTTTCCCATTCGGGATTCTAACTCGTGTTTTAATGAATCGGCCCCTAAGTCTATGGCACCCAGTCCTAATAGAAGGGGAACTCCGGCTTCTGAACTAAAATCTGTAAAAGAGCCCCACACAGCACAGAAACCCCTAATATACCTATCACTGTATTCTGTTCCTTCATAAAGTATGAATAAATACCATTTTTATATGCTGAAATCCAGCTGCAAAACAGTTCTTCTCTTTCTGCATCATTTGAAATCCTGGCAGGGGAGGAGGGACTAAAACACTGATGTTAAAAATTGTAACAATTTCTCCACAGCTTACAGACAGCATGCAGGAACTACATAACCCACAATGCATTGCACTGTGATGTTCCTTTCCTGATTGAAATCATGTGTGCTGGGAATTGTGGGATTGGGAGGATGCAGGCTGAAGGCAGTTGACTACTGTTTTTTTTGTTTTTATTATTTTTCAAAGTAGCCAGCCAGATCAGCAGGGGAACAGGGGGCGGGGCTTAGGGAACTGTTCCAAACTACACTACTAAGGCTGGATATTTTTTAGTTGATATAGATATTAAACTTGCTTAAAATTATGTTTATATTTAAAAAAGCTTAAATTGTGTTTGGGTGGAGTTCCCCTTTAAGAATTCATTTTACTGGTTACTCATTGTTTTGAGCATTGTATCTGTATAAACAACATCTAGGTATTTAACTTCATAAAATATGGTTTGTTGGCATCGTCCTGAAGAAAACCCATTTTGTACTTAAAATAGCTTTCTGGCACTGAATGTCCACCATAAATACTCAGAGGGTATTGTAAAGTAAAGAAGGTTAACCGGCCATTAATACCATCTTCTTACAAACGCCTTGTTCAATAGACAACCATTGCCTATAGAAGATCTAAACCCCTAAAGCATTTTTAAATTCTGGGATTAAAATGAACAGCATCCCATTGCTTGCATTGGGGGAAATACATGGATTTTTCAATACATAATTAAAATGTTGTTGTCTAGATGTTCACAATTCATGATGTTCAGTCCTAACTGCCTTCATATCTGATTGATTCATATGACCTCGTGATAAATTAATCAGTCCCCTAGATTTCATTAAGTGGTTAGGGCATTCCAATGAAAAAGACACAACCTTGGAGAACAAGAAGCTCTTAACTCCAACATAACTTGCAGACTTCAGGGAATGACACAATGAAACCACTCAATTAATATCACATAGATACAAGGAATGGCACCAAGGAATGTGGCCCAATCACACAAATACCAAGTCTTCCCACCAAAGTGGATTTCCAAGTAAGAAAGAATTAGCTGAGAGGTGACAAGGAGGCCAAGGACTGATGATGAGGAACTGACACAAATAAAAATGTCACTGGAATTGCTAGCGAAGATGCTACCACTAAATATTTTCTATAGGGAGTAAAGACTGGGCCTAACAGCCCTGATTCCTTGATTAACCAACGGGATATTCAATTGGTCACGTACATATTTGGTGGCATTACGGGCCACGTATCATGCAAAGACTCCACAAAAACATCAACTTGTATTTCAGTTTTTTCTAATCGGCTGTGATCCTACCAGAGTTTCTTCACTCAAAAAGACGTGATCATAAAAACTTGGCTAACAAATTGGCTAAATTATATGAACAAATTAATCCATGTGGTCAACTTAATCCACTCTGTACTCGCTATATAAAGCAGCAAAGTAAATACAAATGAAGCATGTGTTCCATGACCGGTATCTCATAATAATCTTTCTCCAATTGTTTTTATAGAATAGTTTCTTTTTTTTAAAAAAAAAACTTGGCCAGCTTGAGTATATTGCAATATATGGACAAACAATCCCTGTTTTGCTTAAAGGGGAGGACATTATTGGTAGCTTAATGCACCATATGTCTTAATGTCCTATATATATAATAAAACTGGGTGAGTCTTGTCTTTGTCTTCATTATTAGTAATGTAAATCTGTTACACTGTTATGTGTTGAGGAACAGTTCTTGGATCATGCAAAATACTCAGACAGTGTACCTGCTCCACTGTGATAAGGCCACGGGGAGAGTCCGGCTCAGTCATTAGAGGAAGATTCTGGCACAGCATTCCCAGCAAGAGTGAAACCTCCTTCATACTTCTCCAGCAACACACCAGCACCATCTGGGCAGTCACACTGCAGGACGACCCCTCGCTCCCTTTAGAAGAACACAATACAGACCAAATGACTAATATGTTCCAATCACATACATTGTATGAGGGTATTGTTTACTTTATATACAGGACATTACTTCCATATATGATTATTTTATTTTTTAGTGGATCCACCATGTTATATGTTTTTAATGGCTGGGGGCAACATTAGTATGGTTGACTGGTAAAATGTCTTGAGTGCTCAGTAAGGTGGGGTCAACAGTTTCCCCATTTACAAATGTATATACAATCATTTTATATGAGAACTAGGATTTTACTGGCCCCAAATTCTACAACCTCAACTCGTAGTGGTGCAACTAGTAGTAGTGTTAATGGGCCCCACAGCAAAATCATGTTAAGCCCCTTCTTAACTTTTAGAATAGGACATTTCTCATAAATATTTATTCATTATTATTATTAACATTTATATGTGCTGAAACAGCTCCCTACTGCCCCCCACCACCACCATTTGTAGGGTCTGCTTTCTTTATATTTTTGCCCTTGGGTGCTTCATTACTCTCTTTGCCGTGTATTCATTGAGAAAGAACATAGTAAACAACCAAGTTAAATAAAGCACCACTCAGTTCCCCTGCCTTCCTGTCTTTTACTGAGGACCCTGTTTCTAAATAAGATTAACTGCTTGTACAATTCAATAGAATAACACATAACTAAATGCCCAAATATAAACATCTCATGCCGGATTTGTCCGAGACCTTGTCCTGTAAATCACATGCATTTCTATCATGCATCTGCCTATACGCTCATTTATCTGGAATGTAAATAGGAAACATATCTGGACAAAAATGCATGTATTTATGAAACAGGAAAAATATGACTAAACATGAAGTGAAAGCTTCCATACACCAACATAGAAATTTGTTGTTGTTTGCTGGGTTTTGGTAAATTTGATAAAGTTCTAACTTGTAGTTGAGCTCACGAGGTTAGGATATGGTCTGGTTCTGAAACCCCACAGAAAGAAATGTAAATAAGTACCAAATGTGTGCTGCTCAAAATGCTCTGCATGCTTTTTTCAGGCAACTATTGACTTATGAGCACTGGTCAGGCAACTTCAATATTAACCTGTGGTAGGCTGTTTGGATGCAGTTTCAAGCTACTTAAGCTAGCCACACAACTTGCCAACTTTGGAAACCCATGCCTTGGGCCAAATCACACTAAACAGTCCATTGGCCTGTGGGCCCAAGGAGACCCATCATGCTGATGTGGTCTGCGCCCAATGTGATTTCCAAACCTGTGCCCAATGTGATTTCCAAACCTGTGCCCAATGTGATTTCCAAACCTGTGCCCAATGTGATTTCCAAACCTGCGCCCAATGTGATTTCCAAACCTGCGCCCAATGTGACTTTCAAACCTGCGCCCAATGTGACTTTCAAACCTGCGCCCAATGTGACTTTCAAACCTGCGCCCAATGTGACTTTCAAACCTGCGCCCAATGTGATTTCCAAATCTGCGCCCAATGTGACTTTCAAACCTGCGCCCAATGTGACTTTCAAACCTGCGCCCAATGTGATTTCCAAACCTGCCCGATCGATATCTGGACAATTTGAGGCCATATACTGACCGGACAGGTCATCACAAGGACTCCATGCATGGTACAATAAGCTGCTACTGGAGGGACAAGTTCACAGCTTCCCATCAATGGACCTTTCCTCCAATTAACCTCCTTGTTACGAACCCAAAATGACCCTCTGTTTCACATGGCTGTTTCTACAGCCACTTTGTGTGCTAAGCAAGAGATCACTGTGATTAAATATTTTAATGCTTATTGGTGGGATCCTGAAGATCAGCACCATTCTACCCACCACCAAAATAATTACTTTCTGACCCACCACCCACCTCTAAACTCAAGCATCCAATGAAACCAGCAATCATATATTAACTCTCTGAGATGCTTCTAGCTTAGATCTGCCTCTTACTAGAGGGGATGAAACAGGTACCACTGAAAAGCACATAGAGCAGCGTGTTATAGAAAACACCATTGACCAAAGTATCTTGTGCAACACCTCCTACTAGGAAAGGATTATCACACAACGGTCAGAAGGGTAATGCTGGGTAATAAGCAAGCCTTTGGGATTAAGCATTAATTAGTGGCTCTCCTGGACAAGGCAAAATGAATGAGAGGGTTCTTGTGTGTTCTTTAATAGCTCCCTAGGCTCCTGCTGTGCTAATTACATTTCTATCCTGGTTGAAGTGACCCATTAGAAAGGCAGAAAAATCATCTTTTCTTGGCCCTAAACTCTTAATCGGTAAAAAACATCACTCCATTTCAGATAGAATATGTGCGTTCAAATGGAGGCAACTATGGACTAAATCCAGGCAAAATGAAAGCTTAACAAGGTCTGGACTCCAAGACACATTTATAGTTATTTAAAATGTATGAGGCTGGCTAAGGAAAGAGAAACAATCCCTCTGTGATGTGCAATAAGAAACCATCAAATGTCAGCCAACGAACAAACAGTGAAAAATATATTCTTGGTGTATAGCAGCCCTCCCTAGTTTGTGTTTGGGATGGAAAACACTTGTATCACTGCCCAGCCAGCAACCCAATAAAATAATCATGAGGTATATGGACCTCTGCATATATTTGTATGACTGGTTAATAGAATAATAAGAGAAAGAACATCTTGTAATGTTGCTCTCTGTGGCTTAAGTACCAAACATCAGACCACATAACTCCATGGGTGACAGGGGGGGCTCAAACAGTGGGGTCTGCTGATAGTCCCTCTTACCAGCACCTTAAGGTTTGCCACTGCTAAAAACAAGCAAGCAGTAGGTAGTTGACTGAGGCTGGAGGGCCAGGGTGCGTGGAGCTGAGGGTGCACTTTCAGCCCCTCTAAAGACTTTTTTGCACGGGCCCCAGTAGGTTGTAGTTATGTCACTGGTTGCTCTGCTTAGAACTGACCAGAGAAACATCAGATAACTCTTCTCTGCTCACTGACTTCATTCTGTGAGAAAAGCATGTCTAAAGGTGACATGCACAGGCAGATTTAAGCTGCTGAGTCCTTTAGACCGATTTGGCAGCTTATCTATCCATGTATGGGGCTGACAGCCCTACTCAACTTGCCCAGGAGTCGATCAGGCAGTTGGATCCTCTAGCCCTAGGGTCAATCAAATCAGCCCAAAACTGCCTACCTTATGTGGGCATAACGAGGAAAGATCCGCTCATTAGGTGATCTCACCAAACGAATAAATCTTATGTATGGCCACCTTAAGCCTATGGCAGCCCAAGCAAGTCAATAAGGCCTATGGCAAACAGGGTATTTTTACTGCGACCGTGGGGGAAAACAACATTCGGAACACCCTTAGTCACCCGTCAGCCTGAGAAATGCTTTCTGTCCCATTCTGTTCAATGCGTCTGACACATAAAATTAAGTAGTAAAAATCAATTCTCTTCTAGGTCTGTTAATCAGCTGAATTCTGATACAGGTATGGGACCTGTAATCCAGAATGCTCAGGACCTGGGGTTTTCCGGATAAGGGATCTTTCCGTAATTTGGATCTCCATAACTTAAGTCTTTCCGTAATTCGGAACTTTCTGGATAACGGGTTTCCGGATAAGGGATCCCATACCTGTACTGTTTTATTATTACAGAGAAAAGGGAATCATTTAACCATGAAATAAACCCAATAGGGCTGTTCTGCCCCCAATAAGGGGTAATTATATCTTAGTTGGGATCAAGTACAGGTACTGTTTTATTATTACAGAGAAAAGGGAATCATTTAACCATTAAATAAACCCAATAGGGCTGTTCTGCCCCCAATAAGGGGTAATTATATCTTAGTTGGGATCAAGTACAGGTACTGTTTTATTATTACAGAGAAAAGGGAATCATTTAACCATGAAATAAACCCAATAGGGCTGTTCTGCCCCCAATAAGGGGTAATTATATCTTAGTTGGGATCAAGTACAGGTACTGTTTTATTATTACAGAGAAAAAGGAAATCATTTTTAAAAATTAGAATTATTTGCTTATAATGGAGTCTATGGGAGATGGGCTTCCCATAATTCGGAACTTTCTGGATAACGGGTTTCCGGATAAGGGATCCCATGCCTGTACATTGTTTCAGAAGTCAGAACCAGCAGTACCACAAAAATAAACAGACAGACACTGCTTTCAATAGTAATTAGATCTACAAATAACTATAAATTCACTGAAAAGGAACATATATCCAAAAGCTGCTTAGAGTTACAATTTCTTTGGTAAGGGTACTGTGGTTCGTGGAATATGGCCCTTTTATATGGAAGTCTCGCCACAATAACAAGCCGTTCATACAGCACGCTGTCTGATTTTTATTCACGTTGTAATGTTTGTCGTTTTCTTTGAACTACTACTGAACCGCTGACCTAAGTGCAGAGAAATGCACTTCCCCTGCCTACTACAAAGTGGCACTGACAATTTAATTTATGTTTGCATCTAACAAGCCATGGAAAGTTTGACATACATTTAATATATACACACGTGTGACTGGCATGGCATCTCAAACAGGAACACATGCCTTTAAGAAAGCAGTATTTTTTTAATGAGACCCGTTTGCCCCAGCGAACACATGCTCCTTTGCTGCACAGAGCAAACGCTTAGACGGCTGAAAGTCTGCAAAAAGCGTTATTCTATACAGTGTGCATGGCAGGCCGTATTTCCCTTACACAAAATGATTCAGTAATTGCCCACCAAAAAATGCCAGCGCACATCAAAAATCTGACATTGATTTACTATTATGTTCAATTTAAAACGTAGGGAAAAAAATGGGGGAAAAATGCACAGCTGCGGTACAGTTCAAATAATAGAAATATGTGCCTAAAACTTTTATGGACCCTTCTGGCAAAGCCCAGGCTCACAGCGCCACCCAGTGGCACTAAGACAACTAAATCTCAGGATTCTCAGTGTCTGTAAAAGGGGGTACTTGGCCCATAGGAATAGGACCCAAAAATGCAGTTTAGGGTGAGTCACCATGATGCCATTTGAGTGAAATCATGAACAGTGGTTCCCAAACTGTGGGGATGGGGTGGTTTGGAACAACGGCCAAGGGCCAAGATACACCTGAAAGCTCACCTTGAAGGTTAGTTAGGGTGAGATTTCTTTGGCAAAAGCATTTAAAAATAGAGTGCAGTACAACAGCGCCCCTTGTGGTCACATCAGCTAAATTCTATAGAACAGGGTTTAATAACCATTCTCCCAGGGGAGCCAGACTAAGCCTGGAACTCAGTAATTATACAGTAAACCTTGTTTTACTTACACTGTAACAAGAATTTTAGCTTTATTAAAGGGTATCCTGGAGACTCTATGGACTCTATAGGTTAAGAATCACAGCCATAAAAAAAAACTATTTCTGGGGCAAGCAATATAGGAGCTACATGTAAACACAAACACTACATACAGAAGGAATGTTCCGTGTACACAGTAAGATACACCCACATAATTTAGGGAATTTAGGAATCAGGAACACGATCTCCATAATTGCTCCATTATACTCTAGACTTTTTGTTCCTTACTTTCCCTTTCACACTTCTATATATTTTATTCTATCGTATAAAATTTAATTGGTTGCTAGGTGTTACAGGACCTAGGGAAACATATGGCAGTTTGTGTCCATGGCCTTAGCCTGAAATGACTGTGTTGCTTAAGTATGAATGCTAAGCAGTGTAAGGGAAAGCAAAACCATAGCAATATGAATACTGAGACAACCTGTTCTAGACTGTAAGCTCCTGTGCCCGAGCCCTCTGTCATTTGGATTAGTACTCACTAAGCTGAATGTGCAAATCCTGCCAGGTCAGAAGATCTGCATGACAATATGGGAAGGAAATAGCATAAACAGGAGTTTGCTCCAGGTCTTGTAACCCATAGCAACCAGACAACCAGAATACTGTAAATATGAAAAACCAGTAATAATATAAAGAGTTGCTGACTAGCGCATAGAAGGGATTTGGGTCAGCTGTAGCCTGGAAGGAGCGCATATTGCTGGATATTAAGCTGCAATAACCCTTTAAACATAAGTGGCCGATAATGACTGTAATTGCTCTAATGAGCCTCCATTACCTTTCATTTCTGTGCACAGAGAATTTGCTGGGGCAGTGTCTTCTGGGAGGGGCTGGGAATGGAGATCCTTCTGTAATGTTCTTGGCTGGGAGAAGTAGTCGTTAGTGTCCCGTGGCTGGATCTCGCTCATTATCATATGTAATTGGGCTGCCGCTTCTGCAAAAGATTAATGAGGGCACAGTCAGCCCCGGAGCCAGAAGAGCAACAGGCTTTGCATTGGGTCACATGGACTGGCACTGTATCCCAGTTATTACTGGCACCGAGCAGGGAAGTATGTAGGAGACAAAGGATAAGTAGTGTAGGGTACAGTGGTACAGTGCATAAAGTGCCTAAGGCTATGAATAGCATCCAGCAACACATATTCGGCTGGTGATACCTGGATTACTGACATAGCAGGTACCTGACCCAAATATAAAAATGATGCATCTGATGCACAGGCCCAGACTGGCAATCTGTGTACTCCGGCAAGCCAGAGGGGCTGCTGTAAGGTTATATGTGGATAAGGGAAGCCATGTTGCTCTGACAATGTTACCCTTGTGCAAAGGAGCAGCCCCTGCTGGTCTGATTTATTTTTTTCTGAAAAATGATGGAATGACATAGCAATAATTCCAAAGCCTCTTGACTCATGGATGTGAGTATAACATTGGGTTGCAATAAACCTCCCAGAGCAGTGCACTCCATTGTTGCTCTAAGGAACTGTTATAAGCCTGGCCTTACCCCTGATCTGCCTAAACTCTGCCCCAAGCCAACCAAACTCTGTCCCTTTCCTGGAAAGCACCAACCCCTTTATAAAGAAGCCCCCCCCCCCCTTTTTATATTTACGCCCCTGACAGGAGTCCTGCTTTTCACCCCTACACATCAATGATAGTGTCCCTGGGGTACTCCAACAATAAGTTTTAGGCCAGAGCCATTGAGGGGCTTTTCTTTCCTACCTAGTGATATCGCGCTAATGTGATCATTTGGCCCTAGGGCCAAACAGCAGCATTGCAATGAATGGGATAGGAAAAGTTGGAGCGAGGACCACATCAATGAGCTGATGCAATCCCCAATTCAATGCAAAATCAAGCCTGTCCGAGCGACATCTGCCCAATTTTTGTCCAGATATTGGTCTGGAAGGCCTGTCAGAGGGCCCCATACACAGACAGATAAGCTGCCAAGTCAGTCTTAAGGACTCAAATTGGCAGCTAAATCCTGCCCGTGTATGGCCACCATAACTTCATGTAAGGAAGAAAAAAAAAATTGCCTTTAGGGGCAGATGTTTTTAGGATACACTAGCCTCCTGGGATCTATAGGACTATCACTGTCATAATATTCTGCAATTACAGAACAGGTATGGGACCTGTTATCCTGAATTCTCGGGACCTGGCGTTTGCTGGATAATGGATCTTTTCATAATTTGACCTTAAGTCTAGATAATCATTTAAACAATAATTATACCCAATAGGATTGTTTTGCTTCTAATAAGGATTAATTACATCTTAGATGGGATCAAGTACAAGGTACTTTTTTATTATTACAGAGAAAAAGCAAATCATTTTTAAAAATTATAATTATTTAATTAAAATGGATTCTATGGGAGATGGTCTTCCTGCAATTAGAAACAGGTTTCCGTTTAACGGATCCTATACTTGTACCACCAGGGTTATGAGAACCAATCATATATCCCTATTTAAAATGCCCATCAAGGTTTGGACTCCCTGCCATCTGCAATGTCCATAAAATACCCTTTCCCCACGGCTGGAAAGCACAGCTGAAGAAACATTCATTATTTGAGGCCGTCTCTCTATGCAATGGGACCCTCTGCCAGCTACAGACACTCACTGCTAGTATTAGTGCAACTGCATGGCGTTCTTCCACCCTCTGCTGTTGGCATCTGGTATTTACAATACGTATACTCAATATAGGTTCTTTGCTTTCCATGCTAATGTTAGCATTGCACAGCGGTTCCATCTATGCCCTTAATGTACATGCTATTGTGAGCCATATTATACCCTGCCCAAACTGGTACGTTCCTGCAGACATTTTGGAAAGGAGCACCTTTCTCTGTTTATATCACCAGGTGTCCCATCTCGCCTTGTGCGCAGGCAGTTACGCCAGCCTTTATACATCATACAATTACCAGTGTCCGTGTCCATCGGCATTAGACCTTCAGGAGATGAGCTGTGGACGACTGGCGACACAATTGCAGACAGCCTATAGGACATCAGTAGAAGCTCACCAATTAGATCTCTCCATTCTGCCACCATCGACAGCTCCCTGGGCAAAAAGATAAAATAAATCTAATTTTAGTAAAATGCAGCCATTACTAATTAGATTTAGAATAGGAGCAAAAAAAACAACAACAGTGTCTTTGTATAAACACACCAGGAGCCTCACAGAGTTGGTGTCTGCCTGGAGGAGGTAAGTTCATTACTACCTCCTCTGAATTACCCATTGGGTTTTTAAGTGTTTTTAGCTAATTTTATCCTTTTGGCGCCTCTGTTTTGTCTTATCATTATACCGAGTCCACCCCGAGTGGAGGGGTGTTATCCCCATTTTTCTTCCTTCTACAGAGAGCGACTTCTTATTCCTGAGTGGGGTCAGGATAATCTCCCCACCTGCCTATACAGTGGTTGCCTATTGGTAACCCTGGCTTGTGAGTAATAATTTGTTTACTCTACCATTACTCCTTGTAAAAACATATTACACTATTGGGGCTCTTGGTGTTCCTTTTTGTCTTTAATTATCAGTAAATGATCAGCATTGTCTTTTTTGTAGCCGTTAAAAGTAGCTGCTATTAGTAGCTCTGTGTGTCTTCACCCTTATAGGTAATACAGGTATAGGACCTATTATCCAGAAAACTCCAAATTACAGGAAGGCCATCTCCCATAGACTCCATTAGAAGCAAATAATTCTAATTTTTACAAATGATTTCCTTATTCTCTGTAATAATAAAACAGTACCTTGTACTTGATCCCAAATAAGATATTACCCCTTATTGGGGGCAGAACAGCCCTATTGGGATTATTTCATGTTTAAATGATTCCCTTTTCTCTGTAATAATAAAACAGTACCTGTACTTGATCCCAACTAAGATATAATTACCCCTTATTGGGGGCAGAACAGCCCTATTGGGATTATTTCATGTTTAAATGATTCCCTTTTCTCTGTAATAATAAAACAGTACCTGTACTTGATCCCAACTAAGATATAATTACCCCTTATTGGGGGCAGAACAGCCCTATTGGGTTTATTTAATGGTTAAATGATTCCCTTTTCTCTGTAATAATAAAACAGTACCTGTACTTGATCCCAACTAAGATATAATTACCCCTTATTGGGGGCAGAACAGCCCTATTGGGTTTATTTAATGGTTAAATGATTCCCTTTTCTCTGTAATAATAAAACAGTACCTGTACTTGATCCCAACTAAGATAAAATGAAACCTTATTGGAAGCAGAACAATTTTATTGAGTTTATTTCATGTGTAAATGATTTTTAGTAGACTTATGGTATGAAGATCAAAATTACATAAAGACCCCTTTATCCAGAAAACCCCAAGTATCGAGCATTCTGGATAACAGGTCCCACAGCTGTACCTTCTGGAAAATGTGAGAGATCAGATATTTATAGGGCAGCCTGGGGAGCCTAAAGGAAGCATTAGGCCAACTCTGTGCTTCTGGGATAGTTTTCTGTTCATTAAAAGGTTTTCATTATAAAATTGGCCTTGTGCTTGGATTGATATATAAAATGGCAACTGCCCAGGATTTCAGCATCTGGACTGCCAAAAGAAAGGCCTGTTAGCCTTGTGATCTGGAATAGATTTCCCTTTGTATCTTCTTTCTTTATACAGGTATAGGATCCAGTATCTGGGAACCTGTTATCCAGAAAGCTCCAAATTACGGAAAGGCCATCTCCCATAGAGACTCAATTTTAATCAAATAATTCAGATTTTTAGAAAATATTTCCTTTTTCTCTGTAATAATAAAACAGTACCTGTACTTGATCCCAACTAAGTTATAATTATCCCTTATTGGGGGCAGAACAGCCCTATGGGGTTTATTTAATGGTTAAATTATTCCCTTTTCTCTGTAATAATAAAACAGTCCCTGTACTTGATCCCAACTAAGATATAATGACCCCTTATTGGGGGCAGAACAGCCCTATTGGGTTTATTTAATGGTTAAATGATTCCCTTTTCTCTGTAATAATAAAACAGTACCTGTACTTGATCCCAACTAAGATATAATTAACCCTTACAGGAGGCAAAACAATCCTATTGGGTTTATTTAATGTTTTTAGCAGAGAAGGAAAGGTAAAAACTAAGTAAGCTTTATCAGAATGGCCTATGTAAATACAGCAATAAGCACTCACAGAAAAGCTGGGGCAGGAGTCTACCCAGCTTTCTCCTCTCTCCCTTCGCCTACTCCCCCCTCCCATAAAAATTCATAGGAATTCACTCACTCTCCCATCAGAATGTGTGATCTGAGCTACCAACGGCTAGAGCTGCAGCAGGAAGCTACTGAGACCAAGCTAAAATGGCAGCTGCTATCTTAAGCAAACAGAGAGAGAGCTTCTACCATACTCAGGTATGGTAAAGCTTCCTGCAGAATAATTATGGCACTCTATTGGCAATAAAATGCTTCCTTCTCCTTTAAGGTATGGAGATCCAAATTATGGAATGGTACCAAGCATTCTGGGTAACAGGTCCTATACCTGTATAGCAGAGTCCAAACATATCGATAACAATCTCCTTTCAGAAAGCTCTGACCTCTCTATAATAGCAGCCAATGATCAGTCTGATGGTTAGAAGTAACTGGTTCCCCTTTCACCCTCACCAGATTATCCATATTCAACAACTACATCCTTATATAGTTACAGAATATCACCGCTGCATATTTTCCGTGTTCTGTGTTTGTGTGTTTTGTGAATGGAACAGCCCTTTCTGAACATTGGCAACAGAGCTGGAGAGGCCATAGTGCTTGCTATGACATTATGTTACATATTTGGGCAGCAGGGGGGGGGCTGTTCTGCGGAAGATTACAAAAAATTAGTTCCCACTCATATGCATCTACCTAGAGAAGTTGGTTAAATATAACAGTGGTGAGGATACATATGACTTACTTGAGGGGAAGCTGCTGTAACAAGCCAATGATGCAGTGTACCCGGCCGTACAATGGGAAGGAAGCTGCAGCTTGGAGTAAGGACATTTCTGCTTGTACAATCTCTACCCCAAGTTTGTTCATCAGGTACCTGACAGCTGGAAAACAGAGGTAATGAGCATATCAATGAGCTATAAAATACTGCAACTTCCAAAATACCTATAGCCAATCCCTGCTCAGTGACAAGTGATCACATAGGTGAGTTGTATGGGAGTTGTAGTTCTGAAATACCAGGAGTTCCCTATGTCTTGACTACTGTATAATTGACAGATTCAGTCCCCTTTTCTTTTTCTTTTTTTTTTTTCACTCGAGTAGCTGTAACCCAAAGCAACCAATCATGAATTAGTTCTGCTCTGACAACTGCAGTAAGGCAATCCCCCAAAGGGGGGCTTAGCAAGGCAAGAAAGCTGTACAGATATAGGATCCGTTATCCAGAAACCCATTATCCAGAAAGTTCCGAATTACGGAAAAGCCATCTCCCCTAGACTCCATTTTAACAAATGATTCTAATTTTTAGAAATGATTTCCTTTTTCTCTGTAGTATTAAAACAGTACCTGTACTTGATCCCAACTAAGATATAATTACCCCTTATTGGGGGCAGAACAGCCCTATTGGGTTTATTTCATGGTTAAATGATTCCCTTTTCTCTGTAATAATAAAACAGTACCTGTACTTGATCCCAACTAAGATATAATTACCCCTTATTGGGGGCAGAACAGCCCTATTGGGTTTATTTAATGGTTAAATGATTCCCTTTTCTCTGTAATAATAAAACAGTACCTGTACTTGATCCCAACTAAGATATAATTACCCCTTATTGGGGCAGAACAGCCCTATTGGGTTTATTTAATGGTTAAATGATTCAATTTTCTCTGTAATAATAAAACAGTACCTGTACTTGATCCCAACTAAGATATAATTACCCCTTATTGGGGGCAGAACAGCCCTATTGGGTTTATTTAATGGTTAAATGATTCCCTTTTCTCTGTAATAATAAAACAGTACCTGTACTTGATCCCAACTAAGATATAATTAATTCTTATTGGATAGAAAACAATCCTATTGGGTTTATTTAACGTTTAAATTAATTTTTAGTAAACTTAAAGCATGGAGATCCAAACTACGGAAAGATCCCTTATCCGGAAGACCCCAGGTCCTGATCATTCTGGATAATAGATCCCATACCTGTTCTCTGTTATCTAAAGGGAGGAATAACTACAGGGCATTGTGGATGATGGGAATGCAACCTCAAACAATAGCTACAGAATATTACTTACTATTACCTACTTTTATTCCTCCTTCCTCTGGGGGCGCTGTTTGGGCACAGCAAATGCCCTTTCTGCTCTAACCTACAAACACCCCTGCAGTTACTACTACATACATACCTGTTGTATGAATGCCACCCCTGGTACATGGTAACTACACACAAACATGCAGAGCTATAGGGCACTAAATATAAGTGCCACCCTGTAGATGGAGGCAGTACTTATATACAATAAGGCTAAATTAATGAAACCAACCAGAAAAGGCGTTTCTTTCCACAAAGTTGACCCGCTCAGTATTCCTTGACCAACACACTACTGGGCCTGGCTGGTTCTGATCCAGGGCATCCAGAGCCACGGGCAGAGCTTCCTGACACATTAAGAAGTTCAGCAGGTATGAAGCAGTCACACAATCAAAATGCTTGGTGCTGGTGCTGAGGTCCATGGCGGCTTGGAGTAAGAGATGCAGTCTAGCGCTGTCCTTAAAAATAAAGCATCATCCTGTCATATACGCAAGGGATTCGACATGATCAATATTTTAGTGACAACTTCCCCTTTAATACACTTAAAAGAGATGATACACCCACTTTATTAGAGGGTTTAACTTTTGCATATTGTCTATTAACTGGGCTGCCATACTGCCTGCTTCACCTAAAAGAATACTGGACAACAAAAAGACTACCGCCAACTAGGCAGCTTTCTTAGACATTAATGCTATTAGAAGAATGAGGAGGAACATCCAGATATTCTAACAAAGTCAGTATATATTTAGGCTGTACTCAGAGAGGAATAAGCTATGTAGCCCACATAAAGTGAGAAACAATAGGCAGTCCATTGGAGATTAATGAAGTGGCTTCATTTCTATCTGGGCCCCTGTGCGAGGATGAATCATGGAATATGTGCAGCTAATTCAAGGCCTTTCCAAGCTATCTTTTCCATGAGCGACTTGGAGGTTACAGGCCAGTATGAGCCAAGGAATCCCTCATGACACTGCATTAGCTTGCCTGTTTGCTTTATTTGCAACACAATCAGACGGTTCTAGGCACACTGCCCCTGCTATGGATTACTGACGGCTGAATTCTCTTCTCAGGGTATAAGGATACAGGCTACTGGGTTTTTCATTTAGGTCCTATGACCTATGAGAAATAGGCTCTTTACAGTATTTCCCTCTATAATCAATAACTGGAATGTAAGGAGATTGCTCTGGTGTTGATGATATTGCATTCCTGGAGTTTTTGGGCAATCTATGCTCCAGTGACATTAGGCCTTGCTGGTCATACACAACAAGATGTGCTCCTTTAACTAGGTCACCAAATGAGCCGATCTATGCCCAATTTAGCCACCTAGGCTCAAGGGCCAACTATGGGATCACACGGTAGGAGTATGGGACTCGTACAAGGATCACATAGAAATGCCCAGCAGCATTTTTAGCCCAATTCTTAGCCAGCTATCAGTCAATCAGTACTGAGCTTGTCTTGGGGGGGGGGGGGTGGTTCTGCAGTCTTTATTGGCCCATACATGGCCTGCGTTATACAAGACAATTACGCCGGATTGCAAGGAAATAATAAAGGCTTAGGGGTTTGGTACCTGCAGTATTTTGACTGCACTGGTGGTGGTCATTAATTGCCCCCTCTTCTATCAAACATAACAAGCCTTTTGGGTGTGGCAGAAGCTGGCAGTGAGTGGTGGGTAAAACTCAGAACCACTTCGGCATTTGAACAATGGTTTTCTGTTACCACCAGGACCAAGGCGGAACATTCCCCATACATGTCTGTTGGTGAGAGGCAGGTAAGGGCTACTCTGACCCACACTGTACTCTGCAAGCACCGAGGTGATCAGAATGCCCCACGTGCCATATTCCTGCACCTATTCACCTGATGATGTGCTCTGTGCATAGCAGTGGGATGAAGGGGTTAAAAACAGGGCTGTGGAGTCGGTAGGTAAATTCTCAGACTCCTCAGTTTCTGATACTTCCGACTCCGACTCCTCTGTTTTTAATATGCTAATGTATTTTATACATTCAATGAAGGAAAGGAAGGAGACATACATGTAGTGCTGGGCGGTATACCGTAAAATACAGAATACCGTTTTTTTTTTAAAAACAGATATTCATTTTTGAAATACCCCCTTACCGGTGATGATCGGGTTGCGCCCCGTGCGTACATGACGTCAGTACGCACGGGCGCCCTGTTAGAACCTCTGAGGAATTGTACCAACACGAGCCTTTCCATATATTTTCAACTTTGTTCCCTGTGGATTAAATACTAATTGTCTCAATAGCAAAATTTAGGGGCCCTGGCCACCAATGTTAATTGGAAAAAAAAATACCGTCAAATACCGTGATACCGATATAATTTTGAAAAATACCGTGATATAAATTTTTGGTCATACCGCCCAGCTCTACATACATGTCATTTAACCACAGAACTACTGGCTCTGCATTGGGCTTTATTCTTATAGCAGAGAAGTAATAAATTATGACTGTGAATTGGGAAATTTAAACTTGCTTTATTTTTTTTTTTATTCCCATTTAAATTTAGTAGGAGTCGGAGTCGGTTAATTTTTTGCCGCCTCCGACTCCAGGTACCCAAAATTGCCTCCGAGTCCGACTCCTCGACTCCGACTCCACAGCCCTGGTTAAAAAAGCTAAAGTATCAAAATAAAAAATGGCCTGTATTGTGTAAAGTTGGCTCAAGCAGACACAAAAACTCAAAGCTCTTATCTGGCGCAAATGCCTATTAAACACACTTCCTGCTCCAATAATATACATGAATCCTGGTGATACAACTGGCAGAATAAAATCATATCAAATCCATATGATGGGACTTACCTTCGAGACCAAAACACATGGAGTCAGCTTTCTGAGAAGTACAAACGCAAGGACTTTCACTTCCTCAAAGGTGTTGCTAAGGCACTCTAACAGGGCTTGGACATGCTGGGCCTGCACTGCCGGGCCCAGATGGAACACACTCTGGCAGGACCCTGTAACACAAAATACATTTACTCTCAGTTGTCCCATTCCCAGTAAAGCTGCTGTTTAATATACAGGCAGAACTTGTAACACGGACCTGCTTAGGAATCCCATTGGATCCCTCATTCATTTTATGGCAATGGCCAAAGGGGAGATACCAATAGAAAAAGGCAACAGTTGCCCAGAATTGTGCCCATATTCAAAGGCCAAACATAAAGGTAAATTTCAAGTTGTGCCCCATCTGTGGATGAAACAGTGTCTCCAGATAGTTGTATGCCGAAAATGTTCATAATACCTAAAAGTGGAGAGGTCACTCTTTAAACCTGTGGTGCCTCACTTAGTTCCCTCTTTATTCAGATTCCTGCCCTGCTTGGGATCCCCAAAGAAAAGTCTACACACCCAGAGATATCTATCAATTGTGTGCCACTAAAATGCCAGCCCAGCTTGCTTTTTGGTTGTAGCTGAAAGTACTGTGTGCTCAGTCACTTATATTCAGTGTATATGGAAGGTCACAATAAACTGATGATGGTTGACGAGCTCTGGGGGTCATAAGGCAGCCCATTGGCCTCCAAGCTGGCAACATTGGTACCAAGTAAGAAAACAAACTGATTGCTTTTCATTTTATATTACCACCCACATGAGTTTTCCCATGGTGAAAAGTGGCCATGAAGGCTTGAATATTATATTTTGTAAGAGGGCAGATGTGTGTTACATTGGTCAAAACAGCAGTAACTGCAATCTGTGAAGCATTATAATCTCCAATCTCTAATAAGCAATTAATTCCTGAATGGTCTTGACTGATAAGGCCTTTTAGAATTTGAATAACCATAAGGATAGGGAACAAAATGATTCTGAATACTAAACAGAAATAAGTGTTTTCAATGAGCCCTACAGATTATTGTAATGGCACATGGGGCCATGTCTTCAGGCAGCCAGAATGCAGAATTCAAATGTCATTATAGTTTGTAACCTGCAGTCAAAGCAAGTGATTTCAGGCAGCTTAAAAATGCAGCAATCAAAGAACCCCGCATGCCTTTCCCCTCAATGGTTGACACTTTCTGAATATAGACAAACACTCCCTCCTCACCTTCTTCCACCGGAAATATTTCAGCAATGGCTCCCAAAATAGTTAATGCAGAGAACCTTGTGGGGTGAGAGGAACCAGCAAAGAGAGACTCAAACAGAGAGTTTGTTACAGATGCCATGAATTCCTGGAGAAAACACAAGACAAAACATAAGCATCGCCAGTGTGGGAAAGAACTCCCAGATACAGATAAGCAGTTACCAAACAGCACCACCCTAATGGCCACCGACAGAAGTCAGAGTTGAGCCCCGCCATGCTGATAGGATTCCAAACCCAAAGGCTCGGTCATGGTTACATACCTTGCAGCAATTCCACAGCTGCCTTTTCATTTAGAACCAAAGTCAAATACTTGACATGGATAATGACTGGGGAATGAGTGGCAAGAGAACAGAGTTTAGCAAGGGGAAGCTGTAAGCAGATGGGGGGTGGGGGGGCATGCAGAATAGGGAATGAGCTCTAATGATCTGGCGATCAGTGAGTGGAGGAAGCAAAGAGGACAGGGTATAAATTGAGCAAGGGGCTGTGAGGGGCCATGGAGATTGGTCAGCAGAATGTGCTAAGATTAAAAAAATTGCCACAACTCCCATTCCCCAGAAGCAAAAATCAGTAAGCAGGTGCATTAGAAGCTGATGTTGGCTTCAAGTGTGCTCCTAGTCAGAGATCATGGCCTGGGAGCCTGGACACTATATGCAATGTGGTCATAAATGGCAGTCACCAAGCCTGTGTATGTGTCTGCTTTCTAAGCAGACCTAATGTGAGTCTCCTGAGACAATGGTTAAAAACACTAAATGAAGTACTTACCTGGTACTGCTGAAGGGCTAGAGAGGAGTCACCCACATTCCTTACATCTTTCGCAATATTTAATTTTTTGGTCTGCTCCTGTTTATACAGAACTTGGGAACTTTCATGTATACGGCAAAAGAGCTAGCCAAAAGAAAACAAAATATATTTTTATTTTAAGGGGCTAACAGATAGATAGAGAGAGAGAGAGAGAGAGAGAGAGAGAGAAAGAAAGAGAGAGAGACACAGAGAGAGAGACAGACAGAGAGAGAATATCTAGAAGCTTTGGTGTAATAACTCACCTTCTTGAGCATGTAACACAGTTGCTGCCTGATGGAAGGGGACTGACAATTCAAGTTGTATTGAAGACAGAACAGGACCAGTTTCATTTCATCCAGTGAAACCACTTCTGTGCTCCAGTGGCTTTCACATAGGAGTCCCAAAGCATCCACACGAACCTAGATGGGAAAAAAAAACAAAGTGATAATTTTAAGGGATGCCTTTACCCAGTTTTCAGTATATCTGTTTATACAGTTATTAAATTTCTCATTTTTTTATGAAATTGCATATTTGAAAACACACTGAAGTTTTCTCTGAATTCACTCAAAATCCAGCGGAGTGGATCAATGACCACTGCAGTCTGAATGCTTGTTATAAAGACAACCAGAATGCACCATTATAAGTCCCACATATAAAAGGAGAGAGGCCACAGACTGGCTATGAGGTGCTCGGCTCCTGGGCTGCGTGGACAGAGGAGGACTGACCCTTCATCTTCATCATCATCATCATCATCATCATCACTGAGAACGTGTGGAGGAGGCTCAGACAGACAGCAACTGATTGGATAATTGTGACAATGACTTTCCTCTGATGTTGTACAGCGATGCCCCATGAGTGTGGGGCCATAGCTACGGAACAAGAGGCATTGTGATTGGGGGACAGCATGGAGGTGCAGTGGTGTTGCAGCATTGGCGTTGTAGGTTCAGTTCCAGCCACAGCATTTGCGATATGTTCTCCCAATTCTTTTTTTTTTTTTTTTAAACAATTCAATGTTATTGAACACAGTAAATGTAATAGCAGTACATGTAATATAACGATGCACATCACAGGTGCATAGTATTGACAAAATGCATAGATACAAGACTGCAGCATATATAATTTACAGAGGTTCTATATTAACTGGGGGCTACTGACTGCACTTTGTCTTGCCATCAGTTGGGAGCAAATCAGGCAATCCCAAAATGTTATCACCATTTGCCATAGATAAATGTTTACATTTTCTTACCTGATCATGCTTGTGAACCAGACCTTGTTGGATCAAAGTCGTTGAGACCTTTCCGCTCCACACATAATTCTCAGTAAATCGGAGGTGTCCATGAGCTCGAGCTGTTCTAAGACATGCCATAATGGCACCTAGAGACCCACGGCTACTCCCTGACCCTATAAAACAATAAATGAGAGGAGGAAATCAGCTACCGGCAAAAGCCCAACCTGATTCATCAAATCATTAGTCACTTTAAGACATTAATGGGGGAATACGATTGCCATGTTTTATCCCCAAGGTTTTAGAGACTCCAAATCATGGCTGTGTTTTCAACTAATTCCTAGCAAAGTGGCTGTTAAGGGTGATTAAGCCTGTTTAGAACCTGAAAAATAATTCTGTACTTACCAAGATTTGTAGAGGCAGAGGCTTGCAGAACCTCTATCATGAAGCTTAAGCTTTCTGGGTTGCATTTCAGAAGCTTGGGCAAATAATAATCAATGATGTAAGTGGTCTGGTTTATATTTTCCTCACACAGCCGCAAGAGAAGAGGTTTCACCCAGATGTCGTGCCATCTCTCAGTCCAACACTGGCCTCCGGATCTTGATGTAAGCTGGTTTTTATGGTTGATAAACATGGCTTCCAAGAGGTTACTAGCATAGGGTGCAAAAGACTGGTCCCCCATAACATTTAGGATTTGTGATGGTATTGTGCCATCCACGGCCAAAATCTGTTCTGTTCCCACACACTCCACAAGGCACCCGAGTGAAGCATACTTCCCCTTTGAGTGCCACTCCAAATGCAACAAGCTGTGGGTGAGTTCCGAGAGAAATGGATCCTCATCTGACAGCGCTACGGACTTCCTATGGATCTGGAGGAGGTTTTTGAAGATAAGTTTGGTCTGATGTCGCACTGCATCTAGCGGATGCTCCCAGTGTACATAAACATACTCCAGAATCTTCTGCATGGCACTTGAGCGTCCATTCAGTTTATCCTTCAACCCTGTGGAACAGATGGTGAGGAGTTCTAGGGCTGAGCCAGTCCACAGCGCTAATACCCTTGAAAGCAACATGGCTGCACTCGACTCTTTCAGGCTAAAATAAAATATATAAAAATGCATTGTAATCTCCATTGTGGCATCAACCACATCAAAACTTAACACCTTGCAGAATATCCAGAAATGGTTTAAATACATTATTTCTAAAACAAGCTGAATTCGTTACCGCGAACTTTGAAACAGCAAAACATCCAACAGGTCAAGCAGTAATTTCTCGCTGCCCTCGCCCATGCTGCCATCTTTCCACTCTAACATAGCAAGGGCTCCCTGGCCCAGGAAGATCAGTGCAGTATCAGGCAGGTCCATACAGAACCTTCTGCAGCAGCTCAGGAACCAATCAGGAGTATCCACAGGATCCACAGTACAGAGAATCACATTGCTGACCTATAAGGGTGCAGTTATATAAACAAGTTGATACACCAGGGTAACATTCATTACCTCAGAAATTAAGAAGCTACATATTTTGCTTGCTCCTATTAAAAAGCATTTTTATTCTAGTGCTCCTGTAGCAACTTACAGGTTAAGTTATAAACAGTCAACAAGCTAAAAAAAAATAAAAAAATACTCACCAATTTGGGAAGTTTGCTGCTGTCATGTAACATCGTCTTCAGGTACAGAACGACAGCCATCCCAGAGGTGCACTGAACATTCTGAAGCAGGTCCTCTGCAGGGCACAGTATGGCACCATTTTTGTGGTTATTACGAAGTTTTTGGTTTTTCTTTTGTTCATTTCAGTTTTCTACTTTATTAAACCATCATCATAATGCTGTGGCAATAGACTGCATCTGCTGCTGTATTGCAACAGCCAGAATGATTGACTTATGACTACATTATGCTGTACTGCAGTAATACGAGGTATAGAAATAGGTGTGCATCAAACATGAATGAACATTGGAAGGGGAAATGGAAGGGATTAAGCGAATGGCCTCGAAATACAACAGAAACACAAAATCAGTTAAAAGTAAAGCAGGGTCTCTCATCACAAATTAAAAATGGTTCTTTTTGGGGCGAGTGGATTTCACAAAGAATGTGATGCTGAGAAACAGAGAATCTCACATTTCCTAGGACAGGGGTCCCCAACCTTTCTTACGCGTGAGCCACAGTCAAATGTAAAAAGACTTGGAGAGCAACACAAGCACCATAAAAGTTCATGGAGGTGCCAAATAAGGGCTAAGATTGGCTATTAGGCAGCCTCTATGCACACTATCAGCTTACAGGGGGGAGGAAATCTTGTTTTTATTCAACAAAAACTTGCCCCCAAGTCAGGAATTAAAAAATAACTCCCTGGTTTGGGGGCACTGAGAGCAACATCCAAGGGGTTGGGGAGCAACATGTTGCCCCCGAGTCACTGGTTGGGGATCACTGTCCTAGGATAAAGTATGGTTTCTACAGAGAACACCGATTTGTCATATTTGAGTCTGGAAGGAATGTTCTTTTTCCGCATACTGAAATCTATGTCAAGGTCTGTCCAGGTGCATGCAAGAACATCTGTCAGTCATGTCATGTCTAGTCAGGGAGTATGAAAGTGGCTTTATGAGGTAAAGTATATTTATATCTATGATAATAGATTTCAGCAGTGTTATTTACCATCCATCACTAGATCAGCAAAGCGACCAAGCAGGTCACACAGAGTTCTCCAAAGAGGGGCGGCACTGCAGGATTGAAGAGCAGTCTGAATTGGGTCTTGGACTTTCTGCACAAGTATCATGGACAGTTTTACTGCAGTGAGCAAGTCGTGTATCAACTGGGTCTGAGCAAGGCCATTTCCAAGGATTCTTCTATCAAAAAGAAACACAAGACTATGTATCAGTAATAAAATTAATAAAAAGCGCCCACCTGGAATGCCAGTCAGGCACTTCGATTTAGTGACGATAAAAGGCATTTCAACTAATCAGAATGTTATTGTACAATTAAACTTGACTTTTTATAAATGGAGAAATTATAAAACACATTGCAAAATAAACAAAGGGACAGTTCCATGTAACAATAAATTACTCCTGAAAGATATGGAATGATAAATTCAGTGCCAATTCCAGACACAACATAAAGCCCCCAGAACACATAAAAGTATAAATACAGTACAGTTTTTTCTATAATACCCCAGAACACAAGTAAAATGTAGTGCTAGTTTGGTTTATAATATCCCTGGAATCCATAGCAGGATAAATACAGTGTTGTCCCTTGCTGAGAATGATTTCATAAGAATGGGCAGCACCAGGATATTTCAGGCCCAATCAGTGTGTAGCCTATTTGGCTGGTGTGTGTTTTAAAAGGAATTCTATACCCCCAGAAAGACTACTTAACCAACAGATAATATGATATCACTCAATAGCACATATGACTAAAAAAGTATCATTATATGAAAATGGTTTATTTGTATGAGGCAGGCTTTCACATATGAGCTGTTTTATGCAATATATTTTTATAGAGACCTATATTGCAGAGGGGTACAGTTTTCCTAAAGGAGAAGGAAAGTCTAAAAACAACATGAGCTCAATAACTTAGCCTTAACACAGTCCTTAACATATTTCCTGAACTCACCGTGCTGTTGCTTAATCTGGCTCTGACATGGAAAAGTCTTGTCAGTAAATACAGTACCTGCTCTAAGCCTGTGCAGCTTCCTGTCTCACTGAACACAGATTGTCCAGGACACAGACATGCTCAGTGCACAGCAGAGAGCTCCGTTTTTTTTTTTTTTTCCTCACAAGCAGGGGGGAGGGCGGGCTGCTGCTGCCAGGGAGATTGTTTATGGAGGGGGAATTTGTGGAGCTGCAGAAACTTTCTAACAGGAGCAGGGAGCCGGCTTGTACTTTTCAGCCCATACAGACATGCTGGATAAGATGGCGGCGCCGTTCACTGAAACAAGCATGTAAGTTCTAGCATGTGTATCTTTGTAAATCTTTCATTAGGCAAGCCAGGAATATAGCGATTTTACACAGCAGTTGTAGTACTTTTTAATAGTGTGCTTAATAGATTTTGCCTTTCCTTCTCATAAGAACTGACTAATACAGATAGCCATACAAATACAGGTCTTACAGACTTTTTTCCCAGGGTTGTTCAACTTGAGGCCTGAAAGTTAGATGCGGTCCTACAAGACAATTATATGGCCTCCAGACTAATTGCAAGATCCACTGAGCACTTTGGAGAACATCATCAATTTATTATCATCTGGTTCTGAAGCTGTAGTACAGGTATAGTGGATAACTGGGCCACTATATAGAAACATTTAGACAGCACTGTTAGATTAAATACACAGCAGTTATTTGGCAACAGACTCCCCATGAGCAAGCGCCAGCTGCACCTCTTTGTACAGTATGTTCTGTTACTGCAGCTGGGGATAAGGAGGCAGCAAGTGCACATTACAGAGGTAAATAGAATGTTCTGCACTTACTTGTTTTGGCTTTGGAACATACGTAACACTCTCTCTAGAAACTGAAGGGCTGGGAGAGAAAACAAGGGGAAATGTTAGAACTCCTAGACTTAAAATCTCACCCACTGGCTGATAAGGAAAGCTTTTCTGGGAATCTCAGTTCTACTGAACGCATAAACTTTTCTCAGTTATCTGCGTGGGCACCAAGAATACCATTTCCATAACCAAGAGGTTATTTTAGGCCAATAATCTAAGGATCAGTGGGGTCAGGTCATGGCTTTTATCTTTGCGGAAACACTTCCAATAAGAGCTGCACAGTGTTCACAGAGAGCAAATTTGTATATTGCACTTAAAATGAAGTTTGTGAGAAAAGGAAAATCTTGTGATGCTTCTCTGGTCAGAAAATGAAGATAGTGAGCTGAGAAGAGTCGAGTCATCTGATGCTTCCCCAGTTTTAAGCAGAGCAACATCACAAGACATTCCTTTTCTCACTAACTTAATTTTCTACCAACTGTGTCCAGTAGGCCAAAATAAACAGCAGCTGGCACTGTTGTTTCGAATTCATCATATGGGCAGTGTACAACCTGCTAATATCTTAGAAACTAGAACAAAAATGTATTAATATAAATTGCAAAAGTGCTTAATATTACTAGTACTACACAACAGTTTCTTCTCTTCTGCTACACATGCTGATCACTTAATTCACACGTTAATGGGACAACGGAAAAAGCACTTACCTTCTAGAAACAGACTTGTAACACAGGAGGAACCTGAGAGAAAAATACTACATTTACTTTTATCAAATACATGGCAAGCTGTTTCTAAAATTCAGAGTAAAGCGATGCAAGCATTAGCATTTTGGGCGTACCCCCATATATAAACTATACGTCTGCAGGAGGACCAAGCTTGCAGAATTTACCCAGACTGAAATTCTCCATGCACGAGGCCAGATCGTCCACCACTTTTCTGTACTGTTCAGGATCTTCAGTTGCAATATCCTCAGCAAGACAGCGGGTAAATGCACTTACAGCATCCGGCTTGTATTGGTCAGGAACACTGTTCAATGAACTAGAATACAACATGAGGGACATTAAATATTTTAAAAATCATACTTCATTTAATATTCAAGGGTGTAAATAAAGTGTATTAGCCCAAGGGGTTTTAGCATAGTCCCTGTTTCAAAAGCAGCCCCATTACCCATAGCTTGAGCTCCTCAAAATGGCCAGAAATAGTTCTTACAGTAATTAGTTAGGGTGTCTTACAGGGTTTATCCAACTCACTATAGCCTGCAGTGTCCCCAAATAGTGCATTATATAGGTTATATTATTAACTCCTAGCCCACTGTAATGCCAAGATATGCTCCATATAATCCATGGACCCAAAAACATTAGTGCCTTAGATAAACATAGGTCCCCAGTAAAATGCCTATTACCCAACCTTCCAGATTCCCAGTGACCCTTTCCTGCTATCTGATAATGAGGGAAGAATGACAACAGAGATAGGAATGCCTGAGAATGTGCCAACCCTTCCAATCATTCAGACCCCACTAGCCAACAGGTAGCATTCTAAAGGTGCCCATACACTATAAGATCCGCTTGCTTGGCGATGTCGCCAAGCGAGCGGATCTTCACCTGATATCCCCACCTACAGGTGGGCGATATCGGGTAGCAAGTAGCCCTGGGGCCAAACACAAACGATCGGATTACATTTGCCGCCATGGGGCAGTCGGTTCGGGGACCGCATCAACAAGCCGATGTGGTCCCCGATCCGACTGGATTTTCTAACCTGGCCGATCGACATCTAGCCAATTTCAGGCCAGATATCGGTCAGCCAGGCCGCTCGGTTCTGCCCATACACGGGCCGATTAGCTGCCGAATTGGTCCAAGGGACCGATATCGGCAGCTATAATCGGCCCGTGTATGGGGACCTTAACTGAACATGTGACATCAGCCTCCATTGAGCTTCTTAAATCAATTACAGGCATTTCCAGACAGCAGTGCATTAAATGACCCTTCCAGATAAAGTGCAGAGGACACCTATCATAGGAAAACTATTTGGGTGGGGAAAAAAAAATACTATTTTGCCCAAAAATTACCCTTATTAGAAACCGTGCAGCACACAGATTATTTCAAACACAGCAAGTCTTTGTCCCATACAGTTTCATTCTAGTTCTTTGTTTGGCACACAGAGATATTATGAATAGGGATGCAACAAATCCACTATTTTAGGATTCGGGGAACCTGGAATCCATTGTGAAAGATTCGGCCTAATGTTTATGTGACAAAAAGTCCCATGGTTTGGATTTGGCTGAATCCGAATCCTGCTGAAAAAGGCAGAATCTTGGCGAATCCCGAAACAAATCCTGGATTCAGTGCATCCCTAATTATGAATGATGAAGAGAAATGCTGGGGCACTATGAGCAACCTTATCTCCAATACATGTACAACAGGTATAAAGTCATGATATAGTCATCTCCCAAAACTCAGCACCCTACCTGGCCAAAACCTTCTTCAATGGGTTCTTGGAGTTCAGAGAGAAGTACATCTCACTCAGGACATCAAGGCAAGCGCATACCATGCCAGCGTTGGTACTGTCTTCGGGTAAGCTTCCCAGGATAGGCACAATCTGTGATGTTATATATTGAAAAAAAAAAAAAAACAATTTGGCAAATGAAAATCATATACAGATGCATCCCATACACTAACAGATCACATATTCTGTTTTTTGTTTTTTCTTATAGACGGCCCCTTACTTTTAATTGGGCATGTACACAAGCCAGGAAGTTAAAACAATAGGTAAGTAAGCTCAGCTCAAACTCTATTGATTGCACTCATACTAAGAAAGGGGGTGTAATACTGCTATAAGGGCAAGGGCGCACGAGGCAGATTATCAGGCTGAGCATAAGAGCAGGCTGACAATCCGCCCCAGGATTCAGTTCGAGATTCGGACAAGATTCTGCCTTTTTCAGCAGGATTCAGATTTGGCTGAACCGAATGCAAATCCTAAAAATCACATAACTTTTGTCACATATATAGTGATGAGCCAGGCATGGATTTGTAGCGAATTTCCGCATTTCACCATTGGCAAATTGTTTTGCGAAACTTCTGTGAATATTCACAGCGGAAAAATTCGTCGCACAGAATTGTTTTTGTCAAATTGGGCGCTGTCGCATCAAAAAAGGGCGCGGTTGCGTCAAAAATTATACTGGGGTGACAAAAAATAGGCGCGGGTGACAAAAAAGCGCAACAAAAGCGCTTCACGAATTTTACGTCGTTTCGCGAATTTTCTTGCTTGACAAATTCGCTCATCACTACATGTAAACATGGAAGTTAAAATTTTCCACTGCGACATTTAACCCCTTCAAACCCTAATTAGCATATGCTAATTAGGATTTCGATTCAGTTCGGTATTCGCCCGAATCCTTTACGAAGGTTCCGGGAGTTCACCCGAATCCGATAAAGTGGATTCGGTACATCCCTAGTGACGATATATTATGTATTGGTTTCTCCTCCTTTTGGGATTTGTATTTCGTTACCTGGACTGTGGGATCTGCACATCCAGAAATGTAATAAATCCAGTAATAAGGTCTGTCCCAGGCACTTACCTGTTTGATACAGTGTATTTGCTGGACTCCATCCTGAAGCTGCACACACTGAAGCAGCAGCGCTGGCACATTCTGTTCCTTTTCATCCACAAAATCTATCAAACAGTTTGTATGCAAAAACTGGTTATGTCAATAAATCATTATTGCTTGCCTATTGTTAGATCAATCACAGGAAATAATTTGATCTGTCTCAGAATCCATGCCAACCAAGAAGATCTGGATAGGGGAACACGTTTATTGAATAAACAAGCTAATAAAAATGAGAGGCGAAATAAAGGCAAATAAACTGCAATCACTATTGTAGGGTAAATGAAAATATGAAAGGTCAACATGTACGCTGTGGCATAACAAATATATTTGCACACCAGTATTACTGTAACTTGGTTAAAGGGCAAGTAAACCGGATTCCTTTTAGCAATTTTTTACCTTCCCTGCCTGATGCTGATGACTACCAGTACTACTGAGGCTGCAAGGGGCTTTAGCACTACTTCTGAACTTGCAAAAACTGATACAACAGATGTTTCTCCCTTATAAATAGGAAGTCCACCCCCCAAAAAAATACTGCTTGCCTAATGCAAGAAAACAGAATTATAAGCAACTTTCCAATATACAGTAGTTACAAATGATTAATGGCCTTAATTTATAGGTAAATGTATTTTCAATTGGTATTTGTTTACACCTCTCTAAACTGTGCTGGTTCTGACCAATGTAGCAGAATGCCTTTCCTGCTTCTTCATAGGTCTGATAAAAGGGTGGCTCACCTTCAGGTTAACTTTTAGTATGTTATAGAATGGCCTATTATTATTTGCAATTTTTCAATTGGTCTTCATTTTTACTTTTTATAGTTTTTTAATTTTTTACCTTTCTGTTCTAACTCTTTGCAGCTTTCAAATAGGGGTCTGACTTTTTATTGTTTACCTTTCTGTTTAGGCCCCTCTAAGGCATATTCCTGTAACTCTCTAAACCACTTCCTGGTTGCTAGGTTAAATTGCACCCTAGCAACCAGATAGCTGGTTCCAAACTGTAGAGCTACTAAACAAAAAGCTAAATAATCCAAAAAGCACAAATAAAAAATGAAGACCAATTGCGCATTGTCTCAGAATAGCACTCTCTACATCATACTAAAAGTTAATTTAAAGGTAAACGACCCCTTTAAATAGCTGGCTTCTGCAACATTGTTTCACACACAACCTGCAGTGCTGAGAACAGGAACATGACTTTCAACAGCAATGACATTTACAAACAGATCTGTTGTTTCAGTCAAAATGTACCATAAAGAATGGAGTTATCCATTATAGGCTACTGAAATTATCTGGTTAACATATATTGTAAAGGTGCTTACAGATACAACTTGTCCTTCTAATTAAAGGGGAAGTTGAATAATGGTTTTAGAATAGCAAAGTCACACTATTATTTACAGTAGGAGGGCTCTGTTACATTCATATAATGGCAGAACTGACCCTACAAAAGCAAGAGCAAGGCAGAGTAATTTAATCCAACATTGATTCACAAAGCTGACGCTTACCTTTAAGTCTCTGAATACTGGGTCCATCAAACACCAACACGTCAACCTTGAGTTCTTTTTTCTTCTTCAAAACCATGTTGAGATTATCTGTGGATAAGGGTAAGTAAGAGAACCGTGAATATGGTACCTGGGTCTATAATCTCTTCTTAGCAGGGCGATAGAATCTTTATCTTGGGTCTGTATGTGTCGAACTGATTATCCTGTGTATAACCACAGAGCAAAGTGTGTGGCCTTTATAGGTGCAGAAAATTACTTATAGACCCTTTGTTTGTGAAATGAAGAAGTGTTCTACCATCTCCCAGTATAAGGGCTCTGACACACAGGGTCCATGCTGAGCAGCAAATCTCTTAATATTGACTTCAGGGCTGATGTTTTATGCCTGCATAAAAACTTATAGGGGCATATTTATTATAGTGTGTATGCCAACATCACCGGTGATGTTGCCCATAGCAACCAATCAGCAATTACATTAGTACGATCACCTACGAGTTAGAAAACAAAAGATCTTATTGGTTGCTATGGGCAACATCATCATTGGCTTACAAACTATAATAAATAGGCCCCATAGTGTTTGAAATGCTGTTGTCACTGAACCCATTTAGCAAAACAAAAAACACAGATTAACTGTTTAAATGTTACCAGTATCCTTATTGCTTATCTGTCTACTCAGTTGCTCACCACATTTATCTTCTTCCAAACTGATTTCTAGTTGCATAAATCAGGGATAGCCTGAAGCCCCCTAAGTCTTTTTATAGAACAACTTTCATCACCCACAAGCAGCTTAAAGCTGTCTACCTCTAAGCAGTACTGGTGCCCACAGTAACTTGAGTTTCCACCATGTAAGTATTTTACCAGCCTGGCCAGTAAAATTATGCTTGATACCAATGTTATTAAATAAGAAGAAAAGACAAATATAGGCCAGTATTTTATACAGGTATAGGACCCATTATCCAGAATGCTCAGGACCAAGAGTATTCTGGATAAGGGGTCTTTCCATAATTTGGATCTCCATACCTTAAGTCTATTAAAAAATCAATAAAACATTAATTAAACCCAATAGAATTGTTTTGCATCCAATAAGGATTATTTATATCTTAGTTGGGATCAAGTACAGGTACTGTTTTATTATTACAGATAAAAGGGAATCATTTAACCATTAAATATACCCAATAGGACTGTTCTGCCCCCAATAAGGGGGAATTATATCTTAGTTGGGATCAAGTACAGGTACTGTTTTATTATTACAGAGAAAAGGGAATCATTTAACCATTAAATAAACCCAATAGGGCTGTTCTGCCCCCAATAAGGGGTAATTATATCTTAGTTGGGATCAAGTACAGGTACTGTTTTATTATTACAGAGAAAAGGGAATCATTTAACCATTAAATAAACCCAATAGGGCTGTTCTGCCCCCAATAAGGGGTAATTATATCTTAGTTGGGATCAAGTACAGGTACTGTTTTATTATTACAGAGAAAAGGGAATCAT
Organism: Xenopus tropicalis; assembly: GCF_000004195.4. Lineage (NCBI taxonomy): Eukaryota > Metazoa > Chordata > Amphibia > Anura > Pipidae > Xenopus > Xenopus tropicalis. Next base: position 18,308,374 of record NC_030681.2, read on the forward strand.
TTAACCATGAAATAAACCCAATAGGGCTGTTCTGCCCCCAATAAGGGGTATTTATATCTTAGCTGGGATCAAGTACAAGGTCAAGTACAAGGTACTGTTTTATTTCTACAGAGAAAAAGGGAATCATTTTTTAAAAATTAGAATTATTTGCTTATAATGGAGTCTATGGGAGATGGCCTTTACATAATTCGGAGCTTTCTGGATAACAGGTTTCCTGATAAGGGATCCCATACCTGTACTACAAAAGCAACCACTGAGATCATTGCTTTCATTTTCCACCTTGTATGTGTAAAAGTTGATTGGTTGCTATGGGAAATGTGTACCCCCGCCCCAGGGGATATTTACTACCTAGGCTAGTAAACCAGCTCATTTCATCGTAAACTGCAATGGGGCAAGGATTAATGTAATGATGTACAAGTTCTATTAAGTGCTGTGGAACATGTCAGAACTATATAAAGAATAATATAATAAGTGAAAAATAATTGCAATAATGTATGTGCAGCAGGTTGGCTCACTGGTTGCAACTGTTGCACTTTCTCCCACTTTCTGGGTGGGTTTCCTCAGGCTGCACCAGGGTCAGCCTCACCATTAGCCAATGTGCCCGCCTGTATGCTGCCAGCTATAGTGTAACATCAGCCCTGCAGCTTGGACATTCCTGCTTTATCTAATTCAGTTTATAAACATGAATGTGCAAGCGTCTTCCGCCCAGCTCCCAACCTCAAGCTGGAAATGCTTGGAACTTAAATACAAGGAAGAGAGAGGAAAGGCATATAGAGCGTCCCCTTCCCAGTTACCTGCCTGGATCAGCAGCACCCAAACTCTCTCTTCCTCTCGCCGGGCTGCCGCGTAACCACGTGTAGGAAGTGAAGGGGCGCAATGCCGACTGCCAGCCAATCAGGAAGCAGAAGGGAGGTGTCTGCGCTCTAGCCCCGCCTCTCCCTGTCTGGTACCGGTCTGGAACGGATGGAGGTGGCTGAGGTGCTGATGTGTATATAGTGCCTGACGCTAACCCGACACGGCACACAGGCCCAGCAACCTCAACACCGCCATTCCGAGACCAGATTATTATATTTACATTTCTGTTTCGAACCGCTTTTTTTCGTCTTCTAGTCAGCCATTAAAGCCTTTAGCAGGTTAAAAGAGCATTGGGACCCTAGCAACCGGATCATTTAAATTCTAAACTGTGGTACTGCTAACCAGCATCCTAAACAATGACAAATGGAAATGGATGCTTAATTGTCCTCAGAAATACTCAGCATTCAGTGCTTCCCACAGCCCCAGTCCCTTCCCAGAGGCTATTATCCCCCCACTGCTACTATAGGCACCATCTCTCCCTACTATACCTGCTATCCCACAGCCCCAGTCCCTTCCCAGAGGCTATTATCCCCCCACTGCTACTATAGGCACCATCTCTCCCTACTATACCTGCTATCCCCCAGCCCCAGTCCCTTCCCAGAGGCTATTATCCCCCCCACTGCTACTATAGGCACCATCTCTCCCTACTATACCTGCTATCCCACAGCCCCAGTCCCTTCCCAGAGGCTATTATCCCACTGCTACTATAGGCACCATCTCTCCCTACTATACCTGCTATCCCACAGCCCCAGTCCCTTCCCAGAGGCTATTATCCCCCTACTGCTACTATAGGCACCATCTCTCCCTACTATACCTGCTATCCCACAGCCCCAGTCTCTTCCCAGAGGCTATTATCCCCCCACTGCTACTATAGGCACCATCTCTCCCTACTATACCTGCTATCCCACAGCCCCAGTCCCTTCCCAGAGGCTATTATCCCCCCACTGCTACTATAGGCACCATCTCTCCCTACTATACCTGCTATCCCACAGCCCCAGTCCCTTCCCAGAGGCTATTATCCCACTGCTACTATAGGCACCATCTCTCCCTACTATACCTGCTATCCCACAGCCCCAGTCCCTTCCCAGAGGCTATTATCCCCCCACTGCTACTATAGGCACCATCTCTCCCTACTATACCTGCTATCCCACAGCCCCAGTCCCTTCCCAGAGGCTATTATCCCCCCACTGCTACTATAGGCACCATCTCTCCCTACTATACCTGCTATCCCACAGCCCCAGTCCCTTCCCAGAGGCTATTATCCCCCCACTGCTACTAAAGGAACCATCTCTCCCTTACTATACCTGCTATCCCACAGCCCCAGTCCCTTCCCAGAGGCTATTATCCCCCCACTGCTACTATAGGCACCATCTCTCCCTACTATACCTGCTATCCCACAGCCCCAGTCTCTTCCCAGAGGCTATTATCCCCCCACTGCTACTATAGGCACCATCTCTCCCTACTATACCTGCTATCCCACAGCCCCAGTCCCTTCCCAGAGGCTATTATCCCGCCACTGCTACTATAGGCACCATCTCTCCCTACTATACCTGCTATCCCACAGCCCCAGTCCCTTCCCAGAGGCTATTATCCCACTGCTACTATAGTCACCATCTCTCCCTACTATACCTGCTATCCCACAGCCCCAGTCCCTTCCCAGAGGCTATTATCCCCCCACTGCTACTATAGGCACCATCTCTCCCTACTATACCTGCTATCCCACAGCCCCAGTCCCTTCCCAGAGGCTATTATCCCACTGCTACTATAGGCACCATCTCTCCCTACTATACATGCTATCCCACAGCCACAGTCCCTTCCCAGAGGCTATTATCCCCCCAATGCTACTATAGGCACCATCTCTCCCTACTATACCTGCTATCCCACAGCCCCAGTCCCTTCCCAGAGGCTATTATCCCCCCACTGCTACTATAGGCACCATCTCTCCCTACTATACCTGCTATCCCACAGCCCCAGTCCCTTCCCAGAGGCTATTATCCCCCCACTGCTACTATAGGCACCATCTCTCCCTACTATACCTGCTATCCCACAGCCCCAGTCCCTTCCCAGAGGCTATTATCCCCCCCACTGCTACTATAGGCACCATCTCTCCCTACTATACCTGCTATCCCACAGCCCCAGTCCCTTCCCAGAGGCTATTATCCCCCCACTATTACTATACGCACCATCTCTCCCTACTATACCTGCTATCCCACAGCCCCAGTCCCTTCCCAGAGGCTATTATCCCACTGCTACTATAGGCACCATCTCTCCCTACTATACCTGCTATCCCACAGCCCCAGTCCCTTCCCAGAGGCTATTATCCCACTGCTACTATAGGCACCATCTCTCCCTACTATACCTGCTATCCCACAGCCCCAGTCCCTTCCCAGAGGCTATTATCCCACTGCTACTATAGGCACCATCTCTCCCTACTATACCTGCTATCCCACAGCCACAGTCCCTTCCCAGAGGCTATTATCCCCCCACTGCTACTATAGGCACCATCTCTCCCTACTAAGAACTAATAAGAACTTTACCAACAATGGGATTCTCCATGTAGTTTTTAACTTTAAGAGCTTTACAACAAAAAATTGTTTCTTCTAGAATACAGTGCACAATGTTACAGTATATATTTATCTATTTTATTTGTCTTATTTGTCCTTACTGTTGTTCTCCAAGTTTGTACAATTTGTACTGAAAGAAATATGTAGCACCTAGTACACAAGAACACCAGTTATATAAAATTATAGATCAGTGTAGACACTTGAAACAAGAAAGGTAATGCAGTGAGTGAAATGCACCACTGGGTGGAGACAAAGTACAGAAAATATTTATTGTTAAAGTCACATTTTTTCAAGTTGTCTTCTTTGCTGTTTCACCTGTTACCTGTTTACAGAACATTAGTGCACCCCTGCTGTGTAAACCAGTTGCTAAGTGTGCTCTAATTGTATTTAATAAGCTGACTCCCCTCTGTCAGGTCTCAGCCTTCTATATTTTTCTATTTTATGCCAGCTTGTCCTTGCCCTTGTAACCCCCCTCTTCCCATGTGTTGCAACAAACTAAGGAGGTGGGTATAAATGTAGAATACACTGTTCTGCACTGTATAGTCCAGTGATCCCCAAACTTTTTACACTCAAAAGTGTTGGTGAGCCACAAAAGCATGAAAAAGTTCTTTGGGGGTGCTATTTGGTAGCCCCATGTGAAATGCTGGCCTCTAGGAGACTCTACTTGGAGTAAAACTGTGTCTCTGTCAAAGGGGATGGTGAGCAACATGTTGCCCCTAAGCCACTGGTTGGGGATCACTAGTATAGTACAACAAATGAAGCAATATATTAAGAATGATTGATTACAATACATATGTGGTCATTTGTATGTATGTATGTATGTATATCTTTATAAAGCACTACTTATGTACGCAGCACTGTACAGTAGAATACATTAATACAAACAGGGGTATTAAAATAGATAAATACAAAGTATAACAATAAATACAAATAAATAAAAGATACAATTGTAATACAATAAGAGTCAAAGACACAAGAGGATGGAGGTCCCTGCCCCGTAGAGCTTACAATCTATATGGGAGGGTAACTTACAGACACAAATAGGCAAATATACTGTAAGTGCTGTAGGTCACAGCGGGTGACATTACAATATAAGTGCTCATTTATTATTCTCTGGGGAGCAGGAGCGCTACTACTACGGTCACTCCTTTAAACGGAGACTGGGAAACAGCCAAACCACTTGCCTCTGCTCGCTCCTGTGTCTGCATTACCAGGCCTATTTGAAAACACAAGGCGTGGATATGGGCAAACACAAAAGTATGCATTTTTTCACCAGAAATCTGCCCTGCAAGTGTGCACACAGGCAGATGCAATGCTTATTATTGCAGCCAGAGCGAGCGTAGGTGAATGGTTTGCCTGTTTTCTGGCCTGCCTATACCTCCCAACTGTCCCGAATGTCGCGGAACAGTCCCTCTTTTAACCCACAGTCCCGGATTCTTACTGAAAAGTCCCCTCATTTCCCTTTGATCTCCTGCACTGAACGCTAAAGAAACTACAAACTTAATTAATAAAAGTAGGTTTTGGCAGAGAGCCCAGAAATCTTAACAAGCTACACCTGCACTCAGATACATTGTTTCTCACATTTAATTAAATAAGTGGGCTTTTGGCAGAGAGCCCAGAAAGTAAACAAGCAACACCTGCACTGAGATACAATTGTAAGTAATAAGCTAAACAGGTCTCTTGGGGGACTGAGACTTGCAGCTTAAAGGGCAATTTCAGCTTTTTTTAAGCAAAACCGTAATAACACATAAAACCCCAAAGACCCATAAGACTCCAAAACCCCCAGAAATGTGTTCAAACTATAAATAACCTGCCAAATGGGAGTGGCATTTAGGGGGGGGTGTGGTCGCAAAATGGGTGTGGTCACAAAAGTTATTTTTGTCCCTCTTTCCATTTTCCAATGTTGGTAGGTATATATAAAAAGTAGAGTTGGTACTTTTCTCCCCCCCAAAACTTACAGCCCAGCATTAAGGTAGTGTGGTAACATCACAGGGGGTGGGGAGTGGGCATGCCCAGGGTGGGGAATTTGCGCGTTGGGTCCATGGGTTTGTTCTGGTCTTGGAGAATAAGTTGGAGCATTTAAAGGAGAATGCAAGTCAAAATGTAAAAAGCATACTGCCCAATAGCCCTCCTATTGTTTAGTAAAAACCCCACACTTTTGGCTCACCTAATCACATATTTACTCAGTCACACTTACTGCACATTTTCTAGAACAGGCAGCCATCTCTAAAAAGGTATTCTCCCTTCCTTTCCCTCCTTGCTTCATACTGCACATGTGTTTCATTCCCTCCCCCCCTCCCCTCTGCCAGATCCGCTTCTGATTGGCTGGTGGGCATGTGTAGCTCAGAACAGGAGACAGGATCAAGTTACACACATGCTCAGAGAATAGGAAGGCTGCCGCTGGCACCTACAGGAAGGGGAGAGAGATTTCAGTGATGTCACTGTAGGCTTCACACTGCTGTAGGCAGCCAGCACCATATCTCCGAGGAGCAAGCAGGGATCTGGGAATTTAGATATGCAGTAAGTACTTAAAAAGAATGCCTTTAGACTTACTTTTAATTTATATTAACCTTTCATTGTCCTTTAAAAGTAAGTGCCAGAAGGAGGGTAATACTGGCTCTAGCAGGTGATGTACCAGCAAGGCCAGTGAAGTACTAGCGCAGTAGCTGGGCCCCCTTATGTAAGAGGATTTCACCAGGCCCAGCACAACTGTAGCCCCCTCCCCCCCCCCCCGATGGTGGCCCTAGCTTTAGGGACAGGACCCTGTTGTGGGCTGCACCTCCTGCCGCTCCCTAACTTGTGTTGGAACGACATGGGGGGTCGGGTAGTGGCCCGGAGGGGGGATGTCTATGTACTATCCCCACCTGCCTCTCACAAATACAATGCTGACTAACACAGTCATGGGAGAAGCAATAATAAAAAGGCAGAACACGGTAAGTGGTAAATGACCCCTATTGTATTTATTTATAGGGCTTATGTAGAATACCTTCCAGTTCTGATCAGTGAATGATTTGAGGTGTGTATGGAGTAAGGAGTAGGTGGAAGGAAGATTAGGATGGGCTGGAGAGAGAGGCACGGATGGAAAGAATGCCAGTGAGTAGGAGTAGTGGATGAGAGGAGGGAAATAATAGCATTCTGGCAGTACCGCTGGCACAGAGCTGGACTGATGATGGATAGAAGCAGAATGGCCAGGCCCAGGGCACAGTCAGGTATAAGAGCAAAGCAGTGAAGGCTGAATGTTTATGGGAAGGGGCAGCTGCTGATGGGGATGGACAGCTGAGGGTGGGACGATGTGTAAAGTCAGAAAATAAGGAGTCACAGCAGCCTTGAGGGATCCCAGATGGAGGGAGTTGTTCTGCCAATGAAGGAAACATGGAAGGTGTAACTTCTTTCTGTTTAGGGAGGGCTCAACCCTAGAAAAACATTGACTTTTGGAGAAACAGACTCCATCATAGCAGAATGGAACACTTTTATAACTCTTTTATAAGAATTATATGTGTCTAGTAGCAAGTGACAATGGATGATCCCAGGGATGCTGCCATTTTAAGTGCTAAAGCCCATGCCTCTGGCTCCTATGAAGTACTGAACTCACACACAAACCAAGGGCACGCATACATGCTAGGCTAGCCATCAGCCATCAGCATTTATGGACAGAGCTGTGTCTTTTACTCCCACACTACTTCCTGCTAGAACCTGCATCATTTCCTGTCAGCTGATCAGTGACTGACACAGGGAACATAAAATGGTGACTTTAGGTAAAAGCTGTAAGGCAGTATTTACTTTTGACTAAATAAGATTATTTAATAGATCAGTTATTAGGATATAAATGTTGAGTGTTGACATTGAGGGTGGGGTTGGTGACGTTAAGGGTGGGCCCTGTGATGTTGGGGAAGCGGATTTGATATCACAAGGTGCATGGTTCACTAATATTTGCCAGGATTTTTACATTTTGAAACCCGGGCAGGAGGTTTTGAACTGGACAGCCCCTTGGAAATCCACTGCCAGCAGCTAAAGCCAGACAAATGGGGGTGGTGATGACATCAAGGGCAGGCCCGGATTTGTGGAAAGGCCACAAAGGCCCGGGCCTAGGGCGGCACAAGTTTAGGGGCGGCACGCCCCGCCGCAACAGAATTTTTAAATTTGTCTCCCATACGGAGCAGTCGGGACCTCTCCCCACTGCTCCATATGGGAGTTTAAATGCGCGAATGCGCATGCGCATTGATCGCGCATGCGCACTCAGGGGGAGAGGGCGCCGCGCGATTGCGCATGCGCACTCGCGGGGGCAGGGGTGGCCTCGTGGCGCCGCCAAGTTAAATCCGGCCCTGATCAAGGGTTGGGCAGTTGACATTTGGGTGCAGGCCAGTGATGTTGTGGGTGGGGCTATGATGTCATATTCTGGGCAGACAGGAGGCTGAAAAGGCAAGTCCAACCGTCAGGCCAGAGGTTAGGGAAGGTGGCAGGTAGAAAGGCAAGTGCATAAATTAAACCAGAGGTTAAGGCAGGAGGCAGAAGTCAGGCTTGGGAAATGGGCAGTTGAACAGAAGGTCCACTTTGGATTGGCAGTGGAGCTCCTGGGGATGAAGATATAATTTAGCTGCATCTGAAGCATAGAAATTTGCCACTGGGATGGAAGTTGTCCTTTCAGTCTCCATGCATTCCTCTGCCCAAGCCATTACCTGGAACTGCAATACCAGACATCCACAAGATACAGGGGCAGATTATAGGGTTTAGTACATCTATGATTTATTTATTAATTTGAAAAATGTTTTCCACTTTGTTGCATCATCTCTTTTTTTACCAACAGGATTGAGGAGACCAGTTGCTGTAGTTCTGAGAGTGAAATGTTGCCCCATTCCTGCCTGATTAAGGATTTCAGCCACTCAGCAGTTCAGGTCTTCTTTGTCCTATTTTTCCTTGAAAAAAGCAAAGCCTTCCATAAAAAAAAGATGGCAGCACATGCTGTTCCAAAACATGTCATTCAGCATTAATGGTACAGGTATGGGATCCATTATCCGGAAACCCGTTATCCAGAAAGCCTGTCTCCCATAGACTCCATTTTAATCAAATAATTCAGATTTTTAAAACTGATTACCTTTTTCTCTGTAATAATAAAACACTACCTTGTATTTGATCCCAATTAAGATATAATTACCCCTTATTGGGGGCAGAACAATCCTATTGGGTTTATTTAATGGTTAAATGATTCCCTTTTCTCTGTAATAATAAAACAGTACCTGTACTTGATCCTAACTAAGATATAATTACCCCTTATTGGGGGCAGAACAGCCCTATTGGGTTTATTTCATGGTTAAATGATTCCCTTTTCTCTGTAATAATAAAACAGTACCTGTACTTGATCCCAACTAAGATATAATTACCCCTTATTGGGGGCAGAACAGCCCTATTGGGTTTATTTAATGGTTAAATGATTCCCTTTTCTCTGTAATAATAAAACAGTACCTGTACTTGATCCCAACTAAGATATAATTACCCATTATTGGGGGCGGAACAATCCTATTGGGTTTATTTAATGGTTAAATGATTCCCTTTTCTCTGTAATAATAAAACAGTACCTGTACTTGATCCCAACTAAGATATAATTACCCCTTATTGGGGGCAGAACAGCCCTATTGGGTTTATTTCATGGTTAAATGATTCCCTTTTCTCTGTAATAATAAAACAGTACCTGTACTTGATCCCAACTAAGATATAATTACCCCTTATTGGGGGCAGAACAGCCCTATTGGGTTTATTTCATGGTTAAATGATTCCCTTTTCTCTGTAATAATAAAACAGTACCTGTATTTGATCCCAACTAAGATATAATTAATCCTTATTGGATGCAAAACAATCCTATTGGGTTTAATTAATGTTTTATTGTTTTTTTAGTAGACTTAAGGCATGAAGATCCAATGGAAGACCGCTTATACGGAATACCCTTGGTCCCGAGCATTCTGGATAACGGGTCCTATACCTGTACTTTTCCCCATGCCAGGTTTCACTAATGCACCCCCATTCCTGGCTTTTGAACTATGAGCAATGAACAAGCCACATGGTCCTTCTCCTCTTTAGCCCAGAGGACACAGTGTCAGTGATTTCCAAAAATTTTCACATTTTGATTGGTCAGCCCCACGGACCGATTTCCACTTTGCCTCAGTCAATCTTAAAGAAGAAGGTGACATACTGGGGGGTGCCAAAATGTTAGGCACCCCCCAGTGATTGTAATCACTTACCTGATAACCTAGACCAGTGCTCCTGTTTGCAGAAAACTGCGTCCGGGGTACCTGCGAGTGAGCGATACTCTTCCTGCTTTTCAACACATGCACAATAAAGAAAAAAACTGAATTTTAACAAAAAGCCTGGGGTATCAGGTAAGTGATTACAATCATGCCTAACATTTGGCACCCCCCAGTGATTAAGACTTTCCTTCTCCTTTAAATGAGCTTGGGTCCAGAAGGTGGCAGGCAGTGGTTAAAGCAATACTGTCATGGGAAAACATGTTTTTTTTCAAAACCCATCAGTTAATAGAGCTTCTCCAGCAGAATCCTGCATTGTAATCTGTTTTTCAAAAGAGCTAACAGACTTTTTTATATTTCATTTTGAAATTTCACATGGGGCTAGCCATATTCTTCATTTCACAGGGTGCCACAGCCATGTGACCCGTGCTCTGATAAACTTCAGTCACACTTTACTGCTGCGCTGCAAGTTGGAGTGATATCCCCCCCCTCCCAGCAGCCGATCAGCAGAACAATGGGAAGGGAGCAAGATAGCAGCTCCCAGTAGGTATCAGAATAACACTCAATAGTAAGAAATCCAAGTCCGGCTTGGGACTCCTCCAGTTACATGGGAGTAGGAGAAACAATAGGTTAGCTGAAAGCAGTTCTAATGTGTAGCGCTGGCTCCTTCTGAAAGCTCAGACTCAGACACAATGCACTGAGATGGCGCCTACACACCAATATTACAGCTACAAATACATTTGTTGGTTCAAGAATAAAATTATAAATGGTAGAGTGAATTATTTGCTATGTAAACAGTGTAATTTAGAAATAAAAAGTATCCCATAAAAATCATGACAGTATCCCTGAGCCTATGCAATAATATCCACTACAGAATCAGATTTGTTTTTAATATAGTCCTGTCTGAGGGCCCAAAGACAACACTACCACCAAATATTGTCTTTTGGACTTGTTCCTTGTGTAGATATTTCTCCAGATTCACACAATTCACTGAATTATGTTATACAGGTATGGGATCATCCTATCCCTTATCCGGAAACCCGTTATCCAGGAAGCTCCGAAGTACGGAAAGGCCATCTCCCATAGACTCCATTATAAGCAAATAATTCAAATTTTAAGAATTATTTCCTTTTTCTCTGTAATAATAAAACAGTACCTGTACTTGATCCCAACTAAGATATAATTACCCCTTATTGGGGGCAGAACAGCCCTATTGGGTTTATTTAATGGTTAAATGATTCCCTTTTCTCTATAATAATAAAACAGTACCTGTACTTGATCCCAACTAAGATATAATTACCCCTTATTGGGGGCAGAACAGCCCTATTGGGTTTATTTAATGGTTAAATGATTCCCCTTTCTCTATAATAATAAAACAGTACCTGTACTTGATCCCAACTAAGATATAATTACCCCTTATTGGGGCAGAACAGCCCTATTGGGTTTATTTAATGGTTAAATGATTGCCTTTTCTCTGTAATAATAAAACAGTACCTGTACTTGATCCCAACTAAGATATAATTACCCCTTATTGGGGGCAGAACAGCCCTATTGGGTTTATTTAATGGTTAAATGATTCCCTTTTCTCTGTAATAATAAAACAGTACCTGTACTTGATCCCAACTAAGATATAATTAATCCATACTGGAGGCAAAACAATCCTATTGGGTTTATTCAATATTTAAATGTTTTTTAATAGACGTAAGTTATGGAGATACAAATTACGGAAAGATCCCTTTTTCGGAAAACCCCAGGTCCTCAGCATTCTGGATAACAGGTCCCATACCTGTATAAAGAAATAGCCAATTTCTTTTCTACTGAGAAACATTATTTTTTATTAGTTGAAATAATTGCTACTAGTGCAGAGTTTTAGAGTGTGGTACCCCTCCCCATCTTTACTTCTAAGAGACCCATCCTCTTTGGGATCCCCTCTTTTTAGCATTACACAACAGATTTAAGTTGAAATACATTCACAAATAACTTTGAATGCAAACTGGAAAATGGCTTAGAATTATACTTCCTTTCACTCTGAAGAAGAAAACCGTTTTTGGGTGGAGATCCCCTTTAGGCGTCCCCGGCGATTAGCGACCCCTGCATCAGGTTTTCCAGCGACTCACCATGCTCACCACTAGATGGCCCCCTCTGCAAAACCTTTCTGAGAATTTTTTTTTAGGACAAATCTAAGACACTTTCTCTCCTTTCAGCAGGAAAGTTAAACTTTTATTTGCAGTAACAAGTAAAATATTTAGAGGAGGAAAAACAACACACGGTGGTTTCCAAGGGAAAAAAGGAGGTCGTACGTGCTGAAAAGAAAGGCTTTGGGATAGTCTGGGATGCTGAGATTCCAGTCTGATAAAGCTGAAATAGTGCTGACCTCCCCCAGCAAGTCCCACTCACTCTCTCCCCCCCTACTCAGTGTGTCAGGGGCTGGGCTTTCCCTTCCATGTGAATCACTGGGCTTCTTCTATCCCCTGCTCATTCTGTACATGCTTTGCTCTGGGCACTTCTCTTCATGGTTTGGCTGCAAACTGACAGCAAAAGAGGCAGGGGGACCCCTGGGAAACTCCACCAAGATCCTACAGTATAAGCAGCTGATCCCCTGGCCAAGCTTAACAGGTAAGTCCTTGTCTGCCCAGGCTGCCACCCTCCCATTGGCACAGAGGGGGAATCAGAAGAAGGGAGAAGGCTAGAAAGGACTTAGTATAAGTATGTTTTTTTGCACCTTAATATCCATTTAAATTCCGAGCCATTAAACTGTTACAATTGCCAGACTGCAGGCAACTTATGTATGTATGTATATCTTTATTTATACTTATGTACGCAGCGCTGTACAGTAGAATACATTAATACAAACAGGGGGTTATTAAGATAATAATAGATAAATACAAAGTATAACAGTAAATACAAATAAATACAAGATACAGTTGCAACAAGTTAAGAGTCAAAGAAACAAGAGGATAAAGGTCCCTGCCCTGTAGAGCTTACATCTTATGCCTCTGGCAAATGTATTTAATTCCTGGCATCCCCTGCAAGACTTCTGGGAGTAAGTATCCATCCCTAGGGCAGATGCTGATAGTTGTAGTTCAGTGAAAGCTAAAGAGGAGTAGGTTGGAGATGTTTAAGCCATACGTTTATAGCACAGGTTAACATAAGCAAACACTGGAAAGAAGGAGGCACTGTCTGGTAAAGAAGGGGTTAAGGAATTCAAGGTGACACCTACTATTAGTGATTCATGGTGGGTAGCGATAGGCATCCCCCTCTGTGCCCACTCTACCTGGCGCCAGATTGGTGAAATCTACATAGAATAATATACTATTGTCTGTGTGTATAGGAACACTCTCTCTAGGGGTAGTAAGAGGTGGGATTTACTTAAACCTGGCACTTATAATTCCTGCATTGTAAAAAAAAAAAAAAATGAGTGCACGTGGACGTCCAAGACCATGTTTACTAAGTGCTGCTATTGCTGAATCCACAGGGACTCGTGGCTAGCCGCTGGCATGAATGTGTCATTCTAAAGGAAAGCCCAAAAAATGCAAGTGCTGAATAATATGTTTATTGAACGTCTTGTTAGTTCAGCGCTGCAGTTCTCTTTGTGCAAACACTGCGGAGCCTTTACAGCCAGTGGCATCTGGGAAAGGGCACGCATCCTACGCTGGGTAAAAAGCTGCTATTGGGCCAGAAAGGCTGGCACTTTCAGTGTGTCTGGGAACCGGTGACCGGCCAGTCTGTTGTTTCATGTCATTTATAAAGACAGAACATTTGTTCTTTGCTTATTCATAAAGGTAACTGCTCTGTACCATGATTATAGGGTGGGGGATAATAGGTACAAGGTGGCAGTGGCAAGGCAAGGTGGCAGCAGTTGTGTTGGGGTGAGGGAATGGTAATTGTACCTACAGCGGCTTAAATAGATGTTACTGGGCCCCACAGCAAATTCAAATGCTTATTAACTAGGAAATTACTGGCCCCCCCTGCAATTGCAGGGTCTGCTTCCTCTGTAGTTACACCCCTGTGTACCTTAATACAAAGCTACACCCAGGAACTTTGGCACCCAAGGCAAGGGTGGCATCTGTACCTTCCCCCACCAAAAGGCAGGTGCGGGTAAGGTGAATCCAGAGGGGATGGCATTTTTGGCACACCAGTGAATGCAGTAGAAGGTGAAGGTGTGTGGCACTATTAGCCTATTGCATTTGAATAATAAAAAAGTTATTAATAAAAAAAATTGGCACCTCAGTTGCCTACTCCTAGTACCAGCCCTGCCTTAAGGGTGAAGCCACACAGAGCTACATGCTATGCTACATTCTACATTCAACTAATGCTGATCATTTACTGATAATTGTCTCTACATATGTTTTAGCAAAGGCAATTTCAGTATTGTCTATGGCAGGGGATTTTCTGGCATTTGGTAGCTGTGACAAGTAGCTGCTACTAGTAGCAGCATGTGTCTTCACCCTAATAACAGCTGAAGCTCCATAGGGTTGGCATTCCTATGCCTTGACAAGATCATGGAACCTCTTGGTTATTTCCTGAGGGAATATCCTTATAATACACATTAGCCACAATGCACAAATTATATTATTAGAAATACTGCTTAGTGATGTCATCAGTTGTCATCGCTGGTTGATGATGTCACACAGTATAAAAGCAGCACTAATAATAATATTAAATACATTGCAGTCTGTCATCTGTCTGGTTGCTAGATACAAGCAGATATCAATGTAATTCTGGGCTGTGTAGAAATGGCCAGGGTGATTCCGTAGGATGGTGGGCTGCACCTACGCCCCATGCAGGTGGGGGATTGTACCAGGCAGATGGTCTGCACTGCATCTACCAATTAAAGGGAACCAGCATGGAAATAATGATACAGTGTTTCCACTATAAAGTTTCCTGTTTCCCATGGGGATTATTAAGTGCGGCGTGCATGAGCTCACTCTTTTATGTCTCTGTTTATCTGAAATGGAACATCTGTAGTAGGGGCCTCCGCTTGCCAGCGGCTTGTTTGTTGCCTTGTTTTATCATGCCCCTATGCGGCTCCTTATATTTCTTTTACAGGCAGTATGGGGCATAGGGAAGGTTATAGGCCTTATATTCCCACACTTATCAGGGTGACTACTGTGTAGGTATTGGGGCATTCTCTGGGAATTACATAGTCACCAAAGTAGCTTTTACTGCATCATCTCTGGATTATCTGGATTATCAGAACCTTACAAATACAATGCAGTTTGATCTGGACCCTCACTGTAATTTGGATCAGTTGCAAGGCTCCAAAGTCCTACCTCCATTGTCAGTGTTCCTCCATTCTCAATTCTCAAGTCAGCCCTCCCTCCATCATCCACCCCAACTATTAACCGTAACTCTAACTGTAACATTACAGCCTCAGGTTTAGTGACAGGAGGAAGGAGGACTGTGTCCCCGTGCCATAGACCTGCAGCAGTTGTAGACAGGAAGAATAGATTAGATTAGAGTAGAGCAGAGATAGGATGGTGGCAGTAAGGAACGATAATAATGGCACACTTTCATACTCAAACTGCAGCTCTTTAATGTTGTGAAACTATAGTTCCAGTCCCCTCCAAAATATAGGTGGGATTTGCTTCCATAGAGCCTGAAGAGCATTACTGAGGTTGAGCTCTGATGTTGTGGATTAGGCCTGACCCAATTCATCCAATAGGTGTTTAGTTGGGTTGATATCCCTGTGCAGAAATGGGAAAGCGCCTTCCCCAGACTGTTGCTACAAAGCAGACATACTGCTGGTACCAGGAGCCCTAGCTAAAACCAGGGAAAACAGCCCCAGAACATTATTTCTCCTCTACCAAACTTTACCATAGGTTGGACAGTCCTACTTTATACAGATAAGGGGACCACCCTGCTTTGGACCTTTTTCTTTGCAATGGAAAATGCCAGACACAGCCCAATATCAGCAGTGTTGTCCCATTACTATCACATTTTCAAACTTCCCCAAGGTCAGTCACTGCCTGCTCCTCATGGAACCTGTGATTCTATCTGGAATTCTAATTGGGCAACAACCTCCACAGTGTATAGAATACCTTCTGGGCTGGGTGACCTTTCAGAGAATGAGATGCCATTATCAAACTCTGGTCTTTATCTGCTCAATTATTATCTCTAGCTGTGAAAACATGAAGAATATTATATTTCAAGATCTATCCAAATCCTTAATTGCCTGTGACTAAGGCAACAAGTGTATTACACATGTCCTGGAAACACATGCAGATAATTCTTTCCACATATGGAAAGCTATACCTACACTATACTCACAGCATCCACAACATGAGTTTTTATTGTGACGCAGGGTTTCTTTGTATACATTGAGAAAATTATCCAGTGATACATGTGCTGGGGACTAGGTCCATGGATGGGTATGACCAGGGTCACTTGATGTTTTAGTTCTGCTGAAACACTCGTCATCTATGAACTGCGAGGTGGATATTTTCCTCATTCTTGATTGGCAAATTTTATTCCCAGACATGGCCCTAACGTCCTAAATAAAGGTTGTTTTGTACAAAAACACTATGTCGTAAAAGTGACCAGACACTGTCTCTCCTTTCCAACATCCAAGGTTTCTCTTGCCTTTTCTGCACTAACAGCCTCTATGCTTCTGGGAAGGCTTACCATTAGAAGTTGGAACATTGTTGGTCGGATTTGCTTCCATAGAACCTCAAGAATATTACTGAAGTTGGGCTCTGATACTGGAGATCAGGCTTGACCCAATTCATCCAACAGGTGTATTGCATGACTCCAGTGCCAAACTCAAACCTGCTGACCCACAAACCTCGTTATTCCCCCTACCCTGACCTGCACCCGCATTGAGTTTACTTACCTCACAAGACTAGAAGTGATGTCACCATAGACCAGAAGTGACATCACTACAGAGGTGGATCAACCAGATAAAGGGCAAAAATTGCTTAAAATCAGGGGTTGTTGGGCGAGCTAAACTGGATACCCAGGTAGGGTACCCATGGACCACCCATCCAGTTGGTGAATCAGGAGTTTTCTACCTGATACCCGACCAGCTACAGGTCTCTACTCTGTGCAGGTCAGTCAAGTTCTCCCACTCCCAACATTGTGGACCCTTTCCAATGGAATACAGCCCCAAAACATTGTTCCTCCTTCACCAAACTTTACATTTGGCAGTATGCAGGCAGGATTTGTTCTGATGGTCAGATGGTCAAATACTATTTCTCACAATATTATGTGTAAATGTAATTGTTGAAAGCAGAGTTTGTTTAGCCCTTTCTGTTCTGCAGTTCTGACTCTTGAAACAATGTAGCAAAAGCTCCTTCTGCTCCAGGTCTTTTAAACAGCTGGCTGCTGCTTTTTTTGTATAAGGAGTCAGAACAAGCACTGCCGAGAATGGAAACAGCAATCCATTTGTGTACATTATATACATAGGCACATTCACGCAGATCCATTTCACATTTTAGCCTTTGTTTCCCTTTAGTGGATCTGTGACTAATGGGACAACAGCTGCTTTTTTACTCCTGGATACGCTGATTGAGAGGCTATAATTCACTGTTAGTTTTCCCAGCCCACTGATATGGGACCCAACATCTACTGCATGCCTATAGTGCCTGTACCTGGAGCTGGAGAGTAATAAGGGCTGATACCCCTGCTCCCACACTGCTTTGCCATTTCATTATGTTTCACTCATAGGTCTCTTTTCAATTGGTCTTCATTATTTATTGTTTTTATATTTTTTAAATTATTATCCTTCTTCTAACTCTTCTTTGCTTTCAAACAGAGGGTTACTGACCCCAGCAGGCAAAACTATTGCTTTTTATTGTGACTTTTTAGTACTTATTCTTCTTTTCAAGTACTCTCCTATTCATATATCAGTCTCTCATTTAAACCACACCCTGGTTTCTAAAGTAATTTGGATCCTAGCAACCAAATAGCTGCTGAAACTCCAAATGGGAGAGCTGCTGAACAAAAACTACAAATAATAAAACTACAAATAATGAAAGACCAATTGCAAATTGTCTCCAAATATTACTCTCTCCATCATGCTAAAAGTTAACTCAAAAGTGAACAACCCCTTTAACAATCTGAGAAAACGCGTCCATAACTATTTTGGTAAGTCACCAACCTACAGAATCTTACACCCTGACTTTTTCCTAGGGACAGTGAGATGTCTCAGCCGATACTTGGCTATACTAAATGCACCCCTGTAGAAAGAAAAGATTGGTACTGGCTTGACAGCAAAAGGGTATGCCTGTATAGTACCACCAGAGATAATAGCCACAAACCCAACCTCTAGACTAACATTGGGAACCTACCATGGTAGTAGCTTAGTTGGTTAATGGAATGGAATAAGTTAGTTGTGATGAAAGGCTATAAAAAATGTATAAGAAGCAGCGAATTGCAACGCCACGCAATTACAACTTCAAGGACAATACCAAGAACTGACTCGGGTAGGGGGGGAATTGAGCTCTCAGGTATGTAGAGAGAACAAGAGTTCATCCGGCAAGATGAGAGGAAAGGAAATGTCACCTTGAGTCAGGCTGAGTGCAATAATACAGCTCCCTGCTTGTTTCACTTTATATGTGAGAAATAGGCATGGGTCGTTATGCGGAACGGCAGTAGGTTACAGGGAGTTAATTAAAACCCAGGTAGAAGGTTAATCCGGTGAAAAATCTGATTAAGGACTCACAGTAACAATGTAACACACTTGAAGGTTTTAAAGGGACCTTGTCACCCATAAAAGTTTCCATATGTCGAGTCTGAACTGAAATCCATCTTGCTCGCAGGAGGATAGGAAAGTGCTCGCTCACCTCCAGATGGTGAATTGTGCACAGAACCGACTCGTTTATATTCATGGTCACATTTTATACCAGAACTCATTTACTAACTCAGGTGCTAAGTGCAAAAACATGCATGTTCTCACGTGTAGGTGCAACACGCCAAGGGATTCCTGGAAGAGCCATGTTGTGCAGCTGTTATTCTGGGCTCCCTTGTGCCCCAATTACCCCAGCACTCTGGCGCTAGGAACGTGTTGCAAGCAGTGTGTATAGGTGCAAGTATCTTTGGGAATAGCATTTAAAGGGGAGGTTCACATTCAGGGTTACTTTTACTATGATATAGAATATTCTTAGCCACTTTTCAGTCTTCATTTTTTTCTTCTAACTCTTTCCAGCTTTTAAAAGGGGATTGCTGACCCCCAGCAGCAAAAAAAACATTGCTCTGTAAGGCATTATTATTACAATATTATTGTTACTTTGTATTACAGGTAGAGGACCTGTTATCCAGAATGCTTGGTAACTAGGGCTTTCCGGATAAGGGATCTTTCCGTAATTTGGATCTCCATACCTTAAGTCTCCCAAAAAATCATTTAAACATCATTTAAACCCAATAGGACTGTTCTGCCCCCAATAAGGACTAATTATATCTTAGTTGGGATCAAGTACAGGTACTGTTTTATTATTACAGAGAAAAGGGAATCATTTAACCATGAAATAAACCCAATAGGGCTGTTCTGCCCCAATAAGGGGTAATTATATCTTAGTTGGGATCAAGTACAGGTACTGTTTTATTATTACAGAGAAAAGGGAATCATTTAACCATTAAATAAACCCAATAGGGCTGTTCTGCCCCCAATAAGGGGTAATTATATCTTAGTTGGGATCAAGTACAGGTACTGTTTTATTATTACAGAGAAAAGGGAATCATTTAACCATGAAATAAACCCAATAGGACAGTTCTGCCCCCAATAAGGGGTAATTATATCTTAGTTGGGATCAAGTACAGGTACTGTTTTATTATTACAGAGAAAAAGGAAATCATTTTTAAAAATTAGAATTATTTGCTTATAATGGAGTCTATGGGAGATGGCCTTTCCGTAATTTGGAACTTTCTAAATAACGGGTTTCCGGATAAGGGATCCTTATACCTGTACTTATCTTCCTCTATTGGCCCTCCTCTATTCATATTCCTATTTGTCTTTCAAAACAATGCCTTGTTGCTAAGTTAAATTGGACCCTAGCGACCTTATAGCTGCTGAAATTGGAGAGCTGCTGTGCAAAAAAAAGCTAAAAAATTCAAAAATGGTATAAAAAATAAAAAAAGACTAATTGCAAACTGTCTCAGAATAACAGTCTCTACATCATACTAAAAGTTAATTTAAAGGTGAACAACCCCTTTGGGTGCTAATTTTGAATGCACTCTTGCATTTACACAGTGGTGTAACAATGCTGCTCTGCCCACCCCCCCTGCCCAAAAAAAATTCTGGGTACATTTTCCATGTTATGTATTTCTAGTTTAGGTGCCTGTGCCACTAACAGGGTTTAGGGTGGGGGCACAGAGCTAGGACCCTTGAACAAAAAATATCCTTGGTAATGCTTTAATGGCACATTAGTACATTGTGCCAGATATACCCAGCCTTTGCTCACCCCCAAACTATTTAATAAACCTTTAATGTGCTGCAAATGAAAGCAATATTTTTTTAGTTTTTTATCTTTTGTGAATTTTCTTCTTGTTTTCAATCATTTTTTGTTCTAGTGGTCGTCTCTTTATGGTGAAACTTACATGGCAGAAGTGGATTAATTATGGGAAGGGGTGGAGCTGAAGGTATATGGTCACCCCCTTTACCTTCCCCAAATAGTTATATCCCCAGGCAAGACAAAAAGGAGAATTCAGAATTACTTTTCAAATATGATTCAACATTTATACAGGATGCCCCAGCAGCCCAGCTGGATGTATATAAAATATAGCAACATATTATTATATTATTATAATAAACAACGGAGGTGCAAAGACACTGGAGAAAACCCATTAAGTAACTCCAAAAAAAAATCCAAGAAAGCAAAAAGTATCTGCACACTCAAGAAAATGAATAAAAAAAGAAAATGTATTCAATACAAAAACACATATATGGGCTATACTTGTTATGATGTGTTTTTGTACTGAATACATTTTCTTTTTTTATTCATTTTCTTGAGTGTGCAGATACTTTTTGCTTTCTTGGATGTATATAAAATGCTGATATCACTTTCCCTGTCGTCCCTATGCTGGCTAGATGTTCTTTCATGGCTCTGGTGTGAGGCCGAGTCCCACAGTGGGCAATTGTTACCGATATAGTACAGGAAGCAGAGGGGGGAGTACTCCCGGTGACACAAAGTGACCACTCATGCTGCCTCCTGTGTTTTCTCATTCAGAGCAACTATGGCGGAGCTGTGTGAATCCGAAGGCACCATAGACTGGGAAGAGAGATGCATGACACTGGAGTCCCAGCTAATGAAGTTTCGCATCCAGGCCAATAGGATCCGAGAGCTGTTAGCAGAGAAGGTACGGGCTGCTCTGGGTGTATATATATACTGTATGCTTATTGACATCAGTCACTGCTTGCCTATGGCTCTCCTTCCCTTCATATCTCAGCCCTGGTGGAGCCCCTGTCTCACTATCTGTACCTTATTGTGCATTATGGTACAGGTATGGGATCCCTTATCTGGAAACCCATTATCCAGAAAGTTCTGAATTACAGAAAACCATCTCCCATCCACAGACTCCATTATAAGCAAAAAATTCACATTTTTATAAATGATTTCCTTTTCCTCTGTAATAATAAAACAGTACCTGTACTTGATCCCAACTAAGATATAATTACCCCTTATTGGGGGCAGAACAGCCCTATTGGGTTTATTTAATTCAAATTCAAATTCAAATTCAAATTTTATTTGTCACATAATGGTTAAATGATTCCCTTTTCTCTGTAATAATAAAACAGTACCTGTACTTGATCCCAACTAAGATATAATTACCCCTTATTGGGGGCAGAACAGCCCTATTGGGTTTATTTAATGGTTAAATGATTCCCTTTTCTCTGTAATAATAAAACAGTACCTGTACTTGATCCCAACTAAGATATAATTACCCCTTATTGGGGGCAGAACAGCCCTATTGGGTTTATTTACCGTATTTTTCGGACCATAAGACGCACTTTTTTTCCCCCAGAAGTGGGGGGAAAAAGTCCCTGCGTCTTATGGTCCGAATATAGCCTACCGATATACTTTAAAAAAATGTTTTTACTTGCCCGTGTGGTCTCCGCAGGGCCCTCCTCTATTTGCCGGCGCTTAGCTATGGCGTTGTGCGCATGCACAATGACGCACATGCCCATACGCATGTGCGTCATTGTGCATGCGCCAGAGCTAAGCGCCGGTAAATAGAGGAGGGCCCTGCGGAGACCACACGGGCAAGTAAAAACATTTTTTTAAAGTATATCGGTAGGCTATATGCTGGTACAGATGGGGGCAATATGTTGGGTGAAATATGTTGGGTGCTGCTGGTACAGGTGGGTGAAATATGTTGGGTGCTGCTGGTACAGGTGGGGGGCAATATGTTGGGTGCTGCTGGTACAGGTTGGGTTTTAATGCACATAAAATATTTTAGGACACTTCGTTTCAGAATCTTTTTTTCTTCATTTCCCTTCCCAAAAAATTGGTGCGTCTTATGGTCCGAAAAATACGGTAATGATTAAATGATTCCCTTTTCTCTGTAATAATAAAACAGTACCTGTACTTGATCCCAACTAAGATATAATTACCCCTTATTGGGGCAGAACAATCCTATTGGGTTTATTTAATGGTTAAATGATTCCCTTTTCTCTGTAATAATAAAACAGTACCTGTACTTGATCCCAACTAAGATATAATTACCCCTTATTGGGGCAGAACAGCCCTATTGGGTTTATTTAATGGTTAAATGATTCCCTTTTCTCTGTAATAATAAAACAGTACCTGTACTTGATCCCAACTAAGATATAATTACCCCTTATTGGGGGCAGAACAGCCCTATTGGGTTTATTTCATGGTTAAATGATTCCCTTTTCTCTGTAATAATAAAACAGTACCTGTACTTGATCCCAACTAAGATATAATTACCCCTTATTGGGGGCAGAACAGCCCTATTGGGTTTATTTAATGGTTAAATGATTCCCTTTTCTCTGTAATAATAAAACAGTACCTGTACTTGATCCCAACTAAGATATAATTACCCCTTATTGGGGCAGAACAGCCCTATTGGGTTTATTTAATGGTTAAATGATTCCCTTTTCTCTGTAATAATAAAACAGTACCTGTACTTTATCCCAACTAAGATATAATTAATCCTTATTGGAGGCAAAACAATCCTATTAGGTTTATTCAATATTTAAATGATTTTTAACCAACTTAAGTTATGGAGATCCAAATTACGGAATAATCCCTTATCCGGAAAACCCCAGGTCCCTAAGATGAGGGAAAGAGACTTCCTTCAACATTACTTTGTGCCTAAACACAACCCTTCCCTTTAGCAGGAGCCATGTTGCACCACTTAAATTATGGACTTTATTATAGTCCAAGTTCTAGGACTGTATGTGAGGGTCAAGGTCCAAGTCAAGACAAGCCTTGGGGAAGTAGTGCATCTAAGGACACTACTAAAGCTAGGCACACTCTACTGCCCATTTGGCGCCAATACATGATAGGCAGGCAGATTGGGCAGTATAAGCCCAGACCTGGTCATGGGAAATCCATGCCTATCCAATGTCTATTTGGAAATCGAGTGATCTGGCCCCAAAAATGCAGACTATTCAAGGCCAATTTAGGTAGGAAATTGGCTGATTTAATTTGCCCTTGCGTATCCAGCTGGTGGGCCTGCAGTCAACTGTTCATTTATTACTCAGGCATGTGTAAGAGTGCGTCCCCACAGGTGTAGGGACTTTAACACATTGACTCCTCACCAGACTCACTCACTCACTGCTGTCTGTTGTAATTCACTCAATAAGGTGCAGGTAGTGTATCCTTAAACCCTAATTAACTTACTGTATCTTTTCCACAAAGCCTAATGTTCCAGACTTTCTGGTGTGCCTACATCCCCTAAATCTCTTACTCTAGAACTAATTTGTAGTAATTGTCCTTACAAAACAGATTTCTGTCTCTTTACCCAAAAATGTATTGATGACAAACATCTACCAGTCAAATAGTCCACCCCTAGTACCATATTCTACTCCACCAGTTTTTCAATTTGTGGCCCCTGACATCCACCTGAACTCTTTCCATCACTTTTTTTCAAATCTTGTTCTACCGCCGTAATGCCCAGCATAGGTTCCTCCCACTGTTTTTGGACTATTACTCCCAAAATCCAACCTTTGGCATCATCTGTTGCAGACATTAATTTATAATTCTACATATTTAGTGCACATCCTCCCCAGCCTGGGGTGCAGTTCAAGTCATCTGTCCTGTTGTTTGGCTATGTTCCCGTCCTGCTGATATACAGTTATATAATAAGATCAATGGGGCAGAGATTTCAGTTTACTGTTAAGAAAATAATATCTGAGGCTGCATACAAAACTGAGGGATGTAGAGCGTGTAACCAATGTAAGATAGGGGGCTTATGCTGTAATTCTGCCGCGGTTTTGTTATCTAGCCAATCAGTGGCTGTTGGTAATCATAGGCCTGTTATTATAGCAAACTTCTAAACCTTATTTGGCCAATGAAAATATTGCCCCGGAGGTGCAGTGCCTTTACAATAGCAGCCTTCTTTACTACAAGCACATGTATTCCTTGGCATCATAAACCTGCTATTGCTGTAGGTCTATCTGGGTGGCTGTTGAGGAACAAATTTCCAGCTCTGTTCCCTCCTGCCAATTACACTTCCCATACCATCCATTCCATCCAGTAGTCAAATGCCTCACTAGGCCATACACAAGCCAACAATGTCAAGCAGTTAAGACCAAAGTGCATGGATTCAAAACAACCCAACATTCTGACCTGGATATTGATCTGATATTTTCATAGAGGTAGCCATAGCCATCTGGACAGTTATTATACAGCATATTGACTAATAGCATTATTCTGGCTAAAGGTCTGATTGAATGGATCTGAGGGAATGTGAGGAGGTGCAGAGCTTTCTGTAACTGGGGTGCATCTGTTGTTGCTAATTTCAAATGTATTTCTCACTTTTCCCTCTGATTGAACTGGGTTCATCTTCTGTGTAGGCAGGGGAAATATATGGCTTCTTATGCTGTATGTACCACTTACCTTTTAATCTGTCTTGGCAGGGTACATCTGTAGTTGCTCATTCTATACCTTGTTATTTACCAGGGCAGGGTACATTTGCCATTACTTATTATGCATGTACTACACACCTTGTTCCCGGTTTAGGCAGGGTACATCTGTAGTTGCTCATTCTATACCTTGTCATTTACCAGGGCAGGGTACATTTGCCATTACTTATTATGCATGTACTACACACCTTGTTCCCGGTATAGGCAGGGTACATCTGTAGTTGCTCATTCTATACCTTGTTATTTACCAGGGCAGGGAACATTTCCCGTTACTTATTATGCATGTACTACACACCTTGTTCCCAGTTTAGGCAGGGTACATCTGAAGTTGCTCATTCTATACCTTGTTATTTACCAGGGCAGGGTACATTTGCCATTACTTATTTAGCATGTACTGCACACATTGTTCCCGGTTTGGGAAACAAACAGTATGCACTACTCACCTTATACTCTACCTGAACAGGGTACATCTGTTTTTGCCTTTTCCATGTGTCTTGCTCACCTTTTTATCTACCTGGGCAGGCTACATCTGTGGGTAGTAATGGTGCATTTTTCTAGTCACAGTGTTATCTGTAGAAGTAGGGTACATCTGTGGTTTCTCGTGTACATACAACACACCTTGCTCTTTGGGTTTTGTACATTTTCTACATTACTTGGTTCCTGTCTTCTCCTGATGGCTATTTACATTGGTGGCCACAACGGTCAGCCAGTGCCGCCAACAGCTGCTATGTCTTGCAGATTATGCTGGGATTTGTATTATACAATGCTCATTCTTTGATGTAATTCAGATAACAACCTCTTTTTTGCAATCATTCCAAGCCTCTCTGTAGAAGAAAACATCCAGCTGTTTGTTCTGCATGGAGACATTCTTATCTGACATTGCTACACGTGTGGTCCAGCCCCGCAAGCCATTCGACATACTACATGTGTTTTGATATTTAGAATGTATCTTAATATTTGTTCTGTGGGGTTTTATGGATTTGGGATATAAAGTCATATACACAAAGCAGATGCCTGCTATACAGCATGTTACTAAATATATATATATATTGTATATATCTTTTACATGCAACCTGATATCAGAAGGATTGTGGGGTAGAATTCTTGGCTCACCTACTGCTTTGAAACACATGGACAGTGCCACCTAAAATATAGGATGAAACTGCCTGCTCTAGAACGTTAGTTAATTGGTTTGGTTTGTATTAAAGAGGGTTGTTCTCCTTTGAATTTAAGGAAAGGTACAAAATGTTAGGCATCCCCTAGTGATTGTAATCACTTACCTGATCACCCCAGTTTTCTGCGAATAGGAGCATCTGCCTTGGGTACCTAGTAAGTGATTACAATCAC
This sequence comes from Xenopus tropicalis, assembly GCF_000004195.4. Classification (NCBI taxonomy): domain Eukaryota; kingdom Metazoa; phylum Chordata; class Amphibia; order Anura; family Pipidae; genus Xenopus; species Xenopus tropicalis. Next base: position 18,334,422 of record NC_030681.2, read on the forward strand.
TGGGGGTGCCTAACATTTGGCACCCCACCAGGGATTGTACCTTTCCTGCGCAGGCATTTCCATGGGTGATTCCCTTTGTTGCCAGTGGAAAGACATTTAGAAGAGATTAGTCACCCCCTTGGTAGCAGAGATCCATCGCAGGCCATTAACCTCTATGTGGGACATCAGCTTTTAGTATCATGTAGACACTGATATTCTGAGACAATTTGCAATTGGTGTCCATTTTTTATTTTTTTTGTGTTTTTTCAGTCATTTAGGTTTTTGTTCAGTTCTAGTTTGGAATTTGAGCAGCTATCTAGCTGCTAGGGTCTTGCCTACCTTAGCAACCAGGCAGTGTTGAAAATGAGAGACTGGAATTTGAATAGGAGAGGGGCTGAATAGAAATATAAGTAATAAAAAGTAACAATGATAATAAAATTGTAAGCTCCCAGAGCAATAGCTTTTGTCTGTTGGGGTCAGTGACCCCCCCTCCCCATTTGAAAGCTGGAAAGATGTAGAAGTAAAAGGTAAACAATTTTGAAAACTATAAATATAAAAAATGAAAACCGCAAAGTTGCTGGGAATAGGATACTCTGCAGCAGAGATCCCCAACCTTTTATACTTGTGAGCCACACTCAGATATAAAAAGTGTTGGGGAGCCACATAAGCATGAGAACAATTCTTTGGGGGTGCCAAATAAGGGCTGTGATTGGCTATATGGTAGCCCCATGTTGACTGCTGGCCTGCAGGAGGCTCTGCTTGGGGTAAAACTGTGTCTCTGGGATCCAAAACTTGTCTCCAAGTCAGAGATATAAATCTGGGTACCTACTTTGAGGCCACCGGGAACAACATCAAAGGGGTTGGTGAGCAACATGTGGCCCCTGAGTCACTGGTTAGAGATAAATTCTCTATAACATACTAAAAGTTAATTTATATTGAACCACCCCTTTAGGGAGATGATCCACACTTTGCCCATCAGAAAGGGAAGGAGCCACCAGACTAAGCTCTGGGATAGTGAGCAAATACATGCATGATAGGGGGCTTTAGTAATAAATGCTTATTCTTGATATAATTTCTATATTTTGCACATCCAAATCCCACAGTTCTCTCCTTTCTGTTCTCTAGCCTTCGGGGAGTAGGAATGAGTTTAGCTCATAACAGCTGGTGTGAACTGTACTGCAGCCTTGTTCTATAATATTATTTTTAATTAAGCAGAGCGGGAGCAAAGAATTACATGTGTATGGGCGGCTATACACTTTGCCATGTTTGGCAGCACAGCCCTAGGTGGTAGCAGCAAAACAGCTCCATGCACTGCAACTCACAGGGGCATTTTAACTTTAAAAAGAAAGTATATTTGCATCTGCTGTCATATAATATATAATATTTCTGAAAGGCAGTGCGTGTGTGGTGGGATGGGGGGGTGTCAGAACACCTAGAACTTTCCATCATTAGGCCCCTTCTTCATAACAAAAATTATACATGTCTTAACATTAAACACGGCTGCAGTTCATTTCACACCAGCTGCTATGAGCTAAACACATAGCTATTCCCCACGCTCTGCGCTGCTGCAGAGAAGAACAGGGGGATTTCTAAGTACAGGACGTCGAGGGTCTGCAAAGCAGCTGACAGAAAGGAGAGCAGGGTAATCATTCACCGAGGGCGCATTAAACATTACAGGGTTCCCACAAATGAGCAATGTATTGGCAAACTCATCAGAATTCAGTCATCCCAGGAGTCAGCCGGAGCCCCTCCTATAACGAACACTTATGGAAAAAAAATATCACTCTACACTGCACGTACAGCTAAAATCCAGGGGTCTTGGAGGGAAAATATACCATATTTTCAGAAAAGGCTGTTTCACAATTTGCACTCGCTGGGAAAATATTTTTTGGAAAACTCTATATCAGTATCTCTGAGATGGGAAATACAGTAGGGGGGCCTATTCATGATGCTGTGTAAAATGAAATTCACCAAAGAAATGGTGGAAAAAGCTGTGCAAGATAAATGGAGAAGTTTGCCGCCCGAATGCAAGATTTTACGCCGTTATTTTACGGAAGAAAAAACGCATACAAAATTTACACTGATTTTATGCTTTTTTTTACGTGGCAAAGCCTGGCAATGTCATTTTGTCACCGTTTTTTATACTACACAATAAATCTGCCCCTAGATGTGCTGGACACAGGACCTATCTGCCTTCAGCCTAAAGCTGGCCATACACTATAAGATCCGCTCGCTTAGCGATGTCAACAAGCGAGCGGATTTTCACCCGATATCTCCACCTACGGGTGGGCGATATCGGGTAGCAAGTACCTTAAAAAAAAATAATCCAATCGTTTGGCCGCTCGGTTCTGCCCATACACGGGCCGATTAGCTGCCGAATTGGTCCAAGGGACCGATATCGGCAGCTATAATCGGCCTGTGTATGGGGACCTTAAGTCAATTCCCATTAGCAATTGTAAGCCCTGGATGGACAACCATAGGAGCATATCTTTATTTGCACCAATAAGATACAAAATAGAATGAGACATGTCTATACAATCATGAATAGGGTTACATATAAAGATTGGAGTAGGTCTGCACACTGTCTTTGACCCACCCCAATGATCAAAATCATTTACCAAACATCAAATTACCCTAAACATTGAAGGATTTACATTTTCCTCTCCTGAAACCCCACTCATTTCACCCAGGATTGTTTCAGGGCATTTGCAAGTATCCCCATATTTTCAGGTTGCTGTTATTAAAAGATTTCTCCCCACTAGTACCGTAGGTGGCCTCTTTTGACCCTGCTACATATCTTTCAAAATGTCCATTCAAAGTAGTCAATGGCAAACACAACCCATGGATCAGCACCATACTTAGTAGCACATGAACATTAGCAGTTCTCACAATGTAGCGCCACCCCAGACCTGCACATTGCACTGCACCAAGGCACCAAGGTAACCCTGTGCTCCCACTGAAAATCACAATTCCCAGTGGACCCTGGTACCCTCACTGGTCGATTTGTCCCTGAAAATGTTCATAAAAGTGCACATAATATATATAAAAGTGCAATATGTTTAGTATATATATATACATCAGGAATGCACATCAGTTGTTCCCTTTAGTTTGGGGCCCCTGGCCCTAGTGCAGTAACTAGGACCCTGTGCATTCTTCTGGATCATGTAGTATGGTGTCCTTCCCTAAGTATATCATACTATGTGACACCATTGCTTTCCTAGTTAGTGTCCTTACATTCATAACACAGAGTGAGGGGGCAATTGCCTACATGCTTCTATTCCTGTTGGTCAATTTCTGTTCCTCCTCTATCACTATTAGTCCTGACAGACAAGACAGAGTCTAAAAATTGCTCAGCCAAACCAATTAAGAAGTCAAAGACCCCTGCTCCCTTATGCTCCATAACCGGCACTGAAGTAACATAGTCTTGAAAACACCAGTGTGCAGATATTACTTGCCCTTTTATCTGTTTTGGATGTTCCTATCCATAACGGCCAAACAGATCTTTGCTTTCATTATTCTGTACTAAACGAATGAAGGCTAACTGCTGATTGGTGGATATGGGCTACTGTACTAACACTGCTGAATGGAGTATTCATATAAAAGTGAGGTTTTGTGATAATGTCCACCCAAGTGATTTGACTTAGACACTCTGCTCATTTAAGGAGATGCTTCACACAAACATTATATAGTATTAACAGCTTTATCTCGTGCAGTACCACTTCTCCCCAGAGATAACTCAACCAGCCCCACAGGCTGTAATCTGTATTGGTTAATACTGTGTCCAAAGAAACTGCTGTGTGAAACAGGAGGATTTCTCCCAGAATTTCATGAAAGAGGGAACACTAATGCTTTGTGATTATTATAACATTAAACAATACCAGCTGACCCGTTACATTGCATAGAGAAAATGGAATTTCTTTTCAAAGAAAAACAGGCAACTGCATAGTTTTTCTGGGCTTTAACTGCACCGTGTTATAAATATATTAATATATTATATATATATGTATATACATCTTATATAATTTGTGATCGGTCCCTGCGGCTTTCCTTTTTTTTTGGGAAAAGATTAGTCAGGGTGGTCACTGTGTAATATTTCTAGCATCTGGAATAAATAAAATGTTACTGGAACATTAGAAATGTGAGGGGTTCTACTAAAAACATTTCGGGGCCCTGTATTTTGCAGTTGTTCCTATTTTTAATGTAAGGTTCTATTCTTCAGTTTAAAAGCAAAGACACAGCATTGGTATTATGGGGGAGTAGGGCAGAAGAATTTCAGAAGTTTTATTAATTCTATAGCTTTACCTCTGTCGTATGATTGTGCAGTTCTAATATTTTGACTTATAGGAACAGGAGCTGCTGCACAGCCAGGGTCGGACTAGGCCGGTAGGACACTGCAAAAAAACCCTGGTGAGCCCCGGTAACCCATGCCTGATCCCTGCCAGCTACTTAGACCCTCCACTTTCACCCCCTAAGAATGTGACCTGGCTAGTGATGGGCAAAACATGGGCATGGATTTGCGGCGAATTTCCGTGTTTCGCCATTGGCGGTTTGTTGATGAAACAATTTGCCATGGAAAAATTCGCCGCACGTCCAAAAATTGTCGCGGGCGTCAAAAAAGAATAGTCGCGGGTGTCAAAAGAATAGCCGCGCAACAAAAGAATAGCCACGGGCCACAAAATAATAGTTGCGCAACAAAATAATAGCCGCGGGCGACAATTTTTTTTGCCGCAACAACATTTTCGCTGTTTCGCAAATTTTTCGCTGTTTTTCGGCAAAGCGGAACAAATTCGCTCATCACTAGACCTGGCATGTAGGTAGGGGGGTAGAGGGTGTAAGAGGCACATGTGCTGGTTGAGGATTAGTGAATGGGGTGGGGGGGCCATGAAGTGGTAGTTCCGGTGGGCCCCAGACACCCCAGACTGGCACTGAGCACAGTTCAAAGCGAATAAGCACAAGTTTGCCCCCCTTTCTACAATTGTGGCCGGGTCAGTAGTAAATGAGGCTCACAAACTTGAGTTGGTGCACTAGCCAGAACCAAACTCTGCACCCCAGTATCCCAAGGCAGGATTGCTAACTACTGCACTGTGCCACTTCCTAAGTATGGCAGCCACTGATGGAACAAAAATACATATATGAACACTTACAGGCAGTTTCCATAGTGGCTGGTGATTTCTCCATCTGTTTATTTCCACCTTATTATTATGCCATGTTAATGTCAATTAACATGGCATAATAATAATGAATGTTTGGGGATACCCAAAGGCTTTACAACTGAGACCCAGGCACTGGCCCTCCTTCAGATGTTGTCAAACTACAACTTCCAGCCACCTTTCCTCAGTCTTTTTACTGGCCAGAGCAGGGGCAGGTCCATGATGTGGCGGAGCTGTGACATAAATGGGAGTGGGCATGACTTTGGTGGGTCCTATATAAGGGGAAATCGTAAATGGGGCAGGCTAGAAAGGGAGCTGGGAGAGGGGATAGGAGGCGGGTCAGGGGCAGATTGGAGGTAGGCAGGGGTCCGGAGGGCAAGTTATTACAAATTTACCGGCAGCTACATTGCTGGCCCAGGTGGCAACCCTAAGCGTCTCACAGACAGAGTGAAGTACTGAGGTTTAAAAGTTGTAGTTCAACAACATCTGAATCAGTATGTTAGTCTTATTGATCAGGATTGTAAAGCAGTTAGTATTTTATACTAAACTAATGCAATCTAATTGAAATAAACATCATCGGCACTTATTTATATAGCACCACCAAGTTTCATAGCTCTTTACATTTTTACAATTTCAATATTGGATCAACCTAAAGCTAAATCAGGGGGTTTAATATGAGGAGTATGTATAAGTATAGTATGTATATGTTATTCAGCATTATGCAGCATTATGATCTCAACTTCCTGTTTAATCCTGACTTCTTTTACAGTAAGGTTACTGGATCTCCTACGAACACTGCTAATAAATCCAAGCTGCTGGGCTGCACTGAAATTCAAGGGGAACTTCACCCAAAAAATAATTTTTCCAAAAGGTCTTTTAATAAACTGGCAACAGCTACACTGTTTCAGGAGTCAGAACCAGAAATGCGGGTATTATAAAGAGCAGGGCAGATACAGGTATGGGATCTCTTATCCGGAAACCCATTATCCAGAAAGCTCCAAATTACGGAAAGCCTGTCTCTCCATTTTAATCAAATAATTCAGATTTTTAAACTTGATTTCTTTTTCTCTGTAGTAATAAAACAGTACCTTGTACCCCTTATCCGGAATACCTTTGGTCCCGAGCATTCTGGATAATGGGTCCTATACCTGTACTGATTTAGCACCATAATTACAAAGCAGTTGGGTGAGCATGAAACCTTTTTCAGGACTAATCGCTAGCCCTACCACAGTAAGAGCTTCTGCACATACTCAGCCAGTTCCCCAGGTGCTGACAGACACAAATGTACATGGCCTGCAGAGCTCACAGTTATCCCCCTGCCTACGGGCTGTGTGAACAGGCACTGTTGACATTTCTATGGATTGCCAAGTCATTCCGTGTGTTTAGAAATGTGTGGTTTCCTCGCTTTTTAGGAATCTCACATGCCTCGGCAAGCACCACCCCGCGCTTATACTTTCATTTCTGCACCCACAGGCTGCTCCTTTTGTCATACGGCACAAACATTGGTAAATTAACCTCGCCGGGTTTCCTGTATTGTAATAACATCCTTTATCAAGGCAACGAGTTGTGTTTGTTGGGTACAATAAAGCCTTACAATAGCACTGTCTGACTTTATGCTCAGTGTATACAGACTGAGTTTGCTATAGATTTATTGGAAACCATTTATTCAATTTGATAAAGTCAAATTTAACTCCTTTACTAAAAAAGGCACTGTTTATTATTATCAGAAATCAGCCAACTCTCACTGGACCACAATCAGCTTCATAACTAGTGATGAGCGAATCTGTCCCGTTTCGCTTGGCATAAAATTTGCAAAGAAAATTTGTGAAACAGCGAAAAATTTGCAAACGCATTTGTCATGTAATTTTTTTGTCGCCCGCGTCTTTTTTGGTCACCTGTGTCTTCTTTTTTTTTGACGCAACCTCGGCCAATTTTACATGACCGTGCCCTTTTTTACTTGACCACTCCCAAATTTTTTTTATGCGCACCAAAATTTTTATGCACGGTGAATTTTTATGCCCCGAATTTTCAAGGAAGTTTCGCAAAACAATTTGCCAATGGCAAAATGCGCTGTGAATCCATGCCTGGCGCAAATAATTTGCTCATCACTATTCGTAACCCATGATCCAGCCAGCCAACCAGTCCTTTTATGACTGAGACCCAACCCTCTCTGATGATGTCACAGCTGTCCAGGGCTGGCACTATGATGTCACCAGAAGTGGTTGGCATAGTAACATCAATAGTGGGAAGGAGGTCCTCTTGAAGTATGGAAACCCTGGAGCATAAACCTGATCTAAACCTGATCCACAGGTAAAGTTGTGGTTCCAGTGGGTTTCAGGTTTTACCTGTGTATCACTTATTAACAGGCACCAGAACTATGGGACCGTGGCCCCCCCAAAAATGTTTATGCCCATTTTAAGTGTATGATGTGGTGGGACACAGTGCCCATTCTGGTGCAGCACTCAGGGTCGTATTCACAATATAGGCACTTGAGGGCCTGTCCTCAGCTTTCAGATGGATATTGGGCTGAATTTGGTGGCAAAGGTAATGGGGGGGTATCTTGTTTCTGTACATACGCAGTACAGCGGGACCGGCAAGGGCAGAGAGGGCGGGCCAAGGTACGGTTTCTGAAAGTTACATTAAAGTGATACTGACACAAAAAACGACTTTTTAAAATATGAATCTATATAACTGCCTGACTGTCCCTTCTCAGGCTGTCAGTTATAGCTTCTAATGCTAATGGACTCCTGCTGCAGGAGTCCCCTTATAGCGGAACATAGGGGATCAGATAGGGAACGTAAAAGCATCAGACAAATACATTTATGGCAAAATTATAAATAACATGCAAAGACATTATTATGATGGATGTAATAAAAAGTTTCATTTCTGGTGTCAGTATCACTTTTAGAGATTAAAGAGATACTGACACCTAAAATGTAACTAAATTTATCGTGACATTGTCATGAACTTTATAATTTTGCCATAAAAGTACTTCCTGATGCTTTTACATCACCTAATTGATTCCCCATGTTCCTCTATGAGGGGGCGGCCATATTTGTGCAGCAGGAGGCCCGTTAGCATTAGAAGCTGTAACTGACAGGCTGAGAAGGGACAGGCAGGTTGGCAAAACAGTCAGGTTTAGGGACTTCATGTAACAATTACTTACGCCACTTACCATGAAAAATGATCACCATGGCCTATAGTTTACTTTTTATTTACCCTAGTATTTAAAAAGGTATCACTTTAAGAGCTAAGTGTCAGAAGACAAGAGGAAGGAGGTCCCTACTCCGTAGTAAGGGGGAGGGTAAAGGTGGCCATACAGGGGCCAATTGTAGCAGCCGATTCGGCAGTTTATCGGCCCGTGTAGGGGCAGGAACGAGGGGCATACCCGACCGATATCTGGCCTGAAATTGGCCAGATATCGATCGGGCAGGTTAAAAGATTTAAGGCCCCCATACACGGGCCGATTCTAGTTGCCAATATTGGTCCCTTGGACCGACTCGGCAGCTTATCGGCCCGTGTAGGGGCAGAAACGAGCGGGCTGGCCGACCGATATCTGGCCTGAAATTGGCCAGATATTGATCGGGCAGGTTAAAAGATTCAGTCGGATCGGGGGCCGCATCGGCTCATTGATGCGGTCCCTGAACCGACTGCCCCATTGCCGCCTACATAATCCGGTCGTTTGGCCCCAGGGCTTCAAGCTCCCCGATATCGCCCACCCATAGGTGGGGATATCGGGGGAATATCCTCTCTCCAAGCGAGCGGATCTTACCATGTATGGGGACCTTTAGTCGGATCGGGGACCGCATCGGCTCATTGATGTGGTCCCGGAACTGACTGACCAATTGCCGCCATTATAATGGGGCCAAATGATTGAATAAGCCTACATGTTCACTGATTTCGCCCACCCATATGTGGGGATATTGGGAAAAGATTTGATCGCTTGCCGACCTCACCAAGCGAGCGGATCTTCATGTGTATGGCCGCCTTAACTTACAGACACAAATAGGAGGATATTGAAAAACCCCAGCTGTGAGAACCTTGGTCCTATGACTACATGGTAATTCCAAGTTTCTCACCTTGAAATTTCAATTTGCAGTTGTAAATGACCCTTGTAGTGTATTACTCAAGGTTAGACCTGCACCAAACTAGGTTTAATTTGAGACTTTATATCGAGAGGTATAAATACAGCGAGTGTGATTCCAGTACAAATCCAGCTATAGAAATGTGCAACTGTTACATGTCATTTTAGGAAAGGCTTATTATTTTAGCCACAGGTGCCTTGGCTTGTAGCCACGTTAGGGGCTAACCGAGCGAGGAAACTCGAGGGGGCTCCAATAATATTGCAGTAGGGCCCCCCCTTTCTGACGTTAGCTATAGTTTCCCTTTTAATATCAGAGGCCGCGTTTGTTTTTTACTCCAGCTCCGCACAGCTGCACGTTCCAAGCTCAGCTTGCCCCTCAGGAGACATATATTATATTGGAATATGTTTATGGCTTGATGTGGAAATACTTATTATTGCTCTTTGTTTATTCTGCATTGGACGATCTTCAGACTAAACACTGGAGGGGGTGCTTTGCCAGATCTGTAAACCATCCCATATTTATAAAGGTGTAGAAAATGTTTCACATCAGGTGTAAATAAAAGGGGTATTTATAAAGGAGAAGGAAAGACTAAATACCTGGAGGGGGCAAGTGGGTCTTCCCAATGATTCTAGTCGCTTAAAGGAAACCTATACCTTCGAACAATGTAGATCTTTTTAATAATATATTGCTTAAAACTGCCCATATGTAAAACTCTGTTTCATCTAAATAAACAGTTTCCATAAAAATATACTCTTTATGCTAGGGTTATCCTAAATAGAAAATTGCCATTTTCAGTACTAAGGGCCGCCTCTGGGATCATGCAATTCACGGTGCACACAAACAAGCCATGGCACACATACATGCTAGGCCCCATCAGCCAATTAATGGATAAAGTTCTGCCTTTTGCTCCCACACTACTTCCTGTTACAGTTAGAGCTGCATTATTTCCTGTCAGCTGATCTCTGAGGGAGCACACAGCCCATCACTAAATGGCGGCTCAAGGGAAAGGATGTAAAAGGGCAATATTTACTGATATATATATTCCAGTTTGGTAAGATTGTTTATTAGGCCACTTAACATAATATAAACTACAGGTATGGGACTCATTATCCAGAATGCTCGGGACTTGGGGTTTTCTGGATAAGGGGTCTTTCCATAATTTGGATCTCTATAACCTAAGTCTGCTAAAAACACTTAAGTATTGAATAAACCCAATAGGGCTGTTCTGCCCCCAATAAGGGGTAATTATATCTTAGTTGGGATCAAGTACAGGTACTGTTTTATTAATAAAGAGAAAAGGGAATAATTTAACCATTAAATGAACCCAATAGGGCTGTTCTGCCCCCAATAAGGGGTAATTATATCTTAGTTGGGATCAAGTACAGGTACTGTTTTATTATTACAGAGAAAAGGGAATCATTTAACCATTAAATAAACCCAATAGGGCTGTTCTGCCCCAATAAGGGGTAATTATATCTTAGTTGGGATCAAGTACAGGTACTGTTTTATTATTACAGAGAAAAATCATTTTTGAAAATGTTGAATTATTTGATTAAAATGGAGTCTATGGGAGATGGCCTTTCCGTAATTCAGAACTTTCTGGATAATGGGTTTCCGGATAAGGGGTCTGATACCTGTATCTGAATAGTTTTCCTTTCAGGTTGACATTAGGGTTGTGACCTGGCCGGTATTTTTTTTAAAGAAAAAGTGGCAATGCTTGTGGCCATACACCTAAAGATCCACTTGTTTGGCTACGGTGCCCCCTCAGCAGGGCACAAGCTATACCCTGATTTCTGCTTTGCTTTGAATGATAAGAAAGGAATTTAGAACAGGATTCTGAAAGCGTTTTCCCTTCTGTCGCTGGAAACCCGACAGTATTCAGGAAGAATTTCCTTTTGGGAAAGTGATCCGCGTGGCACACAGCATATTTTCTAGCCGATTCCTGACATTCCTTCTCTTCATGCTCTCACAAAGTATCTTTCATTGGAAAGTCGCACGTTGCCTCTAAAGCTCCAAGCTGTATACCTGTTAAATGCCCCCGGGCCGCCCGCTGACCAGCTGCCAGCTCTAACGGCCAGCAATGGGCAGGATTGGCTGATTTTATCACACATGTGCTGCAAATCAGCTGTAAAACTGCATTTGAATTTCAACTACAAAGAAGAAATGTACAAAATGTGAGCGACACAGCAGGAGTTGGGGTGGGGGGCGGTTTATGAGCTACTTTACATTAACACATGCACAGTTATAAATGCACATCTACAAGCAGGAGCCAATAAAAATATCTTTTTCGCATAAACGCTGGCTTTAAACTGTGACAGAAACAAATACTAGACGCTGGCATTTGTAAGGTTTTAAAGGCGAAATATTCCAGTCAACAGGTTCAGTTTATCCTTATTGGATTTTCATTAGGCCCTTGGTAGGGAGTAAAATATGAGAATATGCCTTCTCTGCTTATTTGAATGTATATACAGGTATAGGACCTGTTATCCAGAATGCTCGGGACCTGGGGCTTTCTGGATAAGGGATCTTTCCGTAATTTGGATCTCCATACCTTAAGTCTACTAAATAATTATTTAAAGATCATTTAAACTCAATAGGATTGTTTTGCCTCCAATAAGGATTAATTATATTTTAGTTGGGATCAAGTACAGGTACTGTTTTATTATTACAGAGAAAAGGGAATCATTTAACCATTAAATAAACCCAATAGGATTGTTCTGCCCCCAATAAGGGGTAATTATATCTTAGTTGGGATCAAGTACAGGTACTGTTTTATTATTACAGAGAAAAGGGAATCATTTAACCATTAAATAAACCCAATAGGGCTGTTCTGCCCCCAATAAGGGGTAATTATATCTTAGTTGGGATCAAGTACAGGTACTGTTTTATTATTACAGAGAAAAGGGAATCATTTAACCATTAAATAAACCCAATAGGGCTGTTCTGCCCCCAATAAGGGGTAATTATATCTTAGTTGGGATCAAGTACAGGTACTGTTTTATTATTACAGAGAAAAGGGAATCATTTAACCATTGAATAAACCCAATAGGGCTGTTCTGCCCCCAATAAGGGGTAATTATATCTTAGCTGGGATCAAGTACAGGTACTGTTTTATTATTACAGAGAAAAGGCAATCATTTAACCATTAAATAAACCCAATAGGGCTGTTCTGCCCCCAATAAGGGGTAATTATATCTTAGCTGGGATTTGTTTGTTTGTTATTACAAAGAAAAAGGAAATCATTTTTAAAAATTAGAATTATTTGCTTATAATGGAGTCTATGGGCCTTTCTATAATTCGGAATTTTCTGGATAAAGGGTTTCCAGATAAGGCATTCTATACCTGTAGATTTATTTGAGTTAGAGCTGCCATATTGCTAGTCTTGACTAAAATATATAGGTATTAAAAGCAATAGCAAAGCCAATGGCCATTAAGTAGGTGGGGTTTAATGTGGATTATGAGTGTGTCTGTTTGTAACTGGGATTGGCTGGGGTGGTATGAACATAAGCAGAATAGGTTGTACCTATGCCCAGTAGAACAGGCTGGCACCTCACTTACAATAGCAAGTCTCTTAAAGCAGGGATCCCCAACCTTTCTTACTCGTGAGCCACAGTCAAATGTAAAAAGACTTGGAGAGCAACACAAGCACCATAAAAGTTCATGGAGGAGCCAAATAAGGGCTAAGATTGGCTATTAGGCAGCCTCTATGCACCCTATCAGCTTACAGGGGGCTTTATTTGGTAGAAAATCTTGTTTTTATTCAACCAAACTTGCCCCCAAGTCAGGAATTCAAAAATAACTCCCTGGTTTGGGGGCACTGAGAGCAACATCCAAGGGGTTGGGGAGCAACATGTTGCCCCTGAGCCACTGGTTGGGGATCACTGGCTTAAAGGACATGGAAAGTGACGTATACATCACCCCTCCTGAACTGCACCACCATACTCCCCAGTACGACCCCACACCCCATACCCATAGTATTGAACTTGGCTGGTGGCTACCATGTCTGGCCTGGTGGCTTTTTGTTTCTTGCTCTGTGGAAGAGATCTCTGTCCAGCAGTTTCTGGTCTGAACTAGGAAAAGAAAGTGACCTGCCAGACATGGTGGCTTTTCGCACCATAGCACCACTCTATCTCTTATTACCAGGTATGGGAGGAGTGAGCAGGTCCGGACTGGAATTCAAAATAGGCCCTGTCATTTCAGGTACAGAGAGGCCCAAACAGCCCCCACCAGCCCAATAAATAGTGACTGTCTATCTTTGATAGGGTTTAAATTGCTAAATGCTGAATTTACACAATTTTGTTTTCAATCACGAAGGTCTGAGAAAGTATTACTTCAGTTGTTATGATTATCCTCACTATCTTGTCTGTCCAAGTTGCTCCGGCCTTGTTTATCTCAGCTAATATTCAAGGATAAGAGATCATAATAAAGCTTCAGCAGCTACTTAAATAATTTCTGTATTTCTACTAATAATTGCAAGGCAAATGTACCCACCCATGATACGTAAGCATAATGGGATGTGTTTTTCTATCTACTATATAAGTAATATCAAAACAAAATAAATTTGAACTTGTTTGCAATACACATACTGGTTGTATCGTTTGTACAAGTTCCCTGATCAGCGCACATGCGCAGACGATATCAGATGTTTCGCCGACGCACAGATTAAATCGAACCGGTTCGTGACTGCTTAGATATAGTGCAGAGAAGCACAGACGGAGTTAAAGAGATTAACCCTTACAATCTTACAGCAGCCCCTCTGGCATTTGCCAGCATAAACAGATTGCCAGTCCAGGCCTGGGAGTGAGGCCATATTGTGCAATGTGGGGTAGTGGATTAATAGGAGATAACTAAATAACTATATCACTCTCTATGTCTTGTAAGCATGGGGACAGCTAGTAATGCTTCTCTTCAAGGCTTCCAGGAACTCCAGATATTGTTAGGCAGCACAATTATGCATACAAATGGGTACTCTCAATAGGCTTTGGGGCAGAAGTCAAAAACCCATCATTCACAAAATACCCATAATGACAAGTTACCATAGCAACATAAGGCACATAGGACTGGAGTGCCACAGAGCACAGTTGGACAATGCGCACACAAGTCACAAGGAATGTCTCCTGTGGGTATCCGTCAGCAGAAAGGGATTTCCGTGAAAGTCAGGGTCTCGATCAGTGACAGAAAAGCACTACTGAATAGCTCTTGTGCTGCCTTTTCTTTAGTCATCAATAGGCCTGGCCATTCAAAGGAAAAAAAAAAAGTGAAAGCAATTAATCACTGTGTCTTACTTTGCTTTGGAATTTGCCAGGTGGCAGGGCTTGAGAAAGGGCTCATAGCGCCAGATCCACCACATTGCTGCCACATTAACCCCAAAGGCTTTCCTGAATAAAGGCTTTTTGTTTTTTGCTTGTGAGAACGACATTCCATCTCATGAAGACTCAGATCAGGCTGAAGCAGAAGCAAGTTCAATACTATCTAAGCCTCCCTATAGAAAATGCCTCAGTGCCCACCATAGGATCATGGATAGATAAGAAAGGGGGACCATTGTCTTTTTTTTAATTAAAATATTAGCTCAATTTATCAGGTCAAAAAAAATATATCACCAGGGGAAAACAGTTGCGCATATGAGTATCTTCTATTTTCTCCATTTAACTTCTTGCATTAGGGAGAATGTTCTGGTTCCTTTGGGACCTTCTCACTCTAATCATGGTTGTTTGGCATAGTTGGTCTGACCTGTACTGATTCTGCTGCACTCTGACCCCTGTGAGTGTTACCAGGAAAGGTGGCTATGGCTGTGGCTTGCATCCCATTACGTTCCTTTTGCTGGTGGATTATTATTATTAACATTTATTTATAAAGCGCCAACATATTCCGCAGCGCTGTACAATAAGTGGGTTTCATACATTGGACATACAGAGTAACATATAAAGCAATCAATAACCGATACAAGAGGTGAAGAGAGCCCTGCCCAAAAGAGCTTACAATCTACTCTACAAGGAGAAAGGGTTGAGACACCAGTACCTGAATTTGTTCTGGTGTGTGTTGCCGGCACATTAGATTACATCAGGGGCTGCCACCTCAGGGCCCCCACCCCAGTCGCAAACTCTTCCAGGGGTCACCAGTCTCAACCAAACACCCCCCCCCCCCCCCGATCATGCTGTGTACCTTCTACTTCCTCCTTGTGGCTGCCATTAGGGGTGGGGGTGGAGCACCCAAGGTTCCTGGTGGGAAGCAGGGCTGAGCTGGTGGGGCCCACTGGATTTTTTTTGTGTGGGTGCATGATGCATGTATGTGTGGGTGCATGTATGAGGCATGTAAATAGCTTCCATTTTCAAAAGGTTTTCTCTTACATTTCTTTCATTAGAAGAGGCATTATGGCTTCTTTTGGTCCTACCCTAACCTTGGTAGTTGGCTGTTTTGCTCTGTTGGCACTAAGTTGGAGCTCAGAGCTGAAGAATACTAACTGGACCAGACTACCAGTGGGGGAAGCAGTAAAATGCTGATACCTAACATAGTTGGTATCAGTTATGTGCTGCTTTATATAAATGAGAGCCTTCCTAAGTCTGTTTTCCAGGTGCCCAGCTCTAAGAATGGCAGCTCTGTCACCCTATAGGGCATTTAAATGACAGGCCACTCAGTAGGGAGCCTTCAGGTGAACGTTCCCTAATGGGAAATGGAATTAATCTAAGAAACCTGCTTGTAAAGCTTCCAGTGAGGAATTCTGGCTCCACTTAATTATTCAAGCAGCGCTGTGTTCATCTGACCTTCAGTGCTTTCTCCTAAGCAAACACAGCAGTGCCAATAAATGCCAACTTTGTGTGCCTCCCTGCATTTGGCAGGAGTCCCAGCGCTGCTGCCTCAGCCCCTCGTACACTAAAAAAGTGAAGGATTCTGTGTTTCTTTTCAGCGCTGTCTTTCTTGCTTGATCTAAATATACTTATGTGCAAAAACTCAGGAAAATTGTCCTTAATCTCCCAAACCAGCACAGTGAGAGGCTGTGATTCTGCTGTTAATTCCAGATTAGGAAATGATGGACTTTTGTGGCATCAAATTATTTCTCCTAGAGACGGTACAAGGGAAATTTGTCCTTTCCTCCAAAATTTTATATCAGAAACACAAAGCCTGCCCCCCCATCTGTAAGGGCTGCTGTGCCACATCCCTCAGCCCGGGTACAAAATCATTAATATAACGGGCCCCTTTTTCATGGGCTTTTTCTGTCATTAGGGCTCATTTGGGGTGCAAAGTGCAACAAAATGGTGCAAGACACCTGCTGGACTTTGTGCTACATTCTGGGCTAGGGTGACAGTTACATTCCTACATGCTCCCTAACTTGTGTGTGCTTCATTTTTAATCTGGCACAAAGTTCAGAGTTCAGCAATGCCCCAGACTTCAGAGCTGTGTTCTACTGTCCTAAGCATACATAAATGACCCCTATGGTGAGCAAATGGCCACCCACAGGATAATATATCTGCATTCCCACAAACTGCTAGTAACTCTCCTTTACTTATAGAGCTGACTTTCCTTAGGCTAGTGCCACACAAGGTTAATTCTTGGCCTGTGTGTAAACAGGCAATCAGTCAATCTGCTGCCCACTGCTCACTCCCAGGGCCGCCATCAGGGGGGCACAGGGGGTACAGCCGTCCCGGGCCCGGACAATTTTAACCTTAAAAGGGGGCCCGGCTGTGCTCAAGTTTTCTTAATAGCTCGGGCCCCCTTAAATCTATTCCGGGCCCCCTTAAATTTATTCCGGGCCCCTGTCATCGGTGGTCAGCGGGTGATCCTATTGGTCGCGCCCCGTGCGTACATGCACGTCAGTACGCACGGGGCGCAACCTTATAAAAGGGCCTGTCTTCTGCCGGCACTCAGAAGTGCAGAGGCTTCGCCAAGGAGGAACGCAAAGACGCCGCTGAAGACACCACTGAAGACGCCGCTGGCTGTGCTGTTCCGTTCCGTGCTGTGCTGGCTACCAATGTACTTGGGGAGGGGGCCCTGCTGGCTACCAATGTACTTGGGGAGGGGGCCCTGCTGGCTACCAATGTACTTGGGGAGGGGGCCCTGCTGGCTACCAATGTACTTGGGGGGGGCACTGCTGGCTACCAATGTACTGGGGGGCACTGCTGGCTCCCAATGTACTTGGGGGGGGGGGCTGCTGGCTGTGAGTCTTTTGTACTGGTGGGAGGGGGGCCCAGAAAATTTTCTTGTGAGGGGCCCCGTGATTTCTGATGGCGGCCCTGCTCACTCCTGTGTCTCCACCGAGGGGAACAGCATTGGCTTGGATGCAGACACATAAAGCAGATTTCAGGGTGAAAATGTACTTGTTTCCGTGCCAAAATATACTCCATTTGTCTCTATAAAGGCTGACCCAGTACCTCTCAGCACAGATACAGGAGCAAGCAGTGGCCAATGGATTGGCTGATTCTCACCATGTGTTTATACGTAGGCTGAGAAAGGGCCCCATGAAATTGTAGGGTAAAGCCCTTAAAAATATACAAATGGGAGGATGTTCTGAACATGAAATAGTTGGCAGACACCAGTTGTATGAAAGTGACTTCCATTGTAGGTCCCCCAAGGATATTGGCAGATACACAGTACATGCGCAGATGTTATCATTATTCGACCAGAATTCTCTAACTTGTCTGAATGACTGACTGCCATGGTATAAAAATTATCAGGATGATAATTTGGAGCCCACAGGCCCAATCGCTGCCAGAAATCTAGGCCCTCTTGCATCACATTCTATATCTTGCACTGCAGTGTGCAACATGCCGGGCAGGGGAGCAGCAGGTTGAGGAGGCATGTCTGCTGGCTGATGAGTTCGAGATTGGAGTGGGGGCCCCTGAGGTGGCAGCTCTGGTGGCCCTGGACATCCCAGTCCGACCCTGTCCGATTCTGCTAAATTACCACAACTACGCCCAATTGGATGCAGTTGCCATAGACGCAGTGCAGTTGTGTCAAGAGCATTACCCCTTTGTGACCATAATGGTGCTAGAATTCTGGGAAAAAAACACTATATCGTGGGAAGAAAACATGGCGATTGTGCAAAGTCGCACTTTGCTGAGTGCACTTACGGACACACATTTGCCCTATAGACTCCAGCAGAATGGTGACCCCGGTGTGGCCAGTAGAGTGCTTGGCTGGTTTTACTGAGCAAGAATGTTAGAGTAAAGCATCTCTCAGACATGGGAAAGAAAACCCACACAAAACATTTATTGTTCTCAGAATCCATAATGGGTCAGCGTGAGTGCACCGTGCATGACCAGTATAGGGCTCGGTGATATCACCTGAACTACAGGTACTGCTGATGTTATCTTCAATGAGAAATTCTTTCAGTCGCCTCCTGTTTAATCATGTGCAGTGTTTGACTAGCAAAAGTTTAGCAGTGCTTGTATTTCTGAATGTGCTATCTTACAGCACACATTTAATTTACTGCTGCCTTTATAAATTATAGGGCCCGCTCCCAGGGGACCCAGATATTAACCCACTCTTTGGGTGGAAATACTTATGTTTTACATAGTATATCTTTCCTGAAAAGGCAAGAAGCTGTGATGTTCAAGCAAATGGCACCATATTGATCATCCATCACTCGCCATAATGACGTTATTTTAGAGTGTTTAGTTTACATTACCCAGTAAGTGTTTGAGAAGTACTTGTTTGCCAGTGGTAATGCTCTGTGTCTAATACTCCTTAATCCTAGGCTGGAAATCATCAGGCAGGTTCTTAACAGTTTGTGTAGATAAAGTCCGTGCCTGCCTCCTGCCTTATTCCACCCCACTCTCAGCCTCAGCAAGAGACATCGTGCCTAACACGTGCGCAAGGGATCAATGCTGGGGAGTCACATTCTGCAGATCCTTCACTGGATGTTGTGCATATTTCAGCCTGTTTGGCTCATTAACTTATTATAGTAACCACAAGTAATGGCAGTAAGAAGCATTAAGGTACAAGATATTAGTAAGCCACTGCAGTGAGCAGCAATTTGTCAACCCCCCCCATTTGCTCCATTAGTCGCTAACTGGTTGAGCTAAAAACTATTACAACTGTAATACGAGTTGAAACCACATTTATGCAGATCAGTGCTGCCAGACTGAAGTCACAAGGTAGATTCCACCCTGTAAGCAAGGTAAAGGATGCAAGGTGAGAACCTTCTCCTCAGTTGGCATTCCTGCAGGGCCACCATAGGGAAACCGGAAGGAGCAGTTAGATGTGATGCACAAATACTGAGGGAATCCCCTGCAGGAGGAAAGAGGAGACTGTCAATAGATGCAACACTTTAAATGAGTGTTACCCAACCTGTGGCCCATCTGTTGTTGTTAAGACTGTCAGGGAAATGAGGAATTGTTGTTTAGCAGTCTGACAGTTTTGGTTTATATAAGAGTCTTTTTGTCTTGGTCCTTGCCATTACTACAGACTGCACTGCAAGCAGGGCAACAAAAATAAAGTCTACACATTGTTTGTTTAGGATATATCTATATATTTTCTTTTCATTTCCTCTCCTTATGATATCATTGCACTTACATGGGATTGGCCATCGAGCAGCCAGACCTGTAACACTCAGGGTGTTTGTATTACCTACGTGACAAGTGATTTGCTGGTATAGAAACCTAAGAAGAGATAGGGTGGAAAGGGCGTTTAGCCTGTGCCCCCCGACCAAATGGGAGTTGTCCTAGGCAAAATGTATACAATTTATACATATTGAGTTTTTTACATTTTCCAAACTTTTTTTTAGCGTGTAGACTCTTTGAAAATGATAAGAAAAATACAAATTCTTCTTGTTTTTATTCAATCAAGTTTTTTATAATTAGATTTTTTCAATAAATAAGCAACATTTAAGTTAAGTAAAATTTCAAGTTTCCAATTCACATATATTGAGGGATCTATTTATATGGAGGACAAAGCAATTCCTGGGGCTGCTTCTACCCCCTTGCACTTACCTCACTTGCACTTCGTGGGGGTTCAAGAGGGGTTAGAGCAGAGACCACAAAGGCATTGTGACACTCCTGGTATGGTGCCCCCTAAGGCAAGGTTCTCATCTCATCGACGGAGCACTTCTCTCTTTGCACCCCCACATCTACATATTCTTATTATTTTTTATTTTTTTTTACATTAAACTAAATACAGGTATGGGATCCGGAAACCCGTTATCCAGAAAGCTCCGAATTACGGAACGCCCGTCTCCCATAGACTCCATTTTAATCAAATAATTCAGAATTTTAAAAATGATTTCCTTTTTCCCTGTAGTAATAAAACAGTACCTTGTCTTTGGCTCCAGCTAAGATATAATTACCCCTTACTGGGGGCAGAACAGTCCTATTGGGTTTATTTAATGGTTAAATGATTCCCTTTTCTCTGTAATAATAAAACAGTACCTGTACTTGATCCCAACTAAGATATAGTTACCCCTTATTGGGGCAGAACAGCCCTATTGGGTTTATTTAATGGTTAAATGATTCCCTTTTCTCTGTAATAATAAAACAGTACCTGTACTTGATCCCAACTAAGATATAATTACCCCTTATTGGGGGCAGAACAGCCCTATTGGGTTTATTTAATGGTTAAATGATTCCTTTTTCTCTGTAATAATAAAACATTACCTGTACTTGATCCCAACTAAGATATAATTACCCCTTATTGGGGGCAGAACAGCCCTATTGGGTTTATTTAATGGTTAAATGATTCCCTTTTCTCTGTAATAATAAAACATTACCTGTACTTGATCCCAACTAAGATATAATTACCCCTTATTGGGGGCAGAACAGCCCTATTGGGTTTATTTAATGGTTAAATGATTCCCTTTTCTCTGTAATAATAAAACAGTACCTGTACTTGATCCCAACTAAGATATAATTACCCCTTATTGGGGGCAGAACAGCCCTATTGGGTTTATTTCATGGTTAAATGATTCCCTTTTCTCTGTAATAATAAAACAGTACCTGTACTTGATCCCAACTAAGATATAATTACCCCTTATTGGGGGCAGAACAGCCCTATTGGGTTTATTTAATGGTTAAATGATTCCCTTTTCTCTGTAATAATAAAACAGTACCTGTACTTGATCCCAACTAAGATATAATTACCCCTTATTGGGGGCAGAACAGCCCTATTGGGTTTATTTAATGTTTTATTGATTTTTTAGTAGACTTAAGGTATGGAGATCCAAATTACAGAAAGACCCCTTATCCGGAATACCCTTGGTCCCGAGCATTCTGAATAATGGGTCCTATACCTGTATGAAAAAAAACTAACATTTATTTAGAAATTTTCATTTTTAAAAGAAAAAAAATGACCTGAATTTTTTCTTTCTCTCTCTTTCTTTCTAGATTTTGTTTGTAAATTTTTTTTTATTTAGTTCCCTTTTCTATATAAAGAAAGAGTTCATGTTGGCTTTCTCATCACATCAGCGTTATTTTGAGTATGTGTTAGCTGGGGCATAAAATCGGAGGAATGTGTGGTAGCTTGGGCCAGCAAATCCAAACCTTGGATGCTCCCTAACAGAAAAGCAACAATTCCCTCGGAGCTCCTAGGATTCATTCCACCCATCCACGACATATTGTTATAGTGATGTATGGGAGCCTCATTCTCATGTTACTGACAAGTAGAGAAAAGAAAGCAGTGAGCCGTCACATCATCAGGATTGTACTTGCCAAGGTTATCTGACAAAGGAAGTGTCAGGAGGCGCTTGTGTTGTTTTATTCACTATTATCAAGTTCAAAAACTCCCCAGTCATATCTAAACACAGCACATTCCCTCATTTGTCATGGGGCCCAAGAAAATCGCAGCTCCATGAGTTCAAAGAATTCTATATTGGTTGCATTGTTCTTTATAAAAAAAATAACCGTGCCCTGATTTAGGAAAGCTTAGAGAGTAAGTCGTTCACAACATGAGAGAGATACCGCATAACCGCAGACTTCAGGCACAGATGTTTTTCCAGCATTATCTTAATTAGAAATCTTTTCGCTAAGGATATCTGGAAAGCACCACCAGCAGTGCCAAGTGCATGTTCTTTCCAAACAGGTTTTAACTGATGGACTAATTGGATCCTTCTTCTGGCGGCCCCTGATTCCTGGGCCATCTGGGGAACTTGCAGTGCTTGCATGCAATCCGCTGTACCAGTAAAACTTTAACTGCACCCATAAAAAATAATAAAATTACCCCAAGCTGTATTCAACAACATCAGTAAATAAGTCATGGATACGCTTTCATGGATAAGCTTTAATGAATTCATAAGCTACCATATGAGTTCAGGCAACTATCTCAAATTTACAGTTTTAAAACACCCAGTGTTGGACTGCGGCACAAAGGGCCCACCAGAAAGCCTGATATAAAGGGTTCACCAACCACTAGAGAGCTTGTGCTCTCCTATTTATACTCTTCTTCTTAAGAAACTGCCAGCTCTATATAATTATCTGGCATCTATTTGGCATCTGTCTTCCTTGATCCCATCACAGACCCAAATTGTCTTTTCAATTTTTCCAGTGGTGTAACTACAGTGCACCAGGGCCCCCCTGCCAATTCCGCACTCCCTACCACTGGTAGGCCACCTACCAACTCAGCCTTTCGCCAACTTCACCAACTCGCTTACATTGGGTAGCAATGCTGAAGAGTACAGCAGGGGCCCAGCGCATATGGCAGCCTGCCCGCCCAGCCTCCCCGCCTCTGTATCTGCTCAAATTTTCAGGCAGCAGCATGGCTATAGAGGAAGCAGACCCTACGGCCAAGGTCTGCTACCTTTATATTTATGTATATATAACTGTATCTTTCCTACATGGTCTTCTTTCATGTTTTTGTGTTTTTTTAAACACAAGCAGAAAAGGGGAGTAATAAGTTAATCCTTTGTAAACCAGAAAGGACATAGGGCCCACCAGGGAATTTCCTAGTATCGCAACAGACCAGCCTACCCTGGACAACCGACCGCTACCAAGTTGGCATGTTCCACATCCTAAAAGAAGAATTTATAAGAGAATTAATAGAATGGAAAACTTTTAGTTCAAATGAGGTAGCTGGCAAGCCAAGTGATTTGCTGTGATTTGTATGTTGGAATATAATGTTCATGAATGTAGTAGTAGTAGTATTGGTAGAATATAGGAGTTGATTGGATTATGGTTGTGGTTGAGAGGATGCTGCTCTTGGAATGAATACAGTTTATTTTCCCTTTGCAGGGTTCTATGACAACTCAGAGTGATCTGTGCATGAAATATTCCTCCCTAATCTAATTGCTTTTTTACATCTGTAAATTGCCAACTGTGTGACAAATTCTAACCAAAGCTAAGCTTTTCTGGCCTTTTTAATTCATTTTAGTATTTTTCTTTTTCTCTTTCCTACTGTTTCTTCTGGAACATGGTGGCGGTTTACAACATTTGTCAGACATTATGTAAACATAAGGATGGAAATCTATGACATTTAGAAAGAAAAATTACATTATGTTCTTTTGCCATTTAGAATGGAAACTGGAAACTTGGAAATTTTTACTGATATAAAATAGGGTAGAGGTGGTTCCCTTATATCCATGAGTCAGTTTGCTCAAGCAAAGACCTAGAGCTGTATCTTCATACTGTCAACTGTCATGTCATCTAGTTGAT
The DNA here is from genome assembly GCF_000004195.4 of Xenopus tropicalis. Lineage (NCBI taxonomy): Eukaryota > Metazoa > Chordata > Amphibia > Anura > Pipidae > Xenopus > Xenopus tropicalis. The sequence continues at coordinate 18,358,206 of NC_030681.2, forward strand.
TTTGTTCCCCAGTTGTTCAGTTGTTCCATCTAGAACAGGGGTGGGCAAACTTTTTGGCTCATGGGGCACATTTACTTACCCCCGGGCCAGGGCGGGCAGGGCCAGGCCAGCGTTACGCCCCCTTAGTCTGTTTAATTCCGGCCCGCCAATGACACCAAGTCTCGCGTGATGAGACTTGGCGTCGTCGGCGGGCCAGATTAAAAAGGCCAAGGGGTCGAATGTGGCCCGCGGGCCGTAGTTTGCCCACCCCTGATCTAGAACATATATGCCCAAAAGTATCCAGAACCTGCCTGTCCAACATCTCATTCCCAAACCACTGGTATTAACATTAAGTTGTTACTCCCTTCCCTGTTAAAACAGCCTCTACTCTTTCGAGAAGGCTTTTCACTAGATATTGCCACATGAACACAAGTAAGGTTAGGCACTGATGTTGGGTGCTGAGGCCTGGCTCATTGACAGCATTACAAATCATCCCACAGGGGTTCAGCTTAGTTGAAGACAGGGCTCTGTGCAGGCCAGTCAGGTTATTCCACTGCCATCCCAAGAAACCCATTCTGTACAGACCTCACTTTGTACATGGGGGCATTATTGTGCTGAAACAGGAAAGGGCCTTCCCCAAGGTAGGAAGCACTGAATTGTCTGATGTAGTTTTCATGGTACCAGACTACATTTGAAAAAAGGGCCTATACCAATATTCCACCTTCGCCAAACTGTACGGTAAACATAATGCAGTCAGGCAGGTAGTGTGCTCCTGGCATCTGCCAAACCCAGACTTTTCCATCAGATAACCAGATGGTATTAAATTACCCAAACCTGCGCCAATATGCAATACCTTATCAACTGAAGTATCTCTAGTTAACGTATTACAGTATAACACCAAACGCTATCTTAATAGCCAAAATTTCAGTGTTCAATTCAATGCTAATATACAATTAAAGAGCCGCCTTCCTCTACCTAATCCCGTGTAATATTTAAATCTAACTAACTAACGAGTTGGCGCTATAACATCCTTTAATAAGTGCTCTGAACTAAAGATGAATCTGTCTGAGCTTTTCCATTAATTAATTCTATTAATATTGCTCCTTTATCATTTTTAATGTGTAATTATTATTATTAAATCTGTAATCATGTTTTTAAACCTTCAATCATGTCTTCAAACTTTTGTAAAATATCTTTTAGGAATTGTTTTATCACAGAATAATAAAAATTATTTTTTAATAAACACAAATTAAGGTTTGGTTTTTTATATACTGTATAAGAGCACCAACTCTTAGTTAGATAACCATTGAAATGCCATTTATAACTCCAGACGACATATTTCCATCAGCCTTGGCCTTTATACTGCTCTAGCTGCTGCTTGGCATTGCAAATGATAATGTTTACTTGCCCCTGGCCACCTAAAACAAAACCCCCCTCCTATCTACAAATAGTTCTTGTGCTGACATTGCTGATGTAGGCAGTTTCAAACTCAGAAGTGACTCAGAAGTGGACTCTTCGGATACTTTTCATCATATAGTGTATTTCCACTGAGCACAACACAAAAACAAAACCAATTTGTCTGGAACAGAAATCTCAGAAAATATCCCGTAACTTTTACAAATCTAGGGACCGATTCATTAAAACATGAGTTCAGATTGGATACGATAATTTCTGAAGATCACAACTTTTTCATCACTGTCGCAACTTTTTCGTATTTGCGTGAATTTTTCAAGGCCATCGTGACTTTTTCGTATTGAAGGATCGTAAACAGCGGGAAAATCTTTCCAACTTTGATCCTTCTGTGCATGATTTTGGAAGCCTCCCATAGGGCTCAATGGCACTCTGCAGCTCCAACCCGGCCCAAGGAAAGTCTCCCATAGGGCTCAATGGCACTCTGCAGCTCCAACCTGTCCCAAGGAAAGTCTCCCATAGGGCTCAATGGCACTCTGCAGCTCCAACCCGGCCAAAGGAAAGTCTCCCATAGGGCTCAATGGCACTCTGCAGCTCCAACCCGGCCCAAGGAAAGTCTCCCATAGGGCTCAATGGCACTCTGCAGCTCCAACCCGGCCCAAGGGCTCAATGGCACTCTGCAGCTCCAACCTGGCCCAAGGAAAGTCTCCCATAGGGCTCAATGGCACTCTACAGCTCCAACCCGGCCCAAGGAAAGTCTCCCATAGGGCTCAATGGCACTCTGCAGCTCCAACCCGGCCCAAGGAAAGTCTCCCATAGGGCTCAATGGCACTCTGCAGCTCCAACCGGGCCCAAGGAAAGTCTCCCATAGGGCTCAATGGCACTCTGCAGCTCCAACCGGGCCCAAGGAAAGTCTCCCATAGGGCTCAATGGCACTCTGCAGCTCCAACCCGGCCCAAGGAAAGTCTCCCATAGGGCTCAATGGCACTCTGCAGCTCCAACCGGGCCCAAGGAAAGTCTCCCATAGGGCTCAATGGCACTCTGCAGCTCCAACCCGGCCCAAGGAAAGTCTCCCATAGGGCTCAATGGCACTCTGCAGCTCCAACCCGGCCCAAGGAAAGTCTCCCATAGGGCTCAATGGCAGTCTGCAGCTCCAACCCGGCCCAAGGAAAGTCTCCCATAGGGCTCAATGGCACTCTGCAGCTCCAACCGGGCCCAAGGAAAGTCTCCCATAGGGCTCAATGGCACTCTGCAGCTCCAACCCGGCCCAAGGAAAGTCTCCCATAGGGCTCAATGGCACTCTGCAGCTCCATCCCGGCCCAAGGAAAGTCTCCCATAGGACTCAATGGCACTCTGCAGCTCCAACCTCGGCCAAGGAAAGTCACAATACCGAAGCTTGAATGAATCCGAAACTTTCATACTCGGCATGACAACACGAATTTGTTGCGACTAAAAATTTGCGAAAGATACGGAAAAGTATGATGAAAATTGTCGCAAAAATAACAATCATTGCGAAAAAAAAGCATTCGGAACCATTAGGAGCGTTCGTGGATTGATAAATCTCCCCCCTAGAGTCACGATTCACAACCACAATGCAGTACTGGCCTGCAATAAATGGAGTCTCTCTCTACCTTTTAGCTCCTCAACTTAGAGAGTGTGGGTTTAGATGCTTGGGTTCAAATAAATCCAAAAGAGTAGATAGGATAGATACTGTAGTGGCGTAGAATATACTTTAGGCACAACATAATGGAGCCCCTACAAAGTAAAAAGATGATGCATTGAGTATAATGGACTTTTCTTTTGTCACACACCGTTCTCACATGTTTTGTGCATTTGTTGTATCCACCCATGACGCTTTTATTTTATGGGCCACCTAGCAGCTACAATGACTTTGACTTAATGACAACCTTGAAAGTTACAATGAACAGCAAATGTTCCTGTGTGTGTTTAGCCATGGCCAAATGGCACACTTGCTCTCGTCCCTGTAACCTTCACCTTAGTCCCCTGGAGGGTAAAGACCAAAAGGGGTTCTACTCAGCCAGATGCTCAGTTTTCCTACTTGCCGAGATCATGTAGAAGTCAATGGCAGCTGTCCCTTCCCCTCCCTGGGGGATCCTTCTGTTGCTTCTAAACTTTAGAGGTTTTGGATCTTTGTGCAAGTTTTTGTAGGGAACCCAAACAATTGGGCCCCTTCAGGATTAGTTCCCCTTTAGACAGGCACCATGAGGGTGGCCTTATGAGATTTGGACACCTAAAGGTGGTCCTAGGTGTTTATGTGTGAAAAGGGAGTTTCCCTGCAAGTTAACAGTAACCACTAGATGTCGCTGTGCTAAAAGTATAAAAAGGGCTGACACCCATTTTGTGCAGGTCTTCGTCCTGGGACTGCTTCTTGTAAAGAAGCGTATAACAGGCTTGTGTTCTAGTACAGGAGGTACTGTAACAGGTCACTCTAGGAGTGACAGGCAGGCTAGAGAGAACGGGCAGCGATAGCCCCGACAGGAGAGAGAGGGGTTAAGACCCCCCAGCACTCATGGCTGGAGTTAAGGGCCTGTAGTGTGTAGTAAGAGGAGCCAAGTCAGCACCTGGGAGTGTTCCCAGTGAAGGGGCCCTACGCGTGGACCGGGGTGAGTTCCTAGGTGGAAGCATCCGGCGGGAGTACCGGGGCTAGCCCAAAGAGAGAGTGTGTGACTTCAGCCGTCTGTGTGACATCCTCTGAATGTTCTGCCTGCATCAATAAACAAGTTCATCTGGTTCACCATTTTAACCAGTGTCTTGGTGGTTCATATACTGAGGATCCTCAACTGCCTGGTAAGCAGCTACCCCAAGGGAGGGGCAAGGTACCGGGAGTTGCTGGGAGTCCGGGTCCAAGGAGGACCTCATAGAGTTTCCCAGGGAGGAGACATATAGTTCTACCTATACCTGCCCTGGGTGGAGGCACGCCATTCATTTATATTACACCTGTCCCCCATAATAAGCGGGGGCTCAGGGCTCCTCTAGCGCCACACGCAGGTGATTGCGTGTTATAAGTACCACAGTAGCCAAATTAGGGTTACATTTTTATGTGACAAAGCAAGAAATTCTGAATTTTTGCAACTTTTTCTGTGACTTTTCAGTTCAGACTTCATAGTAAATGTAAAATATTAATGGCAATGAGTTTATTCAAATTTTAAAATGAAAAAAAAGAGAAATGTTAGAGTTTTAGTAAATTTACGCCTAAAGGTGATCCAAAGTATGGAAAGACCACTTATCCAGAAAACCCTAAGTCCAGTGCATTCTGGATAACAGCTCCCATATAGTTATTTTTACCTTACAGTTATTTGCCTTTTCAGATTTGACAAATGGCCACTAATGGAAAGTATATTTTTTTCTTAAATAAATTTGCCATTTTTTTTTGCCTAAATGTAACTTTTTTTCATTTTATCATCTAGATTTATTCACGTTTATTTGAAGGGGAATATTTTTTTTTTTTTTTGGACCACATTAAACATAGGATATTTCTCTTGAACCTTCTCGCTTGCTCTGACTGAATGCGCTGTTTATACACAGTACTTGTGGCGCTGAATAGCCTCCTACAAAACATTTACAGGTTAAATATGTATATAATCGGGCAGCGCACTTTTAAACCATTGCAGTCATCATTTCTCAGTTTCTTGGATTCTGATTTATTTCATTTCCAGCCCACCATAGTTACAATTCTTTGCGAGAGTTTTCCACCTTGTGATAGACTGTATGTTCCAGCACATTCCTCTGATGTACTTGCCTCAGCAAAAACCTTAGCGAGGGAGATTTTTCCTTTGGTTCCCAGAGTTCTTTAACCAGACATTGATTTCAATGGCAAACTGAAAGATCAACCTGAGACTGGCTGGTTACTACATTGGGGGGGGGGGGGGGCACTCAGCACACTGCACTGTAGGATAGGAACCAATCAGCAGCTGATCTGATAGGGAACTGAAGCCTAACTGCGGGGCTGTGATTGGCTACTCCTCTCCAGCTGTGCTTCTGGCAGGGACCGTTAGGACATGCCCCCCCCCACTTTTGACATCAAACAGGGACCTGAGAGGATCTATAGGGAGCTCCAATAAAGAGGACAATTTTACAGATACAGGTATAGAACCTGTTATCCATAATACTCGGGACCTGGGGCTTTCCGGATAAGGGATCTTTCTGTAATTTGGATCTCCTACCTTAAGTCTACTAAAAAATCATTTAAACATCATTTAAACCCGATAGGATTGTTTTGCCTCCAATAAGGATTAATTATATCTTAGTTGGGATCAAGTACAGGTACTGTTTTATTATTACAGAGAAAAGGGAATCATTTAACCATGAAATAAACCCAATAGGGCTGTTCTGCCCCCAATAAGGGGTAATTATATCTTAGTTGGGATCAAGTACAGGTACTGTTTTATTAATACAGAGAAAAAGGAATCATTTAACCATTAAATAAACCCAATAGGACTGTTCTGCCCCAATAAGGATTAATTATATCTTAGTTGGGATCAAGTAGAAGGTTCTGTTTTATTATTACAGAGAAAAAGAGAAATCATTTTTAAAAATTAGAATTATTTGCTTATAACGGAGTCTATGGGAGATGGCCTTTCCGTAATTCGGAACTTTCTGGATAACGTGTTTCCGGATAAGGGATCCAGGGTTGGACTGGGGGGTGAAGGGCCCACCGAGGCTTCCGCCCCAGGGGCCCTGCAGGTGCCCCCGTCGGCCGTGTCCCCTAATTCCTTCCTCCCCACCCCCTTGCAGGAGCACCCCTGACCCCCCTCGAAGGGCCCCTCTCCCGAACGCACGTAATATAATGCGTCGGAGCAGTAGCGGTCGGGCAGGGGGAGCGCAGGCAAGGGTCGGGTCTGGGCCGCCGGGGCCCACTAGAGCTGGCCCAGTCCGACTATACCTTAGTATTCATTTTTAGACCAATGTGAAACCTGCACCATATATTTTTCATAATTGCCTACAAGATTAGAGGTTTTTTCATGTATCCTATATGTCTAATTTAAGAAATACTATAAAGATGCGGAAGGGGAGAAAAAATTAGCAATTAAATACACTGGAAAGTACCTAACTCATCATTGTTACTTGTCCTTTAATAACAACAAAGACCCATCAACCAGACAGCATTTTAACAGCTGCAATGTTTGCTCTACATAATAGCCCATAATAGCCAATAAACGGGTAGGTAAGATTTACTACTGTTTGACAGCAAACATGTAATTGGTTGTTATGGGTTACTAGATTTGAAGGAAACTTGCAACTTTCACTCCGGAGTAAGGATTAAGGAGATAGTTTATTATTTCCATCTGTAACATAAAAACAAATACATCTAAAGGCCAGCTCTCCCAACTGAGGATATTAAAGAGGAAAAAAAAATATTTTAAATGGCAAATTGCCCCAGGTTTATTAGGTTTATTAGTCATTTCTCTGCTTTTATTGTGGGCAGGTTAATCCAGATTATTGTGTTCTTTTGTACAGATGCAGCAGCTGGAGAGACAAGTCACTGAAGCCAATCGCCGGGCAGAGAAGGCATATGAGCAGGTAATCGGAACCAACGCATTTTCCCTTATTTTTAGCATTTTGGATTAGAGGCGTCTGTTTTGTGTTGCCTCCCAGCTTTCCATGGCTCTCCTTTCTATTAGGCATCCCTGTGTCTCACTAAGCTTGCTCATTTACGATTTCCAGTATGTTACACCTCATTCACACCCTCCTGGGAATAAATACCTCTCCCATGGAAAAGTGCCCTGCCGTCGGCTGTTAACGGAGCACAGAACCCTTATTCTGGCTTTACGCGGCTGCCAAATGGTGTGTCATCAGTTTATAAATCCTCTTGTGAACGCACTTAGTAACGCTGGCCTTTCCATCAGCAAGCCTGAGCATTCAAATTAGTTTTGCAGGAGAAATGTGCATTTCAAACCTACGAATATTCAAATATTTGGGGGGCAGATAACTAGAATTTATTTGGTGTCTCCGCAGGAAGATCCTTTAAAGGAGAAGGAAAGGTAAAAACTAAGTAAGCTTTATCAGATACAGCTATAAGCACTCACAGAAACGCTGCAGAGTCCTCTATCAAAAGAAACACAGGATTTCTTCTCTCCTTTTTTGTAAACATGTTCTTTGGTATCTTATTACTTATTCTCTCAGAAAAATCCTTCATTCCTGGCGCTAGAGCCTGCACAGCTCTCTTCTCTCTCCCCTCTCCTGCCCCACCTTTCCATAAGAATTCATAAAACTCGCTCCCCCTACCCTTAGGAATATGTAATCTGAGCTATAACGGCTAGAGCTGCAGCAGGAAGCTATGAAGACCAAGCTAAAATGGCAGCTGCTATCTTAAACAAACAGAGAAAGCTTCTAGGGCTGTTTACTCAGGTATGGTAAAGCTTTCTGCTGAATAAATATAGGGTTCTAGGGGCACTAATGTGGCGAATCTATTGGCAGTAAAATGCCAAAATGACTTTCCTTGTCCTTTAAGCTATGCCCACCAAAATAAAATCTGGGCATTTGGGCAATTTTCATTCATTTCTGATGGCTCATATATGTTTGGGATCAGCCACCATAAGGGAGGGGTCATCACTATTACATCACCAAAGGGCAGGGGCCCTGCACAAAGTGTAAAGGAAAACTATACCCCCCAGAATGAATACCTCACCAACAGATAGCTTATATCACATTAAGGGGCTGATTTACTAAAATTCATTTTTTTCTGGCCTTGAAAGTCGTATAAACTCAACATGACATAAATTCTAATTAAACTTGAACATTGTTGTATTTATAAAATCTCACGATAATGCTTGAATTGTTCGGACGAAAATTCAGGTTTACATTAAAAAATCCCAAATTTTTTGAGTCAAAAGTATTGTTAAAACTCAAATAATTTGAGTTTAAATGGATGTTTGTTTCCATAAATCCTCCATCTTTCCCCAAACAAGAATAGCTCCAGCAGCCATTTTAAGAACAGTGGCACTCATTCTTGGAAAACAGTAAAGCCTCCATAGGACTCAATGGTACTCAACAGATCAACCCTGCCGAAAAAGTTTGCTTTTTTTTTTAAAAATAAATCACAAATTATTGGTTATTTTGGACCATTTCGTGATGGTCTAGTGATGTCTATTGATCTTGTGATGGTCAGGGGTGACCATCCCCCTACTTTTTTATACCTGTGAGCAGCATTTAAATATAAAAAAAACATGGGGAGCAACGCAAGAATGAAAAAGTTCCTAGGTGGTGCCCAATAAGGCTATGATTGGCTGTTTGATAGCCCAATGTTGACTGGCAGCCTACAGGAGGCTCTGTTTGGCAGTACACATGGTTTTATGTAACCAAAACTTGCCTCCAAGTCAAAAATTCAAAAATAAGCACCTACTTTGAGGCCACTGGGAGCAACATCCAAGGGGTTGGTGAGTAACATGTTGCCCCCGAGCCACTGGTTGGGGATCACTGTGCTCCTTCAGAGATTATCTGAAAGGAAATAATGCAGCTCTAACTGTAACACAAGTTGTGTGGGAGTAAAAGACAGAACTTTGTCCATTCGTTGGCACTGTGAATCGTATGATCCCAGGGGGCAGTTTTCTATTTAGGATTGCCCAATGGCACATACTACTAAAAAAGTATATTTTTTATAAGAATGGTTTATTTAGATTGTCTACATGGTCTGGGCCTTCTAAACCTGCAGCTGGTGCTCACCTTCTTAACCCCAACCCAACCAAACTGCGGATAAACCATTGGTTCCAGGAGGTTTAGGGTCAACCTGCTCATCACTATCCCTGCATACAGATATTTTGGGAGATGTGAGGAAAGAAATGAGCTGCGAGCAATCAGAACAGGCAGTTTCCCATGAGATGAGCTCATGAACAGGACATATCTGAGGCTAAGGCTTATATTTCAGCATTAACTGTTGATCCAGCAATAAATTCTGTCACAGGGAGGGCCCAGAAGCATTTCCTGTCAGCAGATAAACAATTATACGCATGTTTAGGAATTTTCGGATAAGGACAGCAGATGGGGAGAAGCCTCTTTTTGACTTTAAAAGGATGCAGTGTATGTCAATGTTTGCTCCAGTGAGATTTCACTTGCTAATTGTCCGGCTTTCAGGCCATGTTTAATGGCCCCCTGGCACAGGCCCAAGGAAGATATTTGGAGTTGATGCCAAGCTTCTGTAGGCTTGGGGCATTATGGAAAACATCATAGAAAATCCACTCTGCAGAAACATTAAATCTGAGCGGATGTAAAAACAAAACAGCCCCTCTAGTTAAAATAAATGGGAAAGCATGATGAACATGTCTCAGAGGGTAAAAGCCAGTAAATATTAATTGAAGTTGCAATGACTAAAGATCATAATGTTTTATGGACAGACTTAAACTAAACCAAGTCCCTGCCAGGGGGAATTTAAGGCTTTTCAGTGTTACACACAGACAGAGCTTTTACAGCAACGCCACAAAAATGCCCTACATATCTGCCCCCATTGCCCACAGACCTAGGGCTGTTTTTGATTTGAAATAGGTTATATATGAACCAGACACAAAGTAGTCAGGGAGTAGCCATTGATGCAAACACACCATAGTACTTAGATTGTAAGCTCTACGGGGCAGGGACCTCCTTCCTACTGTGTCTCATACCACATGGCACTTACTCCCTGTGTATTTATACTTATTTATTGTATTTATTATATCACTTGTCCTCCCTGTGTGTAATTGTGTATATTGTAAGATTGTACAGCGCTGCGTACCCTTGTGGCGCTTTATAAATAAAGTTATACATACATACATACATAGTACATGACAGTGGCGTAGCGTGGGCTTTCGTCGCCTGGGGCCGACCGGAAATTTGCCGCCCCTCTATTTAGTTATACTTAAAAAAAATAGACAAAATAAAAAAAGCAGCATTAAATTTTTTTTTTTTTTTGTTGATTGAATTTGAAATGCGGTGCGCATGTCATAATTGTCAAAAGTGGATTCAGCTGTGCGTCCGTGGCTGCCCATGGTGGCAGGGCCGCCATCAGAAATCACGGGGCCCCTCCCATCAGTACAGGACACACAGACATAAAAAGTATTAGGGTCACCCTACCACAGTGCCCCCTAACGCTATTCTGGCCACGGTCCCCCCATACAACTGCCCCATAGACAGTACCCCCATACACTGTGCCCCCAATTGCCCCATACACAGTGCCCCCCACACACATTGCCTCCAATTGTCCATAGAAAGTGCCCCAATTTCCCCATAGACAGTGCCTCCAATTGCCCCATACACAGTGTCCCCATAGACAGCCCCCTCCACACAGTGCTCCCAATTGCCCTTAGACAGTGCCCCCAATAGGAAGTGCCCCCATACACAGTGCCCCAATTGCCCCATACACAGTTCCCCCAATAGAAAGTGCCCCCATACACAGTGCCCCCATAAACAGTGCCCCCAATTGCCCCATACAAAGTGCCCCCAATAGGAAGTGTCCCCATACACAGTGCCCCAATTGCCCCATACACAGTGTCCCCATAGACAATACCCCCCAAAGACCTTGCCCCCCAATAGAAAGTGCCCCCCAATAGAAAGTGCCCTCATACACAGAGCCCCAATTGCCCCATACACAGTTCCCCCAATAGAAAGTTCCCCCATACACAGTGCCCCCATAAACAGTGCCCCCAATTGCCCCATACAAAGTGCCCCCAATAGGAAGTGCCCCCATACACAGTGCCCCAATTGCCCCATACACAGTGTCCCCATAGACAATACCCCCCAAAGACCTTGCCCCCCAATAGAAAGTGCCCTCATACACAGAGCCCCAATTGCCCCATACACAGTGCCCCCATACACAATACCCCACAAAGACCTGGCCCCCCCCCATGGAAAGTGCCCCAATTTCCCCATAGACAGTAGCCCCCACACAGTGCCCCCAATTTCCCCCATAGTACATACCCCCAACAGACCATCGGCGGCGGCTCCTTCTCTCTTACAGGCAACAGGCGCTTCTATAAGGTTGCGCCTCGTCGCTGACGTGTGACGTCATACGCACGGGCGCAACCTTATAAAAGCGCCTGTCGCCTGTAAGAGAGAAGGAGCCGCTGCCGCCCCTTCTGATACGCCGCCCGGGGCCATGGCCCCCTCGGCACCCCCCTCGCTACGCCACTGGTACATGATCACATTTCAACACACATGAAGGGTCAGTTACGACCACAAGTGCAGCTTTTTATGTGTTATTTTTGATCCAAAAAGGTTTTTTACCCATAATGCAAAATGTAAATGATTGTGGGCTTGATGGGGCAAACTGGGGAAAGATGACCGTGAAACGGGTAGGATTTGGTTGGATGAGGGGAGTGATTAAGCAGATAAGGGTGCCTTAACTTACCCCAAAATGGTGATTAACCATATGCACAACTTTATGCACAAGTTTTCCTGTAGCCACTAACAGCAGTGTCTGCTTAGTGGTAGGTGGTGGCCCTTTAATGCAGCAGTGCAGTTATTGCGGCAGGAGAAGTTACCTCCTTAATAGATCGCCACAGATCTCAGTGGGGTGCAACCTGGGGTAAATACCCCAAAGCTTATTGGGCCGTTATAGCTGCAGTTACTTTGGACTTTTGCCATTCCTGGTAATGTGTCGTCTGAGGCAGTCGCTGAAATGGCACTGGCACAAAAGGTGGTTTAATATTAAGTGCAGGAAACATAGGCGAACCATCAGCTGACTGCTAATTAGCTAACCTGATAACCTCTGTATCCATAGAAAGAAGTGACACATAGGTTTCCATCAAAACAGAGCCCATAGCAATCATTCAGCAATTAGCCTTGTGCAATCAGGCTAATGAATGCAAATATCTGACTGGTTGCCGTAGGTTATTGCACTACTTCAGCTATTTTGCATTGCACAACATTCCCAGGCTTCTTTATTATGATGAGCGAGTCCCTGTAAGCCACTTTTGATGACTTTAGGTGTGGGGTCTGCGCTCAGAGTAAATATATTGTACAACAGAAATCCCCTTGGAATTTTTAGGGCTCCAGACAGTATTAAATTCACTCCTTTTTTAGATGTCAGACAAAGAGGAGTAATCTGCCGGCTATAATTGGCTAGGCTGGAAAAGACAAACATAAGCATAAAGCTATGAGAATATTTGGACATGTTTACACAGCTCGTAGGTAATAATATATACACCAGTGTTGCACGTGGAACCAGCCATGCACCGTAGGGACAGGCTTCCCACTGATTGCAAGGAGGAGGATTCCCTCAATACTGTCGCCCCACATGTGGGATGGGAAACATTTATAGGGCTTTGGTGCTCCTTTATGATTATTTCAAGGTATCATACATGGACACTACACGGCCTTTGACTTTCAGTACAAGTGTATTTGGTTTGCATTTGTGCCTGCCTGGACATAGCTTATTAAGACAAAAAGCAGACTTGGTGGGTAGAAGGCAGGAGTACAGAGGGCCTAGTGGAGTTTTAACTGATGTACAAATGTAATACTGTATATATATTGGACGTTGTTAATACTGTAGTATTAGTAATACTAGTCTCCCTGTAAAGGGAATCGTATTGTCCTCCATTACACTGCCCAAGGTAGAGCAATAAGGGGCGATAATAATGTGTAGTATGGGCTGTGGTAGTTACCAGTTAGTTAAGTCTATACTGTGTAGCCCTGACCTCTAGGAGGTGGATGGGGTAGTCCCAAGGGAATGACTTCAATGTGACTTAGTGAGGTTGGTTCCTCTGCTGTTTTCTAGCTCTTGGGCAGTAACCCATGGCAACCAATCAAATTGTTGCATTCATTGTTCTACCAGCAACTGCCTAAAAAAAGCCAATTACTGATTGTTTGCTATGGGTTACAGCCCACAAGTAAATTTGACCGGTGTTGATAAATGAGCCCCAGGTGGCACAGAAGTTATCTCCCAATCCCAATCAAGTGTCTACAACTTAGTGTCACCTCACACTATACAGGTATGGGATCCCTTATGCGGAAACCTGTTATCCAAAAAGCTCTGAATTACGGAAAGGATATCTCCCATAGACTCCATTATGAGCAAATAATTCTAATTTTTAAAAATGATTTCCTTTTTTTCTGTAATAATAAAACAGAACCTGTACTTGATCCCAACTAAGATATAATTACCCCTTATTGGGGGCAGAACAGCCCTATTGGGTTTATTTCATGGTTAAATGATTCCCTTTTCTCTGTAATAATAAAACAGTACCTGTACTTGATCCCAACTAAGATATAATTACCCCTTATTGGGGGCAGAACAGCCCTATTGGGTTTATTTAGTGGTTAAATGATTCCCTTTTCTCTGTAATAATAAAACAATACCTGTACTTGATCCCAACTAAGATATAATTACCCCTTATTTGGACAGAACAGCCCTATTGGGTTTATTTAATGGTTAAATGATTCCCTTTTCTCTGTAATAATAAAACAATACCTGTACTTGATCCCAACTAAGATATAATTACCCCTTATTGGGACAGAACAGCCCTATTGGGTTTATTTCATGGTTAAATGATTCCCTTTTCTCTGTAATAATAAAACAATACCTGTACTTGATCCCAACTAAGATATAATTACCCCTTATTGGGACAGAACAGCCCTATTGGGTTTATTTAATGGTTAAATGATTCCCTTTTCTCTGTAATAATAAAACAATACCTGTACTTGATCCCAACTAAGATATAATTACCCCTTATTGGGACAGAACAGCCCTATTGGGTTTATTTAATGGTTAAATGATTCCCTTTTCTCTGTAATAATAAAACAGTACCTGTACTTGGTCCCAACTAAGATATAATTACCCCTTATTGGGGCAGAACAGCCCTATTGGGTTTATTTAATGGTTAAATGATTCCCTTTTCTCTGTAATAATAAAACAGTACCTGTACTTGATCCCAACTAAGATATAATTACCCCTTATTGGGGGCAGAACAGCCCTATTGGGTTTATTTAATGGTTAAATGATTCCCTTTTCTCTGTAATAATAAAACAGTACCTGTACTTGATCCCAACTAAGATATAATTACCCCTTATTGGGGCAGAACAGCCCTATTGGGTTTATTTAATGGTTAAATGATTCCCTTTTCTCTGTAATAATAAAACAGTACCTGTACTTGATCCCAACTAAGATATAATTACCCCTTATTGGGGCAGAACAGCCCTATTGGGTTTATTTAATGGTTAAATGATTCCCTTTTCTCTGTAATAATAAAACAGTACCTGTACTTGATCCCAACTAAGATATAATTAATCCTTATTAGAGGCAAAACAATCCTATTGGGTTTATTCAATGTTTAAATGATTTTTAGCAGATTTAAGTTATGGAGATCGAAATTACAGAAAGATCCCTTATCCGGAAAACCCCAGGCCCAGCATTCTGGATAACAGGTCCCATACCTGTACAGTGAGAAGGTTAGAATCAAATACAGGTATGGGACCCGTATCCATAGGGGTTAAATGGATAATGGGTCCTACTGTCCATACCTTGTGAATAGCATCAAAGCACTTCATAGGCACAAACACCAGTCTATTGTCTCTCCAACAGGTACAAGTTATGGAAGAAAAGCTAAAAGCAGCCAATATTCAGACCAGCGAAGCTGAAACTCGGTGGTATCAGAAGAGCCAAGACCTAGAGGTGCTGGTGCAAGAGAAGGATGATATTATTCGCTGTCTGGAGCAAGAACTTGAAGATCAGGTTAGAATTCATGGCTATAAATATATATACAGTATATAAGGGATGCACTATGTCTGATTTTTGGTTAAGATTTGGCAGATTTTTCATCAGGATTCGGGCGAATCCAAGTGGCTGAACTGAGTCGTAATCCTTAAAATTAGAATTTGGATTTGGTCTGGTATTCACTGAATCTTTCACAAAGGATTCTGAGTTTAGCCAAGGTTTCTGCGATCTGACCCGGACCCTCACACCCACATTGACTATGATGCCTTTCTATACACAAACACACCCAAAGAAGTGCCATCCCAAACCCACCCTGCTCCCCACTGAACATCTCTGCAAACCTGAAGTGAAGTCATTATTTTGGGCGGGACTAACTCAATCAGAATTGTTTTTTTATTTAAAAAAATGTTCAAACCCTAAGGGCTCTGGTACACGGGGAGATTAGTCGCCCGCGGCAAAACTCCCTGCTCGCGGGCGACTAATCTCCCCGAGTTGCCTTCCCTCTGCCATCCCACCGGCGAACATGTAAGTCGCCGGCGGGATGGCAGACGCGGCGGCGCGATTTCGCGCAAATCGCCGAAAAAGACTCGCGAGGCTTTTTCGGCGATTTCCCGAAATCGCCCCGCCGCGTCTGCCATCCCGCCGGCGACTTACATGTTCGCCGGTGGGATGGCAGAGGGAAGGCAACTCGGGGAGATTAGTCGCCCGCGAGCAGGGAGTTTTGCCGCGGGCGACTAATCTCCCCGTGTACCAGAGCCCTAAAACTGAAACCCTGTAAACAATGCAAGATTACACTGACATTTTTGTTTATATCGTCTAGAAGCAAATACGGATACAAGAAGCAAAGATGATAGAAGACAAGGCAGCAAAGATAAAAGACTGGGTAACATCAAAACTGAGAGAGGTATCCACTTTATGCTACTATAACGGAGAACCTTGGGGGGAACTTTATTGTGTGAGAGAACAATAATCACAGTTTTCCTCCTCTGAGTAAGTCAAGTGATTTTGTTTGGCTTTTAAAACTTTTTACCTTAAGTTGGCCATACACACATAGGATAACCAGTGCATGTATGGTGGGAGACATGGCGACCAATATCGATAAAAGCCTTGAATATCGGTCGTCTCGTCTATCAGGCAGGACTAAAAATTTTGACTGTGCCCGAACATCATAACATTAATGCTGAATTGTCAGATGGGTTGCACATCTGACCATTAAGCTCTAAATGTTAGCAGAGAGGCCAAACAATCCTCGGGGAGATTAGACACCCGCAATAGCAGAGATTTAACCACGGGTCCATCTCCATGGACTATTGGCTTTAACTATCCCTCAGCCATTTTATTATATTATTTAATTACATTACTTATTGACATTCTTTTGTGATAAATAATACTGACAAATGTCGCCATTCTTTTTTCTTAGCTGGAACTTGAGAATCAGAATCTACGCCTAACTAATAAAAATTACAATGAAGAGATAACTTCTCTGCGTTCAAAGTTACAAGGTAATACTAAGTAGCGTACACTCTATTTACACTGGCTACCAATGGCCAGACTGTGTTGGGGAATGGCTAATTGGCTGGTAAGTGGGTGATCAAGGGCTGGCAACTGGAAGTAAGCAAGGGGGCAAGAGGTGTTTAACTTGCCCGCCAGTACCTCCTGGCCAAACTCTAGTAAATGAGCAATATCATCTAGGGATCTAGCATAGACCTCTCTGTCACATCCAATGCCATTTTTACTGAGCTCTTCTTCTAGTGGCTCATACTATGCAGAGAACATTGTGGAGGCTCAATAAGTCTAAATATATGTGTTTTACAGAGATCAAGGATAAGAAATCTTCAGTGGGGGCCACACAGAAGCCATCAGAAGGTCAGCGACTGAGTAGTTTGACTTTTGGATGTTTTCAAAACAGAGCAAAAAGCCCCCAGGTGGATCCAAAACGTGAGGAAAACAGCAAGTCATTAACAGAAGCAACCGACTGCAGCTATGGTAATGCCCCATTTACTATTCTAATGGTACTGGCTTATAATATGATCTAGTGACGTGAAAGAGTATAAAAAATGGGTAGATTTGAGCTCAGTATAAACACAACTGGCCAGTACAGGTACAAACATGGTTGTCAAGTGCCTGCCCAAATGATTGGATACGGCAACATGTAAGGGTTGTTGTATATTGTGTTCTGTTATTGCATGTTTTTCTTTAAATGTCCATAGGCGGCTGGGGAAAACTATTTTCCATAGAATGTTATGTGTATATGCAACCAACAGGTGGCAGTATAGTTAGGAAAAGCAAGCTTAGTGTAATGCTGTCTGCCAGCCACCAGGTGATGATAGAAGTAACAGGGTATAAAAGTGGGAACCACACCCAGGGTTCAGGGCCTTTATGGGACGGAACAGATAGGTAAGTGGAGCAGGCACTAGGTGTCGGGCACTAGAAGTCAGTTTCTGTAGTATTTTCGAGCGCACAGCAGACCTGATGCATCTATCCCCAGAGGCTAACCGCAAGCCTGGTAGCACAAACTTTCAACAGATGATTAGAGCACCCAATGCAGTGGAACTGCTTCAAAGCTTTATTGCTGACTACAAACAGTTTGTAGTCAGCAATAAAGTTTTGAAGTAGTTCCACTACATTGGGTGCTCTCCTCATCTGTTGAAAGTTTGTACTTGTGTGATTAGCCTGCATGGAATGTGCCATTGTGCCTCTTGGAAACAAGGGAATGGTTGTCTGCATGTTGTGAACCTGGGTGTGTGAATGAAGCTGTGCCGTATGTTGATTGGAGACTTTGTGACATTCATATGCAAAAGTACATGAAATGCTGGTTGTCCTCCCTACAAAGAGAGCTGTGTGGCTTCATTGTGCTTTCTTATACCATTTTAAAGAAAACCTTAAACATAAAAAAGAATGTGGCAAGAAATTCTGTATTTTATATGGTGAATTACTGTTTCAGACCACAGAATTAGCAACCCTATAACATGAATACTGTATGCCTTAACAATTGTCTGCAGCAGCTCCCCATCTTCTGATCATGTTATCTTTGATTGTCAGTGGCACTGCACATGCTCAGTGTCCTCTGGGCTGCTGCTGAGAAGCTTAGCTTAGGGGTCATTGGAAATCATTAAAGCAGCAGAAAATCCCTTGCCTTGCCAGCACTAATTCAATGTTCTTCAGCATTAGAAACTTCCAAAGTGAATACTAAAACGTCTATATTATTTACCCTACAGTTGTTCCTTGACAGGGTCGGACTGGGCCGCCGGGACACCGGGAAAAATCCCGGTGGGCCCCGGCTCTAGTGGGCCCCGGCGGCCCAGACCCGACCCTTGCGGCGCTCCCCCTGCCCGAACGCTCCTGCCCCAACGCGTTATATTTACGGTTGGGGGGGCCCTCGGGGGGGTACGTTATGGGCGCGGGCTCTGGTGGGCCCTCCACACCCCAGTCCGACCCTGTCGCTTGACATAGGTGATAGTTTTCATAGTTTTATAGTTAAGCCTTTACACATATCATAGAGTAACGGTCCCTTTAACGAAAAGATTAAGTTTGGCACATAAGCACTGAGACCCATATGTCAAGTATCTGCCGAAGACCCTAAGACTACAAGAGCATTTCTCATGAAGGTGCTAAGATTCACGGGTCCAGGGCGATCTAAACAGGCACTGTGTTGGGTGGTAGATGTATTTGTTCAAGAGAACACAGTCCACTTTAATGTCAGGTAAAGATCAGAGGGCCCCGTGCACAAATTATTATGGACTTACATAGAAGATGAAATGATACATTTTTAGCAAATTGTCAAGTGGGTGGTGCACAGATTCTTTGGAAAGCAAAGGAATTTTAAATCCCAGAATCAATCACTTCACAATGGAAGAAAGCAACAAAAGACCAATATCGGCAGCTAAAATCTGCCCGTGTATGGCCACCTCTAGGGGACCCAATGATCTGAATCAGGAATATCTTTGTCAAATCGAAATACATTTATATTTATTTCTGGAAGTTCAGACAGAGTTAGACACTCTTTTGCATTTTCTACACTAGAAAACACTCTAAGTGCTATTTAAATCTAAACATTTAAACATTTGTTCTTAAAGAAAAACTAAAACACAATAAATGAACAGACTATAAAAAATACACCTTATGTTTTGGGCTTCTATACCAATCCAATGCTACCAGAGCCCTTTAGCAAGAAAGATACGTACCCCACAACAGCAGCCCAGAGCACACTGAGCATGTACAGTGTCACTGACATACAGAAGATGAGATTGGAAGATAAGTAGCTTGTTGACAGCTTTAAAGGCATGAATTGTTACTGTTATATAGCTGCTAACTTTTGGGTTGGCAAAGTTTGGTTTACAACATACGGATTTTCTAGACATGTTCTTTTTAAGGTTTTAGTTAACCATAAAATATTCTGCTGAACTTTGATCAGTCTCTTAGATGATGCCTCAAACTGCACCCAGTAACCTACATTAGTCCTATCTAGAAGTAAGAAACTTCATATCAGTGACTCCTTCTTTGTGCTGCTAATACAGCTAAATATCCCATGAATCTATATCCAAGCTAATATAGGTATTCCCCTATAGTAACACAATTATGCATGAGAATTCTAAGATATAGTGGTGAATATAAGGTGTCTGCCGTCCCATTCTTATAATTATAAACTTATATTTACATTAAACCAAGGGAAAATGCATTACATATATTTATAAATGAACAGTACCTACAGCTCAGTGATCCCCAACCAGCGGCTCAGGGGCAACATGTTGCTCACCAACCCCTTGGATGTTGCTCCCAGTGGCCTAAAAGCAGGTGCTTATTTTTGACTTTCTGGTAAGGAGTCAAGTTTTGGTTGCATAAAAACCAAGTATAACGCCAAACAGAATCTCCTGTAGGCTGCCAGTCCACATAGGGGCTATTAAGTAGCCAATTATAGCTCTCATTGGTACCTCCAGGAACTATTTTCATGCTTGTGTTGCTCTCCAACACTTTTTCCATTTAAATGGGGCTCACAAGTCTAAAAGGTTGGGGATCCCTGCTACAGCTCAATCAACATATTTTAGAAATAATTCTGATTTAATCAAGGCAATACCCTCTTGCAAATTAGTCAGGAACCTATGATCTACATGTCGTCTCCCTTTTTGGACTGCCTTACAGTTTTTATACCTCTATAGAGAAGGTTTTGATACAGCAGATACATAGGGGTCGCAACTAAACCCATGTAGCCAGGCTTAACGTCCAGCACCAGTTCTACATTGGGGTATGAGTTTACTTTTGGAGAAGACATACCTTGTGACCATGTTGGTTGTTTATTCTGTGCATTATTGCTTTCTCCCTACAGAAAACAACATGAAAGAAAAGGCCCCCAGTATACAATGGCAAGATATTTCTGATGCCCAGGCATCCTTATCACGGTGTAGCAAGGGGCGGGTGTGCGCAGAGATCCCCAGTATCAGTATCAGTGACTGGAGCTCCGAAGAAGACATTAAGAAACCCCAGGCAAACGCTAGGTCTGTGTCAGTACCATCCAGTCAAATTTCAGAAGAGGGTAAATGGAACAGCAGAAGTGGGAGTGACCTCTATCTCACTGTCTCAGAAGACAGCAACTCTGCTTGTGAAGAAGAAGGCGTCGAGCTGCATAATAATAATAATGACCAGGCAGTATTGTACTCCATGCAGAGAGGCTTACAAAGAAGCCCACAACATGTGTTCAATGGCAAAAAATACTTCACATTTTCAAATCAACGGGCAAAACTGGAGAAATCGACAGAAGAACTGAACAATAAATATTCATTCCCAGGTCTAGACTACACATTGTTTTCTAGTGACACCAGCCCCACATTTTCTTCAAAGAATGTAAATTCAACGCCAAGGCCAGGAGGCCAGCATTCAACCCCCAAAGACTCGGCCACCAACCTACCTTCTCCCAAGCAACGGACTCCTAATATCTTAAGCATGAGCGAGGCTTCAGCCAAGAAGCACCTCAGCCAGCCACAGATGAGTTCTGACAGAATGTTCGGTAAAAACAGGAATGCTATAAGCATGGTGAAGCCATACAGGCCCCAAGAGACAGACATCGACTTGATTGATGAGCAGAGTAGCATGTTCCAAAAGATGGATACAAGCTATGATGGAATATCATTTTCATACGATACAAGAGATGGCCAAAACTCAGTAGACAAAGGCACAGTTGGCTTTCCAGAAAAGGCGCATTGTGCCAAACCCCCGACGCCTCCGCTACATCGATTTCCTTCTTGGGTAAATACTGCATGTTTCTCCACAACATAAATTAGCACCATTTTACAGCGTTAATATATTTTTTCATATTTTTATATGATTATTAGGACAGTTCCTTGTTATTCTTAAAGCCTCACATACCATATGTGTTTTTTTTCTCAATATGAGTAATATCATCTGTTTCTCATTTATATTTCCTTGAAGAACACAAAAATGCATTTCATGTTGTCCCAAATAATTTAGTACTGGGATTTCTCCTCTGAAACCAACTGTTTCAAAACAGGGATGTTTGCAATATGTTAACCTTTATGTTGGTTTCCCCTCTCTTCTCCTTCTTCCATTCATCCTTACCTTAATTGTTACAAATTCAGGGGTTATTAAGACATACTTTGGAAGTTAGTAAGCTAACCAAGGTTTTAAATATTTGAAGATATATTTAAATTGCTGAAAGGCACGTTACAATTACCAGCTCTAGCTTTTCACATTTCTTGCTGGATAAAACCTCAGTCTGTACCTCTATTGACTTAGACATTCTTCTTTAAATGGTGTAAATAGTAGAACAGCTCCCATACATACCTCTGATTTATTGCAACCAATCAAATTGTTGCATTCATTGTTCTACTTGCAGCTGGCTGAGAAAAGCCAATTGCTGTGGGTTACTGCCCATGGGCAAATTTGCCCAGTGTTGATAAATGAGCTCCAAGTATGTGTAATTCTTTAAGGGAAATGCAATAATATTCTTACTACAACTGACTTCTGTCGAGGTAGGAAACATATCTGGTTACTCATTGTGATTTTTTGCAGCCAACACTTTTTCCTTATTGTACATTAATTTGGATGCCAATGAATCACAGGGGATGATTTATTAACCAACTGCAAAGGTCAGTAAATAAGCCCCACTGACTCAGCAGCACACAATATGGCAAGGTACAAGGAGCAGGTGTTTGTTCTTTTGAGTAGACCGATATATTGAAAAAAAGGGCAAACAAAGGCAAAGCTTACTTAATGTATATACAACATTTTTTATATCCATATTATATTATATCTGTTTATAGCTTATAAAAAAAAAGTTGGGCTTGCTTAAGCATATAAGGCAGGAGCATATGGTGCTGGAAAGGTGATTTTATAAGAGATTTAAACAGAATTTTACCGAATTCAGGAGCTGGTTCAAGACGTGGCCAAATCCTAGTACTTTTTGCAGCATTCAGTCAAAATTTAAAGGGGTCATTTGCTATAACCCTGGGCAGCAGTGCAAAAGCACGCCCCCTAGTGCTCGTGCAGAGACCACTTCTTCCCGGGGTCTGGTTGTGCTCTGTACCTTGCACTGCTACAATAGAGGTGTCTCTGATCCAAACAGAGCTCAGAAACCTGTGTTCAAGTCATTTATGCAGGAAGGCAGAGTGCATGGTGCAAAGAAATGTTAGGTTCAGCCAGTTTCCATTTTATAAATGAGTCAAACGGAATTCAAACTCTTGCAGTCATGTGAATTTAAAGTTCAGAGCACGTGAAGGCGACAATTGTTTGTTCAGAATTGATGGATATTGACATTTTTCCTCCAGTTTGAATTTCCAAATCCTTCCATGAAGCACAAAACTTGCAAGGACAAACTTGGAAATGCTTGTGGAAGTACAAAGGGTGCAAGGACAATTTGGACAAATTCTAAATCCTCTACTAAAGATTTAATACAAACCACTTTTGGAAATTTAAACTGGAGGAAAATTTGTAATTTTGTAGAGGATTTGTTCAAATTCAAAAATGTGGGATTTGGTGCATCCCTAAATGTAAGAACGGGTTTATGTTTAGCACCATTTGTGGATAGGGTGATTGGATATGGTTCCAGAATGGAAATAGTTGGGTACTGAAGTTCTAGTAAGTTTTAGACCTAGTAGTCTAGTCTGTACGTAAACTGTCATCATAACAGGTCATGTGCTTCTGGTGTGCGGCCAATGAGGTTGTAGTATGACCTTTAACTCAGACTTCTCTTATATGCTTGTCATCTTCACAAAGGGATAGAAATGCAGGTTTAATAAGGTGCCAATGCTGAACCAGAAAGTGACTTTTTTCTGTCCGATTACATTTCAGACATGGCTAATAGAAGGAACTCTTTTTAAGCAAGTATATACAAGTCTAAATAGAGTTTGGTTTAACACCAAGACAAAAAGGGAAAAAACAACTAATGAACAAAGCAGTTCGAATGTTTAAATTCAACTTGGGACCTGTCCATCAAACAGCCCCTTGAAAGTGCCCTGGAGTTTTTTTTATAACATGCTGTTGGTTTTGAAAATATCTATGGTTAAATGTTCCTAGGCCAATCCTGTGTCTCAGCATTCTTGGATCCCTTGAAGAGATGTGGGCGAGACTCATCGTCAGACATTGCCTGTCCCTTTGTTATCTGGGGGAGAGGTACTGGAGTTGGATGATGGATATGTGGAAATCATGAGAACTACATTGTTTTTCTCATTTCTTAATAACTGTATTCCACCGAGTATGTTATTTGTTTCAAATTACACATTTTTTTGAGGACTGTAGAACAGCGAAATCAAAATGCCCCTGAGAATTGAGGCAGATGCTTGCGATCCCAGACTAAAAAAATATGTCCAGTGCAACGGCCAAATGTAGGAGTAGAAACAGGTGTTAAAGCTGCTCTTCCTCTCCTGTGCATCTTCCTTGGCCTTGTTTGAACTTGGATGTCTCAAACAACTGAAGCAGAGCTATCACACCATAAGTCAAACAATAACAATTTGGGTTTGCCAAGATCATGGTTTGTCCACAATGCATTCAATTTGCATCTCTATTAGTCCCAGGGATAGAGTGCACTTGGAGAACTGAGGGGGCTTTAGCACCTGCACGAATGTAGAAATGAGAACATGTAAACAGGGCTGGAATTGGAATAAATGGGGCTCAGGGAAATGGAGGAAATCTGGAGTCCCAGATAGTTTGGAACAAGAATACCAAACGTGAATACCAAACAATCTTTATTAAGTATTGGATAGATGTGAAAGCAACTGCCCCATATTATTAGCTCTATCAGATTTGTTGGACTTTAGGGCTGGCCTAAACTGTGTAAATGAGAACTAAGAGGTGCACTTCTGCACCCCCTTGTTCTCCTGCACTTGGTGCAGTGGCAGTCTTAAAGGAGCCATAGTAAGCAGTATACACATGAAATAACCGTAGAATAGTTGGCAGGTACTCAATGAACCAAACCAAATCAATCCCAGAAAAAGTATGCATTTTAATCAAAGGTCAATGACTAAGTGCACAAAACATGCAAGGCTGTATTAAACCTGCTAAAATGTACCATATCCTGTTTTATAAGCCTGTTTTGGAATCAATCAATAAGTTCCTGCCTACTATTCTAATATATTTGCTCCCCTTGCTAAAGGCTCAGGGTGGTGCACCCTCTAATCACTAGACTGAGTTTATTTGTTTGGATGTTTCTGAAATAAGTCCATATATTTGATATATTGTCCATACAAAAAATTGAGTTGATGTAGTGTCCATACAGACATGGAATTGGTGAAGTGTCCATACAGACATGGAGTTGGTAGGTGTCCATAAAGACATAGAGCTGGTATGGTGTCCATACAGACATGGATTTGGTGTAGTATCTGAATAGGCATGGAGCTGGTATGGTGTCCATACAGGCATGGAGTTGGTATGGTGTCCATACAGGCATGGAGTTGGTATGGTGTCCATACAGGCATGGAGTTGATATGGTGTCCATACAGGCATGGAGTTGGTATGGTGTCCATACAGGCATGGAGTTGGCATGATGTCCATACAGACATTTAGCTGGAGCTGTGTCCATATAGACATGGAGTTAGTGTAGTCTCCATATAGATTTGGAGTTGGTGTATTGTCCATACAGACTGGGAGTTGGTGTAGTGTCCATACAGACAGGGAGTTGGTATGGTGCTCGGGATGATTTATCATTGCTGTTTTTTTCCAATAAGTCATTACTTATTTCTAACTGTCTGCATTGTTAATACCCAACATGCAATTTAAATTGGAACTGAATAGTTTGGATGTGTGTTAGTACCCAGAGCTGCTGCTGAGTGGCCCTGAGCACTAACACCCTGATGAAACTGACTGACTGGTCTGACCAAATTGACACCTTCATGAGCTTCTGTGTCAGTTCTTTAACACTTATTGTTCCCAAGTTCCCAAGTTCCCCAGTGTTGGTAAATGGGAAAAAAGAATTGTTTGGAGTGCTCCTGGAATCTGTAGTTTGATCTTTCATAAATCGACACCACACAGATGGTGTGGGGTTTTGGCAGACATGGTGCTTCCACCTATAAATCCTATTCAATGTATAGCATTTATTAGTTTCCATCTCAGCACCTCAGCTTTGTACATCTGATAACCATTGGGATTACATA
Source organism: Xenopus tropicalis (assembly GCF_000004195.4). NCBI lineage: Eukaryota > Metazoa > Chordata > Amphibia > Anura > Pipidae > Xenopus > Xenopus tropicalis. The sequence continues at coordinate 18,383,832 of NC_030681.2, forward strand.
ATGGAATGTCCGTGTTTCTGTGCTTGTTCCTGTTGTTTGTTCTCTTGCTAACATGTTCCATTCCATATTGATGTAGGGCACATCTGTGCGATTGAGATTTCCCTGTAGGGCCACACCAAGCATTTTGTTATTACAGTAACATATACATTCTATTGTTAGTCTGTTTGCAAAGTTGTGTAAGTCGTAGTTTGAATTGTTTTCTTATTTACCAAGACTGGAGCGGGGAAGGCAAATGCACAGCTGTGCACATGTTGAGAAACGTGGCACATTTCATGGGAGGGGTGCCATCTTGATTTTTTGTCATGGTCTGGTCTAATATCATCCCTGCGCATAAGAGTACTTATTTTATATAGAAACCAATATATACTAAATGCCCCGTACAGCCCATGCAAGTACAGTATATCTTGCAGTCTGTACTTGGGCATTATTCTGTGACACACATCTGGAACTCCAAAAACCTCCCATGGTCCACTGTTAGTTTATTATTGTATTTCTGTTTTTCATCAATAGGAAAACCGTATATACTCCATCGCCAAGTCAGGAATGAGAATGTCTGATGTTTCTTCTGAGCCAAATAATAAAGGTAAGTGCTCATCTGCCCTACTGCCAGTTTTTGTCTCCCCTTCAAAAGAGCAAGTGTCATTAAGTTCCCAATGAAGTTTGTAAGGTGGAATGGCAGCTGCACACTGGTATTTACACTAGTCACCTCTAATTCTCCTTAAAACAGGGGTCCCCAACCTTTCTTACTCGTGAGCCACAGTCACATGTAAAAAGACTTGGAGAGCAACACAAGCACCATAAAAGTTCATGGAGGAGCCAAATAAGGGCTGTGATTGGCTATTAGGCAGCCTCTATGCACCCTATCAGCTTACAGGGGCTTTATTTGGTAGGGAATCTTGTTTTTATTCAACCAAAACTTGCCCCCAAGTCAGGAATTCAAAAATAACTCCCTGGTTTGGGGGCACTGAGAGCAACACCCAAGGGGTTGGGGAGCAACATGTTGCCCCTGAGCCACTGGTTGGAGAACACAGCCTTAAACTCATTCATGGCAAGGAAAGGGGCTGTAAATTCTTTACTCAAATATATATATTCTGCCTGTTACTAAGCCTGTTTTGCCCTCTGTGCCTACAGGTAACTTGATAACATCAGCATCAACCTCAGGAGTCTACACATCTCTGATATACAAGAACTTGACAACTCCTGTATACACCACTTTGAAAGGGGTAACTGTTTCCATGTAATGTATAACTCTTGCAACAAAAATATATAAAGCCGATATAAAAATTATGTGTAATGCCGCTCATGGGGTTGTTAGGTATTTTACTGGCATGGGCAGTAAAAATGATTATTGTAGCTAATTTTGTTAATAGGAAAGAAACATAACCAAGACATCTGTCCCATGAATGCAGCACAGGTGGAGGCACATGTCTAATAACCCACAGCAACCAATCAGATGTTTGTTTTAAAACAGGTGACTGGCAAATCCTACCAGCTGGTTGTTTGCTTTGGTTGCTATGGGTTACTAGAACTAATAAAGGGTTTTATTTTATCATTTTATGTTGTTACAATGTAAATGCAGCTCAAGAGGTCAGATAAGTTTATATATGTAACCCAACTCAAATTCTTCTTGTGGAAAAAAAAATACGGAGCTGAAGAAACCAAAAAGCTTATATTCTAGTATTTGTCTGCTTTGTAATGTAGAAAGCAACTCAGATCAGCACCAGTCCACTGGAGGATTCTTCTGGTTCTGAGGAGGAGGACAGTTCGCGTTCTAGTTCTCGGACCTCAGAGTCAGACTGTCGGAACCAGAGTGATGCCGGAAGCCCTCGTGCCCTGAAGAGAGGTCAGTGGCTAATATGTTCTTCATGCTAGGACCATGAAATAACTCTTATGTTCTCCCATATCAAAGATACCCACAATATCACAACTTCTATGGCACATCCTGGTTCCACTAGAGCAGTGGTTGTTAAACTTTATCAGTTCAGTGCCTACTTGAGCAGATGTCCACCGGCCAGGGCTCCCCTTGAAGTCCAAACTTTGGTCAGCGCTAGCACTGAAGGTCCAACCTTTTCATTTGGCTTCCTTTGAAGGTCTTACTCCAGTAGATTTAGTAAAGTCCTTTGACATTTCACCACTGATGTTTATGGCAACAAAGCCACAAAAGTACTGAGGGTGCAGCGGTGTTGGTCAAGGAGGGGGGACTGGGTTGGCAACATTTATTAGTGTATTTTTGTTCTCCTTTAGTGCCAAGTGGAGTTAAGGGTAAAAGATTTGCATTTTCTCCCAATTAATAATATTATAAAGACAAACTGAAAGAACACTGTCTCCCTGCAGGCATCTCGTTCTCCTCCATGACATCAGACAGTGATTATGCAATTCCGCCAGATGCATATTCAATCGACAGCGAGTTCTCAGAACCAGAACAGAAGCTTCCAAAAACCTGTTCCTCATCAAATGACAATGGCAAAAATGTAAGACATATGTGTGAATATCCACTGCCCATTTCAGTCAGAATCCCATTATTGGCCTGGGCGAGATTATCCTCACGCAACTGATTCTATCTGTATCCTGAGTAGTTCAATTGATAGTTCTTCTATGAGACTTTAAAGGGCAACTCCACCCAATTTAATATTTTTGTACAACAAAAGAACATTCTGAACAGCTTTCCTGTATACATTAACATTTCAAATGGTCTTGGCATTATTTGTAATCGAATATATTTCTTTCTGTCAATTTAGGAGCTTTTAGAAAAGTCTGGATATTTGCTAAAAATGGGAGGCAAAATAAAAACTTGGAAGCGGCGATGGTTCGTACTTAAAGGAGGGGAATTGCTGTACTACAAATCTCCAGTAAGTGAAGAAAATATTTAGTCCTTCTCTCTAGTTAAAGAGCAAAGTTATGGGGCCAGTTTATTGTTGTGAGCTTTGTTATTTATTCCTTTATGATTTCAGTGCAAATTTTATTAAATCTGCATCATATTTCATGGTAAAATTGGCTACAGTTTCTTTAACTGTAGAAAATCTCAACATAAACCGAGGGATTTGCTCCTTAATATCAGTCATCAAAATTTAGCTTGACCACAGACAGTGTTGGACTGGCCCACCAGGATACCAGGGAAACTCCCGGTGGGCCCAGGTATAAGTGGGCCCTCCTGCTCCTGACCATTTGGCCTCTTTCATGGTCATTCCCTATTTCTGAATGGGAACAAAGAGGAGAAATAGATGGAAGGATAGATGCTAGCATGTACAGTAAATAAAAGAGACTAGGAGAATAAAGAGGTTGGGTGAGGAAAAATAGTTTGGAAAGTGGGCCTATGGTATAAGGTATAAGTCAAAATGGCTTTACTAGTAATTGAGCCTACGTAGAAACAGCTTTGAATTCTGGCCATTGGGTAAAGTTGTCCCCCTAAACCTCTTTGAACCATTGGGGCAATATATATTGCCCCATGTTTGTAGTGTAGAAGAATGGGGATCCAGTGTAATTGCTGGATAGGGTTGCCACCTTTTCTGGAAACAAAATACTAGCCTTCAAGCATCACTTTTTTACAAGCCAGGCCAGTAAAATGCCAGCAGCCCCATCCCTGTAAGAAGACATTTGCATGGGTACTTGTGCGACTATGACTATTTCCATTTTGGCCAGAAATAGCAGCCCTGTGTTGTTCAGATACATTAACAATAAGGGCACTTGCCTCACAAGACAACCAGTGTGGTCTATTACCCACTATTGGAAAGGCACATTTACTGCACTGTTGCTTTAAGAGGTCTTTGCCTATTTTAGTTAAAGGGGTAGTTCACTCTTCAGACTCGTTCCAGCTTTCAACTGGGAGTTTATGACCCTGGCAGACAAAAACTGTTGCTCTATGACAGGGGTGTCAAACTCAATCACATAAGGGGGCTGAAATCTAAAACACAGGCTAAGTCGTGGGCCAAATTTTTTATTAATATACTTAGTAAGATACTAAGGGGTATATTTATCACAATGTGTAAAAAGTGGAGTAAGACATTACCGGTGATGTTGCTCATAGCAGCCAATAGATGCTTTGCTACTGCTGAAATCTGATTACTGATTGGATGCCTTGGGCAACATTACTGGTAATGCTTCACTCCACTTTTTACACAGCATGATAAATATACCCCTTATTCTTAGTTACTATGTGAGGAAAATGGAAATTGATCAGGCTGGATGGTCAAGGGCCACATAAAACAGCCAGGTGGGCCGGATATGGCCCCCAGGCCTTGTGTTTGACATATATGCTCTATCAGACTGCAATTTAATTGTTATTGATACTTTTTATGACTTTTCGTTCTATTTATGCCTCTCCTATTCATATTCCAGTCTCTTATTCAAACTCCTGCCTAGTTGCTAGGGTAATTTGGACCCTACCAATCAGATATCTGCTGGAATTCTAAACTGGAGAGCTGCTGCACAAAACGTAAAATAATTCAAAAAACACAAATAAACAAATGAAGACCAATTGCAAATTGTCTCAGACTATCACTCTCTGAATCATAGTTGATTTAAAGGTGAACAACCCTTTTCTGAAAGTGGAAGAGCTATTGCGAACATCTGTTGTGGCAGAAAGTGACCCAGTTATAAAAATAAAAGTTGGTAATTATGTGACGCCCCTATCCTACCCCCAATCAGAGTAGAAGTGATTCAAGAATTACACTTCAAAAGTGGTTTATTTGTACAAAGCAGGGTTTTACATATATGCAATATATTGTTATAGAGACTTACATTGTTTGGGGAAATACTTTTCCTTTAATGTGAGCTCTGCTGTTGCTATTGTTGACCCCACTTTCCCTTTATTAATGCTGATGTCATCATTTTTTTTGCCTGCAGAGCGATGTCATCCGGAAACCTCAAGGTCAAATCGAGTTAAATTCATCCAGCCACATCCTGAAGGGGGACGGGAAGCAAACTGTCCAGGTGACAGATCCCATATATTTACATGTATAGCCTGTAATATGTCTTCATTGCTCCTGTTATTTTACTGGAGTTCATACAGACTAAAATAAACTTGTATTTATTATTAAAGACACACCCCTTAGAGCTTCTGTCTTCAGGGAAAGACACATTTTATCCTATCAGTGTCAGTATTTTTGTATTATTCAATGTATAGCAAGCACAGCCATACAGGAGTCCCTATACAGGTATGGGACCTGTTATCCAGAATGCTCAGGACCTGGGGTTTTCCGGATAAGGGATCTTTCCGTAATTTGGATCTCCACAACTTAATTCTGCTAAAAATCATTGAAATATTGAATAAACCAAATAGGACTGTTCTGCCCCCAATAAGGGGTAATTATATCTTAGTTGGGATCAAGTACAGGTACTGTTTTATTATTACAGAGAAAAGGGAATCATTTAACCATTAAATAAACCCAATAGGGCTGTTCTGCCCCAATAAGGGGTAATTATATCTTAGTTGGGATCAAGTACATGTACTGTTTTATTATTACAGAGAAAAGGGAATCATTTAACCATTAAATAAACCCAATAGGGCTGTTCTGCCCCAATAAGGGGTAATTATATCTTAGTTGGGATCAAGTACAGGTACTGTTTTATTATTACAGAGAAAAGGGAATCATTTAACCATGAAATAAACCCAATAGGGCTGTTCTGCCCCCAATAAGGGGTAATTATATCTTAGTTGGGATCAAGTACAGGTACTGTTTTATTATTACAGAGAAAAGGGAATCATTTAACCATTAAATAAACCCAATAGGGCTGTTCTGCCCCCAATAAGGGGTAATTATATCTTAGTTGGGATCAAGTACAGGTACTGTTTTATTATTACAGAGAAAAGGGAATCATTTAACCATTAAATAAACCCAATGCGGCTGTTCTGCTCCCAATAAGGGGTAATTATATCTTAGTTGGGATCAAGTACAGGTACTGTTTTATTATTACAGAGAAAAGGAATCATTTAACCATTAAATAAACCCAATAGGGCTGTTCTACAGAGAAAAAGGAAATCATTTTTAAAAATGAGAATTATTTGCATATAATGGAGTCTATGGGAGATGGCCTTTCTGTAATTCGGAACTTTCTGGATAACGGGTTTCCAGATAAGGGATACCTGTAATGATAAATAATCATGGATCTAATTGTACAGCAGAAGCCCCATAAACAAAGGAATCAAAAGTTTTAAAGCACAAAGTTCATGCAATAGGATGTGGTATTTGCATCTTTATTCCAGCAGCTTGGCACTCTGATGATGGGGCCCTAGGACAAATGTCTACCCTACCATAAAGCTGGACATAATTTTGAAAAGATGATCAATCTAAAAAGGAAATATTCCTCATATAAATGTACTCAAGGCATAGGTGACCTATAGTGCAGAACAGCTAATCTTGCTGCTACCTCCCATAATTCCTCCAACAACAGGATGAAAGGGGTATCCCTATAAAGACAAATACCCTCCCCTATATAACTATATAAGTGCCCCTGTTATGTGTTGCACTAGAATCCTGCAAGAAGGATTAAGATCTGGGTAGGATCTGCTGGTGGGATGGGTGTCCATGTGTCCAGTACAGGGCCAATAGGAGGGGTGGACCTGACTGATCCAGCAAATCAAACAAGTATATAGCACTGGTCAGAACAGAGTGACCCAGAATAGAGGATGCCTGTAGTAGGTCCAAGCCCCCAGATGAAGGTCAAGCCAAGAAGGAAACCTCATGAGAGGTGAGAGAGCAAGAAATTGACAATATCTTTTGAAGGAGCTACAGTAACAAATTACAAAATTGCAATAAATTCAAAATATTAGGGCTGCGCCAAATCTGTAATTGTAGGATTTGGCCATATACCAAATGTACTACAAAAAGATTCTGCTGAATCTCTAACTGAATATAAACCCTAATTTGCAGATACAAATCAGCAAAATCACAGAAAAAAATGATAAATTATCTAATTTAAAAAGTCTTGTGGTAATAAGGGTTTATATTTGGTTCAGCCAGGTGCTGAGGTTTGGGTGAATCAGAATCCTGCAAAAAGGCAGAATCCCAAACCAACTTTATACCTTCTGACACCTTCTGTTTTCTGCTATTCCTTTATCTCTTTAGGGGTACAATTACATTAAAGGGCTGATTTAACATAGGTGCTTAGTTGGCCCAATGCAGTTACCCATAGCACCCAGGGCTTTCTAACTTTTAGTAGATCTGGGTATCTGCACTGGTGCAAATTAGCAGCTGTGTTTGTAAATGAGCCCTTATATATCTATAGCCGAAGTCTCCATATTGTGGCTGAATAGAGTTTGTGTATTTCTTGTTGTATTTGCTGTACAAGCAGACAAGTGTGTTGGCTGAAAATAGCTTTTCTTCCTGACCTGCCTTTTTATTCCTACCAGTTGGTGACAGAGAAGCGCACATACTACCTGACAGCGGATTCCCCCAATATCCTGGATGAGTGGGTGCGAGTTTTACAGAGTGTTCTGAAAGTGCAGGCAGCGAGTGTGCTGTTCACACAACCAGATGTCAAACCGACGGTGAAGGGTTTGCTCACCAAGGTAAGAGGAATGGTGACTGCCTATCGGCAATGCTGGGTTCGGTGTCAGAATAAAGGGTGAAGATCATGATGATGAGGATGATAGCTTCCACAAGAGCTAGGGATGGCTAATGCCTACTATGTGCTCACCTATATTTATTTATAATGCATCCTACCAGACCAGAAGTGACTATGATGTATAAATACATTGCAGTAAATAAGAAATTCCTGTTTTTGTTTAGACCTCCATTATGGGCCAAACCATCAGAGAAGTGGGGTCTGGAGCACACTGACCCCCTGACTGCCATCCCCTGACTGCCACCCCCTAACATGCCACCCTCCCCGCAACCCATTTGCTCCTCACCACTGATGCTAGTTTGCAGCCGGCAGCAAACTTTGAGGCAGGATTCAGGCTGGGGAGGAAGGACTTTTATAAAGCAGACCCTGCGGTCTGGGCCCCCCTGTCCCCCCCTGCTGTATTATGGCTACACCACTATGGCTAACATATTGTCACCAGCCACTTTTCTAGCCTTTCCCTGTTCCCTTTAGAGTGAGAGGCACAATGTTTCTTATAATGCACACGTTTCAGTGAATTGGGAAGCGTTACTACTAACAGGGGCAGCTCTGAAGAGACCAATATGGCAGCATATTGTCTCATGTATGAGGCCTCAGGAAGCAGCTCTGAAGAGACCAATATGGCAGCATATTGTCTCATGTATGAGGCCTCAGGAAGGCCTGCCCAATATATCTTGCCAAAAATTGAAATAGATATCCGGCAGGATTAAATATCAGTGGCACATTAGACTCGACCAACCATTGGCTTCTGGGCCACCAATCAAAACAGTATGATTTAGCCCAACCCACGTATAGCAAGATCCACTCATAAAACAAATGGATCACTCCGTGTAGAGCAGTTTATAACCATATTTTACAGATAATCCTTGGCTATTATATATTATACAGATAATTTTCCTTTATCTGGACTTCAGCCACAACCGGTTCCTCAATGATAAAATCCAGAGACTCGGCAGAGGAAACGCTCTAGTGATGGAGTGTCCTCCCTCGCTGACTTATCTACTCCCATCTCTTTCTGGACATCTTCAGAGCACACGTGCTCATTGGCAGGCAGATATTAGACATTTTTGCTTTCACCCACAACAAGACAGATAATCTCAGCGTGCAATAACAACAGTTATAAATGGTCATTTCAGCCTCACTCTCTGCACTTCTCTACATTCTTTTTTAGAATTATTTGCAACTGCCGGGAAATTTATAGCTAAAAGTACAAGGCAAGCGAACAATTTAAAGAGTTATGACCTGAAACAGTTAAGCATTTAAATGGATTATTGGGCTCATTTACAATTGTAGGGAATGCGCAACTCCCCACATTAAAGGCTATTTTAGGGCTACATAAGTAGCGTAATTGTTCGATTTTTAATTTTAAAATGTAGGTCTTGAGTTGAACCTATGAAGTTTCCTTTTTTTACAAAAAATAATGGATATTATTTATGGTACATTTCAGGTTAAACACGGATATTCCAAAAGAGTCTGGTGCACGTTGGTTGGCAAAACCTTATATTACTTCCGCAGTCAGGAGGAGAAGGTATGTGCGGCGATTACTAACTGTCTGACTGATAGATATCTCACTGATTTCTAGGGATTCTGGGAACAAATTCCTTAAGCCTCTTAAAAAAATGATCCTATAGGCCAGTGATCCCCAACCAGTGGCTCAGGGGCAACATGTTGCTCCCCAACCCCTTGGATCTTGCCCTCAGTGCCCCCAAACCAGGGAGTTATTTTTGAATTCCTGACTTGGGGGCAAGTTTTGGTTGAATAAAAACAAGATTTCCTACCAAATAAAGCCCCTGTAAGCTGATAGGGTGCATAGAGGCTGCCTAATAGCCAATCACAGCCCTTATTTGGCACCTCCACAAACTTTTATGATGCTTGTGTTGCTCTCCAAGTCGTATTACATTTGAGTTTGGCTCACGAGTAAGAAAGGTTGGGGACCCCTGCTATAGGCTAAAGCTCACCCACTGTGTTTTGAAGCAAAAGCCAGGATAATAGCTGATCAGATTCCCAACTACAGACCAGTTTCGGCTCATTAGTGTAGTGCAGGGTTTTCTGTTTAGCTTAGGTAAAGCCAGGAGTGGGGATTTCTATAGATAACTGCTAAACAGCAAACACTTGTTCTCCATAGCCCTCCACTGACAAGAAAATAGAACAAAATGGCTGATCGTTGAGATAGTACTTTATGGGTTTAATGGTTTATTTCATTTACGCCATTATACAAAGCAATTATAGAATTAGAAAAAGCTACAGATAGTCTTCCTTTGTAAAACAAGGGTAGTCTTATGTCTGCAAGATGTTTCATTTAAAAGTAATTGCCTTCTAAATCCAAACAATCAGTCTGCCATTTGCCATGATATTATGGTCACGGGATCTGTTGTGGGTAAGATCACTTAATCAATAAAACAGCAATGCCAACACCCACATTTCTGTAGCTCCATTACATTTATGCATTATGCTTGTACCTCATTGTTTTTAAAGGAATAGTTTTATAACATTATATATATATATGTGTGTATTATAGTTTCCTTTGGGACAAATCAAGCTTTGGGAAGCAAAAGTAGAGGAAGTAGACAGATCCTGCGACTCCGATGAAGATTATGAGACCAACGGACGAAGTTTGTTATCAACCCATTACACCATTGTGATCCACCCCAAAGAGCAAGATCCCACATACCTTCTTATTGGATCCAAACATGAGAAAGTAAGATGAATAATGTTCCACTACATTTAATGGGATTGGCTGATAAAGAACTCTGTAGAAGTGCACCTTTCTAGTTGTCTAAAGTCCCCATTTGTAACAGCCTTTTGGCTGGGCTAAAAAAACTATTTACCAGAAGTAAGGTATCTAGGGGTAACTAGGAAGCTATCCTTGATCTCGAACAGGACTGTCCATAGCTTTTTGTAGCAGACTGATTAGTTGACATGCTACATGTTCATAACATTATATAAAAATGATGATGCCATAAACAGCAAGTGATGGGCCCATAGGCAGGCACGGTGCTGAAATACCTTGGAGAGCCACATATGGCCTTTGGGCTTCCAGTTGGACATCCCTCACCTAGAATATTGATTTTGTCAAGGTTTAACATGGTAACTCTTTGGGGACTGTGTAGCTGCTCAATAAGCCAATAGTTTCTAAGGATACAAAATAACTTTTTTTGTATTGGGCATCCTTTGCCTTTTGTTTTATCTCCTCCTTCTAAAGGTGGCTAACGTTGCTGCCCAGTGGTACTGGGTCAAGCTTCTGCCAAGACTGTATCTGCATAGTTGGTATGTTCTGCTAGTGTTTGTAGAATTGCTAGAATTTCCTTTCATACTCCAAAAATATAGGGGCCAAATTAAATTGGCGATGGTTCAGTTCAGTGCAATGTGGGTTGCTCTTTGGGGGTCTAGAGCAGTGGAAGGAGGCGGCTTAGCCTGGCCAGTTAGGGTGGCATTTCCTTTCTCAGATACCCCAGCTAGGTCAGTTAGGGTGAGATATAACGTGAACACTTATTTAACTGTATAGAACAATGGCTTAGACACCCCTGTTTTCCTATATTGGTAACTAAGGGGGTGCTTGAACATTGGCTGGCTCTTCAAGTGTGGGTGTATATGTGTATTTGTTCCACTGGGGAAGGAAACCTCTCACTGATTCTTTATGTATTCCCAGGAGACTTGGCATTATCACTTGACCATGGCTGCTGGAATCACCGGTGTGAATGTGGGCACGGAGTTTGAGCAGCTGGTTTGCAAGCTTTTGAGTTCAGAAGGAGAACCATGTAAGTACCGATCTCACCTCAAGCCATATTGTACCCAGCCTCCTGTGGTCCTGATACTGGCATTCCCTTCCCCCTAGTTAACTAAACAAACAATGATTTACTGATGGAGAAAAGAAATGTGGAGCCTGTGCATCGCTAAGGGTAACATGGCTAGGTACAACTGAATCAGTGAGGGCGATTCTCTACATACCCTGTCTGTATACTCCACAGAGCTTGGTTCCATTAAAACCTATAGAGGTCTCCCATATTAAAATCACCTTTCTACAAGTTGGCGCCAAGCCCCCCAGCAAAAAAAATGTCAGAGGGGCCCAGCACACAGCCACTATTACCCAGCTACTGCCATCTCTCGCCCGCCTGTTTCCCCATGTCACGGGCCTCCACTCCCCATCCGTAGATAGGAAAGCAGCTGGGGTGGGGGATTTTTTTTTACAATTTTCTAGGTCTAGGCCCACCCACTCCCTGCAACTGTAGGGTCTGCTTCCTCTAAAGTTACGCCAGTGGGAATATATATTTGGTGTACAGAAACAACTCAATACAATATTCAGGGGACACTTGAACATTATAAACCTCTAGTACCTATCACAGATGCACTGATATTATGCCATTTAACTGAAGGCTTTTGTATAACATATTCACTATTCAGGTACACAGATATGGAGACATCCGGTTCTCTGCCACAGTAAAGAAGCAATAACTTCTGCACTCACCACTTTGCCTTCGGAAGCCCTGCAAACAGAAGCCATTAAATTATTCAAGGTAAAGTCATATATATAAGTAAAATCATTTGAGGATTTACTAGAACATTCGGCCATATTGTTACACAGATATAAAAGGAGATGGGAACTCGGCAAAAGGTTGCCGTGGCAAATAAAATAGCTGCATTTCCCCATCAAAATGCCTTTATATTAAATATAATCCCTGATATTGAGCTGTTCAGTCTTTCCCCTTCTTGCACACCGTAACAAGCATTATCGTTGTGTATTTATAATGTACCAACATATTCAAAGCACTGTACAATAAATGGGTTTATACATCGGACATACAGAATAACATACAAAGCGACTAATAACCGATAAAAAATGTGAAGAGGTCAGAGAGTGGGCCTCAAAAAGATGCCTCCTAAAAGGGACAACTTAAAAAGAAATAGAAATTTACAGATATTCATTTTCTTCCACCTGCTTGCATTGTGCTGCATTCCTGTGAGTAAGACCACTAGGGGGCAGCAGAGCTTAAGAAATAAAAGTGACCAGCTTATGCCCATTATGTATGTTCATTTCAGTATAAAATATCTTTAGATTTACATTTAGATTCAAATTCATGTAAAAATATAAGGTGTATAAGTCAATAACAATTATAGTGCCATTTGTAGTTCAAAAAAGGGTTGTGTGTTGTTTCACATGACATTACAATGTAACTTTCTTATTGCAGACCTGTCAGTTATTCCTCAATGCGGCTGTGGATTCGCCGGCCATTGATTACCACGTGTCCCTGGCCCAGAGTGCCTTGCAGGTTTGCCTTACCCACCCGGAGCTACAGAATGAGATGTACTGCCAGCTTATTAAACAGACGAGGCACAGGCAGCCCAACAACCAGGCCAGCCCCATCCAGGTACTGTATCACAAGCCTCCCCATATAGTAGTAAGACAAAGATATCATCATATCTGAATACTAAACTCATTTTTTCCCATTTTTGAAGGGCTGGCAGCTTTTAGCGCTCTGTACTGGACTCTTCCTACCCCAGCACCCATACATTTGGCTTCTGAAGCTTTACCTGAGCAAAAATGCAGATAACAGGTATTTGTTTTTGATCACTTTGTGACTTTATTGTCCCAAAATATTCCAGCTGTGCATATGGTACTTAGACTGGCATCCTGTGTCTCCCCAGCAGTTAGTTATTATTATTCTCTATGGGTCAGTTCACACAGGTATCCACAGCTACTGCTGCATGTTACAGAGGAGCTGCCACTGACATGCAACAAAACCCATTGTGATCTCGCTTTTACATTTTTTAATGTGTCCATATTCACTGAACTCATAACTTGTACTAACTGGGTGCAATAACTGAAACAATGGGGCAAATCCACTTACTCCTGGAAAGTTACCCCAGTGCAGTAACCCAGAGTAGCCAGTCAGTAATTTGCTATGAATGCAATCAGAATCTCACCCAGGGGTTACTGGGAGTTGCAGTACAACAGGTTGGCCATTCTTAATGTGGCTCCTTCTGTCTCAGGCACTGATGTGTACGTATTTTAGTAAGCTTGCGTGACTATATATATTAAATGAGCATGCATGTGTGTATGTATATTCTGTAAGTTAATGTGTATATATACTGCATGTATGTGAGCATACCTGTGTGTCAGTGGTTAGTGTGCTCAGAGTGCCTGTGTGCAAGTAATTGGCTCTAATCCTGTGAGCCATTAGATGAGCACTAGCCCAGTCCTGAGCATTAATGGACCCCTGCTGGTTCCACAACCAGTAGGAGATTACTTAACCATCATCGACCCATAATGTGCTGATTTGTATAACCCAACACCCCACCGTCTCCTTCCTTTCACAGGACTGAAGCGGGGAAATACGCCATTTACTGCCAGCGCTGCGTGGAAAGGACTCAGCAGAATGGCGATCGCCAGGCGAAACCTTCGAGGATGGAAATCCTGTCCATTCTGCTGAGGAACCCGTATCACCATTCCTTACCGTTCAGCATCCCTGTCCATTTCATGAACGGCACATATCAGGTACCTGTTGGGTCACATGGTATTTAATGATCCCCCAAAACCTACAGGGTCCATAGTTGTCCATAGTTTCCCCTGTGTTCCCTCTCCCTTATTCCTATACAGAGAGCACAAATCTCTATACATACCCTTGCTGTAAGCACAATGTGTAGGAGAATGGAGGTGTATAGCTCCCCATTAATGTATGGCTAATTTATTTGCATTCAGCAACTTCTAGACAGGCAGGATAAGCCCCCCATGGAAATCACACATACAGTAGGGATATTTGTATCCTGCAAAGGCCACACAAAAAAACAGAGATTTTGTTCCATTCAGTGTAGGACTGGGAAGCCAGGGGCCCAACAAGAATCCTTCAACCACAGGCCCACTCTCTGAACTACTTTCCCTCTTTTTCTTCTCACACAACCTATTTATTCCCATTACATATTCTCATCTATGTGTCCCCTTATTTATTAGCTTTGGTCTCATACAGAGTTGGGGAATGACCATTATATAGGCAGGACCAGGAGTTTTCCTGGTATTTTTGTGGTCCAGGTTTCAGCTATATGATCCTTTTGTTGCCCGTTTAATCTGGAGGATATCAGAAGTTATCAGCGGGGTGCACTTCCCAATATTAAATTTCCCTCTGTGCAGAAATAACCCAATATATGGCCAAAGTTACCAGAGAGGCAGGGGATCTTGCATATGTATATTAGAGTTGTGTTGAAATCCGACAGCTATTCTGTCCCTTTATCTGTCAGCCCAGTAGGAGAATATGTTGGGGAAGATGCTCACAGTATGCACAGTAAGAAGGTCCATGGCCTGTAGGGTATCCATTTATTGGTTTAGGTTGCCAGAATTCCCCCTGCTTCCTTATCTGAGCTGTATCACATGAGTGCAAGTTCCGGTTGTATTATCTCTGCCATGGGATCTATATGGACTTTGTTAACAGATAAGGAGACCTGACAACCTCTGGGGTAGGTAAGCCTGAGATCAAGAAAATATTAACCCATTTACAATGCAGAATGCCATCTATGACATTTTCCCATGAATGGGAATGTCAAGAACTGGTATCTGCCATTTCATTGTATTCATTTAAAACAAAAAGGAAAGTGCCTTTCAGTGTTTCTGTTGCTTCAATGAAAATTGTCCCTAAAAATCTTATTGGTACCAGTCAGCCAGTCCACCTTCTCTTGGCTTCTTCCCCAAGCTGTTCCAGAGAGCTGATGGCCCTGCTGGATACCAGCCAATCCCCCCCTTCTGGAGGGACACCCTGCATTAACCGGCCCCAATAGGGAACGTCACTTTAGCTTTTTCTGTGTGATTGGCTACCCACTTTGGCTTCTGTTTGGGCTTCTAGGGAAGGGCCATTGGGACATTCCCACCGCTCATTTTAATGCAGACATGGATCTATGGGTATTTCAATAACTGAGTCATTGTTAATGGTAAAGTACCAATGGTTGGGGGATACTTGTCAGGAAGTAAATAGATGATGGAGAGGTTGGTGTGCAGGCTGAATTGTGAAGGGTTTGCCAACTTGGGTCTGCCAGACCCTTCTGATCTGTTTTTCTAGTAGCTGTTATGCACCAAAATAAGGCATCTAGTTCCATACAGTACTGTTATTTGTGGGATATTATTTATGGGCCAGAATGGAATTGACGATTGGCCACTGTGCACATGTGTTTATAAAGGCAGTAGTCTAACAATTTGTGAAATAAGCCCCGCCAAGCGTTTGCACAATATCCAGGAATGACTTTCGTTACAACAAGGCCATCTGCTGGTCACTTTCCGACCATGATGTAGTCGAGTTAGTTGTCGTGGTAGAAAAGAGGGCTGGTTTGATGTTTTTCTGCTTAGGATAGATGTGAGCAAAGTCAGAAACTGATCAGCAGGTGGTGTTGTTGTAACAAAATGCATTTATATTAACAGTATATATTACTTTGTATTCCTTATCTTTCTGTTCGGGCCCCCTACTACTTATATACCACTACTACTCTCATTCAAACCACTACCTGGTTACTAAAGTAAACAAGACCCAAGCGACCAGATAGCTGCTGAAATTCCAAACTGGAGAGCTGCTGAACAAAAAGCTAAAGAACATTAAACCCATGTATAATAGAAAATAAAGAGCAATTGCAAATAGTCTTGGAGTATCATTGCCTACATCATACTAAACGTTAATGTAATGGTTTGTGCTAATCTCAATGCAAAATTTTTATTTATGGCATAAAAAAGTAGCAAATAACACAACTGTATGGAACTATAGGTCTTGTTTTGGTGCAAAACAGCTTTTAGAAAAACAGATATGAAGGATCAGCAATGGGTACCCCCCCACACTAAAGGACTGTTCTAAAAGCTGCAAAATCTCAGCAATCAGTAAAGTTACAACTCAATAGATTTTGGGGTTTGGCATTCTCTAATAATTTCACCTTTCCATACCTCCATGTTAATGCGAGTGAATGGAATAAAACAAACTCAAGACAGAAACAAGAATAAAATAATGACCCTAATTTAACTCATTAAATAAATTTCCTGTTTGTTTACTTATCGCTTCTTAAATACAACTACTTACTTCATTCTTATCAGAAAGGCTTTTAAAATGTGTTTTTCCTTTCTTGCTTTCATGTTGCAAATGGAACAAAACAAGGTTTGAAGAAAGGTGGGGATGGGTAGAACTATCAGAGTTCCATGTATGATGCAGATATGTGGACATTTTTAAAGTGTCCACGATTGGTAGACTTTGCAAAGATCACTTCAAGTACACTGACAGGAATGGCTGAATGTCTCAATATCTTGCTGACTGGTTCGGCTTCTAGCTGCGGTCAGATGTCCGAATCGTTTTTCAAAACTTTGTTTTTCTTCTTCAAGGAAGGGTCAAGATGTCTCACTGCCTGCATTCCCCCAACCACAACCTAACCAGAATCCCTGAACTCTTCCCTACCCACCAACCAATCAGAAAATATGCACTCCTCCCTAACCACATCCCGTACCAAGCCACTAACAAATTCTAGACCCTGCAGTCCTTCCTAATCAAAAATATGATTGCTATTTTATCTCTCTTTTCTCTCATATTCCATTGAGAATAGTCCATCTAAAAAAAGCTCTCAGCCATTAAATGCAAACACTGGCTATTTTGGTGCAACCAAAGGTCTATGTTGTATATGAGGTATCCCCAACCTTTCTTACTCATGAGTCACAGTCAAATGTAAAAAGACTTAGAGAGCAACACAAGCACCATAAAAGTTCATGGAGGAGCCAAATAAGGGCTGTGATTGGCTATTAGGCAGCCTCTATGCAACCTATCAGCTTACAGGGGGCTTTATTTGGTAGGAAATCTTGTTTTTATTCAACCAAAACTTGCCCCCAAGTCAGGAATTCAAAAATAACTCCCTGGTTTGGGGGCACTGAGAGCAACATCCAAGGGGTTGGGGAGCAACATGGTGTCCCCAAGCCACTGGTTGGGGATCACTGTTGTATATAATACTAGACCCTTTTCCAAACAATTGGCCTTCAATCAGAGGTGGCACTAACCAATCTGCTGCAGCCTTTGGCAGTGAAGTAGGACTTAGCTACCTCATAAAGTTCTCATGTCTTGCCTGAAGTAACATCTTTATATTTCAGTGGAACGGTGACTTCCACTTCCAATGGTAAAATGGTTGCTTTGATTTAGTTTGGAACAAGAACATTATTACATGTGTGAATAACCTTTACACCAAATATTTATTGTTTATGGAATGCAGAACTTGACATTATAACGTTCCAGACTCACTTTATGTGCCTAATGTTTATCTCAGGTTGTTGGATTTGACGCATCAACCACAGTAGAAGAATTCCTTTGCACGCTCAACCAGGACATAGGCATGAGGAAGCCCGGGCTCTCTGGATTCGCTCTCTTTACAGATGATCCCTCAGGAAAGCATTTTGAGCACTGCCTACAAGGGAACCTCAAAGTAAATAGATCTTTTTATCATTAGCAATATCATTAGCAATATGTCATGTTCAAATCCACCAAGAAACATGCCAAAGCCAAGTCAGATATTTTCTGCTTCAGGCATCTTCAACTGATAGGGGATGCTGGGAGATGAATATCAGGAACAGCTGACCACCTATTTATAATCCAAAGACAGGACCAGGTGTAATAATCACTACTATATGATTGGTGCTACCTGTAGAACATAAAAAATGGCCTGCATTAGAAATAGCGCTCATAGCACAGGTAAACAGGGAATTCTTGTGAAATGAACATTTTTAGTCAAGACGTAAAGAAGATGGCCAAGTGTATCCTGTGGGCCCATTTGTTCCTCTCTTCTTTGCACTGTGTCCTAAAATGCACGTTGTCTCACCTCTTTATGTTAGATTTGTGACATCATCTCAAAATGGGAACAGGCATCCAAAGAGCAGCACCCTGGGAAATGTGATGGATCCCGCACAGTACGACTTACCTACAAGAACAGGTGCGGAAATATCTCTCCATAACTTCTCATAAATCAGCAAACAGTAGGGCTCACTTAATCTGCTCCCATTAACTATACACCCTGCACCCTTAGCAGCCAATCTGAAAGTTGTTTTAAACAGTCTATGGCAAGTTAATCACAATATGCAGGATGCGGTTTGCCATAAGTAAAAGGATAAATGTAGGTGCTGTTTGCTTTGTGCTGCAGCCACACTGCCATATTACATAATGGTTTTGTGTTTCTTTTTGAGGAAAAGGAGTGTGAAACTGAGAAACCATTTTGTGCCATTTCTTCAACCTTAGTTCATCCACGTGCCTCACCAATCTTGAAATTTAATAACCCATTTATCACTCTATTTTTTTGCATAACTTTGAACTAAAAGTTCTTTGCCAGTAATTGATTCTTTAAAGGAGAACAAAACCCTCCAGAGCCCTCCCTCTTGAAACACTATCGGAGAATCACAGCAGCTATCACTTTTCCTGGCTAAAAAGGCATAGTAGCACAGAATGGTTGGCATACGCCATCTTGTTGCTCTTTGAGTCCTCCCCAAGACCCTGAGTAGGGGAATGAATCCATTCTGGACCTTGCTTCAACTAAGCATGCTCTATGATGGCAATCACAGTAAGGATAATAGGAAGCCGATGAGATGGAAACCAACCCTGCTGGGCAATTCTGCATTTATTAATCAGAAAACCAGTAGCCACTTTTCCGTATACCTACAGTTGCGCAATTCAAGAGCGGGGAGGGAGGCCACTGGAGGTTCAACAGATAGGCCCCAAGGGACTGTCTAGGTTTTGGCACATTTTTGGCACATAGTATCCCATATAGCAACAGCTTCCTTGGGAAGAAAAACAGGCATGTAAACTAGTAGCTATCACATAAAATTTTAATAGCAAATTTTATGTGATAGCTAGAATAGGTAGAATCCCTAGAAGTGGCATAAAAAAAACGCAGCACGTTTGTATGGGACCATGAAAAAACAGCATCTGGGGCTTAAAAATTGGGGTTTTACTTTATGTTATTTTCTACTGTCAATTATTGTACAGTGATAGAATCCATTATCCAGAGACCCATTATCCAGACAAGCCATTTGCCATTGACTCCACTAATCAAATAATTTCAATTTTTAAGAATGATTACCCTTTTCTCTTTAAAAATAAAACAGTTCCTTGTACTTGGTCATAACTAAGATATAATTACCCCTTATTGGGGGCAGAACAACCTTATTCGGTTTATTTAATGTTTAAATTATTTTAGTAGTCTTATTACAGAAAGATCCCTTATCCGGAAGAGCCCAGGTCCCAGGCATTCTTGATAACAGGTCCCATACCTGTACTTTATTTTCTCTTGAGCTTTTGTTTATTTCTCTCCAGACTATGCTTTTCAGCACAAACGCGGGGAGAAACGGAGAAAGAAAAGCTGCTATTAATGTACCAGACAAACGATAAAATAGTTAATGGAATGTTTCCAGTTAATAAGGAGTTGGCATTGGAACTGGCAGCACTCTTGGCCCAGGTAACCTCCGACAGAGCGGCTGCGCATTCCTTTTTATGCAATTTCCTCCGCAATTACATTTAATGAAGCATTTAGCTAATGCGCAGAACAGCATTAACCATTAATTATACAATTTCAAGTCTCTATAAATAAAAAAACAGTGGTTAATCTTGCGTCTGTGCCTGTGCACGTGGTAGGGGGACTGCAGATGTGGAAGCACTATTTCAGTGCATTGCCCTAATGGCAGGAGAAGGGCTGTAATGTATCTGATGTGTAGGCTAATAACAGTAAGTTTTATAAAATCAGCAAAGAAAAATTGTTTTTGCCTCTTCCCAAAACTGCTCTTAGTTCAGAATGATTTTTTTCTCTTTTTAAACAAAAGTACAGAAAATGAATATGTGCTTTTATATAGGGAACAGGGGAGAATGAGAGGCATACAGAATGAAATGTAATATTATTTACTTCCCAATAATCTTAAAGGGATTCATTCATCATTTTTATGGTGTAGTCAATATTAATAAATTATACTGTGTTTATTGCAAATAATTTATTCTACCATTTAAAATGTTATTCTTGAACCAACAAATGTATTTGTAGCTGTAATATTGGTGTGTAGGCACCATCTCAGTGCATTGTGCCTGAGCTTTCAGAAAGAGCCAGCACTTCAGAATGTATTGATTTTAGTTAAAGGAAAAATAAAGTCAAAGTCACTTGGGGGTGCCAAAATGTTAGGCACCCCCAAGTGACTTTGACCACCTACCTTTTACCCCGGGCTGGTGCCCCTGTGAGGAAGGAACAGCACCAGCCCGGGGTAGCTGCCGGCGCTTCCTTTTCCTGATTCGCTGCGCGCGCATGCGCAGTAGAGTGAAAAGCCGAACTTAAATGTTAAAGTCGGCTTTTCACTCTACTGCGCATGCGCCCACCGCTGGCACTCAGGAAAAGGAAGCGAGGAAGACGGAAGCGCTGCGCTCCAGGTGCCCCGGGCTGGTGCTGTTTTCTCCTAACAGGGGCACCAGCCCGGGGTACGAGGTAAGCGGTTAAAGTCACTTGGGGGTGCCTAACATTTTGGCACCCCCAAGTGACTTTGACTTTCGTTTCCCTTTAAGCTATTGTTTCTACTACTTATTGTAGTAGACTTGGATTTTTACTATTGAGTGCTATTCTGAGCACTTTAAGCCATGCTCCGTTGCTACCTTACCATTGTTCTGCTGATTGGCTGCTGGGGGGGAACTTGCAGCGCAGCAGTAAAGAGAGGCAGAAGTTTACCTAAGCACAATTCACATGGCTGAGGACACCTGGGAAACAAAGAATATGGCTAAAATGAAATATAAAAAAAAAAAATAATATTAACTGTGTAAACACAAAAGGGCACATTTACTAATCCATGAATCTGAATGGGAAAAATTCGGATTGAAAATGAACATTTTTTGCGATTTTTTCGTCGCCGTTACGACTTGTGCGAATTGTCGCGACTTTTTCGGAGCCGTTACGATTTGCTCGTATATTGTCGCGACTTTTTCGTATTGAGCGCTCATAAACGGCGGGCAAACCTTTCAGACTTTGCATGATTTTGGAAGCCTCCCATAGGACTCAATGGCACTCTGCAGCTCCAACCTGGATACTGAAGCTTGAATGAATCCGAAACTTTCGTACTCGGCGCGACGGCTACGAAAAAGTCGCGACAATTTGCGCAAGTCATAACGGCTATGAAAAAGTCGCGACAATTTACGAAAAAATCGCAAAATACCGATCATTACGAAAAAAACGCATTCAGACGCTTTTCGGACGTTCGTGGATTAGTAAATGTGCCCCAAAGTGTGTCTATTAACACTAGGGAATTTCGGAGCTACTGCCATGTCAAAAATGGCACGTTGCACTAGCATCCTTATATAAGCCCTTAAGTCTTCTGAAGGGCTTAAAATTAACCCTAGCAGAAGATCATAGTTTAGTAGATAATAAATACAATGTCATCTTTACTCCTAAGAAGAATTTTTATTCTAAGTGGATTTCTTTGGTGGTATAGGTAGAAAGTGGAGACTTTGAACGTCCATCTCAAACTGCACTTTGTCAAGGGAAGTCTAGCCAAGCAGTAAAGCAAGCCTTGGAGAAATTCTACCCTAAGAGATATAAAGACGACTGCTCTGAAGAGCAACTCAAGTAAGAATTTGAAAGACTATTACAAGGGCTAAAATATATCCTATATATTGCACTATTAAATGCAATTGACCCTTGGTATACCCGTGGTATACCCCAACTGGTAATTTACTATTATATGTAAAAGTGAAACCCCCTTTTTTGGTTGTAGTTTAGCTGCCAAAAATTATAACATTTATCCCAAATCTTAGCCTAAGGCTTTCCCTGTCTACAGCCCAGGATACCATTTGGTGGGTGGACAACACAGTTAATTTGGATGATTTTTGATGACGATTTAATAATGGCTTTTATAGGCAACTTCAGCAGCGGTTGGCAACGAGGTGGATAGCCCTTCGAGGCCACAGTGGCTCAGACTGTGTGCGGATTTACCTGACTGTGGCAAGGAAATGGGCATTATTTGGAGGCACACTTTTTGCAGCAAAAGTAAGTGAAAATAAAGGGTTTTGTTTTACTGAACAAATTAATCATTTTGTCTTTCAATGGCTCATCTAAAATTTTTGTAAAGTGTTGTTAGTCCAGTTTTTAACATGCAACCCATTTCTGAAATCCTATATATATTTGTATTAGTACAGTGTAAACCTCTGGGCAGGAAAGTGCCATTACCAGACTGGCAAAAGCTTTACAGAGTAAAGTCACATTATTTAAACCAATACTATAAAAAAAAAACCCTCAAATACACATGTAAATGAGTCTAATTTTTGTATGTAACCACACAGTAAGGTGACGTAGCAACAGCTGGAGGACCAGAGGTTGGGCAGAAGTAATATAAATGGTTACGGTCACCATCCTGCCTAATTTTCCATCTTACACCCAGTTCCCATGTATATTACTATATACTGCTGCTGCTGCAGTACAGAACCCACAGCATTTGCACTTATTTATACCCTGTTATGACAGCTCTGTAGTAGATATTCATATGCCTGACCTATAGATAGCAAATTGGTCATAGTCGCTACATGTTAAGGTTGCCATACAAAGGCAAGTAGTTCAGGTTGATTTGGCAGCTTATCTGTCCGTGCGTGGGGACCCCCTACAGGCCTACCCAACTGATATTTGGCTAAATATTGATAGGGAAGGTTTGACTATTGTATAGTATATCTAGTATAGGTCAATTTAAAGCAACTGGACTTGCTAAGTAATCATTGAAGACGTTTCACTACTCATCTGAGCAGCTTCTTCAGTTCAACTGACTGGTATGGGAAGTCCTCAGCATATAAACTCTCCCACCAATCCAATCACAGTGGCACTTTTTAACTCTTCAGAGAAGTGACACCTGAAACTCACAGAGGTGTGAATAGGGAAGGTTTGATTTTGCCATTGGATCGAGGGCAGCATTGGTTCCTTGATTGGGTCCCCGCACCAATGGTTCCTATTTCCTTCCATGTAATCCGATCGTTTGACCTATACTAAGAGCCAAATGATTTGGTTCCTCTGATACCACCCACCTTAGGTGGCCATATCTGGGGAAAGATGGGGAGGTTGCCAAACGAGCAGATCTTATAGTGTGTGACCACCTCCCTTAAGGTTGCTTTTTTATTATTGCAAGTTACTGGCTACTTTCCAGAGAGTGCAAATGCACCAAATCTCACCCTAACTGGTGATTAGATCCAAGAATTGCTGTTGTGATTCTTTCTGCCTGCAGCCCTACGCTGGGCTGGTTACAACCTAAAGTCTAGAAGCATTTCCATGGGAAGCAGGACAGTAGCACTTTGCCCCGATAGGGCTCAATAGAGATTAACTTTAGTCTGGTGTTTTTTGCATGCCAACTCAGAAGTTAAACCAAAATGATGAGGTGCTTTTATTCTGTATATTGCTGTGCTCCTGCCAATGATCCAGCTTAATATGTGCTGTTTCCTATTTCCAGCCTATACTACCAACACCCTTTGAAAATGCCATTGTGTGGCTTGCCGTGCATGAAGATGGCATCAGTGTCCTGGAATATAACACAATGGTACGTTTTAGCATTTCCTTAAAACTAATGGCTTTGGGTTACTCTTAAAATTATACCAAGTTTGTGAAGTATTCCTCGCTGGAGGCAGATTACATGACCAAGTTACAGACGTTTACTTCCCATGCACACTGTCCATGTTTCTTCCCCCCCGCTTCCCTTTTGGATTGTCTCATTTCATGGCCCCTGTAGGCAGGGCTTATTGATATATGGGTGCAGTTTGGGCAGGTCAGGTGAATATTGGAGTGTGGCCTAAAATCTCCAGATATTCCAACTGGGAATAATGCATACCATCGCTGCTCTGCAGGAACCCTCTGCTTTCTCTGCTTACAATCTCATCCAGCCTGTAGCCAGCAGAGCATTATGGGACTCTAGTTCACGACGAGGGTAACAGCTTTAGATATAATCTGATGATGAGGATAAATGATCCTTTGCTTTGTGAACTAGAATAACACTTCTTGGCTCTGTAGTATTTAATATGTAACCTCCACAGGGACAAACACAAATAATGTCAAATTGCTTATTTATGGATTTATTACAAGCCTGTCTGCTTTCCTGAAAACAAATGTTCACTGGCCATATTGCTTCTGTAAGCCCTGAAAATTCCTAATTGCAGATTTGTGCCGTTTATTAAGTAAATCTGATGCTTTGTTCAAGAGTTTCGACACATTCGCTCTTCAATTGAACATAAAAAATAACATTTTCGCCTTTTCCACCCACTCTTGCGCCTCTCAAGAGGCTGCTATTCACGTACGCACACAGGAGTCTAATGACCTTCGGAGGTCACCGGGATGACTTTATGCTGGTGGTTAACAACACGCTGACAAAGGACAAGCCATCTGAGAAACTTCTCTTTGCCATGGCGAAACCGAAGGTAGGTGCATTAGCTGAAATACACGCCAGCTTCTCTAAGGTGGGCTTTCAGGGATGGAGTACTCTTAATACGCTACAGCTCAAAAAAAATAAATAAATAAAAACACAGAAATTAAGCACCTGTGGTTTAAACAAAGCAGTGTTTATTATCTTAGTGGGATGCTAGGAAGGGGGGTGAAAAAGGCAATTAGGGACTCTAAAAACCTGAAAATGCAATTACATAATGCCTGCTCTTTTGTTCGTTGAGTGGCCTTCCCGCCGGGTTCCAAGCGCCACTTATACAAATAAAATGCAGTGAGGTAAATAGGTAAGAAGCTTATGACTGTGCTACTGTAGGAAATAGCAGGCTTGGCGGCGAGAGGTTCCTTTCCAGAGAACAAAACTGCAAGGGAAAGGGGTGGGAAGGAGACAAAGCCTGTTTAGATTGATACATAGCAATTCTTTTTGTAGTTTATACCACACTTACTTTCTGTTTGCCTACTTATTTTATGTACATTACTGCTCCCAGCCCAGCTAGAAATCAAGCCTGTATCCATTCCTAAGCTGTTTATTTAGCTGACATGCTAAATAGACACTAAGGGGCAGATTTACTAATCCACGAATGGTCCGAAGGCGCCTGAATGCATTTTTTTCGTAATGATCGGTATTTTTGTGACTTTTTCGACGCCGTCGCAACTTTTCCGTATGTTCCGCAACTTTTGTGTCGCCGGCGCAACTTTTTCGTATATATTTTCTGCGACTTTTTCGTCGCCATTGCGGAAAAATTGGATTGGTTTTTCCGTCGTTTACAATCGTTCAATACGAAAAAATCACGGCGGCGCTGAAATAGTCGCGCAAAATACGATAAAGTCGCGACAAATACGAACAAGTCGCGATGGCGACGAAAAGCCGGTGAAATTTTCATTTCCAATCCAATTTTTCCCTTTCGGGATTCGGATTCATGGATTAGTAAATCTCTCCCTAAAGGGAGATTTGATCACGCAATGTGGTCAAAATTGCTTTAACTGCCCATCAAATCCCAGGCATATATGGCCAGTTTAAAGGGAAATTATACCCCAGAATGAATACTTAACCAACAGATAGTTTATATCATGGTAAGTGACCTATTAAAGAATCTCGCCAAACTGGAATATATATATCAGTAAATATTGCCCTTTTACATCCTTTCCCTTGAGCCGCCATTTAGTGATGGGCTGTGTGCACCCTCAGAGATCAGCTGACAGGAAATAATGCAGCTCTAACTGTAACAGGAAGTAGTGTGGGAGCAAAAGGCAGAACTCTGTTAATTAATTGGCTGATGGGGCCTAGCATGTATGTGTGCCTTGGCTTGTTTGTGTGCACTGTGAATCCTATGACCCCCAGGGGGCGGCCCTTAATTCTTAAAATGACAATTTTCTATTTAGGATTACCCAATAGCATATACTAGTAAAAAAAGTGTATTTTTATGAAAATGGTTTATTTAGACGAAGCAGGGTTTTACATATGAGCTGTTTATGCAACATATTTCTATAGAGACCTACATTGTTTGGGGGTATAGTTTTCCTTAAGAACCTTTGGTAGATTTTGTTAATGCATCATATCTATGTTTAAACTGGACAAACACAAAATATAGAATGACTGTACCGGCTCAATTTTCTGTTACCTTGTAATAAGAAACAATTGGTCTCCTTAGTTTTATAAAACACAATTGTTTTTTTATTTTTTTAGATACTGGAGATGACTCTGCTCATCGCTAGCTACATCAATGTGTATCATCAGCAGAAGGTGACGGCTCACCACCTCTCCGCCCCAGCCCTTTTGTCTGCCCAGGTCATGGAGTCTAAAGGAAAACAGATGGGCAGCCAGCCCCTCTTATCAAGCAACAGACCAACCAAAGGCCCGACTTTGTTATGAGTATTATATATTGTACAAGGGATTTGTGCCCAAACCAAGAATGGCACATTTATGGCAGTAGTATATAGCAAGATGGCAGAATGATGTAGATAAGTTGCCAACCCAAGTGCTTAAGTGTGTCCCACACCCTTCCTGCAAAAAGTAGGGCCATGATGAGATATGGATCACATGTGCTCAGAATTCTATGACGCATTTATATGGTATGTGCCACATTCTAAACAAAAATTTAATGCAGCAGGTCATATATGCCACTTATTTATGAAATGGAGCACAACGTGGCTGCCAAGCTTGCTAATAGCAAAATAATGTCCTCACCCAGAAGACCACACTAGTAACGCTACTAAGCCAATCAGGCAAGGTTTGAGAACATTTAGGCCAGTGATCCCCAACCAGTGGCTCGGGGGCAACATGTTGCTAACTAACCCCTTGGATGTTGCTCGCAGAGGCCTCAAAGTAGGTTCCCATTTTTGAATTTCTGACTTGGAGGCATAAAGACCACGTGTACTGCTAAACAGAGCCTCTAGAAGTCTGCCAGTCCATATTGGGCTACTAATTAACCAATCTGAGTCCATATTGGTCACCTACTAGGAATGTTGTTGTGCTTGTGTTGCTCCCCAGCTTTTTTCATTGAAATGTTGCTCACAGGTAAAAAAGGTTGGGGATCCCTGATTTAGGCCATGCCCCTTAATCACCTAAACCATGCCTGCTTTTAGAAAAGCCACACCCACTTTTGGTGTTAGAAATCAGCACTATCCTGTCTATGTTTGGACTGTTGGAAAGTATGGCATTGTGGGTAGGCTGAAGGTAGCTGGGGCAAAATTATGGTACCGATTTTGTGTCAATATGGCAACTTTTTCACACTATAATTTTATGTAAATCTTTTTATAACTTGATCCCATGATTTCAAAACGACATTACCCAGTTTCCAGGCAATCTCTTCTACATGTATCCCTTATCCAGAAACTACCCTGCGTGGTGACATAGCACGTACATCAAGGGAGACTGCTCAATGTTTAATTTTTTTTTACTATTCAAGTTTTTTTGTGCTAAAAAACTTGAATTTGAGCTATGGTACAAAAACTTGAGTGCCTGGTATTTATTAAGTGCAAAAAAACCCAAAAGCTTGCATATAAAAATTCGCCATCTAAAAGCTTGCGAGTTTCTATAGAAGTCAATGGGAGTTGTCCATACAAAGTCAAGCCATATTTTCAATTCGAGATATTCGAGTTTTATTCGGGTTTTACAAACTCAAAGATTCGAGGTATGCAAGTTTCTTTTAATCGCACAAGTTTACCACATTAATAAATAAGCGAGCATTCGATATGCCAGTTTATTTGATTTAGAAAATCGAATTCACAAACTCGAAAATTGAAAATGAAGCCCTTAAATGTAGTAGATTTATGAACAAGGGAAAAAAAATGTTAAAAAAATGAAACGTAAACCTAGTTTAACACATAGTTTATCATGTAAAAGGTATTTTAATAATTTTTAGATTTTTAAAGATTTATAAATATTATTTAACTGTTTATTAGACATAAATTTAATATGAAATGATTTTATACCGTCAGTTTGGCAGGAGGTTGTTACAGTTTTAGCCAATATTTTGTCTTGTTCCAGGAGAATGAATTCCATATTTAATTGCCGGAATATTTATATCTATAATTGCACTGCTGTTTTTTTTATTTTAAGAGAGATGATAGAGTCTATTATTGCCATTAGCAAAGCTCTTGCTGAACACACCAATGCATTATTTATTCAGATGTTTATAAGTAGGTTAGTAAATGCACATTTCTCAGTGCCTTTTTCATGTTCTCTTCCCCCTTCCCTCCCAAACCACTCCACCCATGCACCCCATTACAGCTTCATTTCCCCATTCCTTTTGATGACAGACAGGGTAGTGCAACAGGGTTGGTAGCTGTCATGGCTGGGAGCTTGATTTTCTGTCTCAGGCTCTCTGATGGTTATTGGCGGCCTAATGAGTGAGTAGTTAAGGCCACAACTAGATAGGATTCAGTAGCATATGCTTTTCGTTGGCAATCATTATCCATGAGCTTGCAAGAGCAAATCAAGCCACTATATATAGTTACATAGTTACAAAAGATCCATTGTGAACCCAGAACACACACAAACCTATACTGATCTATACACTCACATGTAGACCCATACTGACCTATCTATACACTCACATACAGACCCACACTGACCTATCTATACACTCACATACAGACCCACACTGACCTATCTATCCACTCACATACAGACCCATACTGACCTATCTATCCACTCACATACAGACCCATACTGACCTATCTATACACTCACATACAGACCCATACTGACCTATCTATCCACTCACATACAGACCCATACTGACCTATCTATCCACTCACATACAGACCCATACTGACCTATCTATCCACTCACATACAGACCCACACTGACCTATCTATACACTCACATACAGACCCATACTGACCTATCTATCCACTCACATACAGACCCACACTGACCTATCTATCCACTCACATACAGACCCACACTGACCTATCTATCCACTCACATACAGACCCACACTGACCTATCTATCCACTCACATACAGACCCATACTGACCTATCTATCCACTCACATACAGACCCACACTGACCTATCTATCCACTCACATACAGACCCACACTGACCTATCTATCCACTCACATACAGACCCACACTGACCTATCTATCCACTCACATACAGACCCACACTGACCTATCTATCCACTCACATACAGACCCATACTGACCTATCTATACACTCACATACAGACCTATCTATACACTCACATACAGACCCATACTGACCTATCTATCCACTCACATACAGACCCACACTGACCTATCTATCCACTCACATACAGACCCACACTGACCTATCTATCCACTCACATACAGACCCATACTGACCTATCTATCCACTCACATACAGACCCACACTGACCTATCTATCCACTCACATACAGACCCACACTGACCTATCTATCCACTCACATACAGACCCACACTGACCTATCTATCCACTCACATACAGACCCATACTGACCTATCTATACACTCACATACAGACCCATACTGACCTATCTATATACTCACATACAGACCCATACTGACCTATCTATCCACTCACATACAGACCCATACTGACCTATCTATACACTCGCATACAGACCCATACTGACCTATCTATCCACTCACATACAGACCCATACTTAAAGATATTAACAGAATCTGCCATAATTTCTATAAAAATGTGGTTTATTCGCTGCCCAAACCTCTATCCCAACTCGTTCACCATACACATAACACATTTTGTATGGTTTTTAATATGGTGTAGGGGGACAATCCCAACCCAT
Source organism: Xenopus tropicalis (assembly GCF_000004195.4). Lineage (NCBI taxonomy): Eukaryota > Metazoa > Chordata > Amphibia > Anura > Pipidae > Xenopus > Xenopus tropicalis. The sequence continues at coordinate 18,414,065 of NC_030681.2, forward strand.
ATCTATTTACCATAAATATTATTTGGTCCATCAGCTGGACATGTTGGAAAATAACATCAGCTGATGCTCCATCATAACCAGTTCATGGTGCATCAACAGATCAGCAGACCCTTGACACAGCCTGCAGTTATGCTGTTGAACCATACGACCTTAGTAATAAAAAAAATAGCAGGCAGACATAGTATGGTCAGTTGGCATCTGTCTGTTTGGTTTGTAGGATGATGAGCCATATAACAAACAGTATCTGCCACCGTTATATTAGATAAAGTTGAACTTCTGACCGCTTGTATAGGGAAATGTGTGGCAAAACAATGGCTTCCACCACAGTTAAAGTGAGCTGAGACTGGAACCCAGGGCAGCTGTGCTGCCAACACAAATACATATATAAAAAAAAAGTGTCCCTTTCCAGGAAAAGAAGAATTTGGCATATTATAAGTTTTCCCTAAGGCGTAAAAGTATTAGGTCACAGTTTATTTTGTGCACAGTACACTCCTTTGCAGACATGTAAATATAAATGGAAGCTGCCATCATATCTACCTAAGCAGATAACTATAGCAACATGCCCTAAAATGTTCAAAAATAAATGCTGTTGCTTTAAATTGTATCTGTTTTACAAGTATATTTACCTCATCCTCAACAATTAGTAAAATCTAATTTCCAGCTAATGTGTAAAACAGCAGGTATACAAAAAAAGGTAATCTGTGCACACACAAACTAATGAGCTTTCCCTTTACTGTCTAGTAAAGGCGCTCCTGAAGCCTCGAGGTATTAGTCCTTGCAGTGTTGATGTACACTTCCTCTTGTTCATCAGTTTCAGCCATATTGACTGTAATGAACCCTAGGATACTAGTTAGTAGCTGTGTATATATATATACACACACACACACACTATATACAGGTATATATATATATATATATATAATGTGTATAGAGAGAGATAATGTATTGCCAGGTGCTAACAGTGTGCAATAGTTTTAATTAACATTATTAATTATAAGTGAAATTTTTATTTTTTCCTAGAAAGTCTGAGACACTTTTGCATTTACTTATTCAACTCCACCTTCCAATTGCAACAACATTATAATGTATTTCTTTTTTAAAGTAGCTTAACATAGTTTTATATTTTTAGAAAATTTTCCATTGTTTTCTTTAATAAACTATTAAGGTATATTTAGATTACCTGCTAGGAAAGGGTGATCAGGTACCCATGGGTGCTGATGATAAAACATGGCTCCTCATTCGCTACAGCTGGGTTTGGGCTGTGTCACACATGGGGCAGGGGGAGAAAACAGCAGTGACATGAATGCTTCTGCCTGTCGCTGTGTGCATGGGGCATATTACCGCCCAAAAATGAATACCTGATGGGGCGGTTTGTCATTGTGTTTGTGTTTCTCTACAGGCAGAAAAAATGCCACATGTGAAATTCACCATGTTTTATCTGTTCTTGCACTCAGAAAAGCACTTTTACTCAGTAATCTGCCTTTGTATTGTTTCACAGTGAGTAGTTCACTATAGGAGCTAAACTACACGGGTCAAATTACATAGTAACATAGTAAGTTAGGTTGAAAAGACATACGTCCATCACATTCAGCCATATTGCCTATATATAACCTGCCTAACTGCTAGTTGATCCAGAGGAAGGCAAAAATCCCCATCTGAAACCTCTCTAATTTGCCTCAGAGGGGAAAAAATTCCTTCCTGACTCCAGATTGACAGATCACATCCTGTCGGATGTAGTTGCACGGGTCAAAATATAATGGGACTGATACAAAAATATAATATGTATACTACACAACGCACATGTTGGAAGGGAACGCTGCATGCTGCATTTGCACCTGATAAAATCTAATGGTGTCTGAAAGATTTTCTTATTCTCATTAAAATACATTGACTGTTGGATGTAGATGCAGGAACAAAACACGCCATCCGACTTTAGCTGATCCATTTTATATTACAGCGGGGGGGGGGGGGTATCAGATTTAGTAGCCTCTCACAGAATTGGGTGCTATTGCATGACAAGATTACATGGCTCAGATAAAGTCTGACCCGAAAACTCTGCTGAAAATCTCCTGTGTAGTTTAGCCCTAACTGTTAAAGAAAATGAAACCCTCAAAACAAATATATGTAAAAACTGCATAGAGCCCTATTCTAAACACTATTTAGGTTTTGACACTAATACAGTGAATTTGACACAACAATGCCACCTGCTGGTCAGTTCTTCCATTTGTGATGCAGTCTGGAGAATATTTCAGAAGAAAATACTTCTGCTTCTGTTCTGACCAGAGAAGAGTCATGATAATGTTTCTCATATCCGTTCTAGGCAAAGCAGCATTACAAGACTTCTTATCCAATTCTCCCTTCTGTCAGGCCGGTTGGCAGAACTGACCATCCAATGGCGCTGTTGTGTTTATTAAATTGCAAATATTCTTAGAAGAGCACATTTACATTTTCTTTATAAAGGGACATGGTCAAAGCGTGTACCAGTCTATTAAACCAAAGCAACCAACCAGCAATCTGTTTAAATACACATCATACAGCCAGCAAAAGCTACTTGCTGATTGCTTTGTTTAGGAGGCAGGACCATTGTATTCCCATTTAGCCCTGTTTCTTAACCTCAGGCCCCCAGATGTTGCTGGGCTACAGTACTTAGTACCCTCCAATATGGAATCAAGGGTCAAGGCCTTCCTGGTATTGTAGTTCTGCTACATCTGGAGACCCAAGGTTAGGAGGACAGAAAGATGCTCAGGAACAAAGTCAATGGTTGTGCAAGTGCAAAGTGCAGTATTTCTGTAATACAAATATGTAAAAGATGCTCTCTCCCTAAAGCCTGTGTAGAAAGGATCTGTTACTGTATATCAGCCTGTAAATGTAGAAAAGATGCTATGTACAAGAAGAACGAGGTCAGTACTAGAACCTGTGGCAACAGGCACACATGATATTGGCAATGGGGACATCTAAGTGCCCACAATTACTGTTCATGCTTTGTGAGGGTCTTGCTACAGCGGCTTCTCTGTTTTTGTTTTTCATTTACTGGAAGGTATCCCAAATGCTATTTTCTACTGCTTTTCTAATAAAATTCTACTTTTTTTAGATGTCTGCTGTCATTTAATTTGTTCAACTTCTGAGTATTCAGTTCCCTTATGCCGGTATTTTTGTTACAGCTTAAATTCAAACCATTGCAAAATCCCTGTATCTGAGTTAAAGCCAGACTGGTGCCAATGGACTGTGACTCCCAGACGGGTCTTTGAACTTCACTGACCCCTTTTAGTTGCACTTCCCTTTGATCTTGCCCTGTACAGTTTTGCCAGTTAACATGGAAACCAGGAATTGTACAAACCTGAAACCACTATGATACTTTTATGCCGACACCATAGTTTCTACAGCAGGCAACACTTTAAAGGGCTAAAGCAATAAACATACAAATGCAGCCAATCACAGCTCTGCTCTCACACAGCAAAACATAATTTGAATCCCTGTTGGGTCTGGCAAGCCAATGGCTGCCCTCCGACATGATAGGGATAAGCTGATAACCTACAGTGTAAAGTGCTAAGTATCACTAGCTTTCCTGAACAGCCCCAGAGGCCATATGGGTGGTGCCAATAAAGTTTTATTGAAATGTTAAAGCAGAGCAAAAGGTACATTTCAGAGGTACTTTCATTTTTTGATAAGCAAAGAAATGGGTTCTGTTATCTGGAACCCTTGGGACTAATTTGGCGTCCCTGTAATTTGGAGTAATAGTCCTTAAAAGAGACCTAAAGTTCAACATAGAATTAGGCCACAACTTACAATGCTGTGGTATTTGAGTAGGACATCTAGGTTCGTATCTTAGTTCTGCACCTCATTGTCCAAAAACACATGCATTGCACAATACAATCAGAAATCTGATATTTGTACAGTGGGGTTCCCCTTTATATTAGGCTGTGAAGTACCCAAATTTATACTGTCCTGAAAAAATAGTAGTGACAAATCTGAAGAACATTATTTACCTCTGCTTTGTGGAGATGAATGAACAAGTCAAGGGCTTGTGGACAAGCCAGTGGGCTCTAATTGCAAAGCACGCTACCGTGCCTTGACTTGTTGACCCATTCTCACTGTTTTGCTACAGATCATGTTTTCAGACTGACCTCCAAATTCTATAGATAATTTTAATGTTAATTTATATTGGTCTAAGACATACTGAAGTCTGAAGCTCGAAAATAGAGTGAAAAGGCACAAAAGTCAGTCACTCATACAGGAAACCTTACCAATAAAAGAGTGGTACGGTACCTTCTAGGGCAGCTGCTAAAGAAACTGTAAAAAAAAACACTTGCTCATAAATGCCAGTAGAAGCACTTCCTTAGCAACACTGCCTTGCTACTGGGGGCATCTCCAGAGGCACAGATCTTCACTGCTAAAGGGGTGCAGCTGACTTTATAAAACATTATGTACAATATTTCTAGCTTACTTTTTGTTGAGCTTTATTTGTCCATTAAAGGAGAATGAAAGTCATTTTGGCATTTTACTGCCAATAGATTTGCCACATTAGTGACACCGAGAACAATATATTTATTCTGCAGAAACCATTATCATACCTAAGCCCTAGATTTTCTTTAATATTGCAGCTGCCTTTTTAATTAGCTTCTTGCTGCAGCTCTAGCCATTGTAGCTCAGATCACACATTCCTAAGGGTGGGAGGGAGTGAGTTTTAGGAATTCTTATGAGCGGGGGAAGAGAGGAGAGAACTGCGCAGACTCTGGCCCCCAGAATGAAGGATTTTTCTGAGAGAGGAAGTCAGATACCCAAGAGCATGCTTACAAAAAAGGAGACACAGCCACAATAGCCCACGCAGTCAGCGCCGGATTTCTTATCCAAGGCTGCCCCCATTTTTCGCTCCCCCCCGCCCGGCCGCAAGCAGTGGGGAGAGGTCGGAATTTCGGTGCACGTATGCATATTAGTGCATTGCACCGGACAAAACTTAGAGCATGGCTACTTTATGACTACAATTCTGGGAATAGATACTACATTATGGGAAAAAACATGTTTTTTTGTTTAAAAAAAGTGCACTTTGCACTACATTTGTAAATATGCCCTAAGCACTGTAGGATAGGAACCAATCAGCAGCTAGGCTGACCGTATAGGGAATTGAAGCCTGTCTTTGCTTGTGTGAGTGCAGGGCTGTGATTGGCTCTCCCCCTCCTACTGTGCTTCTGGCAGGGACTGTTAGGACACGCCCACCCTTCATTTGAAACAGGGACAGAGACCTTATAGGATCTATAGGGAGCTCCAATAAAGGGGCCATTTTTACAGACAGAATTAATGTTTAGCCCAAAGTGAAACCAGCACCGTATATTATTCATAATTGCCTACAAAAGTAGGGTTTTCCCATTTATGCAATATGTCTCCTTTAACATAAGTAGCCAACATGGACACTTTATGAGGTACATTCAGCACCCCCTTGGGTTCCCTGGGATAGTGGCCCCCGCACACCCCAGTCTGACCCTGAGCAGGTGAAGAAAGGGTCTGTATTTACCAAAGTAGAAGCTGGGTTCAGGCGCAATGCCCTAGACTAACAGCCATGGGAGAGGAAAACCATAATTGCAAACATAAAAACAAAATAAAGTGAAACATTCATTCTTGATCTCATTGATCAAAACTGCCCTGAGCCTGACCAGTAACAATTATTCTTGATGCCAATGTTATTAATTAAAGAAATATAAATATATAGGAAGGCTGGTATGTTTCTCCAGAACAGTTAGTTATAGGGGGAACATTAGGTTGGGGGTACACAGGGGAGCCATCACAGGCTACACTAGTGCTTCTATATATGTGTCACGGTCGGCACCCTAAACCAGAACTGATGCCAAGTTCCCTGGTCTCGGCTCGGCTTCACCAGTATTGTGACCGCTTTTGGCTTCGGGAGGAGCCCTCAGCTACTCAGATGCCACCTGGACTTAACGAGGGGAACAAGGCGAGGAGTTCTGGCAAGCAAAGGGGCACGACTGTATATAAAGTCAGTTAGGCCGAAGATCACGGTACAAATAGGATTAGGCAAGTTCGTCATCAGGCAGGCTGGGTCGAGGCAGGCAGAAATCAGGGATCGTCAGACAGGCAAGGGTCAACCAGATAATCAAACAGCAGGATTAGGCAAAATCGGAGTCAAAAGTACAAGCCGGGGTCAGGATATGGATATCAGAATAGTCGGGGACAGGCCGGGTCACAGGAAAGCACCAGCAGGGTACAGGAATACAAGTACAAGGCTCAGAAAAGGTACCAGGAAACAATCCTATCACAGGCAATGAAAAAGTGGCAAAAGTCCCTTTAAATCCTTTTGAATTTCGCGCCATTGCGCGCTGACGTCATCACGCCAGCGCGCATGCGCCTTAACTTGCAAAAGGAAGCCGGCGCAGGGAGAGGACGGCGCGGCGGGCGTCTCCGCCGAGCCGGTAAGGCTCTTTTTGTTACAATATGATGGTAACTACGGGGAAGATTTGCTAATCCACGAACGGACCAAAAGCGTCCGAATGCGGTTTTTTGTGACGATCAGTATTTTTGGGACTTTTTCGTCGCCGGCGCGAAAAAATCGGATTGGTTTTTCCGCCGTTTACAATCGCGCAATAAGAAAAAATCGCAACGACGACTAGTCACGCAAAATACAATAAAGTCGCAACAAATCTGAAAAAATCGCTGCGGCGGCGAAAAAGTCGCAACATTTTCGTTTCCAATCCGATTTTTTCCCTTTCGGGATTCGGGTTTGTGGATTAGTAAATCTACCCCTATGTGTATAACCGATGGATTGTGAGAGGACCGCAAATAAAAGAATCACAAGTGCCTTTAAGGCTTCTGGGAAAGAGCTGGGCTCCTCCATGGCTTCATACAATCTAGTCCCCTAGGTAGTTAGCTGCCCAGTTTGTGAGGACACCTTATTTTCACACAAAGTAACAAAACCAACAAAACGCACACGTCTGACTTTATTAAAATAACTTTTCCCTCAACAGTGAAAGGAAACTACAACTCCCAGGATTCCCACAGTATTAACGTCATCAACGTGCGCCAACGTCGCCGCAGTTACCATAGAGACGGCTCTTTGGTTATCCTGTGAGTCTGTAGAAGCGCTCAGGGCTGAAGGCGATGCCCCGTACCGGGTAGGTGTTAGTGACACGGAAAAGGAACGTATCCGTACCCTGCTGTGTGTTTATTCCCCAGGCTGCTGCCATATATCTTCCTTGTTGCCTTTTGCCTGTTATTGTCCTAAAATTAGAGTGCACTCCCCCAGCAGCTGAGCTAAAGTGTAGTTTAACAACAAAACAATGTTTATTTTAGTGCAGGGCAGATATTACATTTACCTTGAACCCCACAATATAAGAGGGACCTAAACTCTCCTTTTCCTGTTGGATCATGGGAGTTGTAGTGCAGCTATAAGTAAGGGCCTTACTCTGGGCTTTCCTGGTATTCCTGAATGCTTCTTAATGAGGACCCATTATCCAGAATGCTCGGGACCTGGTGTTTTCCAGAAAGGGGTCTTTCCGTAATTCGGATCCCCTACCTTATGTCAACAGTAATTAAACCCAATTGTTTGGCTCCAATAAGGATTAATTATATCTTAGTTGGGATCAAGTACAGGTACTGTTTTATTATTACAGAGAAAAGGGAATCATTTAACCATGAAATAAACCCAATAGGGCTGTTCTGCCCCCAATAAGGGGTAATTATATCTTAGTTGGGATCAAGTACAGGTACTGTTTTATTATTACAGAGAAAAGGGAATCATTTAACCATGAAATAAACCCAATAGGGCTGTTCTGCCCCCAATAAGGGGTAATTATATCTTAGTTGGGATCAAGTACAGGTACTGTTTTATTATTACAGAGAAAAAGGGAATCATTTAACCATTAAATAAACCCAATAGGGCTGTTCTGCCCCCAATAAGGGGTAATTATATCTTAGTTGGGATCAAGTACAGATAATGTTTTATTATTACAGAGAAAAGGGAATCATTTAACCATTAAATAAACCCAATAGGGCTGTTCTGCCCCAATAAGGGGTAATTATATCTTAGTTGGGATCAAGTACAGGTACTGTTTTATTATTACAAAGAAAAGGGAGTCATTTAACCATTAAATAAACCCAATAGGGCTGTTCTGCCCCCAATAAGGGGTAATTATATCTTAGTTGGGATCAAGTACAGGTACTGTTTTATTATTACAGAGAAAAGGGAATCATTTAACCATTAAATAAACCCAATAGGGCTGTTCTGCCCCAATAAGGGGTAATTATATCTTAGTTGGGATCAAGTACAGGTACTGTTTTATTATTACAGAGAAAAGGGAATCATTTAACCATTAAATAAACCCAATAGGGCTGTTCTGCCCCAATAAGGGGTAATTATATCTTAGTTGGGATCAAGTACAGGTACTGTTTTATTATTACAGAGAAAAGGGAATCATTTAACCATTAAATAAACCCAATAGGGCTGTTCTGCCCCCAATAAGGATTAATTATATCTTAGTTGGGATCAAGTACAGGTACTGTTTTATTATTACAGAGAAAAGGGAATCATTTAACCATGAAATAAACCCAATAGGGCTGTTCTGCCCCCAATAAGGGGTGATTATATCTTAGTTGGGATCAAGTACAAGGTACTGTTTTATTTTTACAAAGAAATAGGAAGCCATTTTGAAAAATGTGAATCATGGAACCTATGGGAGATGGCCTTTCCGTTATTTGGAACTTTCTGGATAAGGGGTCCGATACCTGTACCTGCACAGACTTGTGTACATGCTTCACATATCAAATTATCTATTCAGTTGATTGCATGGCGCTGTGGAATATGTGTGTGCTTTATTAATAAGTGTTAACAATAACAATATTGTCTTTTTGCAGTGATAACCTTTGGGATATAGCAATTTCCGAGGTGCAGCAAAAGGAAAATGCTGGAGATGGAAATGAAGAAGTAGAAGAAAATTCTGAGAGATCAGTGTTTTTCATAGGAAACAAGAATGGGGTAAATAATAATGTCATTTGAGCCCTGCTCCCATACAGGCCATTATGGAGTAAAGCTCTTGATATGGTTCATGCGCACTTACAGTCAAGTATAAAAGCACATCTGTAAGGATGCTCATCAGCAGCTGGGATTAGGCAAAATATGTGGAAATATTCCAAGACCAAGGGCCAGAACCGGGATAGGGGAAGAGGATTTGTGCCTAGGTAGCAACAGAGCGGGGTGGTAGGCACTTACCTCAGCCCCCTGACAATCCCTAGTTCTAGCCAAAATGATGCCATACCCACTAGTCACCATCACTCATCACATCGCTGTACCCCATAGTCCAACCCTCCCCTCTCTGCATAAACCTCTCCCCTAAAGGGTGCCTTGAGCACATCTCACATTTGGCCCAGCACTGCCAATATGCTTGGGTGGAAGTCTACATTTTAGCAGTCCACAAGCATCTTCTGAATAATCTGAATAAAATGAGCAAGTCTGTAATGGGGGGTAAGTATAGCAGCTGTGCACAGCTGTATATATATTTACCCCCAAAAGCTGTTACTGCTGCCAAAATAGCAAAGTGTGGGGATTCGGCTACTTATGCAAACAACATGTTTCAGGTTTTATTTCCCTTAAGGGAGAAGGAAAGGCTAATAAAGAGTTAATCTCAAGACGCAGGCATACCTTCAGTTCCCTCAATAGTGTCCTTAAGTCTCCCCATATTTCTACTGTTCAGATGATCAGAAGCCTAGGAAAAAAAAACGCTGAGCTGTGTAAAGAAAGTTCCCATAATGCCTCGCTCCTGCACCAAGACCAAGACCCCTGTACATGCTCAGTTAGTAAGACTATGAGGAAGCTTCCTGCTGATTAGCTCAGATCCACATCCCTAAGGGGGGTGGAGGGAGCTCTTAGCATTCTTGAGGGAGGGGGGAGCAAGAGAGGGGAGAGAGCTGTGTGTCTCTGGCACAGGAAAACAGAAACAACAAATCTTTTGACAGTGCAGTGTTTCTGTGAGTGCTTATGGCTGTATTTACATAGACCTTTCTGATAAAGCTTACTTAGTATTTACCTTCCCTTCTCCTTTAAAAATGTTTTCTTACGTAGTCACATTACTGTATACAAGGAAATATTTCTATAATATTTGCCCATTAATAGTATTACATTTTTTGTAATCTTTCTACTGACTAGAAATAATGGAGAGATATTAAATGGATGGGGAAAATATTTATATTTTTCTTATACAAACAATTTATTCTTTTTTCCTTGTAGGGAAAAACAACCACTATTCTTCGCTGTCTTGATAGGTAAAAGCTTTCTTCAGCATGTTTATCATATTACAATTAAATAAAAGTAACATTTTTTAATAACATTGTTTAGTGAATCTGTGCTTGATCTCTCAATTGAAAGGACAATATTTTAGTGCAAAATAAAAGCGAGCGTCAGTTAATTGTATGTATCTATGCAGGTGCATAAGCAATGCATTTTTTATGCTCTGCAAATACTTGAAATTATGGCTGAATGATTAACAGCCACTGCCCAAAAATCAAATAGCACAAACATTTGCTTGGCAACCAGTATGAACAAATGGTTTTTTTTTTAAAAAAAATTAGCCGACACCAAAAAAGTTACTATATAAGCACAATCTCATTATAACCTGTAGCTAGTGTTTTTATGTTAGAGATCATTCTTGCACATAATACCCTACCATAGTTTTTACATAATGTTTATACATGGACCTGTTAGGCAGAACACTAGGGACCTGAGGATCTCTGCATAAGGGGTCTTTCTGTAATTTGGATTTCTATATCTTAGGTCTACTAAAAAATAATGAAACATTAAATAAACCCAATAGGATTGTTTTGCCTCCAATATGGGGTAATTATATCTTAGTTACGAAGGTACCTTTTTATCTTTACAGTAAAAAGGAAATTGTTTTTAACATTTAAATTATTTGATTATAATGGCTTCTATTGGAGATGGCCTTCCCGTAATTCAAAGCTTTCTGGGTAACAGGTGTCCTGATATCAGATCCCATACCTGTAGTTGTTCAATAAAACAATCCAGCTATAGTATGTCCTGCCTTTGTAACTTTGGTAAATACTTTTGTTTTTGATTGTAGGGATGAAGCTCCCAAACCCACATTAGCACTGGAATATACTTTTGGAAGAAGAGCAAAGGGACATAATACTGTAAGTTCTGCAGCAGAACATTTTTTTGTTAACCTTTGTTTTTGTGTCCACATTCCAGCTTGTGAAGCACAATAAGATATTACAGGTATGGGACCCATTATCCAGAATGCTGGATAAGGATAAGGGATCTTCCCGTAATTTGGACCTCCAAAGTACAGGTACTGTTTTATTATTACAGAGAAAAGGGAATCATTTAAACATGAAATAAACCCAACAGGATTGTTCTGCCCCCAATAAGGGGTAATTATATTTTAGTTGGGATCAAGTACAGGTACTGTTTTATTATTACAGAGAAAAGGGAATCATTTAACCATTAAATAAACCCAATAGGGCTGTTCTGCCCCCAATAAGGGGTAATTATATCTTAGTTGGGATCAAGTACAGGTACTGTTTTATTATTACAGATAAAAGGGAATCATTTAAACATGAAATAAACCCAACAGGATTGTTCTGCCCCCAATAAGGGGTAATTATATCTTAGTTGGGATCAAGTACAGGTACTGTTTTATTATTACAGAGAAAAGGGAATCATTTAACCATTAAATAAACCCAATAGGGCTGTTCTGCCCCCAATAAGGGGTAATTATATCTTAGTTGGGATCAAGTACAGGCACTGTTTTATTATTACAGAGAAAAGGAAATCATTTAAACATGAAATAAACCCAATAGGACTGTTCTGCCCCCAATAAGGATTAACTGTATCTTAATTGGGATCAAGTACAAGGTACTGTTTTATTATTACAGAGAGAAAGGGAATCATTTTTAAACATTTGAATTATTTGCTCATAATGGAGTCTATGGGAGATGGGCTTCCGTAATTTGGAACTTTGTGGATAACAGGTTTCCGGATAACGGATCCCATACCTGTATTAGCAGTTTCTTACTGTACTGAGAAGCAAGATGTAACTTTAGCGCGCTGAGCTAAGGTATAAGGGTGATTGGGGGATTTTTATGTGCACTACTTTTTTTTTTTTAACTTTGAAAAAAGTGTGTGCGCATTAACATTTTGTTTTATTCTAGCCAAAAGATATTGCACATTTTTGGGAGCTTGGTGGTGGAACATCCTTGCTGGATTTAATCCAAATACCCATTACAAGTGACAATCTGATGTAAGTAATGTTATGGCATTCACTGATGCTTTTGTTTGGCAGGATCCTCAGTCTTTATAGTAGGAATACAAAATAAATTGTTTTAGAAGCACACATTCAGTGAGTGGATTTGCTCTCATTAAACTGAAGGCTGAGAAGAAATATGCCTCTGTAGATTTGAAACCAAAACTGTTATATTACAGATCATTTTTGATCTGCTGCAATAAAAGCCAGTTTTGGGGGCGGAAAATATGAAGAAAAGGTTGAATATTGGTACATGTATGCAACTCACTGATAGCAGCAGCTAGTTAATAAAGCCTGCTGTTTCAAAATAAATGTTTAATTTTTGCTGTTTCTCAGGTCTTTTTCTGTAGTTCTTGTTTTGGATCTTTCAAAGCCTAATGAGCTGTGGCCAACAATGGAGAGCCTTCTAGAGACCACAAGGAAACATGTGGATAAGATCATAACGGGTATTGCAAAGAACAGCTCCAAAATTGCCAACCAAATAAAACAAAAACTTTGGCAAACTATACCAAAAGACCACCCAGTAGGTATTTGTTCCATTACAGTGCACATCATGTAACTTATTTCATAAAAACCAACGTGATCAAACACAGCTTTACGCATGTTTATAATTATCTTTCTTGCTGTGTAGTACCTCCAAAGTACTGCGGCTATGTATAAATGTATAGAATTTGGTTCACCTTACAATTGGTTGCTGCTTTGTCCTTCATAAAATACCAGCTATGTATTGTGAACTTGGTGACTTCTAATATCCCCATATTTTACAACAGGAGAGGCATTGTTTATTATAATACACAAGTTTCAGTGAATCATGTGACACAAATGACATCACTAAGCACCGATTATAACTCATGACATCACCAAGTACCATTTATAAGAATATAATTTACAAGATATTCATGGATCTTATGTATTTTATATGTTTAATACTAATTTTCTGTTTTTCAACAGGACAGAGAATTAATAGACCCATTCCCTTTACCCCTACTAATTGCTGGAAGCAAATATGACATCTTTCAAGTAAGAAACTCCTGTCTTAATCTAACGATTTTGACATTTTACAGGAATATCAAAATTATATATATTTAGCTTTTGGGACATGTGGTAGTATATGATACTGGGCACACTGGAAGCTCATTGGACTATGTTTTATATGACACAAGTTTTATAGGAATTTTCACAAGGATGTGCGTATAACTGATAATTCAGGGGTTGTTTTAGGGAGACTAACAGTTGCTTGTTTTGCTTGGATTTCTTTTCAAATAATCCTAATACATTAGGGTATATACCCTTCTTGTAAAATATAAAGAAACAACATCCCAAACCAAGATGGAACACAATATTTTTTCTCTCTAATCTGTGTTATTATATTATTATTACTGTGACTGCAGTTTGACTGATACACAATATTTTATTAAACATCATCTGCCTATGATTTTACTAATGTTTGTCTTTATTTTAGGATTTTGATTCCGAAATAAGAAAAATCATATGCAAGACACTTCGATTTGTTGCACATTATTATGGAGCATCACTACTGGTTTGTACGATTCATGTTTCATTAATCATGCATTCAATTTCACTAGCAATTAATTCAAGCTAAAATTCTACTTAATAAGCCAAAAATATTGTACATACAAGCTATGAAAATAGAGCTGTAATTATAGAAGCCCTGACAATAATAGTGTTGGCTTTTAAGCTTGCATTGCGGGCAGTAAAATGGGTTGATGTGGTCGTTCCATGCCTCTCTCCCAGTTGATTGGTTGCCATGTAAGCACTTAATCTAATGAAAGTTGCTCAAGCAAGAATAAGGTGTTTCTATTACACTTATTAACACAGCCAGAATTAAACCGCTCCCTGTAAAACCCTTTGAAATATGGGAACTGCTGTAAAGCTTACTGAAAAACACCTTCAACATATTTTGATGTTGTTCTGCCTTTAGGAACTGTATTGTGAAAAATCAAACTGATTGTGCTGTAGATTTAAATCTTTTTACAGTCTTTTGATACTATACTTTGATGTACTTAGTGGATTTTGACACCGCTAAGAGAAAGATGGTACTGTATGTTGTAAGGAACATTTTATAATGTCAAAACAAATGCAGTTGTGATCTATCATGTTCATTCATCGAATGTCATCTCTGACAGTACTTAAGAAGGCAATCCCTGAAATTTCTTGTGATAGATAGAAGTTTAGCCAAGTATTTGTGGAGTTCAGATTCTGTAATGGAAATAGTTGGCCCAAAGAGGCATTAAGTGGCCACTGTGACAGTGTTTACCCAAGATGTGAAATGATAATGGGGCCCTGTACTAGTCAAGAACTGTTACACTTTGCATATGCCTTTTTAGCCACCTTGCAAGTTCTGTGCAATCTACAGTACTTTACACCTTTTGTTTCAACAAGAATTATTAGTGATGAGGGTTGGCATGATGGGGAGAGGTTTGATGCAAATGTGTCACCAAAGAGAAAAAGCCCTGCTCTTAGTCTGACCTACAACCTTCCCAAACCGCATCTGGAGCTAAGGTTCCTATCACAAAGCCGCGCTGGTAATCCCACAAGTCCTGTGAGTTTCAAACATGCCCACCCATCAATAAAATAGAGGAGGCAGTTTTTTGTTCTCATTGATGGATAAAGATTTTTGTTTTGTTTTATAATAACCATACCTGCATATACCACAAAGATTTATGGTATAAATTGTTGCTGCATTTCTACCCACTCACCCAGTATCCAAGTATTGACCCTCCAATCTGAATGGTGCGAAGAGCAGACACGGGTAGAGGATGTAATTGATAAGTAATTATTGTTTATAGTAATGAAGCAGTATAAAGAGCTGGCATCCATAGGGCCAGAGTTTGCATTCCTTTCTTTGCATAATATGCCATATGTGCCCATTGCACCAAGCATGGTGATGCAGAGCTAATTATTGTGCTGTTGAATTGCACTACTTTCCCTTATATATTGTGTTAGTTCTCTGTTACCATGAGTGATGTTTAGGTTGCATTTCTCTTTTGCAGTTCACCAGCAAGTCTGATGCCCTAATGCTCAAAGGAGTTACACGCTCATTTATAAACCATTTGGCATTTGGACTAGATAAAAGGTAAACAGTTTATGTCTTAGGAGAATAATTACAATTGCCTCTACAAGCATCATGTGAAATGTGTTTCATGTAAATAATATTGCAAAAAAATCTAAGCTGCCATTTTAGGGAGTCTTACCTAGACTTGGAGATTGTGGCTAGTTTTATTATAAGCATTACAGTCTTTGTTGACCTTCTCTGAAATTTGTCTCTTTTGATGGCAAAAATTTATTTGAAAGTCTAAACATAAACTTGAAAACATTAAGGAATTGGTATTCTGCATTTTGTCTAATGCAAGAATGTCAGTATGGGATGGCCTCTAGGTAGACATATTAGGCAATGCAATTTCCATAGCTACAGCACATATTTAATAACCTTGCAGTATATGAAATTTTTATTAATTTAGTTTTTAAGGGATGCTCTGGCTACCTTAAATAATGCATACATGGTAGCATTTGTCATATGACAATATACAGTATTCATCTGCATATACGGGTAGGGGACCAGTTATCCAGAATACTGTAAAAGTATTGTTTTTTCCATAAGGATTAATTATATCTTAGTTGGGGTCAAGTACAAGGTACTGTTTTATTATTACAGAGAAAAGGGAATCATTTAACCATTAAATAAACCCAATAGGGCTGTTCTGCCCCCAATAAGGGGTAATTATATCTTAGTTGGGATCAAGTACAGGTACTGTTTTATTATTACAGAGAAAAGGGAATCATTTAACCATTAAATAAACCCAATAGGGCTGTTCTGCCCCCAATAAGGGGTAATTATATCTTAGTTGGGATCAAGTACAGGTACTGTTTTATTATTACAGAGAAAAGGGAATCATTTAACCATGAAATAAACCCAATAGGGCTGTTCTGCCCCCAATAAGGGGTAATTATATCTTAGTTGGGATCAAGTACAGGTACTGTTTTATTATTACAGAGAAAAGGGAATCATTTAACCATGAAATAAACCCAATAGGATTGTTCTGCCCCCAATAAGGGGTAATTATATCTTAGTTGGGATCAAGTACAGGTACTGTTTTATTATTACAGAGAAAAGGGAATCATTTAACCATTAAATAAACCCAATAGGACTGTTTTGCCCTCAATAAGGGGTAATTATATCTTAGTTGGGATTAAGTACAGGTACTGTTTTATTATTACAGAGAAAAGGGAATCATTTAACCATGAAATAAACCCAATAGGGCTGTTCTGCCCCCAATAAGGGGTAACTATATCTTAGTTGGGATCAAGTACAAGGTACTGTTTTATTATTACAGAAAAAAGGGAAATAATTTTTTAAAAATTAGCATTATTTGCTTATAATGAAGTCTATAGGAGATGGTCTTCCCAGCAAAACTCTCTGGATCTCACGTTTCTGGCTAACAGATCCCATACCAATGTTTAACATTCACCCTATTTTGATGTGGCCTTCCTGATATAACCAATATGCTTTCTCCAATTAGTTTGGAATGGACCACATGTAGGGTTAGTTTAGAGATAATGTGAAGGCATTAAGTTTCTTATTTAGTTTAAATAATGAAAGGAATAAATTTGCTTGTTTTAGGCTACAAAAATTGTCAGCATCTGCCAAGAGTTTCTTAACCATTAATTAATTAAGGACTGATATTGTATCTCTGGCTACAGGCAAATGAGCCTAAACAAAAAAAATAATAAACTCCATTAGCTAAGGATATGAGTAAAAAAAGCATGTTCAAGGTCCTTAGCAGCCATGTAATCTGTAATTCCAATCTTACAGATAAGTAATCCATGTGACAGAGACAGCTAAGGTAACCTGGCTCTCTGAGTTTACTTTCAGCAAGCTCAACACATTATTAATAGCACAGTGTTTGCAGAAGTGGCAATAATGGTGATAAGACTTAAAGGTATATGTACTAAGGTGGCACAGTCCTAATAATTATATAACATGCAGTCTTTTGGACACAATATTTTTGTGCTTTTTTTAAAAGCAAGCCAGATAGAATAGCCAAAACAACTTAAATGGGATCAAAATGTAGCAGAAGTAAACTTGATCAGAGTGCAGTTTTATATTGGTAAATGGTGCCTTCGGGCTGAAACAGCTGAAAAACTGATGGAGATTATGGAACGACCTTAAGAGAGCTGTTCACCCTCGGAATTGTATTGTAATTACATTCACAAATAATGTTGAAACCTTTGAAAAATTGTTAAGACTTTTATTTTTTTCCTTATGCAAAAAAAAAATCAGTTATTGGGTGGAGGACTGCCTTTAAAGGAGAACTGATACAATTATTGGGGGTGCCAATTGTTAGGCACTTTCTGGCGTTTCTAACTATTAAACTGCTATCTCATGTCAGTGGGCCTAGAGGAGTTACATGGCAGATACGTTCCCACAAACCTGACATTTGTTATGGCCCTATTGTAGCAGACAGCAACTTTATTTGCACTGAGGTTATGCATTAGACCAGGCACTGACGGAAAACATGAAACACTTTATTAATATTAAATCTTAGCAAGCAGTGAAATGTGCCTCTTTACTCATTGTTCCTCTCAGTATTCCAATTAAATACATAAGTTCTCATTTTCTCAATAGTTCATTAATAGTTTTAAAAGTTATGAAATGATGAGCATCGTAAGGACCCGATCAGACACTATAAAAGGTGATATATTAATATCTGGGTTTTCTTTTTCTCCCTTCCTCTAGCAAATCTCTGTCTATAGACCACAATAAGCCACTTATCATTCCTGCGGGGTCTGATTCCTTCAGCCAGATTGGTGAGTGTCCAGTTCAAACACCTTCTTCTAATGCCAAACTACCAACCATTGGGATTTTTTGATTTCTTTTACTAATATGGAAATAAAAAACATTTTTTTTATTCTGGTCTGCGTTTATCAGAATGTGTAACTTTTATCTGGTTGCTAAGCCTTAAAAGAGAAGGAAAGATAAAAACTAAGTACCGTATATACTCGAGTATAAGCCGATCCGAATATAAGCCGAGGTACCTAATTTTACCTAAGAAAACTGGAAAAACATATTGACTCGAGTATAAGCCTAGGGTGGGAAATGCAGCAGCTACTGCTAAGTTTTAATAATCAAAATAAATACCAATAAAATTACATTAATTGAGGCATCAGTGGGGTATATGTTTTTCAATATTTATTTCAAAGAAAAACAGTAAACTAGCTCTGTAAGCGGAGAAGAGGGTCAACAAAAACAATATGAGTACTACCCCACGCTCATTGCACATTGGCAAACTGGCAGCAGACCCAGTCCCAGAGGGATGTAAGGGGAAATAAGTATTGCTAGTGGGAGCCTAGGGCAGGGCACTGGAGGGTCTGGTTGCAGGTGGCCTAATTTGCACACAAAGGAGAGAGGGTGCTAGTCTAGAGGGACCCATGAACTCGAGTATAAGCCGAGGGTGACTTTTTTCAGCACATTTTGGGTGCTGAAAAACTAGGCTTATACTCGAGTATATACAGTAAGCTTTATCAGAAAGGTCTATGTAAATACAGCCATAAGCACTCACAGAAACGCTGCACTGAGTCCTCTGTCAAAAGAAACAGGATTTGTTGTCTTTGTTTTCCTGTGCCAGAGACTTACAGCTCTCTCCTCTCTCCCCTCTCCTGCTCCCCCCTCCTTCAAGAAAGCTA
Source organism: Xenopus tropicalis (assembly GCF_000004195.4). Lineage (NCBI taxonomy): Eukaryota > Metazoa > Chordata > Amphibia > Anura > Pipidae > Xenopus > Xenopus tropicalis. The sequence continues at coordinate 18,433,030 of NC_030681.2, forward strand.
AGAACTCCCTCCCACCCCCTTAGGAATGTGTGATCTAAGCCAATCAGCAGGAAGCTTCCTCATAGTCTTACAAACTACATGTACAGGGGTCTTGGTCTGGTGCCCCTGTTAGGAGAAAACTGCACCAGCCCGGGGTACCTGCAGCAAGCATTTCCTCTTCCTTCTGTCGTCAAAATCCCTGGGCCGGCGCATGTGCAGTAGAGTGGAAACCCGACTTTTTTGTTAAAGTTTGGCTTTTCACTCTACTGCGCATGCGCGAAGAAGGAAGAGGAGACCATGCTCGCAGCTACCCTGGGCTGGTGCGGTTTTCACCTAACAGGGGCACCAGCCCGGGGTTAAAGGTAAGCGGTTACAGAAAGATCCCTTATCTGGAAAACCCCAGAACCTGGAATTCTGGATAATATGTCCAACACCTGTAGTTTATTTAAATAAGGAACCCCTTCCTTTGGTGATGACTAACAATAAACCCTATTTCTTAAAGGAACAGTAACACCAAAAAATGAAAGTGTATAAAAGTAACTAAAATATAATGTGCTGCTGCCCTGCACTGGTAAAAGTTGTGTGTTTACTTCAGAAAGTCTACTATAATTTATATAAATAAGCTGCTATGTAGCCATGGAGGCAGCCATTCAAAGGAGAAAAGGCACATAGCAGATAACAGATAAAACACTATTGTCTTCTACAGAACTTATCTGTTATCTGTTATGTAACCTGTGCCTTTTCTCCTTTTTTCCAGCTTGAATGGCTGCCCCCGGGGCTACACAGCAGCTTATTATATAAATTATAGTAGTGTTACTGTAGCAAACACACCAGTTTTACCAGTGCAGGGCAACAGTGCATTATATTTTTATTACTTTAAAGCTCTTTCATTTTTTAGTGTTAATGTTCCTTTAAGTTATCTCTTCTAGGTCTTTTCCTGCTTAGTATTTAATTTTCAATTTGCAAACAGGATTTTTGCCTTTCCTCCCCAAATTTAAAACCTTACACTGACCCACACTTAATTTCATGTTCCGTTTACATTCCCCATGACACTGCAGTATGTTTAGATATTGTTCATGTTTTCTTGGCCTGACTATTTGCAGGGGAAAGCATTGCTAATTATTTTTCCTTCCACAGGGTCTCCACCAGCCTCTGACACTGACATCAGCCAGTTCCGTGTGCGCACACCCATGGAATTATGGAAGAAAGTGTTTGAAAAAAATTTCCCCCCCAAGGTACTGTGTGAATTGTGATTTGATTACATGAATGTGGGCACTATTGCCCTAATAAGAAACTAAACATTGCCAATAACAGCAGTAACAATAATACTGACCTATCTATCCACTCACATACAGACCCATACTGACCTATCTATATACTCACATACAGACCCATACTGACCTATCTATCCACTCACATACAGACCCATACTGACCTATCTATCCACTCACATACAGACCCATACTGACCTATCTACACACTCACATACAGACCCATACTGACCTATCTATACACTCACATACAGACCCATACTGACCTATCTACACACTCACATACAGACCCACACTGACCTATCTATCCACTCACATACAGACCCACACTGACCTATCTATCCACTCACATACAGACCCACACTGACCTATCTATCCACTCACATACAGACCCATACTGACCTATCTATCCACTCACATACAGACCCACACTGACCTATCTATCCACTCACATACAGACCCATACTGACCTATCTATCCACTCACATACAGACCCACACTGACCTATCTATACACTCACATACAGACCCATACTGACCTATCTATCCACTCACATACAGACCCACACTGACCTATCTATACACTCACATACAGACCCATACTGACCTATCTATACACTCACATACAGACCCATACTGACCTATCTATACACTCACATATATAAACCATATATACCAACATCAATACTAACTGTAGATTTCAGTATCACAATAGCCTTGGATAATATGCTTGTTCAGGAACTTATCCAGGCCACTCTTATAGGCATTAACAGAATCTGCTATTACAACATCACTAGGAAGGGCATTCCCCAACCTCACTGTGTGGTCTTCTCCTTTAAGACTGAGGGGTTTGGGCTGGAAGATGGACTTCAGGCCAGGCTAGTACTTTTCTTGTGTAACATGTTTCCAGCTTAGTAAACTGTGCCATTAACTCTTTTCTGTAGAATACAAATGACTTTAAAGAGACAAGAGACCCTGCCAAAGACCCACAATACTCAGAAGCTGAAGTTGATGCCATGCGGGCTCTAAAGGATCAGGTTAGTCTGCTAGATCTCTGGAGAGCTGCTACACGTCTGCATTGTTAGGAAAAAATAATTCTCTTGCTAAGTAAACCAAGCTTGCAATTTCTTTGGGGATTGGCTACCACCACCCCGAAGAAGCCAAATGCATTCTGACAAAATGACACATTCATCAGCTGTGGTAAATGTGTCCTCTCATAAACTTTTCTTTTCAGCGTCAACAAATCTGAGTCTTTAAGATCAGTCATTGTTTAATTTTCCTTTAAATAGGTGAAGATTTAAGAATTAGGTAAAATGGCAACCCCTGCCACCTAACTGAGATTTAAGGGAAGAAGGGCATTGCATAGTCTGAGGTTAATCTTTTTCCAGATAGGTGCAAAAGGAGATTGTGGGTTGAGTTATACTTAGAAACAATATATGCTCAGCTAAACAACTTTTTGCATGTGTTACAGATGTAACAGCAGCAGCAGCAGCAAAATAGTGCCTAAAAGGTTATATTGTTCAAAACATTTTTAATAACCTAGCTTATACAAGTCATGTGCAAAAAAGCTCTCAAGTCAATATCTGATGCTCTGATAGACAAATTATTTTTACTGAATGGTGTTCTCTAGCTTTTATTGCTTATTTTTTTATTTATTACTTTTAATTACTATTCAGGTCTTCTCCTATTAATATACCAGTCTCTCATTCAAACTACTCTCTGGTTGCTAAGGTAATCTGGAACCTAGCACCCAGATGAAATTCCAAACCAGAGAGCTACGAAACAAAGTGAAATAATTAAAAAAAATATATAATAAAACATTAATACCAATTGCAAATTGTCTTAGAATATTACTCTATACATCATAATAAAAGTTGTGAACAAGCAGATGATAGCAGTTTTTCCATGCTGTTTGGACCAGCTAGGGGCAATACAGAAAGTAAGAGAGACCTGGGACATGTAGGGTGCTTCCATAGATAATAATTCATATTAATACTTATTTCATAGCTTACAAGTTACATTTCTCAGGTATTTTCTCTGCTTGTTATTGTTTAAATGCTTAAAGTGCCAGGGGCAATATTTATCAAAGGGAGAATTTATTTTGTAAAACTTTGTTGAGAATTTTGAATCCTCCTTTTAAGAAATCCTCACCGTGGTGTTATAACAGTTCTTAAGGTAACTTTGGGGCAAGCACATGGAATACCAAAGTAGCCGTTCCGAGCAAAGAATATAATTTTTCCCTGAGTGATAAAAGCAAAAATTTCACTACCTTATCTGTAGCCGATAGATAACAAGCAATATGCCTACGCCAACAGACACATTTATAAAGATAGATTTCATTTGAGAAATGCTGCAGGGATTCTGTATATAACTTCATGTAGAAAAGCTATTGCAGAGTAAAGTCCACGTGGCTTCATTTCCCCTCTGCGGCAAATTAGAGAGGCTTCATATTGGGTTTTTTGCCTTCCTCTGCATCAACTAGAAGTTAGGCAGGTTATGTATAAGCATTATGGTTGAACATGATGGATATACGTCTTTTTTCAACCTAACTTACTATGTTACTATTTCCATGTATACAGTGCTGAGAAAAAGTTGGTGAATCCCAAATATAATAATAACTACAGGTATCCAAGAACCAGTTATCCAGAATGCTCTGAATTATGGGAAGGCCCTCTCCTATAGAGTGCATTATTAGCAAATAATCCTTATTTTTAAAAATTATTGTCTCTGTAATAATAAAACAGAATGTTGTACTTGATTCTGACTAAGATATAATTACCCCTTATTGGGGGCAGAACAGCCCTATTGGGTTTATTTAATGGTTTAATGATTCCCTTTTCTCTGTAATAAAAAAACAGTACCTGTACTTGATCACAACTAAGATATAATTAATCCTTATTGGAGGCAGAACAGTCCTATTGGGTTTATTTCATGTTTAAATGATTCCCTTTTCTCTGTAATAATAAAACAGTACCTGTACTTGATTCCAACTAAGATATAATTACCCCTTATTGGGGCAGAACAGCCCTATTGGGTTTATTTAATGGTTAAATGATTCCCTTTTCTCTGTAATAATAAAACAGTACCTGTACTTGATCCCAACTAAGATATAATTACCCCTTATTGGGGGCAGAACAGCCCTATTGGGTTTATTTCATGGTTAAATGATTCCCTTTTCTCTGTAATAATAAAACAGTACCTGTACTTGATCCCAACTAAGATATAATTACCCCTTATTGGGGGCAGAACAGCCCTATTGGGTTTATTTAATGGTTAAATGATTCCCTTTTCTCTGTAATAATAAAACAGTACCTGTACTTGATCCCAACTAAGATATAATTACCCCTTATTGGGGGCAGAACAGCCCTATTGGGTTTATTTAATGGTTAAATGATTCCCTTTTCTCTGTAATAATAAACAGTACCTGTACTTGATACTGACAGTGTACTGACAAAATGTAAGTGATTTTTGAGATTAATTTAGCTCATTGAAAATGATGGGCAGAAGTTTTTGCACAATCAAGGTTTTAAACTTCCAGTTTTTTAATATACACATTAGGGATTTTCAAGTTAATTAGAAATAAATTAAGATGACTGATTTTAATTGGCTGTGTGCATATTTTTTTTGCTCTGTCTGCATTTTTGTGCCTCTTTCTCCATTCTGCAATAGCTGAATTGTAAACTGCTACATATAAAAGCCCTACATCTTTGTAATCCTTTGATCAGCCCTTTGGTAATATTAGTATGTGCTCAGGGCATACTTTGATGATTATATATATAAATATACATATAGTTTTTCTGTAAAAATATGCATTTTGTCCTAAAACAATTCTGCTCTGCTGTGACCGAGAGTTACCCCTGTGTGCTCAATAAAATAGGAATGTGAGGCTGATAATCCCGCAGCTGTCATATATTGCTCTATGAGACAAGGATTTTATCAGCTGGGCTCTAGATAACACACTGCCGGCTAACATGCCAACAGTGTCTTAGGCTAATGGCACACGTGGCATTTTCTGCATCAGTTGAGAAAAAGCCAACTTGCTCTGAAGCTCCCAGCAGAGTGTGCAGTGGGTCAGGTACCTGTGGGTACCCTGCAAGTTGTGGGTAGGACTTTCAGATGGGGGTATAGATGCAGGTTTGCAGGTCATGGTCTGGGTTGTGGGTCTTTTATATATATATATATATATATATATATATATTTAGACAAAAAAGTGTCAGCACTCACAGGATTTAAAATATTTGAAAAAGGATAAATTTCATTACAAAATATGAAAAAGGAACAACAGACCTCAACGTTTCAGTCCCCCACAGGGACTTTCGTCAGGAGGCAGAGAAAGGACAGTGAATCAGTGAATATATTTATTTATATATATAGATAAGATCTGAAATTTCGATTTAAGAATCCTAATTTTGGCTTTTTGAAGTAACCAGGAGCAGCTTTTTGCTGCAGTTTCTGAACTCTCCTTATGTCAGCTGCACCCCTACAAATGCAGGTTATGGGTCCGGGTTTCAAAAAAATTGGACCCATGCAGGACTCATGTCTGTTAGCAGGATACATGTCTGTTACTCAGTACAGTCTTTAGAATTGCAAACGTAGCACATTTACTGTTTTAGGTCTTTATATAGTTTGTCAGTTTGTCCATAGGTACAATATCTGGAAAAGCTCATGTACATAGTTGCACCCCAGTCTGAGGCCACATCACAATGCAAGAGCGGCATGCAATCTGTAAGACTGCATAAATGTATTTACTATATCCAGCATGTTTTAATGTTGGCTCAAATATGTAACTGGTTGCAATTCAGATACATTGAGCTCTTTATGTACATGCTGCCAAGCCCACTTCTACCTCAGGCACAATACCAATATGTAAGCACGAGTGATTTCATTCTGGCACCATGGTGGATCCATTTACCAGTTATTATTATTAACATTTATTTATAAAGCGCCAACATATTCCGCAGTGCTGTACAATAAATGGGTTTCATACATTGGACATACAGAGTAACATATAAAGCAATCAATAACCGATACAAGAGGTGAAGAGAGCCCTGCCCAAAAGAGCTTACAATCTACAAGGAGAAAGAGTTGAGACACAAGGTCTGGGAATGGTGCATTGATGTGATCCTTATTTAACATGATCCTCGGAATGCCGTAAATGGCTACTCTGTTAAAAGGAACTTGATAATATATACTTGCTGCTAGAGCTGCCTTTAAGGTGGATATGTAGCCGAGTGTCTTTAGGTTGTGTAGTAGCAATGGCCTTGGCTCCGTATCCACACATAATTATATACTTGGCTTTCCGTGTTCTCTCAAGTTTTGCTAAATGCTGATTTGTCCTTTTGGGTGTGAATATCTTATTATCTTATCAGTTATTTATTAAGATAACTATAGCAATTTGATTTATGGCAATATTCATGGCCATGTTACAAAATCTGTTTGTTTGCTTTAAAGGGAAAGTATCAACTGGGATAGAGCAAAGGTATATTTGTGTAAGGTAGCCCCATGTGAACCCTGTGCTCCTCTTCAGCTTGTACTGTACCAGAGCAGGTCCGGGTGCAGCACAGCAAGGGGGGCATTTATTAACATTCAGATTTTCGTGGTTTTAGAGTTTTTTGAAACCACGACTAAACTCATTTCCATGAATGTCAGTCATTTATCAAAACATCCGAATTGAAAAAGCACAAGTGAAAACCGCGTGTACAAATGATTAAAAAAAATCCAAGAACCTCTAAAACCATGAAGCAAAGCTGTAAAATGAAGTTCAGTTCTTCTTTAGGTAGGACACGTTGCGCACACAGGCACACAAGCTGTTGGCCCCTAAGGAGCACCATAAGCTAAGCTTTCCATTAATGATGAATCATTAAACCCTGAACCATCTCTAGCTAACAGTATTAATGACATTTTGTATCTTATTGTGTTGTAGGAACTGGAGCAGTATAAGAGAAATGCTGACAGGACATGGAAGGCAATGGCACTTGAATCAAATGCACCATAATCACCTTAGATATCCCTTGGGGATTTGGTTTGTTCAACATTAAAGTTTCCCGTTCGTATGATTATTGGTTATTTCTTAAAAAGTGGAAAATGCTGCTTCCTTTTACTGCGAGATGCAGACCCAAGTTGTCTGATAGAATGCTGATAAAGAGCACTTGTAGCCAAAGCCCATGTAAAATATACACAATAGCTCCCAAATGGACTGCACAGTAGGAAGATATATCTGTGCATCTATAGTAACACATGGGGTTATTGTGCAACATAGGGCCCAGTTACCCACAGCCAATCAGGTGCTTTTATAACTGCTCCTGCTCTATACCAATAAAAGCTAACTGCTGGTTGGTTGCTCTGGTCTACTGGGCTGGGCAAACTTTGTACATTTGATGGCTTGACTCCCGCAGTCATTGAAATGCTTGTGTGAAGGAAATTCCTTCGATTTACCTGCTTTGTTATATACAGTACCAGCATCGGGGTCTATTATAAGGTAGAGCTAGAAACTGGACCTAAACGTTTATGCAAGATCACAGAAACAATTACAGTATATGCAGCTTGGCACAGATATGATGTAGAAATGTATTGTTAAAAATATTCAGTGTAATATAATTATTCCATTATTTTTTATTCTAAATATTCTTAAATATAAAACTAAAAAACTGAAAGATCTGTTGTCAATAAAAGTGTATTTTAATTATGTCAAGAAGCTCTTTGTCTTCGCTATTTGTCTGAGCTGATAGATGTGCCAACCAGAGAGAATTCAGAATGCTCGGGACCTGGGGTTTTTCGGATAAGGGGTCTTTCCGTAATTTTGATCTCCATACCTTAAGGGTGAAGACACACTGAACTACTAGTAGCAGCTACTTTTTCACGGCTACTAGACTCCAGAAAATACCCTGCCATAGACAATACTGAGAATTGCCTCTGGTAAAACACCCCTATAGACAATTATCAGTAAATGATCAGCTTTGTATATTTTAGTAGCCATGACAAGTAGCTGCTACTAAAGACTAGTGTCTTCACCCTTAGGGGCACATTTACTAACCCACGAACGGGCCGAATGTGTCCGATTGCGTTTTTTTCGTAATGATCGGTAATTTTGCGATTTTTTTCGTATTTTTTTCGATTTTTTCGGCGTCTTTACGATTTTTGCGTAAAAACGCGAGTTTTTCGTAGCCATTACGAAAGTTGTGCAAAGTCGCGTTTTTTTCGTAGCGTTAAAACTTGCGCAAAGCGTCGCGCCCTATAAGTTTTAACGCTACGAAAAAGGCGCGACTTTGCACGCAAGTGTTAACGCTACGAAAAAATCGCGACTTTGCGCAACTTTCGTAATGGCTACGAAAAACTTGCGTTTTTTCGCAAAAATCGTAAAGACGCCGAAAAAATCGCAAAATTACCGAAAAAGTCGCAAAATGTTCGTTTCCAATCGGAATTTTTCCAATTCGGATTCGAAATCGTGTCTTAGTAAATCAGCCCCTAGGTCTACTAAAAAATCATTTAAACGTTAAATAAACCCAATAGGACTGTTCTGCCCCCAATAAGGGGTAATTATATCTTAGTTGGGATCAAGTACAGGTACTGTTTTATTATTACAGAGAAAAGGGAATCATTTAACCATTAAATAAACCCAATAGGGCTGTTCTGCCCCCAATAAGGGGTAATTATATCTTAGTTGGGATCAAGTACAGGTACTGTTTTATTATTATTTGGCTTATTGGCCCATGGTTGGGGTCTAACCATCATCCTATTCAACAAAAAGCTGTGTACTAATATAAGTTTTAAAAAAAAAATTTAAGAAAATGAAATAAAAAAAAAACAAGAATGTGACAGAGACCAACTGTAATCTGCTCTTTTTTATTTTAAGATTTTAAATACTGCTACAGGTACATTATATAAAAAACACAAGTGTAAGATGTGCATTGCTTTGCATTTGGTAAAATTAATGGAATACTGTCATGGGAAAATGTTTTGTTTTTTTTTCAAAGCTCAAGCAGAATCCTGCATTGTAATCTGTTTTTCACAAACACAAACAGATTTTTTTTACATTTAGTTTTAAAATTTTCCATGGGGCTAGCCATATTCTTCATTTCCCAGGGTGCCACGACCATGTGACCTGTGTTCTGATAAACTTCAGTCACACTTTATTTATGCCCCCCCCCCCCAGCAGCCGATCAGCAGAACAATGGGAAGGGAGCAAGATAGCAGCTCCCAGTAGGTATCAGAATAGCACTCAATAGTAAGAAATCCAAGTCCGGCTTGGGACTCCTCCAGTTACATGGGAGTAGGAGAATCAATAGGTTAGCTGAAAGCAGTTCTAATGTGTAGCGCTGGCTGAAAGTTCAGACTCAGGCACAATGCACTGAGATGGCGCCTACACACCAATATTACAGCTACAAATACATTTGTTGGTTCAAGAATAACATTTTAAATGGCAGAGTGAATTATTTGCTGTGTAAACAGTGTAATTTAGAAATAAAAAGTACCCCATAAAATCATGACAGTATCCCTTTAAGAGAGACAGAAATTTCAGTAGGAAACTACATGTGTCTTCACCATTAAACAGAATGGGACTCTTTGAGGAGTCCCAGCAAGTAAAATGTGAGCCAATTAAAGTATTCCAGAGGTATGAGTATGCAATCAGAACAGCCACAAGGCACTAAGCTAGATTCTTCAGATTCAAGCACTTTTTCCCACTGGAACAATCAAGTCCCTCTGATGGATTAAAGCTTCTCTTATCTGTTAGGCTACCTATTAACTTGCATTGCAGTTCATCCAGAGGCTTAACAACTCTGTGGGGTGTTAGAGCTCTGTGCTCTAACACCCTATAACACAGAATGGTGTTCAGCTGCTCTAAGCAAATACATTCTAACGTATACATTGGTCTGCTTTGACACACACGTCAATTGATTAAAAGCTTTTTTAGCTGATAAAAAAAAGTCTGGGAAGTGGATTACTCAGTTCGAAGTTTAATACGTTTGCCCCCGGGTTAACGTTCAACGTTACGCAATAGTAATGTACATAGCTTCTCTATCTGCGGATCAAAACGTCTCGAATCTTAAAGCTTATTATACAGCCGATTATCATGGCCGGAAGAAAGGCGTAAAGCATTAGAAAGTCGAAGGTGATCCTTGAGGCGGCACCAGGGAAGGTCTGCTCAATGAACTCATTGCCCTGCGTAAATGGGCACTCCGGGTTCACTCCCACAGAAGCGTTGGCTCCGCCTGGGAAGAGAATAAGCTTAATAATGTAGGCAGATGTGTATGTGATAATAAAACTCATTTTATATTGTCATTACACATGGGTGGGCGCAGCCTCCTATATCATTCGCCAGTTAGTGCTTGTTCTTCTATAGGATCATAACCTCACAGCGACGCCAACCTGAGGGAAGCTTTCCCCTGTACTTTGTGCTGCGTTAGTAAGCGTATCAGAGCACAAAGGTCCCTTCCCCTCCCATCATTTCACCCATGCAGCTATGTGACATAAACTTAAAGGGACGGTTCACCTTTACGTTAATGTGTAGTATATTATAGAACAACCAATTCTAAATCTTTTTTATATATATATATTTTTAAATAGTTTCTGAATTATTTGCCTTCCTCTATCTCTTTGCAGCTTTCAAATTGGGGTCACTGACCCCCGCTACCAAAAAACTTTTGCTCTGTGAGGCTACAGTTTTAAGTTTTATTACTTATTTTTCTATTCAGGTCCTTTCCTATTCATATACCAGTCTCTCATTCAAACCACTACCTGGTTGCTAAGGTAATTTGGACTCTAGCAACCAGATAGCTGTTAAAATCGGAGAGCTGGTGAACAAAAATGAAATAATTACAAAACCTCAAAAAATGATGACCACCTGCATATTGTCTTAGAATAGCACTCTTTACATTATACTAAAAGTAAGGCTGTAAAGGCTGTTTTAGCAGCAAAGATAGAACCAACTTTCTATTAAGACAGTGAGGTATAATGAAACTAACTAAGTTTGCTCAGGAGCAGTAACCCATAGCAACCAATCAGCAGGTACCATGTACTGGTTACCTGTTTAAAAGCAAACTTCTTATTGGTTGCTATGAGTTACTGCTTCTGGGCAAACTTAGTGCCTTTTATTAAATATGGGGGTTTGTGGATTGTAGTGTATTGTATATACATAACACATAACCCCTAATGCACGCAACTAACAGAAAAAATAAGTCATTAAGGATGATCTAAAGAGATAATAAAGTTGTATAAAAAGGATCACTACAATCTTGACTTTTCTGTCTGGGAACTAAAGACGCTACCCTTTTAATTTATGTCACCATTTAAAATATTAACCTATTAGGAGCCCTGTCTGCTCTTTATATTTAGGCTTTTGTTGGACAAAGGTGTATACTGCTTAATTCATGCACTTACCCAGGGCCACCCATATGTGCCTGTTTATTTGCAGCACTGCATTCTGGGAGGTTATTCATACATAGCCAATAGCACATACTAGCAAAGAGATTCCATCTGCCCTTTCCACAATGAAATGCCTTCCCAGAGATGAATATATGAGTATGTATCTAAATATACTTACCACAGGTAAAATTCAGATCAGTAAACTCGTTGATGACTAGTAATTCAGAAGCGTATTTCTGGTACGTAATGTAACTTAGTAACTGGAACACTTGAGGCATTTCTTGCAAACTCCTGAAAAATATAGTCACATATATATGTTAAACTATTCTGACATATAAGCTGATGTAGTACAGGTAATAGGATTGTTCTGCCCCCAATAAGGGGTAATTATATCTTAGTTGGGATCAAGTACAGGTACTGTTTTATTATTACAGAGAAAAGGGAATCATTTAACCATTAAATAAACCCAATAGGGCTGTTCTGCCCCCAATAAGGGGTAATTATATCTTAGTTGGGATCAAGTACAGGTACTGTTTTATTATTACAGAGAAAAGGGAATCATTTAACCATGAAATAAACCCAATAGGGCTGTTCTGCCCCCAATAAGGGGTAATTATATCTTAGTTGGGATCAAGTACAGGTACTGTTTTATTATTACAGAGAAAAGGGAATCATTTAACCATTAAATAAACCCAATAGGGCTGTTCTGCCCCCAATAAGGGGTAATTATATCTTAGTTGGGATCAAGTACAGGTACTGTTTTATTATTACAGAGAAAAGGGAATCATTTAACCATTAAATAAACCCAATAGGGCTGTTCTGCCCCCAATAAGGGGTAATTATATCTTTTTTTTTTAAATATTCTTTATTTTCTTTATTTTGAAACAGGTAAACGGGGGATACAGAAGGGAAGAGGGGTGGGGTAGTCATATATCATAGTTACAATTAGCATGCAATGTAAATTCCAGCCTGACAATGAGTGTATCTCTAGTACAGTGATTTCCTGTCATGTGTTTATCTATTATCAGGTTTATCTAACTTGATCGCATCTAGTAAGAGAGTTAACCTTTATAAAGTTTAACCATGGTTCCCATATTCTTCAATATTGTGGGCTTGTGTTGTGTATAATGTGAGTGATCTCCTCCATCTTCCTTATATCTTCCACTAACTTGATCCATTCATTGTAGGACGGGGGGGTTGTGGATTTCCAGTTTCGTGGGATCAATGTTTTGGCTGCGTGGAGCAAGTTTAGGGTAAGTGGGTCAGAGAGGGTTTTCTTTTTGTCTGGGGTTATGTTAAGTAGGATCGTTGAGGCCTCTGTTTCTTTGATCGGAATCTGGGTAATTTTGTATATGTCAGGGATAATCTGATACCAAAATTGTTTCAGGTTGGGGCAAGAGAACCAGATATGTAGGTGTGTTCCCACGTCCGCTTCGCACCTCCAGCAGAGGTTTGAACTATTCTTATACGGGTAATTATATCTTAGTTGGGATCAAGTACAGGCACTGTTTTATTATTACAGAGAAAAGGGAATCATTTAACCATGAAATAAACCCAATAGGGCTGTTCTGCCCCCAAAAAGGGGTAATTATATCTTAGTTGGGATCAAGTACAGGTACTGTTTTATTATTACAGAGAAAAGGGAATCATTTAACCATTAAATAAACCCAATAGGATTGTTCTGCCACCCAATAAGGGGTAATTATATCTTAGTTGGGATCAAGTACAGGTACTGTTTTATTATTACAGAGAAAAGGGAATCATTTAACCATTAAATAAACCCAATAGGGCTGTTCTGCCCCAATAAGGGGTAATTATATCTTAGTTGGGATCAAGTACAGGTACTGTTTTATTATTATAGAGAAAAAAGGAAATCATTTTACAAATTAGAATTATTTGCTTAAAATGGACTCTATGGGACATGGCCTTCCTGTAATATGGAGCTTTCCAGATAATGGGTTTCTGGATAATGAATCCCATACTTGTATTACCTCAAGTACAACTCGTGTTTTACTTAGTAATAGTAAATGCTACAAGGGATATTGCCATACAGAAACCTCCTATTGTTCAGACAAATTCTCTCTACTCTGTATATTTAAAACCAAAGCATTATGATTAAATTGTAATAAAAAAGAAAATTTATCAAGGTGTTGTCAACATTCAAATGGGGAATAATGCTGGATTCCTAACCATTCCATCTTTACTGGAATTCCTCAAGGGCTGATGGCATTGATTATCGAATATATTTGATAGGACAATTCTCGTTGCCTCAAATATTTATCATTGTCCCAGCCTCAAGGAATAAAATATTTCAGACCCCGAAATAATGAATAAATTGAGTTAGCAAACAAGGTAGTGAATAATGCATTTTTAAAAAAATCATAAATCATAAGGTTGTTATAGATTTATAATTCTGTGCAAAATGGTGATTTTCTGACAGGGTTACGATTAGATTGGATTAATTTATGATTTGCAGTGCAACTGGCGCCCAGGGCATACTAACCCCACCCCCTTGTACAGAACAGGCTAGTAAGCGGTGTTACCTTAGGATTCCAGATCCAATAAGGATTCCTGCAATGTTTAGCAAGCTCACACCAGCATTCACTATGTTTGGGTTGTTCACTATTCCCAGAACCGCGAGAGTCAGCAATTCACCCATCAAATGGGGAACCAGAATCACAGCGAAGAAAATTCCGAAACGCAGGATATCAGGATAAAGCCCTATAACCCTGCAAGAGATGTTACAGCCACTCTTAAATATATAGTAAGTTAATAAATATATAGTAAATCAAAAATGAGTTGCGATGAAGCAGTAAATGTAACTTACCAGTAAATGAAGCCACTAAATATCACCACACTGAGGATGCTGAAGGGTACAATGTGTATTATATAGGCTAGGAGCATCTGCCACTTCTGGTATAAACCATCCTTGCCTTCCTGGTCACCGATTGCACGCAGAGTAGGGACTGAAAGAACAACGGTACAAAGTTCCATAATGTGCCACAAGAGAAAGCTGCTTTGCCCCTTGGCTTGTACAGGGAGACACTAAGGATGGCTGTCCATTAAAGGAACAGTAACACCAAAAAATGAAAGAGCTTTAAAATAATAAAAATATAATGCACTGTTGCCCTGCACTGGTAAAACTGGTGTGTTTGCTACAGTAACACTACTATAATTTATATAATAAGCTGCTGTGTAGCCCCGGGGGCAGCCATTCAATCTGGAAAAAAGGAGAAAAGGCACAGGTTACATAGCAGATAACAGATAAGCTCTGTAGAATACAATGGTGTTTTATCTGTTATCTGCTATGTGCCTGTGCCTTTTCTCCTTTGAATGGCTGCCTCCATGGCTACACAGCAGCTTATTTATATAAATTATAGTAGACTTTCTGAAGTAAACACACACCTTTTACCAGTGCAGGGCAGCAGCACATTATATTTTAGTTACTTTTATACACTTTCATTTTTTGGTGTTACTGTTCCTTTAAGAGATACTGGAGGTTACATATAAACAGGAGAAATATAATTGCTCCCCACCATTATATATCTATTTATGCAATTTTAGGCTGTAGATATCACTGGTTATAGATATTGCTGATCAGTACAGAACACTTACAGCAGCCGTGAGTGTACTGAGCATGTGCAGAGCCGCTGACACCTGTAAACACCCTATAGGCAGGAGTAGTTTAATATTAGATGTAGAATTGCTCAAGTCAGTTATTTAATAATTTAAAAGAATATTAACTGCCAACCATATACATTTTATTTGACCCATTAAAAGGCACCACGACCAAAATTATATTGCAGAATTGACCCTTATAATGAACTTACATAAAGCAACGGCATTTAGTAAGCCCGTGTAGGGCGGAGCTCCAAGGCACTGGTAAATGAAGCCAAGACGATCCTGCACTGCCCCTTTCAGTATGTCGTTGCTTAGGTGAATGAGGAAGAATGCAATAAACAGGCCAAATATCAAGTTTTGGGAGAGGCGCATGACTATGCCGATTTTGTCCCGAGACAAATTTCGAAACGTTCTCCTGAAAATAAAAGATGATTTCATTTTTAAAAAATCACTGTTTTCAGCCAAAGTTCTTTAAAAGAGAAGGGAAGGTAAATACTAAGTAAGCTTTATCAGAAAGGTCTGTGTAAATACAGCCATAAGCACTCACAGAAATGCTGCACTGAGTCAAAAGATTTGTTGTCTCTGTTTCCTGTGCCAGAGACACACAGCTCTCTCCTCTCTCCCCTCTCCTGCTCCCCCCTCCCTCAAGAATGCTAAGAACTCACTCCCCCCTTAGGAATGTGGATCTGAGCCAATCGGCAGGAAGCTGACTCTTAGGGGGAGATTTACTAATCCACGAATCCGGATCCCGAAAGGGAAAAATTCGGATTGGAAATGAAAGTTTCGCTGTCTTTTCGTCGCCACCGCGACTTTATCGTATTTTGCGCGACTATTTCGTTGCGTCACAATTTTTTCGGATTGAGCAATTGTAAACGGCGGAAAAACCAATCCGATTTTTTCGCGGCGGCGACGAAAAAGTTGCGGAAAATAGACGAAAAAGTCGCAAAACTACCGATCATTACGAAAAAAACGCATTCGGACGCCTTCGGACCGTTCGTGGTTTAGTAAATCTCCCCCTTACTAACTGAGCATGTACACTGGTCTTGGTCTTGGTGCAGGAGTGAGGCATTATGGGAACTTTCTTTATAGAGCTCAGCGTTTTTTTTCCTGTTTGGCTTCTGATCATCTGAACAGGTGAAATATGGGGAGACTTAAGGGCACTATTGAGAGAACTGAAGGTATGCCTGCAGCTTGAGATTAACTCTTTATTAGCCTTTCCTTCTCCTTGAATATGTCATTACTAAGTCATTCTACCCCCTTTAGAAGCACACAGTTGCCCTTGCACAACTCAGATCCAAGCATGAACCCTAATGGCAGGATGAAGCCTACAGCCAGGAACATCCCCGGCCATTATGTCAACTGGGAAAGGCTCCAGCTTTGTGGCAATGATAACTGCTCTTTGTCAGGGTCATTTCCCTAGGGAAATTAATATGCAGACCCATTTACAAATGTCATGGGTCTCTAAACATGTCAAGCATTTTCCTTTCCTATACACGTAGCATTTCTGCCTCAGTTCCCACATCTGAGCATTAGAACACTACAGACCCAGTGCTGACAGACGTCTATTATTGTAACCTATTTCTGTATCACGTTGGCTCCTTTGTTGGTAAATGGTGTATAACCTTTACTGTTTCAGAAGTGTTCGATGGACAAAGGCTATTATTTCAGAGAAAGTAAATCAAAGTCAGCATTATAAGATTTAGTATGTGACACATTCAGGGGCCCATTCATTAAACCACAAATTTTCGCCAATTAAAATCACGCAATCACGCAAAAATTCTTGCGCAAAATTTCTTGGTCGTACGAAAATATTGTGGTTGAGATCCGAAAGTTCCAAAATTTTCGTATCCGAACCATCATAAATGGCGTGAAAACCTTTCTGTCTTTGAAACTTCAATGCATTTGGAAGCCTCCCATAGGGCTCAATGGCACTCTGCAGCTCCAACCTGGCCCAAAGAAAGTCTCCCATAGGGCTCAATGGCACTCTGCAGCTCCAACCCGGCCCAAGGAAAGTCTCCCATAGGGCTCAATGGCACTCTGCAGCTCCAACCCGGCCCAAGGAAAGTCTCCCATAGGGCTCAATGGCACTCTGCAGCTCCAACCCGGCCCAAGGAAAGTCTCCCATAGGGCTCAATGGCACTCTGCAGCTCCAACCCGGCCCAAGGAAAGTCTCCCATAGGGCTCAATGGCACTCTGCAGCTCCAACCCGGCCCAAGGAAAGTCTCCCATAGGGCTCAATGGCACTCTGCAGCTCCAACCTGGCCCAAGGAAAGTCTCCCATAGGGCTCAATGGCACTCTGCAGCTCCAACCCGGCCCAAGGAAAGTCTCCCATAGGGCTCAATGGCACTCTGCAGCTCCAACCCGGCCCAAGGAAAGTCTCCCATAGGGCTCAATGGCACTCTGCAGCTCCAACCCGGCCCAAGGAAAGTCTCCCATAGGGCTCAATGGCACTCTGCAGCTCCAACCCGGCCCAAGGAAAGTCTCCCATAGGGCTCAATGGCACTCTGCAGCTCCAACCCGGCCCAAGGAAAGTCTCCCATAGGGCTCAATGGCACTCTGCAGCTCCAACCTGGCCCAAGGAAAGTCTCCCATAGGGCTCAATGGCACTCTGCAGCTCCATCCTGGCCCAAGGAAAGTCTCCCATAGGGCTCAATGGCACTCTGCAGCTCCAACCCGGCCCAAGGAAAGTCTCCCATAGGGCTCAATGGCACTCTGCAGCTCCAACCCGGCCCAAGGAAAGTCTCCCATAGTTCTCAATGGCACTCTGCAGCTCCAACCTGGCCCAAGGAAAGTCTCCCATAGGGCTCAATGGCACTCTGCAGCTCCAACCCGGCCCAAGAAAAGTCTCCCATTGGGCTCAATGGCGCTCTGCAGCTCCAACCCGGCCCAAGGAAAGTCTCCCATAGGGCTCAATGGCACTCTGCAGCTCCAACCCGGCGCAAGGAAAGTCTCCCATAGGGCTCAATGGCACTCTGCAGCTCCAACCCAGCCCAAGGAAAGTCCTGGCACAGCAGGAGCAAGAAAATATTTCCTATTATTATTATTATCTTACCTCAACAGCACGTATACTTTAGAGAGCTCACTTGGTGCTTCTTTCCTTTTAAACGGTATGAGTTTCTCTTTTCTATTTCTTTTTGCCGTTTTGATCTTTTCAAGGGCGTTCTGATAAAAATCTGAGTTTTTGTACGCAGATGCGATCGCCTGAGATCTGCTGTAGGTCTCCAGTTCGCGCTCCTTACTGCGTGTATCCACTGAGGTAAGGTCAACTGTCAAGCAAGCAATGTGGGGGTCATTATACTCTTCCCATAATGCACCATAATCCTGCTGTCTGCTTCCCTAAACTGTCCACAAATATGTATATGTGCTGCTTAGTGTAATAAAGGACATGGCACTGGGCCTTACAGTGGCTGATAAGCGAGGGCAATAGCTTATAGAGAAGAATATGATCCATACAATGCTATGTAACCTCAGTCTGACCATGTATAATAATATAACAGTAGATGCACATGTTGATACTGTTCACTACAGGTACTTGTATCTAAAGATGCTTCTATAGGTGATTTTGCCCAAGGTCAGACTGAGACCACGGAACACCTGGAGGCCCCTGGCCATCATGGGCCCCACCGACTATGCGTCAAAACGGCTAGAAATCCGACAATTTGTCAGCTAAAACCTGCCGAGATCACTTAGAATTCAATGGCAGCTGTCCCTTTCCTTCCCTGGAGGATCCTTCTTCTGCTTCAAAACTTTAGAGGATTCAGGTTTTAGACGCTGGTTTTTGTCAAGAAGACTGAAAATTGTTAGAGTTTTAGTAAGTGTGCCCCTAGGTGTAAGGCGGCAAAAATTATGTGATGTGGTACGCACACTTGCCGGGGGGGCTTCAAGTCGCAGCCCCAGTGGCCACTGATGCCCCAGTCTGATGCTGCTTTTGTTACTGATGCGCCCATCTAGCCTATAGACACGGCAACT
Organism: Xenopus tropicalis; assembly: GCF_000004195.4. NCBI lineage: Eukaryota > Metazoa > Chordata > Amphibia > Anura > Pipidae > Xenopus > Xenopus tropicalis. The sequence goes on from NC_030681.2 coordinate 18,452,232, forward strand.
GTAGAGCTACTGCCACCTTCAAGCTGGTACAGGTATGGGACCTGTTATCCAAAATGCTCGGGACCTGGGGTTTTCCAGATAAGGGATCTTTCCGTAATTTGGATCTCCATAACTTAAGTCCGCTAAAAATCATTTAAACATGAAATAAACCCAATAGGGCTGTTCTGCCCCCAATAAGGGGTAATTATATCTTAGTTGGGATCAAGTACAGGTACTGTTTTATTATTACAGAGAAAAGGGAATCATTTAACCATGAAATAAACCCAATAGGGCTGTTCTGCCCTCAATAAGGGGTAATTATATCTTAGTTGGGATCAAGTACAGGTACTGTTTTATTATTACAGAGAAAAGGGAATCATTTAACCATTAAATAAACCCAATAGGGCTGTTCTGCCCCCAATAAGGGGTAATTATATCTTAGTTGGGATCAAGTACAGGTACTGTTTTATTATTACAGAGAAAAGGGAATCATTTAACTATTAATTAAACCCAATAGGACTGTTCTGCCCCCAATAAGGGGTAATTATATCTTAGTTGGGATCAAGTACAGGTACTGTTTTATTATTACAGAGAAAAAGGAATCATTTAACCATTAAATAAACCCAATAGGGCTGTTCTGCCCCCAATAAGGGGTAATTATATCTTAGTTGGGATCAAGTACAGGTACTGTTTTATTATTACAGAGAAAAGGGAATCATTTAACCATTAAATAAACCCAATAGGGCTGTTCTGCCCCAATAAGGGGTAATTATATCTTAGTTGGGATCAAGTACAGGTACTGTTTTATTATTACAGAGAAAAGGGAATCATTTAACCATTAAATAAACCCAATAGGGCTGTTCTGCCCCCAATAAGGGGTAATTATATCTTAGTTGGGATCAAGTACAGGTACTGTTTTATTATTACAGAGAAAAGGGAATCATTTAACCATGAAATAAACCCAATAGGGCTGTTCTGCCCCCAATAAGGGGTAATTATATCTTAGTTGGGATCAAGTACAGGTACTGTTTTATTATTACAGAGAAAAAGGAAATCATTTTTCAAAATTAGAATTATTTCCTAATAATGGAGTCTATGGGAGATGGCCTTTCCATAACTGGAAACTTTCTGGATAATGGGTGATGCATTTTAATTGTGTCCAATTCACATTAAAGCAGAATTGTACATCGTATGCAATTAGACTGGACACAACTCCCAATCGCGGACACATTTATCCTGGAATTGTGGGAAATAAAGCAGAACTTAACTCTGCACTCTAGGGTGTAAATGACCCATAATACCTTCTGTAGGGATGACCTGTACTGTAGTTTGAGTAGACTTAACTATACACAAAAATGAGACTGTTCATGAATAAAGAATGGTTTAAAACATGCTGGATAATTAGGAGATTATAATAATTTTAATTTAAAATGATGGATTGATGGTTTTGATGCTACTAAGCATCATGGTTCCTCCCGGCTATTGTTGCTAAAATGCTGCTACACCGGTGAATTACCTGCCATAGAGGCAATTTCTTCCTTTTTAAACAAATTATTTAAAGCAGGGATGTCAAACATAAATTCTCACACTGGGAGGTGTTAGAGCAAAGCAGCTGGAGAGCCGCACATTTCTCACGCCTGATTTCAGCTCTTGATTCCCGTGACTTTATCAATGCTACGCTAATGCCAAGCTAAATGGCACATCAGCCCACTGACAGCTTGCTACGGGTCTTTAGAACTGTGATAGCCCACTAAATGTAGAGCTTATACCAGCATCTGCCCCATCAATAGAACTGTGCGTTACAGTATAATCTCACCATAGAAATCAAACGGGTTGGAGTGTTGAGGGCACTCATAGCCACAACCGTCAAAAAACGAGATCATTTCATCCGGGTTACCGCAGAAAATCAGTTCTCCCAGGCTCATGATGGCAATTTTATCAAAAACCTGTATTCCGAAGGAAAAAAAAAAAAACAATCTTTAGCTCATTAGACAGGAATAAGGGAAGCATTGCTGAAAAATAAGATCGGAAACTGAAAAAATGATTTGGATATATGAGACAGTTTATACACTTAAATGTGAAATGTAATTGCGCAGAAATATTATACAAATGATAGTCTAATGACTTTCATGGTTGCACAGACAAGTTTAAGTAAATGACAACTCACCAGGTTAGAAACGATAATTAAAAAAAGGAGATATAAAAAAGAGTAGTGTGCAATGATGCGATTGGATATTACTGCCAACTCGGCCCCTTCAGACCCAGATAGAAGCTTATTGGATCACAATGGTCAAACTGAAGATCAGATATCTATTGGATGGGTTTAAAGATCCCATTAAGAGAGGGCTACATTGCCCCCTGATGCCGACCTCTCCCGACCAATCAGCATTGGCCCATATTATGATTCAGTCAATGACTCGGGGCCAAATGGATGGATCAGGCAGATTTGGCTCACATTGGTAGATAAATGGAGCAAAGATCAGTACACGTGATGGCCTTACAAAATGAGCGGATCTTGCTGTGTGTGGCTGTTTAGTTGGGGGTTAGTCAGTGGCGATTCTGCCTTAGAAGGCAGCAGCCATGATGCTGCCCCCTCTCTCCCGCTCCAAGCTTACAACTTTAGTTCCGTAGTGGGTCCAGAGGGGGCTTCATTGCTACCAGCAGAGCTTAATTTTCACTTTTAAAAGTGAAAATTCGGTTCTAAAAGTCACCAAAGGTGGCTTTTTGCCTCCCCTGGTACTGGCCGCTCACTGCCGCCTGAGGCAAGGTTCTCAGCTTACCTTATGGCAGGAGCGGCCCTGGGGTTAGTACCCCTTAAGGTCTCAACCCCCATTACTACAGCTGATCAAAAGCTTCCACTGTATATAATGTAATAGCATCATTTGCACTTTTCCTAACGAAGTTTCCTTTGCAATAAGGCTGGCCCACTGCCAATACCATATCTGTCCACCTACGATCATGTAATTGTTATCAATTCTCTCTCTTTCTGTGCTTGAATACCTACTCTGAAAAGTTCTGAGCGGGGCTGGTGAATAGAGATAATGACTATCCTGTCTTTGCGTGCAAGTTCAGAAAGAAGCAGGACAATTTGATTGGCAGTCATTGAATCCAAACCAGTCGTTGGCTCGTCAAGTAAAATGATCTCTGTTAACAGAATAAAATAAAAGATATTTTTTTTTAGTGAAAGAAATCTGAATCTCGACAGAATGCTACAATATAGCGTGGAGACTTGTGTTCTATGAATATTTTATTTTTGTAGTTATTAGCTGTACATAATGTGAGGGGCACAACCAAGAAGAGAAGTGGGAGCTTAAAAGAGACCCATCCAATATTAAGGTACATCCAGATCCCTATAAAATTTAACAAGTTCAAAAAAGGGTACCAGGCAGAATTGTGAGAAGATAGTAAGTTGTCTATTTAGTAAGGGGCCATATAAAGCCCTGTGTATTTTACCCAGAAGCAGCCCTGTCCTCTGACAAACACATTACATTATTGCCCACATTAGCCAGTGGGGGGATGGCACCTCGGTGCATTCCATTAGCAGAATGACCTGGAACTTAGAACTGCTCCTTATATGCAATATATTTTTATATAGATTTCATTTTTGATTCTCTTCTTATAGTCTACAATAAAGCCTGTAGCAAACTCACTGGGATCCTGAATGAGTTGTGCCGCTATAGAAACACGCCGTCTTTCACCACTGGAAATGCCATTAAAGATACGACCCCCAATTACCGAGTTTGCAACCTGCATGAGGCTCAGCTCTGTCATGACTGACTGTACCTGAAAAACATAAGCAGTTGCATGTTATAGTAAGGTTCTGATACCGAATATGTATGTATGTATGTATAACGTTATTTATAAAGCGCCACAAGGGTACGCAGCGCTGTACAATCTTACAATATACAGAATTACACACAGGGAGGACAAGTGTTACAATAAATACAATAAATAAGTATAAATACACAGGGAGTAAGTGCCATGTGGTATGAGACACAGTAGGAAGGAGGTCTCTGCCCCGTAGAGCTTACAGTCTAAGTGGTTGGGTAACATACAGACACAAATTGGAAGGTATATAGAATATTTGGAAATAGAAATCTTCTTGATATTTGGAGAATATCTTGGCATGCAGAGAAGGTTAATGTATAATGGACCATATAGAAAGTAGTAATGGTTTGACCGGTGCTTAACTCAATGCAAAGCTGTTTATGTAGGGTCTGCCCATGAGTATGACCTTGTCAGGTCATTGTATAATACAGTGTTCCATATTATTTGTACATTTTATTGACTATGAACCTACACAGGCCATTTTAATGACCAGTATAGCACAAAAACCACATTGTATTTACTTTATAGTAGCAGATTTATTGTTTCTTTCCCTAACTATGAATATTCCAGCAATTAGCAAATGGCTCCAATAGAATTGTCTATGGAAACATGACTCCAGGTCAGGATGGAGCACCGCTTGGACACCTCTTCACACAGACATGTTGCACCCAGGTTGTAGGTTTGAAATATCTCAGAGGAAATATGCAACGTATGAATTTGTGATTTTTCCCTTCATTTATTAAAAAACAAAACAAAAAGAACCTTTTCCTTTATTGCTTGTTTAGAGTGCTTCTGTAGCGCCAGCAGGGCAGTGTATGTCAGGGTCTCCCGCACCGTGAGGTAGCTCAGCAGGGTGTCATGCTACAAACCAAGGAGAGACAAGATGGGATAGGTAAGAGATATTTCTTAACTTATTTAAGCCCACAGCAGTTAAAGGGATTCTGTCATGATTTTTTCTAGGGTAGTTAATTAATAAATTACAAGGTATAAGTTGCAAATAAATGTATGTTTTTTAGTTGTAATATTGGTGTGTAGGCAGCCATCTTAGGTCATTATGCCTGATCCTGAGCTTTCAGAAAGGATAAGCACTGCCCAATGGAACTGCTTTCAGATAAGCTATTGTTTCTCCTACTCACTGTAACTGGAGGAGTCATAGCCAGACTTGGGTCATTTACTATTGACTGCTATTCTCATATCTACCTCTAGGTGGAAGCATTTTAAGGAATGCAGGTGTCAGGGAGTTGTTATCTTGTTACCTTCCTGTTGTTCTGCTGATTGGCTGCTGAGCAGGATGATATCACTCCAACTTGCAGCGCAGCAGTAAAAAGAGACTGAAGTTTATAACATCACATGACTGAGGGCACCTGGGAAACTAAGACTATGGCTAGCCCCACTGCAAATTACAGAATTAAATATAAAATGTTTCTTTTTTGAAAAACAGATTTCAAGTTGAATTGTGCTGGAGGAGCACTATTAACTGATGAAATTTGTAAAAAAAACATGTTTTCAAGTAACAGATTCCCTTTAAGCCGGTTTGGGAAGAATATGGCTTTAACGTAAGACTCCTACAGTGCATTCTGCATGATTAATGAGTTAGTAATACATCCCATAATGCAGCCATGGGGCTTATATACAGACATATGCTTCTGTTTAAAGAGAAGGAGGGGCGGCCCCGGCAGCTGAAGTTTTGTGTATATAGCTGATAGCAAGCAGACACAGTACATAAACACCCCTTGTCAGCATTGCAGCTGCTACAAACCCTCCCTCTGTTTACATTTTGCTGATGGTTAATATGTTAAACGCCACACAGAAGGCTATTTCTTGCCACTGTTTGTGTTGCCCCAGGGACGTTTCTAGTTTTTGCCAAGCATTCAGCTCCCTAAAACATACAACATATAGATCTTCCAGCATATTGCATTTATCTGGACTGGAGCTCAGCAGCAATTAATTGCCCAGGAACCACTGGAGGTGTGAATTATATATGTAAAAGGCAAGCTTTGGGGACGAGTTGTCCTTTAAAATCCACCCATTAGGCCAAATACAACAACACTGCTTCCTTATTATAGAAACAATGGGTTTAATACCCCAATGGTGAAAAGAACATCAATTTTAAAGGAACAGTAACACCAAAAAATGAAAGTGTATAAAAGTAACTAAAATATAATGTGCTGCTGCCCTGCACTGGTAAAAGTTATGTGTTTACTTCAGAAAGTCTACTATAATTTATATAAATAAGCTGCTATGTAGCCATGGAGGCAGCCATTCAAAGGAGAAAAGGCACAGGCACATAGCAGATAACAGATAAAACACTATTGTATTCTACAGAACTTATCTGTTATCTGCTATGTAACCTGTGCCTTTTCTCCTTTTTTCCAGCTTAAATGGCTGCCCCCGGGGCTACACAGCAGCTTATTATATAAATTATAGTAGTGTTACTGTAGCAAACACACCAGTTTTACCAGCGCAGGGCAACAGTGCATTATATTTTTATTACTTTAAAGCTCTTTCATTTTTTAGTGTTACTGTTCCTTTAAGACCTGCCAAACCTGTGCATTGCAGTGTTGCTTTAGTAGCCACAAACTGAGAATTGCCACATACATTTAGTGCAGAATTCCTAGCTGATTTGTATGGAACTTAAGCAAAATGTGTTTTCTACATCTAGACAGGACTAATATGGAAGTCATACAGATAAATAGGCTACTCAGTGCCCCAGAGCTTTAATTGCCTACCTTTCAATCAATGCCATTACCTGTAGGACATAAGAGAAGCAGTTTTGAAATTGCTCTTTTTTTAGCTGGGACCCATTGACATAGACTTCTCCCAGCAATGTTCCTTTATGGCCGATTCTTCCAGACATTGCATCTAGTAGCGTTGTTTTCCCAGATCCTAAATACAGAGCGCAACAGAGGGACACATCAGAACTAGCGATAAGGAACTTTGTTAATATTCAAAGTTTTGCAAGTGGGAAAAATTTGCCAATCTGCACTTGAGAAAAAACATCCCTTGTCATCGAGTTTTGATAAATTCTGCCGAAGCAAAACTGCTCCACAGCATCAATGTCGGCAAAATATGTCTCTTATCAATTATAGAACTGGGGACTCCTAATATATAAAGCAGGGCACTCATAGGGTTTAAGGCTAATGTCCCAATGTACCAAAATTTTAGCCAAAACCCTTGTGTGTGCAATATAAACAGCTGATGTTACTCTATAATAAGCAGTTCATATAAAGAGTTCCATTGATTAATGTGCTAATAAGTCATTCAGTAGGGGGCTGGTGGAGTTTGTCCTAAGTTTAACCCCTTCCCACCTACCTGCCCCCGCTGTCATTGCTTGATATGAAAGTAACATAAGTTTTTGTATAAGTTACATAAACTGCGTAAGTTTAGGGGCCCAATGACTAGTCAGTAATATAAAAATCGTAAAACTGATTAATGTGATAATAAGTCGGTATTTCAATTGAGGGGTCAGTCATAAGCAGTCATTCCCCCTGCTGGAAAGTTCATGTAGAAGATGCTGATAATATTAAGTAAATAGATCCCAATATAAACAGCTAATGTTACTCTGTAATAAGCAGTTCATATAAAGAGTTCCATTGATTAATGTGCTAATAAGGCATTCAGTTTGTAGGGGGCTGGTGGAGTTTGCCCTAAATTTAACCCCTTCCCACCTACCTGTCCCGGCCCAATGCTTAGTCAGTAATATAAAAATCCTAAAAATAATTAATGTGCTAATAAGTCAGTATTTCAATTGGGGCGTCAGTCATAACCAGGCATTCCCACTGCTGGAAAGTTCATGTAGCAGATGCTGATATAATTAAGTAGATAGATCCCAATATAAACAGCTGATGTTACTCTGTATTAAGCAGCTCATATAAAGAGTTAAAATAAACCATTTGCCTACTCTTTTCTTTTACTTAGTACGTTTCACTTACCGGAGTTCCCTAGAATTGCCATGATTTGCCCACTCTCTAGGAAGAAGGAAACATCTTTCAGGATTTGCCTGGTCCATTTTTTGTAATATGACTGGATGTCCCACCAGGGACCGATGCGCTCACTGAGAAAAGATTGTCGGCAACGTATCAGATTTTGGAAGCAGATTTGCCCAGACCCATTTCTGCTGAGGTGCTGTTTGTATGGCACAAGGAATGCTCACAGCACTAGGAGAACCTGAAGAGATTTCCAGGTTGAAATCTCTGATTTGACTATTTATTTTTTCTCCATTTAAATTGTAGCCTTGACTTTTGTGCATTGCCAGGCCCCCCCTTCCCTACGTATGGACTTGATGTCACAATTTTACTATCCAATCAATACATTGATATAGTAGGTACAAGATAAATGCAAGAGTATAACAACGCTCCATATGTAATATGATCAGCTTTTACCTGACGGTATAGCATATCCCTTCGACACTGATGGTGCAGTTGGATCCAGCACTTGGTGCCATAGCATCCGAACCCGTACTCACACTGGCATTGTCAGGTCCGACTGGCTGCAGGGGGTAACTTTGCCTTTCTGGTTGGGGCTGATCCATGGTGTTCATCTAAAGTGAGAGAGTAGTGATCGGCTTTGCATAGAAATGATCATGGTTTATACAATACTTTGCATTATATTATTGAATTTATTACATGGCGGTGCCCTGGTGAGTCACCCTGTCTATCATCACCCATTCAGTATTGAGGATTAAAGCTATAGCTTGGTGCTCACTAATGCATCAGTTGTGCTAAGTATATTGCATAGCAATGTTCATCAGTTACTGGTGCAGAGAAGTATTGGTGTTCTTACACTTCTCTTATCTAGTACATTCTTCATATTCACACTTCTCACCAAGCTGACCTTATTCTCCAAATACTGTGTAAATCTGACCCATCTGGCACAACCCACACCTACTGACCTGAGACTTGGCCGACATGGAGAGATCTTGCCTGTCCGCATTTGCAGTTCAGGGAAAGTGCATAGTGCTTGGGGTGAGCCGCTGCTGGGGACTCTCTTGGAGCTGTCTATACCTTGGAGAAAGTGACTTTACCACTGGAGCCGACACAACTGTCATTTCCCTATCTGATAATACTTTAGACTCCAGCTCTGTAAATCAACAGAGCAATTCATTGACTGACTTTACCTTGGAGCTGGGCGTGTTTGATGTAAAACAGCAGGGATGAACCAAATGCTGCCCAACTTATACACACCAGACCCATAGCACAGAAGGCATAGTTCATTACAGAGTTGTTGAACTTATCCCTGCCATTTTCTGAAAGCTGGAAAAAAAGAGACATTGATCACATATGAGACCCTGAAAAATGGATGGCACTTATGGGCAACGAGATGAGGTGCTGAAAAAACAAGATCAGTTTCAGATGCTTCCGGTGAGTACAGATCTGCAAAGACAGAAACTAATACTAATGGATAAGGAACATAGTATTGTACATGTATGGTGGCAATCCCCACACATGATACAAGTATGTTACCTGTTATCCAGAAGCCTGTAATCCAAAAAGCTCCAGTTTACAGGAAGGCCATCTCCCATAGAGTCCATTTTAGGCAAATAATTCTAATCTTTGAAAATGATTTTCTTTTTCTCTCTCCTATTGGATTTATTTAATGCTTAAATGGTTTTAGCATACTTAAGGTATAGAAATCTAAATTATAGACAGATAGGTTCCATACCTGTGTATATATATATATATATATATATAGAGAGAGAGAGAGAGAGAGAGAGAGAGAGAGAGAGAGAGATAGCGTTATTTTACAAAAAGTATGATAACAGTTGACATATCTTTGACATATGCTTTGGTCCAGACAAGTACCAATGATGTATAAAATATATATTATTTTCGAGGGCAAACATAGTTTTGGGGCTCCCCATAGATCACTATCAAGGTTACAGATACATAAGGACTTTGTAGTAACATTTCACTTGTATCTACAAAGGCAACAGGGCAATCATCCCCAAATCTCAACCTAACTGCACGAAAGGCATAATAACAATGGGTTTTTTTTTTTTTGTCAACATGGTAGTACATGTTTAAGAGCCTTGGCATATTCTCTGGATTAAAGATCATTGAAAGATATGATATTTACTTGCAGGAGGCAGTAATGCAGGATACACAAGGTGGCCTTTAGTGGTAATATCCGTGCCATTTGTCTTGGATCTCTCATGCTAAATACCAGTAAACAGACCAAAGATGGATGTGTATCCGTTGCCATTATAGATTGATAGAAACTTATATCTGTACTAATACTGTGCGTGATGTTCAATGTATTCAGTTTTAATTATGGAGAAAAGCATATAACTAGAATTATACTCCACATTGCTGTAGCTGGTCAGTTTAATAAATGGAATATTCTCAGCTAATAATCGCTGCTTTTGTCCAAGTGGGGTGGGGTGGCATTTTCGGTAGCTTATAGTATGTAACACAAAATAAAGATTCTTTAATATTCTGGGGTACAAGTGCAGAGAAAGCAGTTCTCCCATTCTAAAGATAGAGATCTAAGACTCCTGTGCTCTTTGGCTGCCTTGAGCTCTAGAGATGCAGCGGGGGAAAATAAGACCAGTTTTATATTAATTAGGACTGACCCTATGATCCTTCAGCTGCTGTTGAAGTGCAACCCTTGTTGCTGAAAAAGAGCAGCCAGTTGCACTTTAATAACCACAGGACTCTTCCTTTAGAGAAGTAAATGACTTACGTTGATCCATATTGTATAAGTCTTTTAAACTATTTTGGAACCTATATTAAAAAGAGAACTTAACAACTGGAGTAAAGACGGTTGTCTTTACTCCAGTTGTTAAGTTCTGTTTTTAATATAGGTTCCAAAATAGAAATTGGTGCTAATGGATCAGGAAAAGAAGAATGTAATTAATCATTTATGCATTATTTCCAAACTTTGACCGCAGTTTTCATAGTAAACTAATTTATGTTATAGTAAGAAATGTCACCAAACTCTTGTAATATTTGCTTAAGTTTGGATAACCTTTCTGTGGGGTTAGTGCAATAATTATATCATCAGCATAAAAACCAATACGGTGATCTTTCGGACCAATTTGAATACCAGACAGTTTATCTGTGTTTCTAATTTTTTGGGCTAGAATTTCTATTGTCAGATTAAAAATGAATGGTTAAAGAGGACAACCTTGACATGTGCCATTAGAAAGATAAAATTTATGAGAAAGCAAACCTTCATTAATTATTCTAGCTGTAGGATTGTGATATAGTACAGACACAGAACATATACCGTAATAGAATTATCGCAACCTTTTTTATTACCTCGTGGTGTAAACGCTTTTTCTGTGTCCAACAAAATGATTAATGCTGGGGTTTTGGTCTTATGGATTGTATGAAGTAAGTCTATAAACCTTCTGGTACTGTCTGGAGATTGTTGACCTTTAATAGATCCCACCTGGTCACTATTTAATATATCACTTAGAATATCTTCCAATCTACTTGAAAGAAATTGGTCTATAATTTGGTAATTTTGTTGGATCTTTACCTTCCTTTGGTAAAAGCCTGTAACATTTCTTCTGGGGAATATCCTCCTGATAATATAGAATTAAATAATTCCGTTAGTTTTGGAACTAAAAGCTGTGCAAATATCTTATAATATATTACTGGTAAACCATCTGGGCCTGAAGCTTTCTTCATAGGAGAAGATTTTATAGCATATTCTACTTCTTGTTGAGAAATGGACACTTTCAAGATATTCATTTAGATGTAAGATAGATGATAGATAGATAGATAGATAGATAGATAGATGACAGATATTTATCTATGCTTTGGGAGTTGGGTTGAGTTGGGTTGAGTTATTGTATTATCATTTTTCGTATAATAAAGTTGTAGGTAATATTGAAATGCCTCCGCAATGTTTAGGTGATTGGTTAGAATTTCACCATTATCAATGGTAAATGATTTATTAGCTTTGTAGTGATGTATAGATTTTGTAGTACCTGTTCTTAAGGGAGGGGAGTTACGGCTTTCAAGACAGAGCAGATATGAAACTTGATTCTCTGGCCAAAGGGCTATGCAGCTGATTATGCCCAAGTTAGCGCCCCAGGATTTGCACCATTGGGGTGCCTGATGACCATGGTGAGGGAGAAAGCACCAATGGACACTGGAACTTTGGCACTGTCTTTACACCCAACCTCTCCTTTGGGGGTTCTTTTTGTGTTCCCAATCCATTATAAACTCTCAGGCTGGAGGGGGAAGGATAAAGGGACCCACCTAGCCTTGTGGTGAAACCTGCCCTAGTCTTCAGGACTAAAAACTTCCAATCATTTTTTGCCTTTGGGCCAGATGACCCTCAGGCTTTTTTAAACTTACCCTTTTTTTAAGGCTGTCATTACACTCTTCCTGCACTTTTGTGTTTGCACTTCTTTGCACACTTGGGCTTTAAATTAAAAAAAAAAAAAAGCACATTTATAAAGTGTTCCTGCCTCATCTTGCCCTGCTGCGTCCATTTTGCCCTACTACTACAATCTCTACTCCTACCTACAACTGCTGAACTGCAAATCAACTTTCTTAAGATGCAGTTTGCACAAACTGTTTCTTTTAACCATTTCCCTGCAGGCGACGTATAATGCTATGTTGCCGACACGCAAATTGACAACCTGCTGACAGTGCATCTCATGCGTTTCCTGGTTTAAGGTTACGGTAACAAGAAAAAACACATTTTCCCAGCTCCTGACAAAATCGTCTTCAAACTGATTTAACAGCTTAATCTGTGCATTTGAAATAAATCAATAATAAGCCCTACTCTTCATATGTAGACTGGGCTGGGCTTTTCAGTGATTTAAAAAAAAAAAGGGCACGGAGATCCATTTTTGGATCCTGAAACTTAGACAAAAATCCATTATTACAGGGGTAGTTTGCCTTCATAAAAAAACATTTTTTCATTTAGTACTGTATCAAATTGTAACAGTTTAGAATACTGCTGGTTCAGTTCAGTCCCTTCTGTAACTCCAGCAGCCGGCTGAAAGAGTGACAATGTTTCACACACAGACAGTGATGAGCGGGGGGCTCTGAGTGGGAAACAGAGGGGTATTATTATTATTATTAACATTTATTTATAAAGTGCCAACATATCCCGCAGCGCTGTACAATAAGTGGGTTACATACATTGGACATACAGAGTAACATATAAAGCAATCAATAACCGATAGAGGCGAAGAGAGCCCTGCCCAAAAGAGCTGACAATCTAACATCTGGGTTGGGGGGGCTACTTGGCCCATCACTGCAGTTTAGTACATTGGTTCCTAAACTGTGGGGCTGCCATCACTCTTGGGCTTGGAGTAGTGGGGGGACTGTTTCACCAACCTGCCTGTCCCTTCTCAGCCTGTCAGTTACAGCTTCTAATGCTAACGGCCTCCTGCCGCCCCCTCATAGAGGAACATGGGGGATCAGATAGGGAATGTAAAAGCATCAGAGAGTACTTGTAAGGCAATGATATAATATATTTAAAAATGGTTTAATTTTAGATATCAGTATCACTTTCACACAAGCTCAATAAATGGTGCTAGCACGGAACATACTTTTGCCTATTGCATTATGGTTTTTGTTATTTTATACATAAATGAGAACATTAAACCAGTTTCACTTAGCACTTCCTGTCACTTCCTGTTCTGCCAAGCAGAGGAGAAGCTGATAAATCAAATGACTATATTGCACTGCTCTTATCTCAGAGGCTGCATTTTGAGGAAGGGAAGAGTTTGTTTATTCAGAGCTCCTTATCTCCCTTTAAACAAATGACCCTGTTTATAGGGGGGGGTGAGTTTAGTGATAATCATTAGTGCTTTATAATGGCAAAAATATATTAAAAATATATGAAAAAAGATTAGTGAACAACATAATTAAAAGCACAGGCAGAATACATTTTCAACCCAGTGAATATTACATGGCTTATTCTACTACGTATGGCCCAAAGCAATATCTACAAAATACAGGATGAGTTTTCACCAAGGTGCAAGTTCTGCTGCTACTGCTGCTAAATCTGCTGCTAAGTCTCTGCTGCTAAATCTGCTGCTAAGTCTCTGCTGCTAAATCTGCAGATAAGTCTCTGCTCAGACAATAAGCTGCTACATCTTGGGAAAACTGCTATTAATGGGGTAGTTCACTTATAGAATGGCCAATTCTTAGTAACTTTTTAATTAGGCTTACTTGTTACTCTTTTATAGTTTTTTAATTACTTGCCTACTTCTTCTGACTCTTTCCAGCTTTTAAATGGGGGTCACTGACCCCAGCGGCCATACAAATATTGCTGTTTGTGGCTGCAATTGTGTGTGTGCAATTTTATTGTTATTGTTAAATTTTATTACTTTCCTTTCTATTCAGGCCTCTGTGTTTTATACTCCAACTATTCATTCTAACTACTGCCTAGTTGCTAAGATAATTTGGACCCTAGAAACCAAATAACTGCTAAAATTGCAAACTGGGGAGGTGCTAAATAACCTAAAATCCACTAATAATACCTAATAATTAAGAGTTGCAGATTGTCTTAAAATAGCACTCTCTACAACTGTGATCCTCAAACTATGGCCCGCGGGCCCGCGTTTCTCCCAGCAGGAAGCAGGCCACTGAATGAGGGGGTTTTTCCCTACAGGAAGGTGGGGTGCTACCTTGTAAGTTAAATATCTGCTGTTTTTTTCTTTATAGCTCCCCCTTCCCCGCTAAATGCTGCACTGACAGAGAAAATCTTCTCCAGGCATTTGCACAACAAAACATCCCAAAAATGTTTATATTGGGAAACTGCCAGCTAGCCCAGTGTCACACATTCTCCCAATACAGAGGCACAAACCTCTTCATCACAATTCTCTCTTTGTATACAATTCTGAACACTGAAATTTTAACCATCTTCTCCTTTCAGTAAAACTCTATATTTGTATTGCTGACTCTACAAGTAAATAAGCACAAAATTCAACTTCAAAAATATTGGGATCCTATTCCGTTACTAACATATCCTACATTTGGAGACTTATATATCAAAATTCGAATGAATGATTTGCTCCCCCTGATTTGCTCCTCCAGAATCATTTCTCATGGAATAATTTCTTTCTAAGCAGCCAATAGCAGGCCCACACTTTATTCTCCATTTTAAATATTGTATTGCTCTTTCATGTTTTTTTGCACTACAAATAAGATATGTGCAGTGTGCATGGAAATTCGTTGATGCTTTTTTTTTCCAAACTACAGTCCGGCCCCCCAACAGTCTGAGGGACCGTGAACTGGCCCCCTGTTTGAAAAGTTTGAGGACCCCTGCTCTACGACATAATAAAAGTTAATTTGTCAGTTTGCTAATAAATGTTTTGTGTTCCATGGACGTCTCAGGCCACCTAATACCATCTGCTAGGTCCTAGTGTGATCCAAAGCCTACTATTAGTCAGAGGGAGCTGGAGGCATAGAGATACACCCAAGCTATAGACACAGTTCCTGACATGTTAGTCAATTGACTACTAGGTTCTTCCTTTAGTTCCATGAAAACCATTTGAGGACTCTGAATGACCACTTTATTTGCTCACTATTATATGCAATTCTTCTGCAGCCAAGCCTAAGGCGCAACGATGATTTGTATCTACCGGAAGAAGATAACAGCCTATATTTTACCTATTCTGGAGCACCAAACGTCCTGGAGGTGAAAGATTTAACTTACCAGGTAAGAATGTCATAAATGCAGTATATCATGTTATCAAACCAGAGAGTCAGTTTCCTGTGTCTGAAGTAATAAAATAAGGCTCTGATTGGTTGATATTTGTCACTGTACTAGTACATGTTTGCCCTATCATATTAAATGAGCCCCATCTATAACAAGAGGCTGGAATTCAGAGGCATAAAGAAAATGGTATTAGTTCCAAACTAGATGTTCTACTGGAATAATCTCTCGAGGCATTTAGTGCAAACAAATGACAAACAAATGAGGTGTTTTGTGAACTGTGAACTGGGGACCATTGAGATCTTCCAGCCTGTTACTTGAGCTTGAATACATGAACTAAAGCAATGACTGAAAGGAAATGATGTGCTTCTCCCTATATGTATTGCTTACTGTATTGGCCCAGTACTGTATCCCAATCAGAGTGAATTCCCCCCAAAAATGTATGACAAGAACCTACTACCTAAAGGACAATCTTTTCTTCATCTTCTTCTTCTACTTCTTCATAATAATAATAAGGATAAAAACTAATTTGGTGAACAAAACTTTTTTTTTTTAATTAAATTCAAAGGTTAATTTAAATGCCCAGATCCCATGGTATGAGAAGTTAGCTGAATTTAAAATGCCTTGGGAATGGAATAAAGATGGCCAGATCTCTGCTATGAAAAATATAAATGTGAAAGTGACCAGTGGACAGATGTTGGCTGTAATAGGAAATACAGGTAAGAGTGATCCATACTGTCAAATACTATTCACTATTTCTGTTCGTGTCTCATAAGAAATGTTTTCAGGTATGCTCTTTCCAATATTCTTGTAACCTGTATAGTATGGGAGATTACATAATCTTTCTTTTCCTTGCCCACTGGTATTGGCTGATCTGGGGACTGCACTTGAGTAATGGTCGGGTTATCTGTATGATAATTTATCCTAACCCTCAAATTATCAGTTAAACTACACAACCAAGGCACCGGATCTTGATAACTGGTTGTCCAGTTGCCATGTTCATAGGTATCATTTGCCACTACTCCAACTATAGTAACTACATCATCATTAATGTCATTGTAAATTCGTAATGAAACACACCTGTCCTCACAACTTGGACGGTGAGTCTTGACCAAGAAGAAAACTAGGCAACCGAAGTTCATAGAGCGCAAGCTAGCTACCAGAAAGGTGAATAAAAAATGCTGAAGCAAGGGGAAATGCAGGGTTGGACTGGGCCGCTGGGACACCGGGAAAAATCCCAGTAGGCCCCGGCGGCCCAGACCCAAACCTTGCCACGCTCCCTCTGCCCGACCGCTCTTCCCGACGTGTTAAATTACGCACGCTCGGGGGAGGATGTTGGGTGGGGGGCGCTGCGAGGGGGGGTTAGGGGGGCACCTGTGGGGGGGAGAGACTTAGGGGGCGGGAGCCCCGGTGGGCCCATCACCCCACAGTCCGACCCTGGGGAAATGAAATATGTTGGAAAAAGCATTTTGTTTTGTGTTTATTGCTCCATGAATCCCTCTCCTCTTTTTATCCCTGAAGGGTGTGGGAAGACATCATTACTTGACATCATTACATGTAAGGATGAAGGAGGAAAGATTAAATCTGGGCAGATCCTAATAAACGGAAAGGTCAGCACAAAGCACAGAGTAAAGAAATGTGTGGCTCACGTACGGCAGGATGATCAGCTTCTACCTCACCTGACTGTGCGAGAAACATTGACATTCATTGCCAAACTGCGCCTTCCAAAGTCATATTCAGAGGAGCAAAGGCGAAGGCAGGTAAGAGCCTTCCCAGGGTCTTTGCCTGATACTTGAAGCTGAAGTAGTTAACTAAAATGGTGCAAAGGACCAATATTATGTTTAGGCAACTTCTATTCCAGGGCCATTAATATAAGTGTGTCAAAATATATTCACATTAAAGAATTCTAGGGATCTTTTATAAAGTGCAAAGGCCCCAGTATTTCCACCCTGAGAGCCCTGTGCAATAATTAGTTGTGTTAATCCTAGTTTGGGTTTCTACTGTGCTCTGTGCCCTGTGCCAGATTAGCAATTTGATGCAAGGACATGGAACCCTGTACCCACTGCTCATATTAGCCAGATTCTATTGTAACCAGAGTCCCCTGCTCCTCTCCAGTTTGCACCTTCTGAATAAAGCACAAGCTAGGGGAACACTATTCTTTATTCTCCATTATAGAAAAGCTGCTAAGATTTCTGGATGTCTCCATATGTACCTTTCGTTCCAAACAGGTAGAAGACGTCATAGCTGAATTAAGGCTTCGGCAGTGTGCAAACACTAAAGTCGGGAACACATACACTAGAGGCGTTTCTGGTGGGGAACGCAGAAGAGTTAGCATTGGGGTTCAGCTTCTTTGGAACCCAGGTCAGTAGACTGATGAAGAATGCATTTAACAGGATGAAATAAAGGCATGAATACAACCTAAAGCCTGGTTTGTGTTCTGTGCTCTAGTAAAACAAGCAGATCTATTAAAATACCATTAGACTTAGACTGTAAGCTCTACGGGGCAGGGACCTCCTTCCTACTGTGTCTCATACCAAATGGCACTTATTCCCTGTGTATTTATATATATTTATTGTATTTATTATAACACTTGTCCTCCCTGTGTGTAATTGTGTATATTGTACAGTGCTGCGTACCCTTGTGGCGCTTTATAAATAAAGTTATACATACATATATACATACATACATTATAAAAGTCACCTTCATATGGTTCCAGGAGCCAACAGGAAAGTCAATGTTCATCCCAGGTCTAATCAGGAAGCCCCACAGTTAGAGAACCTACGACCTAAAATTAGGAGGGGAGTTCCATTAAAACATATGAAGGCTGGACAGCTTGGACATCCCTGATGTGTATACTAAAAATAGCTATCAACTGTTACTTAGTATTGTATATCTTTTATGTTGCTATCTATTATCTTGTTATACTAGGGACCCAGAGCAAACTGAATGCCCTCTCTACACCCTAAAACTGATTAATTTAGCCCTGTAGTCAGAGGTCCAACTGGAGCATCTTTTACATCTTCTATTTTTAAAAGCTGCCGCAAATAAAAGAAATTAGAGTAAGCTGTAAATCCCCTTTACCACACCCAAATCTCTTTATTTCAAAGCAAAAACTATAGAACAAAAATCCATTTATCATAAAGCAAAAGCTAAACAGAAGAGCAACCTTACTGATTAAACTGTGCTATCTCCGGCAGGTATCCTTATACTTGATGAGCCAACATCTGGACTGGACAGCTTCACAGCACACAATCTTGTGATAACCCTGTCCAGGCTTGCCCGAGGGAATCGACTGGTTCTCCTATCAATTCACCAGCCCCGTTCTGACATATTCCAGCTCTTTGATTTAGTCCTCCTTCTGTCATCTGGGGCCACTATCTATTCTGGGACCGCCAAAGACATGGTTGAATATTTCTCCTCTATTGGGTATCCATGTCCCAGATACAGCAACCCTGCAGACTTTTATGGTGCGTATAATCCAAAAATAGTGCGCTCATATTCCTATTTATATGCCTGTAGGCACAATGCACAATGTGTCAATGTCCCTGTACTCTACCTTGTCAATTCTATGTGTAAATTCCTGGATTCCCATGCCAC
Organism: Xenopus tropicalis; assembly: GCF_000004195.4. Classification (NCBI taxonomy): domain Eukaryota; kingdom Metazoa; phylum Chordata; class Amphibia; order Anura; family Pipidae; genus Xenopus; species Xenopus tropicalis. Next base: position 18,471,267 of record NC_030681.2, read on the forward strand.
CATTGCACGCTCCACCTAGCATATAGTTAACATTGCCCATTGTGTAGCGCTAGAAACAATAGGAATTGTAAAGAAAATGAGAGATAGAAGGAACAAAGACGGAGACCAAACACCAATACTAATTCCAATAGGGTCAACTATATCACAACAATAATCTAATGTACCAATTTTAAAAATAGGATCAATAAATGAATAGGATCAATACATTTGCACCTAGCACTTGTGGCCATAGTTGTTAATGCCAGGAACTCTCAGGTATGAAGGTTCATTTGTATCCTACGTTGCATGTGTTATTGCTAGAGGACTTGCTTATTAGATCCTCAATCAGTTGTGCTTAATTCAGTAATAATAAATTAGACCTCCCTCATCTTAAGAAAATAATAATTTCATGTGGGATTAGTGTTTAACTCATTAATTCATCATAATCTGTGATTTCAGTTGATTTGACCAGCATTGATCAGAGGAACAAAGAGCGAGAAACCGAATCTTTGGAAAGGACAAGATCCCTGGCTGAAATTTTCTGGGAAAAAGTCAAGGACTCTGATGACTTCCTATGGAAACCTCCCGGAGAAGCAAATAAAAATATCACACCTACTAACACTAGGTGAGTCCAAATACAAGCCTATATACCTTTTTGTAGATTTCAGAGAAAATAAACGGCGCATCTAGGGTTCCAGCGGCTAAGCCACATAGTGGTCGGCATGCTTGGCCAAGTCTCCAAATGACAGTATCTTTGCAAAATGTAGCCAAACAGGTAATGTGCTGATACAATTATTTGCCACAAAAAAGCACTGGCACTCAAAGCTGCAAAAATGGGACAAGCCCTATAAAAATCTTTAATGCGGAGGTGCAACGTTTCGGGGCACAACAACCCCTTTATCAAGCATACAGATCTGTGGAAGTGACGACATATATATCCAAATCATTTGCATAATTAGCATAATTAATTAACAACACATTTAAATCCATATTCCAACATGATAAACAATACCAATTATAAATAGTGCATACATAGTGCAATAGTGCATATAAACACAACATAATTCAAATTCAGGTCTCCTAACCCGACTGAAATCAAGTGTTGAAAAGAATAGCAGGTCCCACTGGATACTAAAATACAAAACATTTTAACATTAAGCTAAAATTGTAGCAATTAAAAACATGTTTCAATTCATGTATCAATTGATTTCAAAGAAACAGGAATCTTACCCTACATGCAGCAGAAAGAAAGTTTTTATCCCTGAGGCACAACCAAAAGGATTACTTATCTGTAATAAAAGCATACAATAATAAATAACCTGTACTTACAAAAAAACATGTCATATTATATTCCTCATTTAACCCCCTTGGGTGCTGGGACTGTAATAGCCAAATCCAATAGCACTCCCTTTGTGACATTACTTTCTTTTTTTCTTGTCCCTGTTTAACCATAATTTTTTCTAGAATCTGCCATCTAACCTGTGACACCTGATGTCTATGTGTAAAGAAATGCTTGGCAAGCAATGTCTCTCTTTTTTTCTCCATATCTTTACCCTTCTCCTTTTTTGAGGGGGATTGTGGTTGGTAATTACGTATAGTAGATTTATGCTCATTGAGCCTAACTTTGATAGATCTAGTAGTCTGGCCCACATAGGCCAGACCGCATGGACACTTAACACAGTAGATGACATCCCTGCTATGGCAGGTAAAAAAGCCACCTACCTCGTGCTTTGTGCCATGTTGAGGATGAGTAACAAAATCACCAGGGATAATACCATTACAATGGCTACAATTTCTACATGGGTATGTACCTTTTGTTGTACCAGCTACAGGTGCCCGACTAGAAATTGATTTACGTTTGATCTCCTGTTCTTCTGATACAATTATTTGACATTTGGGGTAATGAAAGAGGGATCCCTGAGCAGATATGGACTGGGATGGGGACTGACCATAGGATACAAAGACAACAAATTAAGGATTTACTAGTGGTCCATATCTGTCAAGTAAAGTTCAAGTTCATTCAAATGTGGATACCTACCTGCTGATTTTTGGGTTTAACTTTTCTTTTTTTTTTTTTTTTTTTTGCTTAGTATCAACCTTCCTGTTTCTGCACATGAAAAAGCAATTAAAATAAAGAACAGTGATATGGATCAACTTCCTCGTGGCCTGCACCAATTTTCTGTCTTACTCAGGTATTTCCACTTATTACTAAGATATTTTTTATTATTCTCTTCAAGGCCCACCTACACAACCACATACATGATAAAATGATAATTGAATAATCATAGTTCAGTGTTTATTCAGACTGTGGATTGTCTCAATGTTTTGTCCTGGTTCCAAGGTCTTGAAAATGGAAACATGCCAGAACCTTGAGCCGATGTACAATCTGAATAACTCTTGACCTACGATTATCAAGTCCCTTTTTGATAAAAGTTATGGGCGGTACAACAAGTACAATGTGAAACTGTCATCTTTACTTTGCCAAAACCATTAGTGGATTGACTTTTGATGGGTCCAAGTAATGTATATTGTACAAGAAATACTGTCAGAGGTAGGACCTTATCTTACCCTTTTTAAGTGATGACAACTGTTGTATTGCTGTAGCAACAAGTCACCAACCATAAATTCCCTCTCTGTCCAACAGGCGGCACGTATCCAATGATTTGCGGGACCTTAGCACGTTACTTATCCATGGCTTTGAGGCACTGGTAATGGCACTGTTAATTGGATTTTTATATTACGGACAAGGAAATAACCAGCTTTCCATACAGGACTCAATCGCACTCCTGTTCATGAAAGGATCATTAACCCCCTTTGCTGTGGTTTTAGATGTTGTTGCAAAATGTAAGTTCACAGATGGCTTTGTTTTTTAAAAACTTATGTTTGAACAATAAATAAAATAGGAGTTTCTATAGGAGTAAAATATTAAAAAAAATCCTTCTCTATTCAGGCCATTCAGAACGAGCAATGCTTTACCACGACCTGGAAGATGGGCTTTACTCTGTCACACCATACTTTTTTGCTAAGGTAATTTCCGATTCAGTTTTTTATGAAAAATGAACAGCTTCATATTGATGACTGCATTAGTGTAATTGGATTCAGCATAATTGGATTGTTCAGTATTTTTGCCAAGACAAGTATTAACTTTTTCTATAATAGATCTTATTTAGCAAAATTGCTTGAACACTTTTGACCTATGTAGCTGAGGGTCTGTGATATAACTAAAAAATGGGTAACCATTTCGGACTTCAGATTCAATTCAGTGAGAAAAACGTTTGTCACGTCTAAATTTATGGACGAGATTCAATGCCTCTGAATGGTGCACAACTGTGACTTATGATGCTGGGAAACCCTTGAGATACCACCACCCTGGAAGTAGCTCCTAGGTTCTCACAGAGGGTTGTGACAATACATTCTCCAGATTTATTTTCTGGAATAAATTCAACTTGCACCAGATTTGTGTCAAAACACAAGTGCCATTGCATCCATTTAGATAGTTACATAGTTACATAGTTACATAGGGTTGAAAAAAGACCAGTGTCCATCAAGTTCAACCCATCCAAGTAAACCCAGCACACCCAACCCACACCTACCAATCTATACACTCACATACATAAACTATAAATACAACCACTAGTACTAACTGTAGATATTAGTATCACAATAGCCTTGGATATTCTGATTGATCAAGAACTCATCCAGGCCCCTCTTAAAGGCATTAACAGAATCTGCCATTACCCCATCACTAGGAAGGGCATTCCCCAACCTCACTGCCCTCACTGTGAGGAACCACCTACGCTGCTTCAAATGGAAGCTCCTTTCCTCTAATCTAAAGGGGTGACCTCTGGTGCGTTGATTGTTTTTATGGGAAAAAGAACATCCCCCAACTGCCTATAATCCCCTCTAATGTACTTGTACAGAGTAATCATGTCCCCTCGCAAGCGCCTCTTTTCCAGAGAAAACAACCCCAACCTCGACAGTCTCACCTCATAGCTTAAATCTTCCATCCCCTTAACCAGTTTAGTTGCAGTCTCTGCACTCTCTCCAGCTCATTAATATCCTTCTTAAGGACTGGAGCCCAAAACTGCCCCCCATACTCAAGGTGAGGCCTTACCAGGGACCTATAAAGGGGCAAAATTATGTTCTCATCCCTTGAGTCAATGCCCTTTTTTATACAAGACAGCACTTTATTTGCTTTAGTAGCCACAGAATGACACTGCCTGGAATTAGACAACTTGTTATCAACAAAAACCCCCAGATCCTTCTCCATTAAGGATACCCCCAACACACTACCATTCAGTAGATAGTTCGCGTTTATATTATTTCTACCAAAGTGCATAACTTTGCACTTATCAACATTGAACCTCATTTTCCAGTTTGCTGCCCAGTTATCTAATTTTGTCAAATCGCTCTGCAAAGCGGCAGCATCCTGCATGGAACTTATAGTTTTGCACAATTTAGTGTCATCAGCAAAAATAGAAACAGTACTGTCTATGCCCACCTCCAGGTCATTAATAAACAAGTTAAAAAGCAAAGGCCCAAGGACTGACCCCTGCGGTACTCCACTAACCACACTGGTCCAATTAGAAAATGTTCCATTTACAACCACTCTTTGTACTCTATCCTTCAGCCAGTTCTCTTTCCAATTACAAATATTATGTTCTAGGCCAATATTCCTTAATTTGATCATTAACCTTCTGTGAGGTACTGTATCAAACGCTTTAGCAAAGTCCAAGTAGATGACATCAACTGCCATTCCAGCATCAAGGTTCCTGCTCACCTCCTCATAAAAGGCGACTAAATTAGTCTGGCAAGATCTGTTACGCATAAAACCATGCTGGCACAAACTAATAGTATTGTGAACTGCAATGTATTCAAGTACCCTATCCCTTATTACCCCTTCCAAAAGTTTTCCTACTACTGATGTCAGACTAACAGGCCTATAGTTTTCAGGCTGAGAACGGGATCCCTTTTTAAATAACGGCACCACATTAGCAATCCGCCAGTCTCTCGGCACCATGCCAGACCTCAATGAATACTATGTAACTATATGTAACTATGCTTTAGGTTAGTAATGCAGCTCATATTTTGGCAGGTAATTGGGGAACTTCCCGAACACTTCGCTTTTGTCATTTTCTATGGTGTTCCTATCTACTGGCTGGCAAACCTCAACCCTCATCCAGAATGTTTCCTGCTGAATTTCGCTTTGTTGTTGCTTATTGTATACTGCAGCCGGGCCATGGCCCTGTGGATGTCTGCTCTACTTCCCACACTCCAGATGTCTTCCTTTCTCAGCAATGCTATATTTACCTCGTCCTATCTCACTGGTGGATTTATTATCAGATTGGAAAACCTATGGACAGGTGGGTTAAATGAAAATGAAAACAAACCTTAGAGTTTATGAAAAGGGTGCCCAAAGATAGAGTCACCAACACATAAATTTTGAACTTCTTTGTTTAGACCACCCTTTAGGTCAGGGATGCCCAATGTTTTTTACTCGTGAGCTACACTCAGATATAATAAGTGTTGGGGAGCCAGACAAGCATGAAAAAAGTTCTTAGGGGATGCCAAATAAGCGCTGGGATTGGCTATTTGGTAGTCCCATTGGGACTTCTAGCCTGCTGGGGCCTCTGCTTGGAGTAAAACTGTGTCTCTGGGCTTCCTAAACTTGTCTCCAAGCCAGAAATGTAAAAATGGCACCTACTTTGTGTGGGTCAAAGGGGTTGGTGAGCGACATGTTGCCCCTAAGTCACTGGTTGTGCATCACAGCTTTAGGTGATAAAAAGATGTTTTCTCAACGCTATCCTACTATAGTGTTGTAAGACTATCCAGGGCAGCAAATCAACATTTTCCCTAGTCATGTCTTGAGGCGAGAATTGATTTTTGTGTCAAATTGACTTGTGTCCAGCCTTGAGTCATTTAATCTCTTATCACTCTGGGTGCCAACCTTGTATTGTAGGCATTTTGCCCGAGTAATTCCCTAAAGAGCAATATTCATAATTAGCCCCTTAAGATAAGAAAAATATAAAATTCTAGTGTCAGTCCAGTTCATAGTATCAATAACAATAATATTGTTCTCTGATAATCATTTCAGCCTGAAGCAGTCGGCCTTTGCCTACTAACCCAAGGCCTAATTACAGATAAGCACACTGCATTATTGAGATGTATAATAGATATCTCCGGCAACTTTTCAGATCTCATTCCAGTTTTTTTATCGCATATTATTTTAAAGCTATGTGACTATAGTTATCGCAGTGAAACTGAAATGCCATTTCATATAACAATTTTTTATTACCCATTGCAGTTCCCTATTGGATCTCTTATGTCTCTTTCCTTCGTTGGGGCTTTGAAGGACTAATGCAGGTTCAGTTTACGGATCTCAGCTACAAAGTGCCAGTTGGAAACATCACCATCACGATCCCTGGAACAGCAGTGAGTTTGCTTTTTAGTTGCCAATAAAGTGTGTAGTCTTGAGCTACATGAAAGCTGCTGCTCCAAGGGTCTCTATAGTTTGTCTTCTTACTTTATCCCATTTCCTACACCAGTTAAAGATAGAGTCACTTTAACACAGTTTACATACCAGCTGAAAGATAAAACTTTAAGCTTCATTGGCCAAAGCTTTTATTCCTATTCAGCAATGCACATGAAACATCACCCTTTCCATGTAATGTCCAAGACATGACTATATTGTATTTTGGATCAAAGTTGCTGCCATTTATGATCACTGCCGCTGATGGTTTTACTTATCTTTCCTACAGATTATCTCGAACATGGAAATGGATAGCCATCCACTATATGCCAGTTACCTGGTTCTTATTGGTATAATTGCTGGCTTTCTAGTGTTGTACTACCTCTCCCTAAGGTTTATCAAACAAAAATCACATCAGGAATGGTAACATCCAACTCATGGGCAGACCTTGGGTTTGATGAATGGATGAGCGTGAAGTGGTACGGCGAATATCCAGCAGACCGCTTTCCAATATCCAATTTCACCCTAAGATAACTTTCAGTCTTGGCTTTAGATTTCTGATGATCAAAGTGCAGAGACGGAGGTAGATGACAAGGGTATTGGCCGCCATAAAATTTCTCTTGGTCTTTTGGTCGATTGCAAGTTACCAGCAGTGTTTATTCTTTGCATGTCACGAGTCCTAACTTTGGTATAACGTCCCCTCTTAACTGTATTTGGGACATGCAAGCAGTAAATATTTTTTTAGGCATAATTGGCACAAGAATGTTAATAATGTATGGATTATTTTGACTGATGTCCAATGGCAACGTGTTGTCTCTCAGAAACATGTCTTATTGGTGGGTCCTAAGATGGGAAAGCTATTACTGCTCAATGTCTAACTACTTAGCCCACTCCTATCTGTACAGTCAACCAACCAAAAGTCATATAAGGTTGAAGACACAAAGAGCTACTTAGTAGCAGCTACTTTTCACGGCTACTAAACACCAAAAAATCCCCTGCCATAGACAATACTGAGAATTGCTTCAACACGTAAAGACAATTATCAGTAAATGATCAGCATTGTCTATTTTAGTAGCCATGACAAGTAGCTGATAGTAGTTCTGTGTGTCTTTGCCCTGGCCGAGAGGGTCAACCTGACCATTGTGTAAATCTTGTTGCAATGTACTTAAGGACTTGAGGTCTCCTGAAGTAATCGAGGTCTCTCAAAGACAAGATAGCTATTCTACCAGCCATAAAAGCCAAAAAATATACTTACATAATACTGAGTTATAAGTGTTAATTTGGTCATGTGATAATATATATATATATATGCATGCATGAAGTGAATTATCAGCATGTATCATGACATTCACACATTTGTAAACTCTGTAAGAGCAAATATTTACATGACTTTCCTTGAAGACCTCCGGTTGCCATGGTATTAATGATTTGGTTCTTAAGCAAATATAAACTGAGTGTAATTTACAGAGTAAATAGTATGATATAAATACAGTATACTGTATATATGGACTGGACTGGTTCCATAGCAATATTTACTGGGCATAAGAACGCTCAGGCACACTTTGTGCATGGTTTGTTAATAAACACAAATTATCACTTCCGCTGCCACGTCTTGTATTTCATCAGTTATATTGTACCTGCCTATTACTGCCATACCATATTTCTTTATTGCCCATTGTCCCACATGCTGTAAATACTTCCCAAGTGCTTTGCTGTTCCTTTATTGATGACGGGTAATATGTGCCTATCAGGACAGGAGTGAACTTTAGCCTTGTGTTCTGTATTGTACAGTGAATGGGCCTGATTCACTAAAGGGCGATAAAAATTATCGCACGCTTTTTCGCGTTAAAAAAACGCAAAATAACTTGCGCACGATTCACCATAGTATTATCGCGTGCAAAAAATCGCCATTTTCGCATGGGGTATTTCTCGCACTAGTTTTACCGTTTTGCGTTAATTTCCGCGCTGAAAAGAATACGATCTCATGATTCACTATAACTTTTGCGCGCTAAATATCGCATTCGGCTATACGGAAATTAACACCTACTACAGGCAGGCGAAAAATTATACAAAAGTACAGTAAATGATTTTTTGCAATAAAATATGGACTTACAGTGTTATTTATTCAAGTCTGTGTTTCCCCTAGAGTGACGCAGCCGCCAGTTTGCAGCGAAATGTTCATTTTTAATACAGTAATTTTCCGCAAGTATTGGCGTGTATGGCTAACATGGCGTGCGTTCATTTGCGCAACTATTTCTATTTGGCTACAAGTGATGAAATGTTTCGCCAGGCATGGATTCGCAGCACAGTTTTGGACGTGCGTTGAATTTTTTCACAGCGGATTTTTTCATGCGTTTCGCAAAACAATCCGCCAATGGCAAAACGCATGAAAAAATTCGCCACGCAAAAATTCACCGCACATCCAAAAATTGATACAAGTGTCAAAAAATAATAGTCACGGGCAACAATTTTTTTGCCCGCACAACATTTTTGCCGTTTCGGGGATCTTTCGAAAGATTTGCTAATTTTTCACTAAAGAAACCAGAACACATTTGCTCATCACTAGTGGCTACTATTTATAAGCATCTACTATTTATATGATACTATTTATATGTGGCTACCATTTATATGCTACCATTTATATGTGGCTAATATTTATATACACCATTTATATGCGGCGACAATTTTTATACACTATTTCTATGCTACCATTCATATTCGGCGATTATTCGCGCAATTTAGCGCATGTACCGGCAAATACCGCATTGAAATAGTCTTTCGCGAGTTAAATAACACATGCAATATCGCGCGTAAAAAAGCGCAAGTATGCTTATAGTGAATCGTGCGAAAAATCGCCAAAATTAAGCGGCGGTAAAAATTTTAGCGCACAATAAGAATAGCGCATGTTTTATCGCCCTTTAGTGAATCAGGCCCAATGGATCTTATATAGGTACAGTCCCATCCCCCTCGGCCCGATGCTGAGTTTGCATTGTTACTAGCCACTGGCTGGCAATTTAAAGTTTGTTTGTTGCAGGACAACAATATGTTTATGAATAAAGGATTAACCACCAAATGGCTTGTTTGATCAATCTCAATGACAATTTCCTTTCCAGTATGTAATTCATATAAACCATTATTGTACATGGCTGTCCAACCCAGATATTATGTAGGTTCCATGAAAAGCAGGATACTGTATTACCTGGAAATAATCCAGTACAGTGTCAGACAATGAGAAAAAACCTGAATGAAAGCCCTTTATTTGGTAAGGAAGGAAACAGAGGAAACATCATGAATCATAATTTAATGATACTGGGTGATCTTATTCCCATAGAAAAGGCATGCTTCCCTACAATAAAACCACCGTCTTCCCTGGACCCCATTTGCTCTAGGATAACCCCATGAGTGTAGTGACACTTTCACTGAACACTAAGGGCCAGATTCACTTACATCAAAGTTGTGATTTTGAAAAAGCAACATTAAGCCACAATTTATTAAATATGTAAAGAATAAAAATCTCACCATATAAATCCTATCGACTGGTGATGAGCCATTGAAGTCAATGGCCGTTTTTTTATCAGCGCCATTTTCCATACAGAGTGACTATTTTTGTGCCCATTAGAGTTTATGCTCATTTTTTTGCAGCGAAACCAGGTAAAAAAATTCTGTTGACATTGAATTTTACCATGTTTTAGCTGCCGGATCGATAGATCTTGAAAGAATCCAATTTGAAAATATTCCAATTTATAATATAGATATTATATGGGTCTGTATGTGAGTGTATAGATAGGTCAGTATGGGTCTGTATGTGAGTGTATAGATAGGTCAGTGTGGGTCTGTATGTGAGTGGATAGATAGGTCAGTATGGGTCTGTATGTGAGTGGATAGGTCAGTGTGGGTCTGTATGTGAGTGGATAGATAGGTCAGTGTGGGTCTGTATGTGAGTGGATAGATAGGTCAGTATGGGTCTGTATGTGAGTTTATAGATAGGTCAGTGTGGGTCTGTATGTGAGTGTATAGATAGGTCAGTATGGGTCTGTATGTGAGTGGATAGATAGGTCAGTGTGGGTCTGTATGTGAGTGGATAGATAGGTCAGTATGGGTCTGTATGTGAGTGGATAGATAGGTCAGTGTGGGTCTGTATGTAAGTGGATAGATAGGTCAGTGTGGGTCTGTATGTGAGTGGATAGATAGGTCAGTGTGGGTCTGTATGTGAGTGGATAGATAGGTCAGTGTGGGTCTGTATGTGAGTGGATAGATAGGTCAGTATGGGTCTGTATGTGAGTGGATAGATAGGTCAGTGTGGGTCTGTATGTGAGTGGATAGATAGGTCAGTGTGGGTCTGTATGTGAGTGTATAGATAGGTCAGTATGGGTCTGTATGTGAGTGGATAGATAGGTCAGTGTGGGTCTGTATGTAAGTGGATAGATAGGTCAGTGTGGGTCTGTATGTGAGTGGATAGATAGGTCAGTGTGGGTCTGTATGTGAGTGGATAGATAGGTCAGTGTGGGTCTGTATGTGAGTGGATAGATAGGTCAGTATGGGTCTGTATGTGAGTGGATAGATAGGTCAGTGTGGGTCTGTATGTGAGTGGATAGATAGGTCAGTGTGGGTCTGTATGTGAGTGGATAGATAGGTCAGTATGGGTCTGTATGTGAGTGGATAGATAGGTCAGTGTGGGTCTGTATGTGAGTGGATAGATAGGTCAGTATGGGTCTGTATGTGAGTGGATAGATAGGTCAGTATGGGTCTGTATGTGAGTGGATAGATAGGTCAGTATGGGTCTGTATGTGAGTGTATAGATAGGTCAGTGTGGGTCTGTATGTGAGTGGATAGATAGGTCAGTATGGGTCTGTATGTGAGTGGATAGATAGGTCAGTATGGGTCTGTATGTGAGTGGATAGATAGGTCAGTATGGGTCTGTATGTGAGTGGATAGATAGGTCAGTATGGGTCTGTATGTGAGTGGATAGATAGGTCAGTATGGGTCTGTATGTGAGTGGATAGATAGGTCAGTATGGGTCTGTATGTGAGTGTATAGATAGGTCAGTATGGGTCTGTATGTGAGTGGATAGATAGGTCAGTATGGGTCTGTATGTGAGTGGATAGATAGGTCAGTATGGGTCTGTATGTGAGTGGATAGATAGGTCAGTATAGGTCTGTATGTGAGTGGATAGATAGGTCAGTATGGGTCTGTATGTGAGTGGATAGATAGGTCAGTGTGGGTCTGTATGTGAGTGGATAGATAGGTCAGTATGGGTCTGTATGTGAGTGGATAGATAGGTCAGTATGGGTCTGTATGTGAGTGGATAGATAGGTCAGTGTGGGTCTGTATGTGAGTGGATAGATAGGTCAGTATGGGTCTGTATGTGAGTGTATAGATAGGTCAGTATGGGTCTGTATGTGAGTGAGTGGATAGATAGGTCAGTATGGGTCTGTATGTGAGTGGATAGATAGGTCAGTATGGGTCTGTATGTGAGTGTATAGATAGGTCAGTATGGGTCTGTATGTGAGTGGATAGATAGGTCAGTATGGGTCTGTATGTGAGTGTATAGATAGGTCAGTGTGGGTCTGTATGTGAGTGGATAGGTCAGTATGGGTCGGTATGTGAGTGGATAGATAGGTCAGTGTGGGTCTGTATGTGAGTGGATAGGTCAGTATGGGTCGGTATGTGAGTGGATAGATAGGTCAGTGTGGGTCTGTATGTGAGTGGATAGATAGGTCAGTATGGGTCTGTATGTGAGTGTATAGATAGGTCAGTATGGGTCTGTATGTGAGTGGATAGATAGGTCAGTATGGGTCTGTATGTGAGTGTATAGATAGGTCAGTGTGGGTCTGTATGTGAGTGTATAGATAGGTCAGTGTGGGTCTGTATGTGAGTGTATAGATAGGTCAGTGTGGGTCTGTATGTGAGTGGATAGGTCAGTGTGGGTCTGTATGTGAGTGGATAGATAGGTCAGTGTGGGTCTGTATGTGAGTGGATAGATAGGTCAGTGTGGGTCTGTATGTGAGTGGATAGATAGGTCAGTGTGGGTCTGTATGTGAGTGGATAGATAGGTCAGTATGGGTCTGTATGTGAGTGTATAGATAGGTCAGTGTGGGTCTGTATGTGAGTGGATAGATAGGTCAGTATGGGTCTGTATGTGAGTGGATAGATAGGTCAGTGTGGGTCTGTATGTGAGTGGATAGATAGGTCAGTGTGGGTCTGTATGTGAGTGGATAGATAGGTCAGTGTGGGTCTGTATGTGAGTGTATAGATAGGTCAGTGTGGGTCTGTATGCAAGTGTATAGATAGGTCAGTATGGGTCTGTATGTGAGTGGATAGATAGGTCAGTGTGGGTCTGTATGTGAGTGGATAGATAGGTCAGTGTGGGTCTGTATGTGAGTGGATAGATAGGTCAGTATGGGTCTGTATGTGAGTGGATAGATAGGTCAGTATGGGTCTGTATGTGAGTGGATAGATAGGTCAGTGTGGGTCTGTATGTGAGTGGATAGATAGGTCAGTGTGGGTCTGTATGTGAGTGGATAGATAGGTCAGTGTGGGTCTGTATGTGAGTGTATAGATAGGTCAGTGTGGGTCTGTATGCAAGTGTATAGATAGGTCAGTATGGGTCTGTATGTGAGTGGATAGATAGGTCAGTGTGGGTCTGTATGTGAGTGGATAGATAGGTCAGTGTGGGTCTGTATGTGAGTGGATAGATAGGTCAGTATGGGTCTGTATGTGAGTGTATAGATAGGTCAGTGTGGGTCTGTATGTGAGTGGATAGGTCAGTATGGGTCTGTATGTGAGTGGATAGATAGGTCAGTATGGGTCGGTATGTGAGTGGATAGATAGGTCAGTATGGGTCTGTATGTGAGTGGATAGATAGGTCAGTATGGGTCTGTATGTGAGTGGATAGATAGGTCAGTGTGGGTCTGTATGTGAGTGGATAGGTCAGTATGGGTCGGTATGTGAGTGGATAGATAGGTCAGTGTGGGTCTGTATGTGAGTGGATAGGTCAGTATGGGTCGGTATGTGAGTGGATAGATAGGTCAGTGTGGGTCTGTATGTGAGTGGATAGGTCAGTATGGGTCGGTATGTGAGTGGATAGATAGGTCAGTATGGGTCTGTATGTGAGTGGATAGATAGGTCAGTGTGGGTCTGTATGTGAGTGGATAGATAGGTCAGTGTGGGTCTGTATGTGAGTGTATAGATAGGTCAGTGTGGGTCTGTATGTGAGTGGATAGATAGGTCAGTATGGGTCTGTATGTGAGTGTATAGATAGGTCAGTATGGGTCTGTATGTGAGTGGATAGATAGGTCAGTGTGGGTCTGTATGTGAGTGGATAGATAGGTCAGTGTGGGTCTGTATGTGAGTGTATAGATAGGTCAGTGTGGGTCTGTATGTGAGTGGATAGATAGGTCAGTATGGGTCTGTATGTGAGTGTATAGATAGGTCAGTGTGGGTCTGTATGTGAGTGTATAGATAGGTCAGTGTGGGTCTGTATGTGAGTGGATAGATAGGTCAGTATGGGTCTGTATGTGAGTAGATAGACAGGTCAGTATGGGTCTGTATGTGAGTGGATAGATAGGTCAGTGTGGGTCTGTATGTGAGTGTATAGATAGGTCAGTGTGGGTCTGTATGTGAGTGTATAGATAGGTCAGTGTGGGTCTGTATGTGAGTGGATAGATAGGTCAGTATGGGTCTGTATGTGAGTAGATAGACAGGTCAGTATGGGTCTGTATGTGAGTGGATAGATAGGTCAGTATGGGTCTGTATGTGAGTGGATAGATAGGTCAGTGTGGGTCTGTATGTGAGTGTATAGATAGGTCAGTGTGGGTCTGTATGTGAGTGGATAGGTCAGTATGGGTCTGTATGTGAGTGGATAGATAGGTCAGTGTGGGTCTGTATGTGAGTGGATAGATAGGTCAGTGTGGGTCTGTATGTGAGTGGATAGATAGGTCAGTATGGGTCTGTATGTGAGTAGATAGACAGGTCAGTGTGGGTCTGTATGTGAGTGGATAGATAGGTCAGTGTGGGTCTGTATGTGAGTGGATAGATAGGTCAGTATGGGTCTGTATGTGAGTGGATAGATAGGTCAGTATGGGTCTGTATGTGAGTGGATTGATAGGTCAGTATGGGTCTGTATGTGAGTGGATAGATAGGTCAGTGTGGGTCTGTATGTGAGTGGATAGATAGGTCAGTATGGGTCTGTATGTGAGTGGATAGATAGGTCAGTATGGGTCTGTATGTGAGTGGATAGATAGGTCAGTATGGGTCTGTATGTGAGTGGATAGATAGGTCAGTATGGGTCTGTATGTGAGTGGATAGATAGGTCAGTATGGGTCTGTATGTGAGTGGATAGATAGGTCAGTATGGGTCTGTATGTGAGTGGATAGATAGGTCAGTATGGGTCTGTATGTGAGTGTATAGATAGGTCAGTGTGGGTCTGTATGTGAGTGGATAGATAGGTCAGTATGGGTCTGTATGTGCTGGGTTTACTTGGCAGGGTTTACCTTGTTGGACTTTGGTCTTGTTTCAACATAATGTAACTATGTGACAGAAACTACATTACAAGGCACAGACTATAAGGACATGATTCATAGGATATTCAGGCTCCTGTATATTATAATAGTTTAAAGTATAATTTAATAGCTGTGCCAGTAACATAGCAGTAAGTGGAAACCCCAGAGAGACCGTTCCCTTCAAGAAACTAGACTTGGGGGTAGTTAGATGAGGTTATTATATATTATTTTTTTTTATTATGATCTCAGCTTGTGGCTAAATAGGGGAATTGGTTATAATTTGGAAATTTTAAATAAGTAGTAAGTAATGTGTGAGCTGTTGAGCTGAACTCATTAAATGCTCTACAGGGGAACAGGATTCATTATAGTCTGTAGAAGAGATCAAAGTTTAAGGACGGCACCTTTTGCCTGGTTGGAATTTCTCCATGTCCGTGACTGTATCTGAGCGTCCTTGATACCCGACCATTACTTACTGTGCTGCCCTTGCAAGGTAGCTGATACTGTACCTATTATCACAGGCAGCCTGGGATTATTATCATTAGACACAGCAATTATACTCTTAGTGGGAGGGTTATTAGAGTTCAAACACAAATTTATTCTAGGCTTCTGCCCATAGAATAAAGAGAAAATGTAATTTTCTTTAACAAAATCCGAGGAAACTTACTGTAAATGATATCCCCTAGGAGAACTTTTTTTCCATTAGCAAAGCTCTGCTTACTCCAAGCAGAGCCTCCTTACTCCAAGCAGAGCCTCCTTACTCCAAGCAGAGCCTCCTTACTCCAAGCAGAGCCTCCTTACTCCAAGCAGAGCCTCCTTAGTCCAAGCAGAGCCTCCTTAGTCCAAGCAGAGCCTCCTTACTCCAATCAGAGCCACCTTACTCCAAGCAGAGCCTCCTAACTCCAAGCAGAGCCTCCTTACTCCAAGCAGAGCCTCCTTACTCCAAGCAGAGCCACCTTACTCCAAGCAGAGCCTCCTAACTCCAAGCAGAGCCTCCTTACTCCAAGCAGAGCCTCCTTACTCCAAGCAGAGCCACCTTACTCCAAGCAGAGCCTCCTTTTCTCCAAGCAGAGCCTCCTTTTCTCCAAGCAGAGCCTCCTTACTCCAAGCAGAGCCTCCTTACTCCAAGCAGAGCCTCTTTACTCCAAGCAGAGCCACTTTACTCCAAGCAGAGCCTCCGGCAGGCCCGCAGACCACATGGGGCTACCAAATAGCCAATCACAGCCCTTATTTGCCATCCCCAAATAACTATTTTCATGCTTGTGTGGCTCCCCAACACTTTTTTACATCTGAATGTGGCTCTTGAGAAAAAAAGGTTGGGGATCCCTGGCCCAGATAAATGGAAAAGTTCTGCTCTATGGGTTTTCTCTGGAACAAGTGAGGAAAAAGGGTAACAAATATATTAGAGAAGGGATGTCCAACAAAAGGCCTGTGGGCCAGATGTGGACTTTTTTGGCCCCCAGTCTGCTCAAAGGCTCCAAAGGCTTCACAGTATGACATAATTTAATCCAACCCTCCAACATCCTATTTGAGAAATAATCGGCCCACTACATGTAATAAGTTGGATGGCATTGGCAAGACAAAGAGTCAGGCAAAGGGAATCAGGCACTCGGAGGGAAGGGGGTTTTTATCTGAAGGAAAGCAAATGAACCTTCACCGTGAGGATGTAAAATGCCCCACGTGGTGATGCTGGGATTGCGCATTCCCTAAGAAGGACTGTGAGTGTGACCCATAATCTCATACAGCCCAATACATAACAATAGAAGGAAGATCAATGTCAGCCAAAGTTTGCTGGCAATTTGGTACATCTCGCCATATCTCTGAGGGCATCTGACCCAGGTTACCTTGAAATGTGCCTCATACTGACAAGCAATGGACTCGCAGGAACTCGCGATGACTTCATAAGAGCAATAACAGATATTAATTTCAGAAACCAGGGTAATTAGCGGTTAAACTGAGACAGGATTTGAGCATAAGCTTTTCAATGAAGGGAAAATCTGACTACTGAATTTAGCTGTATTTGTATAGGATAGAAATGAATCATTGCAACTACACAAAAGTCAAGTGGCGACATGGGTATGGGATCCATGATGTGGAAACCCATGATCCAGAATGCTCCGCTACAGGTCTATTAAAAAAAAAAAACAATTTCTCACTACCCTGTAGCTGAAGATAACTTACAGTCTCCATACGTGGCAAATAAAATAGGCCCATCAGGGCATCACTGTAACTCAGTAATACATATTGTCATGATTCCTTTTTTTTCTTATGATTTATATTCCCCTTTTCATTAAAATGTGGTTTTGAGAGATCTGTTGAGAAAATCTTATTGTAAAGTCCAAAGCACAGGGTCCCCATAAGACAGAAACCAATGTACTTCAGTTTGCCTACCGTGATACCTGAAGCACAAGGAAAGTGAAAGGGCAAGTAAATTCCCAGGCTACTGTACATGGTGTCCCTTACCTTGTTTGCTAAATGGTACTTAGGCAGGTTCTGATCTTGCCTGGATCCCATGGGCTGTACCACAATGTGCCATATTATTTGACACAAGGGCAACACGGTAACCTATAGTAATCAAAAAATAATCATTTATTTGCCTTCTAGCTGTACTATGGTGATTGGTTGCTATGTTATTAAGTGAGAGCCAGCTTTTCTAATGAGATCACAATCCATCCATTAGTTTTCTTTTGACTCCTGTTACTGAATCTTGTTCCTGACTTGTTGCTATAAAAACAACAGGACAAACCCAGCATCCAAGGATGGGTCCCAGTTGCTCCTGCTAATCTTGGTTCATCTTCAGCGCCGGATTTCTACTGGGGACGCACCGAGGCCGCCCCATTCGGTGCCCCCCTATCCCCACCCCCGCAGCACCAACATGCCGAGCGAACGCGCATGCGTAAGGGCCAAAGTTGAAGCTCCCATACGGAGCAGTGGGGAGAGTTCCCCATTGCTCCATATGGGAGCAAAATGTTAAAATTTGCCTGCGGCGGGGCGGCATGCCGCCCCTATGTTTGTGCCGCCCTAGGCCCGGGCCTTTGTGGCCTCACCACAAATCTGGGCCTGTTCATCTTATACAACGTTGCCAAATGTGGGTGCTAACCAAGAGTTCAGTGCTATACAATGTATTCACAATCAAGAAAATTGTTGGCCTACCAGTGCCCAGCAGGTATCCCTCTAGGTGCCAAAACCTGCTCCATGCTCTCCAGTAACCCTGCCTTATAAGCTCTCCAACCTCTAGTAACCCAGGCTCTGCCTGAATGGTTTTTTTCTCGCTCACCCATATCTTGTTTATCACATGTCCAATAAACTACAGTGTGCAGTCGATGATTTGACCTGAATCATCGGTGCACTGGAAAAGGTTACTTTAGGGCATATTTTAACATGGGTGACTATAAATATAATGTCACTGTGACCAGATAACCCATTTAGCATGAAAACGATTAACAGGGCAGCCAATACAGGAAGAAAACAGAAATATCATATCCAGTTACATTGAGGATCTGGCAACTTATTGTAGGCTGGCCTTTGCAACTGTAAGAATGTTCTAGCAAAACTATACTAATATACACCTTAACAGAGAAAAAGATCCTCTCAACAAAGACCCTTTCATTTTGGTAGTGATAAATACTCTAAGGAGGAAACCTCCTCTATGTAGTCTACTAAAACAGTGGGGGACATTTATCAACACTGGGCAAAATTGACTACGGGCAGTAACCCATGGCTACCAATCAAAGTGTTGCATGAATTGTTCTACGTGAAGCTGGTTGAAAAAAAGCCAGCCACTGATTGGTTGCTATGGGTTACTACCCATGGGTAAATTTGCCCAGTGCCAATAAATGAGCCCCAGTGACGATCATCACAAAGATGGATGACCTAAGTAATTCTCAAACATTTGTTTCAATCAGCAGCCATGCCCAGACTTACAGGGTTATAGGCACTTAGTGTGCTCAGGAGCAATAACCCATAACAACCAATTAGCAGGTAGCATTTACTGGTCACCTATTGAAAAGCAAACATCTTATTGGTTGCTATGGGTTACTGCTCCTGGGTAAACCTAGTGCCTTTTATTACATACGGTGGTTAGTCAATGCAGAAAGGCTGGGGTCCCATCAGAAGGTGGATTAAAAAAAAAGGATTGCCAGTGACCCCAGTTGTAATGCAAAGGCACACTATATGGCCAAAGCATGTGGACAACTGCCTGTCCGACATCTTGTTCCAAATCCAGCAGTATTAGTACGAAGTTGGTCCTCACTTTACTGCTAAAACAGCCTCTAACCTCTACTATTCCGGGAAGCCTTTCCACTAGATTCTGGAACATTATTGGTGGAACTGACTTACATTCATATATGAGGTTGGGCACTGGTGTTGGAGATCAGGACTCACATCGGCGTTCCAGTTCATCCCACAGATGTTCATTTTGGTTGATGTCAGATATCACTGCACACTAGTCAAGTCCTTTCACTGCTTTCTCAGCAAATCCATTCTGTATAGACCTTGTTTTATATATATATATATATATATATATATATATATATATATATATATATAGGGGCATTATGGTGCCGAAGTTGGATAGGTTCTTCCCCAAACTGTTCCCACAAAGTAGGAAGCGCAGAATTCATTACATAGGGGCATTATGGTGCCGAAGTTGGATAGGTTCTTCCCCAAACTGTTCCCACAAAGTAGGAAGCACAGAATTCATTATATAGGGGCATTATGGTGCCGAAGTTGGATAGGTTCTTCCCCAAACTGTTCCCACAAAGTAGGAAGCACAGAATTCATTATATAGGGGCATTATGGTGCCGAAGTGGGAAAGGTTCTCCCAAACTGTTCCCACAAAGTAGGAAGCACAGAATTCATTATATAGGGGCATTATGGTGCCGAAGTGGGAAAGGTTCTCCCAAACTGTTCCCACAAAGCAGGAAGCGCAGAATTCATTATATAGGGGCATTATGGTGCCGAAGTGGGAAAGGTTCTCCCAAACTGTTCCCACAAAGTAGGAAGCACAGAATTCATTATATAGGGGCATTATGGTGCCGAAGTGGGAAAGGTTCTCCCAAACTGTTCCCACAAAGTAGGAAGCACAGAATTCATTACATAGGGGCATTATGGTGCCGAAGTGGGAAAGGTTCTCCCAAACTGTTCCCACAAAGTAGGAAGCGCAGAATTCATTATATAGGGGCATTATGGTGCCGAAGTGGGAAAGGTTCTCCCAAACTGTTCCTACAAAGTAGGAAGCACAGAATTCAGGAATGTCATTGTATGGCGTTGTGGCACCTGTGTTGGCAATGATGGGGTGGACATTTCTAGTAATCAGAAGGGGTGTCCATATACCTTGGGTCATGTAGGGTATCTGTCGCACAATGTTATACCTCCTTTGTACATTCAGTGTTTTTATTTCAGCCAAAGGGCCCCAGGTGGTGCCCCCTCTGCCGCACCAACCCGAGGAACAGCCATGGAAACATAAGCACTCATTATAATGTTCCTCCATAATTCACATGGAAACAATCAGCCCCGATTCCCCTGCATTTCCCATTGTTCTGTAATGGATAAATACAGCAATATAACCCATTTCAGAGGTTTTCAGATCATAATCCCCTCTGCCGTTATTATCCCTTTTTTTTTATTTTTTCCTCTTTCTTCCGTTAAGTTCATATTGAAGGAAATATTACGATTACAATCCGGGGAAAGAGGAGCAGCGGGGGAGCAGGTAATTCAAACTATACATGTCATGTTTTAAGTCTTAAAATAAAAGCTCAATGGAAATGTATTACAATTAGACCTGAAAATTACCGGCTCCTCTTTGTTTGCTCGGCACATCCCTCGCTGGAACCCACAATGGAAAGTCATTCAGGGGATAACAATTTTATCTGAAATTTATTACAGATTTTGAATTGTTACTATCATTTGCAATTACCAACTGAATGCGCCGGCTCGGCAAGAGAATGGATTGTGTAAGACGAGATATCTAATAGACCTTTTAGAACTTGTGAATGGCGCAGTACTTTTTTTCATATATATGAGATTTATCATAATAGTGCTTTTAACTATATGTATGTCTCTGTTTTGATCGTTTAATTGAAATGTAATGTATGCGTTCATTGAAATGGGGAATTATTGTGCTGAAAGGAAAAAGCGAGCAAAAACTTTCCCAAAGTGATAAAGTCAAATCATTTTAGCTGATTCCGTCTGGAAATGGCGCGGGCTGCAATTCAGCTGTTTTGTTCCAAGCGCGGGATGAGAGCACAGCTACAGAGGAAGGTCATGGCGTTCATTGTGAGCCAGGAGAAACAAAGCATACCAAGAGGGAGAAGAATAGCTGTTTACTTGATAGCTCCGAATAATGACTCCGAGGAATATTGTTCATTTTTTAAAAGCATGGGGTCTCTTTTGTAATGGTATTCATGTACAGGTCGCTGTAGTTAGACAATGGAAGCAAAGCGGTTAGCAATCATGCCTTTCAAGCCTTTCCCAGCATTAGCCGTGGCCAAATTGCACAGCTGGCTGATTTATGGATCTCTGGCCACTGTAAAGGATCACTGTGGTGCTTACAGCCTATATATCCCAATGCCTTAGGGCTATATTCTCAAATTGTATGGTTGCCTCCCTAGTTTAGGGATTCTGGCCAAGCCTGAATGCCATTTATGATGAGATTTGTAGTCACTACCTTACAGAGCAAGAGCACAGAATTCATTATATAGGGGCATTATGGTGCCGAAGTGGGAAAGGTTCTTCCCCAAACTGTTCCCACAAAGTAGGAAGCACAGAATTCATTATATAGGGGCATTATGGTGCCGAAGTGGGAAAGGTTCTCCCAAACTGTTCCCACAAAGTAGGAAGCACAGAATTCATTATATAGGGGCATTATGGTGCCGAAGTGGGAAAGGTTCTTCCAAACTGTTCCCACAAAGTAGGAAGCACAGAATTCATTATATAGGGGCATTATGGTGCCGAAGTGGGAAAGGTTCTCCCAAACTGTTCCCACAAAGTAGGAAGCACAGAATTCATTATATAGGGGCATTATGGTGCCGAAGTGGGAAAGGTTCTCCCAAACTGTTCCCACAAAGTAGGAAGCGCAGAATTCATTATATAGGGGCATTATGGTGCCGATGTGGGAAAGGTTCTCCCAAACTGTTCCCACAAAGTAGGAAGCGCAGAATTCATTATATAGGGGCATTATGGTGCCGAAGTGGGAAAGGTTCTCCCAAACTGTTCCCACAAAGTAGGAAGCGCAGAATTCATTATATAGGGGCATTATGGTGCCGAAGTGGGAAAGGTTCTCCCAAACTGTTCCCACAAAGTAGGAAGCACAGAATTCATTATATAGGGGCATTATGGTGCCGAAGTGGGAAAGGTTCTTCCCCAAACTGTTCCCACAAAGTAGGAAGCACAGAATTCATTATATAGGGGCATTATGGTGCCGAAGTGGGAAAGGTTCTCCCAAACTGTTCCCACAAAGTAGGAAGCGCAGAATTCATTATATAGGGGCATTATGGTGCCGAAGTGGGAAAGGTTCTTCCCCAAACTGTTCCCACAAAGTAGGAAGCGCAGAATTCATTATATAGGGGCATTATGGTGCCGATGTGGGAAAGGTTCTTCCCCAAACTGTTCCCACAAAGTAGGAAGCGCAGAATTCATTATATAGGGGCATTATGGTGCCGAAGTGGGAAAGGTTCTCCCAAACTGTTCCCACAAAGTAGGAAGCGCAGAATTCATTATATAGGGGCATTATGGTGCCGAAGTGGGAAAGGTTCTCCCAAACTGTTCCCACAAAGTAGGAAGCGCAGAATTCATTATATAGGGGCATTATGGTGCCGAAGTGGGAAAGGTTCTCCCAAACTGTTCCCACAAAGTAGGAAGCGCAGAATTCATTATATAGGGGCATTATGGTGCCGAAGTGGGAAAGGTTCTTCCCCAAGTTTATGGCTACCGCCCAGCCAGTATTTGAGCAGCCTAGGCAGCAAATCGTGGGCTAGGGCCGGTGCCAGAATTACAAATTTACTGGCAATATACCTGCTGGTAAATTTGTAAGGCTTGCAACAATACCTATAAATCCTTCCCTTCCCTGACTCTGTCTGTGGCCAATCAGCCCCTTTTAAATTGAGACAGCATCTGCCTCCAATTTACCTGCCCCATACACCCATTCCTACCCAAGTTTGATTGCGACTTTAGCATTATGTGCAAGAAGTGTCTATGAATGAATTTCCTCCAGGTTCCTTCCCATGCTGTACAGGCAGTTACGTGGGATAGGGAGCCTAGACTGTAAACTCTACTGAATTTCTGCATAAATGTTTTGGATATACAGTTTGTAAATAATAAATAATAAAGAAACATGTAAGAGAAATATTCCAAGACTCCCACTTGAAGGCTAATTAGGGTGAGATCCAGAGTGAAAACCTATTTGCCGCACTGGGCACCCCTGGAATTACACAAGGTTATTGACACAAAGACCTACTTGAGCCCACAAATCTGCAAATCACTGCTTTTGGTTCCTAGAACGGTGCATTTTGATTAAAATGTAATGAATTCCATTGCTTCTTTTTTATGAGAGTGGTGAATCCAGCATTCAGTTTGGGTTAAAGCACTTTTTGCAGGATTTGGATTCGGGTGAATCATTCATTCTTGGCTGAACTGAATGAGGTTAAAGCACTAAACAACTGAAAGAGACCATTTTGTTTCCAGTGAAACTTTCTGGAAATGAAAATACAAATGAGTGTTTGGAATCGGTTGGGTATTTTCCAGAATATTTGGTGGAGGATTCACAATTCATCTGAATCGAAAACTGATTGATTTGCTGTATCCCAACTTCTTATTGGATAATGTCAGAATTACTTGCAAATTTGTTGTGAAAACCATGTCACAAGCACAAGTTCTATCCTGGGCAGCTGCTGAGAAGCACCCATAGCCTTTACATGTCATTTTGATCATTGCTACTCCTTTTTTCTTACATATCGTATCATGTGTAGGAGAATCTAGTCTAAATGTCTGAGTTCTTTACAACAGCTTACAGTAATCTGCACTTTAATTATAATATTTAACAATGAAGACCAACTTCAGAACTGCAAAATTAGTCCGTTCTGCAAAAAATCCTATGCAATAAGTTAACATCAACAGGCACTCCTTGCACTTGTATAACTGCACTGGGAAGTTTAATCGTTGATAGTATTTCCCCATGTGTTGGTAAGGCATGCCCTGGGTGGAACTGGGAGTTTCCTAGTATCAAGGGATTTCAGGCATTCCCTAGTCTCTAAAAGGGGTAAGGCCTCTTTGGAACCCACTAGGTGTAGGGGGTAGATAGTACTGAGAAGCCTGAGCAGGATGGGGGGGGGGGGAGATCCAAAAGTTAGGATGCGAGGGTTTGTCCATTTAATAGTTCACTCTAAGACTAAGATATGGGTTATGGGGAGTTAGCAGAGCAGCCAGACGTTTCACCAAGTGGATAGGCTCAGGCAAAGAGAGACTCCAAGGAGAGCACCACTGTCAGAAATAACATAAATGTGAGTTATACACTAAATGCTAGTATGTTGGGGGGTTCCTAAATTGAAAAGGGGCTGGTTATTTTTGTGGATAACAAGCTGTGTAACTCTAGGCAGTGTCATTCTGTGGCTGCCAAAGCAAATAAAGTGCTGTCTTGTATAAAAAAGGGCATTAACTTGATAAAAACACAATTTTGCCTGTTTATAGATGCCTGGGAAGGCTTCACCTTGAGTATGTTGTGATGGCAGATTCGGTTAATGCCTATAAGAGGGGCCTGGATGAGTTCTTGTACAAGCATAGTATCCAAGGCTATTGTGATACTAATATCTACAATTAGTATAGATATTAGGGATGCACAGAATCCACTATTTCAGATTCGGCCGAACCCCCAAATCCTTTGTAAAGGATTTGGGCAAATATCGAACCGATTATGAATCCTAATTAGAAAATGCCTATTAGGTTTTGGAAGGGTTAAATGTGAAAAATGTTCAACTTCCGTGTTTAGGTGACAAAAAGTGACGTGAATTTTGGAATTTGGATTCAGTTCGGTTAGGAGAGTGGATTCGGCTGAATACAAATCCTGCTGAAAAAGGCTGAATCTTGGGCCAATCCCCAACCAAATCCTGGATTCAGTGCATCCCTAATAGATATTTGTATATATAGTTTATATATGTGAGTATATAGATAGGTCAGTAACATTTGTGCACTGGGGTTCATTTAAGGGGTTTGAACTGACTTTGGTCTTTTTTTTAGTCCATCTTAACTATTGTGTAAGACCCTTTCTCCATTCCTGCATCAAAGGCCCACCTGAGAGACTCTAATACAACGCTCCTTGGACAGTGTCCTAAGGAGTCACAACCAGTCTGGTTCCTAAATAGTGTTACATTAGGGGCCTGATGTGGGGCTTGAAGATAAAGAAATAACCTGTATGTGAGAAGCTACAACTGCTGGAAACAATTAGAAGGCTTCAGTAGCATTGCCAGCATGGAGGTCCTCCTCCATGTGTTTACTGAGTAGCAATATGGTGGGGAGTGTGTGTGAGTTCAGAGCAGCTGATGATAGAGAATACTCCAAAATATATTGCAGCTGCAGTCAGGCTGACACTACAGCTTGGCCAGAGTCTTTGGGGAAATGGTGGTTATAGGAGGCCATTGTGAGTTACTGCCCATACGTAGAGGCTGTTAGACTGAGCTTTACAGGCACTAACTCACTTTGGAATTGTGACTTCACAAAGCAGGAGGGGGGCAGCTATTTAGATTAAAATATAGCTTTTATTGGGGGGAAAATCATGAAAAGCATGAACACAGATTGTATAGAACCTTACACTTCACGCATTTCGTGGCATCTCACCACCCTATCAGAAGTATTTTGGGGTGTAATAGGGCTTTAACCCCATTATGTTAAATGTACAGAGGTTGCAAGGGAGCCCCAGGGACCCAAATAATTAGATTCTGCACCAAAGGAAAAGAGCTGTATTTGCCATTTTACAAGATCATAGTCCTCAAAAGGTCCCTTTTAGACAGAAAAATAGGGGCATAGATAGGTCAGGGCAGAAAATGGGAGGGGTTTGTGTAACTGGGCGTGGCATGGCAGAAAAGTGGCACAGACTAAAATGTAAAGATTTCTGGTATTCAGATGGGGGATGCACTACCATATGCCTGGGATGAGAAATACACGTGGATATGAGGTGGAATGAAGGAACTGGTTGTCAGTTAGATACAGTATAGGTGTTGGTGTGGGTGCAATGACTGGCCTTACAGCTTTCTTTAGGGGTCTGAATTCGGGCAAAGACCTGGGGTCCTGCAGAGCAGCAGTTGCAGGTAGCAAGACTGCTCAGTAAGGCAAGATGGCCCCCGGTACTAACACTTTGCCTCACTGATGCCCAAGATCTAGGACTTCATTTCTTATTAAGTAAGTTGGGGTTAGTGGGGCTTCTCAAGGCCTTTGTACAATTAGGTCACTGCCTGTAGTTGCCCTTGAGCTTTTCTACAGGACCCATTGGCTCTAGCTATGCCCCTGATCTTAACAAAGGCTTGTTGCCTACCGGGACTGTCGAGCCCCAGGGGGTCCAACCTGCATCCCTCCAGCTGTTAGCAAATAGCAACTCATGAAAAATATTTTTTAAAAACTAATGAAGGCTACAAAGGTTCACAGATCACAATGACATTTTTCACTTATTCTAGTCCATCCAGCTCTCTGTTATTCAGCCGGGCCTGTCTAAAGCTGATTATCTGCACATTACAAACACCTTACACTGATATATTATTTCTGCCCACTAGGTGGCTCTAGAACCTCACTTAGCAACAAACAGTTTCTAAAAATTCAGCTGCTAAATGGCATGTATTCATAGAGCAGCCACAATTGTATTTAACGCTGGTTTTAGGCTTAAAAAGGGGGAGGCTGAGAATAAACAGAAAATTCTTCTTGGAATGATCTTGGACAAAATAAACACATTAACTGGTGGTGTTATAATTAACAGATACAGTAATTGCAAATGTTGTTAAGAGTGACACTTTCTTTATTGCACAAAAAGATAAAATAAATTGAGGCTGAAGTTCCACCTTTTTAAAGAAAGTAATGAAGAAAGTAATGACCCTTCTGCCCTGTCCTATAAACAGGTGGGAGTCCTGATGGAGGTGCAATATCTATACATTATCCCTGTATAGGCTTGAGGGATGCTGGGATAGGATTAATCTATGGCTCCTAATTACTTGCTGTCCAGCCACAATAGTGTTGCTATTTATAGGGGATATAAACCCAAAGATAACATTTTGCCCACTGAACATAATTGTCATTCCAAGCAACTTTCCAATATTCATTCAATACAGATTTTCATTGATATTATTATTATTATTAACATTTATTTATAAAGCGCCAACATATCCCGCAGCGCTGTACAATAAGTGGGTTACATACATTGGACATACAGAATAACATATAAAGCAACCAATAACCGATACAGGAGGTGAAGAGGGCCCTGCTCTTTATTGAAATCATTTGTAGATATAATTGCTAATGAAATCAGCCATTTCTATCCTATTATACTGTGAGGATCCCACCGCGGTTCTGTCTCTAAACTATGTTGTCCAATGTATGAAACCCACTTATTGTACAGCACTGCGGGATATGTTGGCACTTTATAAATAAATGTTAATAATAATAATAATGTTGCCAGACCTATAAATAAGCATTGCAAGGCTGCCTTCTGTTACATTGTATCAAGGGACAGAGCCAGCAGAAAAACACTGCTTGCAATAGCAATTACATATTACGGATAACACTAAAACTTTGAAAAGGTTCAAATGACTGCATATTGGGAAGTATATTCTCATTCATTAAGCAATATATTTTAGGGAGGTTTCACCCCCTTAATCCAGCAGCAATGTTCTATTCCGACTTGCTGGGGAATCTACAACAAGGCCATATCTGTCTAAGCCACCAGATGGCGCCAGAGCCTAGCAGTTGGGGGAAGATGCCTTTAAATGCGCTTAACCTCGGAGAAAACAAGAGCAAACCTTTATCTCTTATGTCAAGTTGTGTCCTTGTCTCGGTTGCACAAAGAATAATAACATATTTAATCCCATTCAGCGCTCAAAGCTTTACTAACACGTTATTTCTGTTGGAAAAGGTCAGTTGTCGGAGTGACACGGCGAGGGGCGCGCTGCCCATTATGGAACTGCCCGGTGGGCCTTTATTCTGGGCTGCGGCTGCAGTTGCTTACAAAACACTCACAGCAATTACTGAGATTCGCTCGGTACATGTCGCCGGCGAGAGCAAAGTGGTTACATAAGGTAAAGCCGCAAAATGGCTCTTTATTGAAAGCGCGGCAAGGTGGGTCACTTAATCCCAATCACACTCTTCCTCTTAATGGCAACACATCTGGGCTCATCCGTTTTCCAGATTGTGAATTCAAGTTCATATTTCTATATCAAACTCACATATCGCTCATTTATTAAAGAGGTGAACTCGACCGAAAAAAACATTCGGTAAAATACCTTGAATTCTCGAGTTTACGAAGTTAAATAAAACTTGAATATCTCGAATTGAAAATACGGCTTGACTTTGCTTAGGAAAGCTCCCATTGACTTCTATAGAAACTCACAAGCCTTTAGATAGGGAAGTTTTACATTTGGCACTTCATAAATACCAGGCATTTGAGTTTTTAAACCATAATTTGAATTTGAGTTTTTTAGCACAAAAAAACTTGGTGAAAATGGTGCAAATATCAAACTGAAATGTTGATAAATCCCCCCTTCCTGTAACTAATGCTAAAAGCCCAATGCAGCTTCCCTTGCACCAGTCTCTTTATTCTCTAGGTACAAGTATTTCCTACTCTTCAGCAATAATAAACCCTAAATATACACACTGCTCCTTTTCTCTTTGTTGCCCATTGCCCTCCCTGCCTTCTGTACTGTAGGTAGGTTTCAACATTTCAAATCTGTCTTTGCTCTTCTTGAGTTATGATATTGTTATTCATATTATATGTTGGGCTGGAGCAATAACCCCAGTAATTGTTGGGCTGGAGCAATAACCCCAGTAATTGTTGGGCTGGAGCAATAACCCCAGTAATTGTTGGGCTGGAGCAATAACCCCAGTAATTGTTGGGCTGGAGCAATAACCCCAGTAACAGTAAACATACCTTGTTTTGATAAGCTTATTCTAATGCATCATTTTAGTTACTTTTTAGTAACTTTTTTGTTTTGTTCTTCATTGTTATTCTCTTTGTTTATCTACCAGTCTACTTGTTATTGGAATGAAATGCTCACTCAAATAAAATGGAACACTGGGGCTTGTTGGTACTGAAAAGAGTAGCTGGTAGAATTAGAAGAACTTGTGGGTACTGAAGAGAAGAACTGGTAGAATCAGAACTGTTTGTGGGTACTGAAGAGAAGAGCTTGTGGGTACTAAAAAAGAAGAGCTGATAAAATTAGAAGAGCTTGTAGGTACTGAAGAGCAAAGCTGGTAGAATAGAAGAGCTTGTAGGTACTGAAGAGCAAAGCTGGTAGAAGAGAAGAGCTTGTAGGTACTGAAGAGCAAAGCTGGTAGAATAGAAGAGCTTGTAGGTACTGAAGAGCAAAGCTGGTAGAATAGAAGAGCTTGTAGGTACTGAAGAGCAAAGCTGGTAGAAGAGAAGAGCTTGTAGGTACTGAAGAGCAAAGCTGGTAGAATAGAAGAGCTTGTAGGTACTGAAGAGCAAAGCTGGTAGAAGAGAAGAGCTTGTAGGTACTAAAGAGCAAATCTGGTAGAATAGAAGAGTTTGTAGGTACTGAAGAGCAAAGCTGGTAGAATAGAAGAGCTTGTAGGTACTGAAGAGCAAAGCTGGTAGAATAGAAGAGCTTGTAGGTACTAAAGAGCAAAGCTGGTAGAATAGAAGAGCTTGTAGGTACTGAAGAGCAAAGCTGGTAGAATAGAAGAGCTTGTAGGTACTGAAGAGCAAAGCTGGTAGAATAGAAGAGCTTGTAGGTACTGAAGAGCAAAGCTGGTAGAATAGAAGAGCTTGTAGGTACTGAAGAGCAAAGCTGGTAGAATAGAAGAGCTTGTAGGTACTGAAGAGCAAAGCTGGTAGAATAGAAGAGCTTGTAGGTACTGAAGAGCAAAGCTGGTAGAATAGAAGAGCTTATAGGTACTGAAGAGCAAAGCTGGTAGAATAGAAGAGCTTGTAGGTACTGAAGAGCAAAGCTGGTAGAATTAGAAGAGCTTGTAGGTACTGAAGAGCAAAGTTGGTAGAATAGAAAAGCTTGTAGGCACTGAAGAGCAAAGCAGGTAGAATAGAAGAGCTTGTAGGTACTGAAGAGCAAAGCTGGTAGAATAGAAGAGCTTGTAGGTACTGAAGAGCAAAGCAGGTAGAATAGAAGAGCTTGTAGGTACTGAAGAGCAAAGCTGGTAGAATAGAAGAGCTTGTAGGTACTGAAGAGCAAAGCAGGTAGAATAGAAGAGCTTGTAGGTACTAAAGAGCAAAGCTGGTAGAATAGAAGAGCTTGTAGGTACTAAAGAGCAAAGCTGGTAGAATTAGAAGAGCTTGTAGGTACTGAAGAGCAAAGTTGGTAGAATAGAAAAGCTTGTAGGCACTGAAGAGCAAAGCAGGTAGAATAGAGGCGCCTGTGGGTAATAATGAGAAGAGCTGGTAGAATCAGAAGAAAGGAACTAGTGGCTAATTAATGTATAGTAACGGAGAAAAACATAAAAAGCATACATCAAATATAAGGCATATCTGAAGCCTGTGGTTAAACATTTAAAATCATGTATGAACATAATAGACAGGCTCAGTTGTCCAATATTTATCCAACTTTGAATAGAGAAAGAGACCTCAGTGCTTTGGTTGCTCAGGATTGTTGGTAAAACTTCTGGCAGGGGTTAAAGTCGAGGATAATGGCCAGCATGGAGGTTCCTGAGAAGCAGTAGATGATTTGATCTTGGAAGATATCATTAGTGAATGTGAGGAGCGAGCATTGGTATCATATGCAAGACAAAGTGGCTGAGGAACCCCTGAATCAGCTCATAGCAAATAGGGACCTAGGAAGTGAGCAGGGAGTGACGTCAGGTACAGCCCATTGTCAGGTACAGCCCATTGTCAGGTACAGCCCATTGTCAGGTACAGCCCATTGTCAGGTACAGCCCATTGTCAGGTACAGCCCATTGTCAGGTACAGCCCATTGTCAGGTACAGCCCGTTGCAAAGCTCATATCATTGGGTTGCGGTACATGGCCACCTTTGTACACCTAAATACCCATTCATATGAGTAATGGGGTACAGAACATGGAATTAGAATTGCATATCAGTCACAGTAACAAAAACCTTCACTTTAATTCTGTCCTGAACAATAGAAGCTACAGGCTTGAGTGATTGCTCACAAACAGCTTGTGTTTTTCCAGCTACTATACCCCCAGCCAATTCCAGGATCTTAAAGATCGTTTGAGGTTAAAGACAGCTAGATAGGCCATTAATATAGGTGCTTGTGTAGTTACCAATAGCAACCAATCAGTTTGTCATTCAGTCTTTTGGTGAGGTCAGCAAATGAGCAATGTTCAGCCTAATTTAACCAACCTTGTCCTGAGCCAAAATAGGGCTAGTCTGATAGTTAGCCTAGGGACCAACAATCAGATTATACAGCTGGGCCTATGGACACCTGTTAAAGTGGCCATATACGTAAAGATCCACTCGCCTGGTGAGGTTGCCAAGAGAGCGGATCTTCTCCCAATATCCCCACTTACGGGTGGGCGATATTGGGGGAATTTAGGCTAATTTGGTCGTTTGGCCCTGGGGCCAAACAATCGAATTATAACAACTGGAACAGGCGCAGTTGGTTCGGGGACCGCATCAACAAGCCAATGCGGTCCCCAATTCGACTGAATTTTTTAACCTGCCCGATCGATATCTGGCCAATTTCAGGCCAGATATCGGTCAGGCAGGCCAGTCTTTGTTTCCCCTAAACGGGCCAATAAGCTGCCGAATCGGTCTAAGGGATCTATATCGGCAGCTACAATCGGGCCGTGTATGGGCACCTTTAGACAAGAACAGCATCAGCATGCCCATGCCGGCCTTGACCAATGGGATTTTCAAACCTGCCTGACACATCAATCCCACTGTCGTCCAGTCGTTGGTCAAGCAGGCCAATCAGTAGGCCCCATACACTGGAAAAAATGCTATCAGCTTTAGCATGAATATTTGATCACTATATGGAGATGTTTGTGGCCATTTGGAGTAACTGCTGCAAACTGCATGAATCGCTTTCAGTTTTTCCTTCCTGGGGCGCAACAAGGTAAAGTGGAAGCTCATAGTCTGGATAACAGGACTGCGCTAATATAATACAGACCCAGCTGCCCAAACTGAGGGTGGGAGTACATATCAATAGACGCTAATGCGCCCTTACACTAATGGCAGTCCCACAATAAAACAATAAAGAGGAGAAATGAATATAAACATACTTGTTTTCAGCTTTAGATGATTATTTGTGCTTTAATGTTACGTTAGACATTATGTGCAGCTCCAAAATCCCATGCGTTTTGCGTTTTTGCAAAACCAACCTGCTCGGCTGCTAATGCCTGTTATACCTCTTTGCTATTAATTCCACCGCTGGGCAGAAATCCTGCATTGAAACATATTTTATTTTAAGCCCAGCTTGAGATTTTTTACTTGCATATTTAGATTACGGATCATTTGTCACTTTTCCCTGCTCCTTACAGGAAGAATTGGGGCTCCAGCTGCGCTAAGAACGGGTTTATACGCATATAAATGTAATTTTACTTCCCATTGTTATTAATGGAATGGCTTTTTACTACCCATTGTATTGTTCGGTCATTATACACAGAGCAAGATGCGCCCGGAAGACCTAGAAAAAATGCCTTGGATTTTCCTCTGACAGCTGGATGGGGTCTGTGTCCAACTGGGCATCACAAAGGGTTAAAAGTGATGCGAATCCAAATATAAAATTGTTGGTTCGTTTTATACCTGTGTTTATTTTATACCTGTGTGTATTACAGGTATCATGTTCCTCATGATTGTGTTAGCGAGACGAATTCTCTGTATTTTTAACAAGTTGATAAATCATGAATAGCATTAATGGCGTTTCCCTTTGGCATTTCAACATATTTTAGGTGGAATTATTTTCATTTTTTTTTGCAATGCAAAAAGAAAATAATGCAAAATAGTGTTAAAAAAATCACAATTATGTTTAAAATTGTGTTTTTAGTTTTGTACAACCTTAAGTATTATCTCCACAGTTTTACCATAACCTCTCTGGGTCTTCCCTATAGGTAGAACCTCAGCCCAAACTGTTTGGTTCTTCTGTATGGCTAAAATCACAGCCTTAGCATATCCTCTCTGGTTCTTCCCTATAGGTAAAACTTCACCCAAGTCTGTTTGATCTTTCTGTTTGTTAGGACTGAAGCCTTGCCACAACCTCCCTGGTTCTTCCACATAGGTAGAACCCTAACCCAACCTATATGGTTTTTCCACATGGCCAGAATCATAGTCCCACAAGACCTTCCCTGGTTCTTTCTTATTGGCAAAACATAGCCTCACCCCAAACCTCTTTAGTTTTTCCCTATTGACAGAAGGTACTATAGGATGCTCTATATCAGGGATCCCCAACCTTTCTTACTCGTGAGCCACAGTCAAATGTAAAAGGATTTGGAGAGCAACACAAGCACCATAAAAGTTCATGAAGGAGCCAAATAAGGGCTGTGATTGGCTATTAGGGGTCTCTATGCACCCTACCAGCTTACAGGGGGCTTTATTTGGTAGGAAATCTTGTTTTTATTCAACCAAAACTTGCCCCCAAGTCAGGAATTCAAAAATAACTCCCTGGTTTGGGCGCACTGAGCAACATCCAAGGGGTTGGGGAGCAACATGTTACCCCCGAGCCACTGGTTGGGGATCACTGCTCTATATGCTGCAGTTGTTAATGGGGATGTCACATAAAACAATACACAGAGTCTTCAGCAGAAGTAAAAGCTGCACATACAATGCTTTAGTTGTAGCTCTTCAACATCCGAAGGCCTTCAGTCAATATCCTCATGTGTTGTTTTATCCAGCTGATGCCGGGAAATAACACATTACCATCACCCGCTCACCATGTAACTTGCCTATTATTCTAGCAATGTGCCGTGCTTGTTATAAACAGAAACTGCTGTCACTTTGCAGTCCCTCGCCCTGATGGCAGGCTAGATCCTTGCTGACAATAAAGCAAACACTGCTCAGGATACATCACCCACAGTACATCAGTTTCAGCGCAATGCGACTGCCCAACACAATAACTCCACCACAACCTGAAAGGCTTTGAATGTGCAGAAAATATAGCTGTGCTGATGCTTCTTTAATCCCCACGTCTCACAGCTATTTCGAGTGATAGTTATTTCCCGCTGACTTAAACTCTGTGTTACAGAAACACATCATGAAGGGCTTTCAGGTGAAATGTGCACGGCGGCCATAGAGAATCAACATCTGCAGCCGCCACACTTTCCTATGGGAATAATCAGCACATTCCTGGCTCCGCTGGATGAGTTACCCTTTGTTTCTACTTGGTATTGGGGTAATGACTGAAAAGGTTTTTATAGAGGACAGATTATTGTAATCAATGAATATGTTTGAGCTGTAATAAAAGGGGTATAGATTCACGGGAGGAGGGGGTCATTCTATTACTTTACAGAGCGCTAGTAAGGCCCCATCTAGAATATGCTGTTCAGTTTTGGTCTCAGTGCTCAAACGGGATATTAGAGAGGGTCCAGAGAAGGGCAACTAAGCTGGTAAAGGGTATGGAAAGTCTCAGTTATGGGGAAAGACTGGCCAAGTTGGGTCTGTTTATGCTTAAGATGAGGCATTGATAACTATGTATAAATATATAAGGGGATCATATAATAACCTCTCTAATGCTTTATTTACCAGTAGGTCCTTCCAACGGGCACGAGGGCACCCACTCCGTGTAGAAGAAAGGAGGGTCCGTCTAAATATTCAGAAAGGATTTGTTACTGTGAGAGCTGTGAAGTTGTGGGATTCCCTCCCTGAATCAGTCGTGCTGGCTGATACATTATATAGCTTTAAGAAGGGGCTGAATGGCTTCTTAGCAAGTGAGGGAATACAGGGTTATGGGAGATAGCTCTCAGTACAAGTGAGGGAATACAGGGGTATGGGAGATAGCTCTCAGTACAAGTGAGGGAATACAGGGTTATGGGAGATAGCTCTCAGTACAAGTGAGGGAATACAGGGTTATGGGAGATAGCTCTCAGTACAAGTGAGGGAATACAGGGGTAGGGGAGATAGCTCTCAGTACAAGTGAGGGAATACAGGGTTATGGGAGATAGCTCTCAGTACAAGTGAGGGAATACAGGGGTAGGGGAGATAGCTCTCAGTACAAGTGAGGGAATACAGGGGTAGGGGGGATAGCTCTCAGTACAAGTGAGGGAATACAGGGGTAGGGGGGATAGCTCTCAGTACAAGTGAGGGAATACAGGGGTAGGGGGGATAGCTCTCAGTACAAGTGAGGGAATACAGGGGTAGGGGGGATAGCTCTCAGTACAAGTGAGGGAATACAGGGGTAGGGGGGATAGCTCTCAGTACAAGTGAGGGAATACAGGGGTAGGGGAGATAGCTCTCAGTACAAGTGAGGGAATACAGGGGTATGGGAGATAGCTCTCAGTACAAGTGAGGGAATACAGGGGTAGGGGGGATAGCTCTCAGTACAAGTGAGGGAATACAGGGGTAGGGGAGATAGCTCTCAGTACAAGTGAGGGAATACAGGGGTAGGGGGGATAGCTCTCAGTACAAGTGAGGGAATACAGGGGTAGGGGAGATAGCTCTCAGTACAAGTGAGGGAATACAGGGGTAGGGGAGATAGCTCTCAGTACAAGTGAGGGAATACAGGGGTAGGGGAGATAGCTCTCAGTACAAGTGAGGGAATACAGGGGTATGGGAGATAGCTCTCAGTACAAGTGAGGGAATACAGGGGTAGGGGAGATAGCTCTCAGTACAAGTGAGGGAATACAGGGGTAGGGGGGATAGCTCTCAGTACAAGTGAGGGAATACAGGGGTATGGGAGATAGCTCTCAGTACAAGTGAGGGAATACAGGGGTAGGGGAGATAGCTCTCAGTACAAGTGAGGGAATACAGGGTAGGGGGATAGCTCTCAGTACAAGTGAGGGAATACAGGGGTAGGGGAGATAGCTCTCAGTACAAGTGAGGGAATACAGGGTAGGGGAGATAGCTCTCAGTACAAGTGAGGGAATACAGGGGTATGGGAGATAGCTCTCAGTACAAGTGAGGGAATACAGGGGTATGGGAGATAGCTCTCAGTACAAGTGAGGGAATACAGGGGTATGGGAGATAGCTCTCAGTACAAGTGAGGGAATACAGGGGTATGGGAGATAGCTCTCAGTACAAGTGAGGGAATACAGGGGTAGGGGAGATAGCTCTCAGTACAAGTGAGGGAATACAGGGGTAGGGGGGATAGCTCTCAGTACAAGTGAGGGAATACAGGGGTAGGGGAGATAGCTCTCAGTACAAGTGAGGGAATACAGGGGTAGGGGAGATAGCTCTCAGTACAAGTGAGGGAATACAGGGGTAGGGGAGATAGCTCTCAGTACAAGTGAGGGAATACAGGGGTAGGGGGGATAGCTCTCAGTACAAGTGAGGGAATACAGGGGTAGGGGGGGATAGCTCTCAGTACAAGTGAGGGAATACAGGGGTAGGGGAGATAGCTCTCAGTACAAGTGAGGGAATACAGGGGTAGGGGGGGATCTTAGTACAAGTTGATCCAGGGACTGGTCCGAATGCCATCTTGGAGTCAGGAAGGAGGATTAGATCAGAGCTGTCCAAGTTCTATGGTACGGAGGGCTGGAATTTTTCTGGCCCACATGGGGGAGAGCCGATAATGGAAGCCAGTTTGACCACTCCCCTTTTTAAACTGCACTCACTTCAAACCACACCCATGTTATCTTTTAAGACCATACCCACATTAATGGTGGTAGGGCAGGAAAAACCCAAATGGTTGGTGCTCAGAGCAGGGCTATTCATTCATATATTAAAGAATTATATTATGCCAATATTAAGACACACCTTTAAATCCATATGTCTCCTCCTCCTCTGTGGATAGAACCACAGTGGCACAGCTTCCTTCCAGTTCTACAGGTGTCTAAAAATATACTCGAGGCTCAGCAAATTCCCTTCCACTAACTTTGCCATTGGTAGAAATATACACTAAGACCCCCAGATTATCACCTGAACCCACCAAAAATGTGTCTATATATTTTGCTATGTGCCACACATTACATTAAGTCTGGAATGGCAAGGTTCCTGACAGTATGCCTTGGCAACAGCCTTAGACTTTCCAGCCCTGGGTATCTAGAGAAGCAGCCTATTTGACTACACCTGAAAGGTCTTAGCTGCCTTTCCCAGTATGCTCATTTACCATACAGATCATCTTCCCCTTGTTGCCCTTAACCTGGTCACTGATGGGTAGTGGGAAACTGAATTGCATTAGGTCACTGTACACTCGAATGAGAACTCAACTTGTTGAGTTTGAATTATACCAATACAAACCTGTACAGGTATTGGACCCCTTATCCAGAAAGTTCCGAATTACGGAAAGGCCCTCTCTCATAGACTCCATTGTGATCAAATAATTCACATTTTTAAAAATTATTTCCTTTTCTCTGTAATAATAAAACAGTACCTGTACTTGATCCCAACTAAGATATAATTACCCCTTATTGGAGGTAATTTTTTTTAGTAGACTTAAGGTAGGAGATTCCAATTACAGAAAGACCCCTTATCCAGAAAACCCCAGGTCCTACACATTCTGGATAACGGGTCCCATACCGGTACCAACTTTGCCCATGTTAAACACCAACTAAGCCCAATGGGCAAGCAATGCACCCATGAAGGACTGCCCCTGAGGGAGAGAAACCCACACAAACACCATAACACTTTGTTTTTTGTTTTATTCCCCACCCACATTAAATATCCCTTGCAGGTCAGATTTATAACACTTCCCAGCAGCAACAAAATACATATAAAAAAAAAATAATTTGTAAGTGTTACAGAAATTAAAAAAAACGAGAGCTAATGTTCATCATCGTAGGAGTCTGCCTTGTCTTTCTTTAATTTGTCTGCGTAGAATTTAAAGCTTTCCTGAAAAACAAAACAGGAAATAAGGAAAAGTTAGTGATTCTTCATATTTCCGATATAGCAAGGGGCCGCTAGATAGCTCATCTTTCTGGCATCCAAATACGACTGGCCAATAGTAATACATGGCTGAGCAGTATGTGGAAGAACTTATACACCTTTTATACTGAATATAATGCCCCCCCCCCCCCCCCCATTTTTATATATTGCTAACATTTCTAGTTTGAGTTTTGGTGATTTGAAATACCAATACCATAGAGATAACATTTCAGTGTAGGAGTTCCTAGAAGTTCCATAATCACAAAGTGATATCCGTTTAGACTTTATGAAGGTGTTAAAAAGGGTTCATAATCTGTTGTATTAAATGGAGGAAACTACAGATGGAGAAGGCGAACCAGTTTCATTTGCTTTATACTTAGGATGAGACACTCCTCTCCCTTCTTTTTCATACACTTTGGGGGGTTATGTAATAAAAAGGCACTTGTGGGGGTTTAAATATAAAAAAGGTTAAGGCGGCCTGTAATCAGCTGTAACAAATGTAGGAAACTGATCCATGAACTACAGATGGAGCCGCATTTATTGCTATATCTGCAATGCCTGCAATGACTGAAAAACAAGCTAATACTATTGTATAGTGATATATTTTTATTCCAAAGCATTAAAACTCTAAATGAGTTAAACTGCCGTATTTTGTGGCTCAGAATATTTACTCTATTAGTTGTCTTTTTAGCAAAAGGCCACGTCTTCCCAAACCCCAATTTGAATGTGTTGAATATGCATTGCTACTAAACAGCGCATTATATTCTGCCCTTTACACGAATCTTATCGGAGCCGCCGCGCGCAGGTAGCAGCTTCTCAATACCGTTACGTCGGTGACATTTTAACCATGTAAAACACATTTCCTTTTAAAAAACAAGAAAGGGAAGGAAATAAAATGAAATATTCGGGGAGGTGATAACGCATCGGCGCAGATAAAGGAGGCCGGCGAGAGGCTGCGCATTATCTTAATTTCCTCAAACGGTAACAAACAAGATGGAGTCACTATGACATTCAGAAAACACTTAGGAACTTGCAAAAAGCCCCGACAAGTACAACGGGGACGCAACTTGCACACAAGGTACTTTTGTTTTTTTACTCCAAAACGAGCAAAAAACAAAAGCAATTACCGGCCAATAAAAACAGCTTATTGAAATGTGCTTTTAAGCTTGAAAACAGAGAGATAAGTGC
The DNA here is from genome assembly GCF_000004195.4 of Xenopus tropicalis. NCBI lineage: Eukaryota > Metazoa > Chordata > Amphibia > Anura > Pipidae > Xenopus > Xenopus tropicalis. Next base: position 18,510,534 of record NC_030681.2, read on the forward strand.
CTCCCAGGATGGAGGGGTAAAGTCATACTTCCAAAATGACCTGCAGATATGCGCCCGATACTATCGGAGGCTTTTAAAGGCAATAATCCGCAGAAGGTTATCGGCTCCCACAAGTATAATAAAATTAATCCTTTCCGCTCGGCGCGGCGAGCACTTCACATGTGCGGATCCCTGGGAGAATTCTCGGCTGAGATCTAATCCCTACGTAATTAAATGCAGAGTGGGTTTTTTTGGGGCCGTTATTAGCATAAGGAGCAGCCGTAAACGCTACGCAGGTATGTGTGTAATTAGCAAACACTCACAGGAGGCTCGCTGAAAGGGACCGGCTCTCCCGCTTCCCTCAGAAGGACTGCCAAGCGTTTCAGGAACAACTCGTCCGGACTCACACTTTCGCTTTTCATCTTCTCGTATAAAGCGGTCGCTGCAGTCGCATCTTTGTCTGTCGCTGATAGGAAAGAAAAAAGGGGGTTATTGGGGGGGGCGGGAAACCATTTCACAGGGCAAATTAACACAATCCTCAATTTTGAATGGGAAATAACTCTACTTTTTAGCATGTTTCTAACTACAAATAAGATGTTAAAAATGGGGTGAAGGAGGTAAGTTATTGTATATTGCACATATGGGCAGCCACTTATATAAATGGTGTAATAACCCCCATTGAGCCGGCCATACATGCACCGATACTGTCATACAAAACCTTGCTTCATATGATATTCAGTGCATGTATGGCAGCTCAAAGAGGCGACAGATATAGCAAAGGCTGTGGATATCGGCCGTCTTGTCGATCAGCCAGGTTAAAAGATTTTGATTGGGCGCCATTGAAGGTGCCCAAGCAAAATCTACGTTTAAGGCTGAATCGGCAGGTGGGGGTAGAATTTCCATTGTTTCTACCTTCATATCTGACGATTCATCCCTGAACACCAGTGTAGGGTGGGAACGATCATTCAATAAGGAAAGACCATTATTGCTATGTGTATGGCCACCTTTAGGCTCAAGGGGAAATGAGCCACTAATCAGAGCCCGAGATGCAGCACCAAAGCAGCAAACTTCTATCGTATGATATGGGTTTGCCCAGCTGGTCACAAGTCACGACTGTTTTGGTTTAGAAATTGGGTCTCTCATACTTTCTTTCTCCTAACTACTGTAAGCACTATGCTGCCCAGTGAGAGCGGCCATGTTGGGACACAAGCATGCAGGTATGTTGAACTCTAATTGCCGATTGGTTGCCCTGGGCAACACTCCACTTTTCACACAGCATGATAAATATATCCCATAGTGTGCCAACTTCATACTCATGCAACTAATGACTGAGCCAGGAGGCTCTCTAATTAAAGAGGTTGTTGATGATTGTTGAATGATATTCTGAGAGATTTCATTTTGCAATTGGTCTTCGATTTTATATTTGTGGTTTTTGAATTATTTAGCTTTTTGTTCAGCAGCTCTCAAGTTTAAAATTTTAGCATCTATATGGTTGCTAGGGTACCTTAGCAACCATGAGACTGGTATGGGCTTCTGGGATCAGCGTCCCCCTTTTGAAAACTGTTGTAGGTTAATTTTCCTTAGCATTGTTTCTCCTCAATGGGAATGTGGGATCTATTAACCTGCAACTCTGGTGGAGGGGGAAACATTTTTGCCCGATAGGTGCAAAATAATAATAAAGTATGGTCTATTAGTGTATGAAGTAAGCCTGCTCCATCTGTATATCATTTGGATGCTAGTAAAGCTGCGTTTGAGCTTAGCCTGACACTGTCCGTAATGCCATGAAATACGACTCTACATACAGTCTGAGGGGTAAGCGCCATTCAATAAACGCACTGAGCTGTACACGTGGGATTTACCACCCACATCTAAATACAATGTCATTTGTTTCTCAGAGGGCAGTGACCGTAAATCATTGGATCGTTTTACATTTGTGCAAGTCAAACATTTTGGAAAGTTTATGATTTACATTAGAACAACAATGGGCTGGGATTATATAAAGGCATTCTAGAGTTACCCTTCCCATGAAGTTGTGAAAACTGTACCAGGTATTGCTTAACCAATTCACCTCCTACCCCAGGAATGGTGCCCCATTATTAGCCTTCTGGGCGGCCTACTGCTAAATATAATTTCAGCCTCTGTACAGCTGAGCATCATGAATGTTTAGGCCGACACATTTATATCTGACATGAAAACTGATTGTTTTTTGTTATTTCTTGAGCTAAACGGGGCAAACAAGGAAAATGAAATACTCCAAGTTCAGTCCCTGCGGGACAGATGATTGGTTGCATTAAATAACAAGAAATAAGGATATTTTTGGTTTAAAACACTAACATTTAAACACATTTTGGGTAGATAAACAATAAAGGATAATCATTTTCCAGAAAAAAGCACAAATAAAATAAAAACCTTTTAGAATTAAAACACAATCAGCAGGAAGAAAACACACTGGCCACTTGGAGCATTGGCCCTGCCTATATAGCAGCATTGCAAATGGTTTGATGGATAAAAAGCCAATATCATTGCTAAGGGGCATAATAACAAAGCTTTATAAAACATGGCACAGAAATACAATTTTCTGTGCTGCCTTTTACACAAGCCCATTGTTGTATAAAATGTGGCACAGTCAATATACTTTGGACTGATAAATAAGATCATACCTAAAACGTGGTGCAGGTCTATCAAATATGTCCCTAAGCCAGTGATCCCCAACCAGTGGCTCGGGGGAACATGTTGCTCCCCAACCCCTTGGGTGTTGCTCTCAGTGCCCCCAAACCAGGGAGTTATTTTGAATTCCTGACTTGGGGGCAAGTTTTGGTTGAATAAAAACAAGATTTCCTACCAAATAAAGCCCCCTGTAAGCTGATAGGGTGCATAGAGGCTGCCTAATAGCCAATCACAGCCCTTATTTGGCACCTCCATGACCTTTTATGGTGCTTGTGTTGCTCTCCAATGCTCCATTTGACTGCGGCTTATGAGTAAGAAAGGTTGGGGACCCCTGCCCTAAGGGTTGGTAACACAAGGCAGAGAATTTATTTGCCCAATGACCAAAGCATTAGAGACTACAACCCAATGAGCTAGAAGTCCTTTAAGAATAGTAATTTTCAGACCAGGTCAAGGTTTAGAGCACTAAGTTATCTCCATAAAGAATATGCATAATGTGTATTACATACACAAGCCGTCAGCTGCTGTGTAATATGAATTCCCTTTTATCCAGGCAACCTGAGTTCATATCATCTAGGAGTTCCCTTTCCTTGATTTCAGTATTAGATGTATTTGTTTGGAATAGGACACATACATAAAATATGCATTTGCACTGTAATATTAATAGCTGCCACATTCTTTAAGTACATTTGCTAATGGTTAATAATTTATCCTCTCTCGGCCCCATTTGTTGGCATTTCATAGAATATAAAAAAGGCCCTAAACACTACAGCTCATGACTCAAGCAAAGGCTGAATGACTTACCGTAACATTTCATAAGGTAGGAGTAGGCTGTTTCCCTCTCTGAGAATTCAGGGATCAGTTCTAGCAGATCTTTGATCAGCTGCGCCTGGAGAAATTACAAGGGATATTTCACATCCTAATATCCAAGTTCAGTTTCCTCAAAGACTATCAGAGGCTCCAGATGCCCCGACTGAAATGGAAGTGCATTCCAAATGGAAAAAGGGGTAAAAGAAAATATAGAAGTGAGTTACCTGGCCTGGTATCTGTGCAGATCTTGAGATGAAAGATACTAGGACAGGGGTTTGCTCGGCTATAGAACCGCACCTCTGTAAAGAGAACAACAAACGGGGCATCAGTAAAACCAGTGTAATCAATGTAGTTATTTAAAATGCTGATTTAGTCGTTTGGACTAATGATGTGTGGGTTGAGCTGAAACCTTGGGGACCCAGGGGTTTACCTGCGGTTGAACTGGTTAGTGTTTAAATTTAAGTAACCTCTGCAGGTTCAGGTTGGGTCTGGGTCAGACTAGGGAAGTAAATCCCCCCTCTGCTCCCAAAGCTTCCCTGCCTTGGAACCAGAGATGCGTGCAAGAGTAGATTACAGAGTACGGGTACGGGTTGGGTGAGCATCCTCTGCAGGTTAGGGTTGGCTGTGGGTTAAGGTTTTGCCGGTTAGGTTTGTCCCCCCTTTGTATTTAAAGAGAAATATTAAGAGAAAGTATTTCCTAATACATTTTTGCGGAACCACATTAGCAATTCCCCAGTCCCTCGGCACCATGCCAGACCTCAATGAATCCTAAAAAATGAAGTGAAGAGGTTCGGCAATCACAGAGCTAAGCTTGTTTAATACCCTGGCATGAATACCATCCAGTACTGGTCCTTTGTTTTTAATCTATTTTGTTAAAAATGCCAAAGAAAACTAAATTCACTAGGTGCGAATAAATCTAATTGCTAAATAAGAATCCCTAGAGCCGTCTCAGTACCCTGGGCTGGTGGTTCTTTGATATGACTGGACTGAGGTGGGGCCAGATGCACTTGGGGCATCCCTTTTATTCTAGGCTGACATCCCTTTTATTCTAGGCTGGTATCTCTGCAACTGACTCCATCTGGAAAATTCTCTGAAATCAATAGTAACAGCATGAAAGATGAACAGATTATGTTGAGATCTTTATGAACTGATATGTAAAGGAAAATGCAGAGATGGAGGTTCTACACTTTGCACCTAATTTCCCCCTTCTTTCCAGCTAAGTTCTGAGTGCAGGATATGAACCTTAAACAAATATCTATAGATCAGAAAAGTAAATGATCAGCATTGTATATATCAGAGAGAAATAAGAAAGGATAAGAATAAAGATGAATAGCATAGCAAACATCATTACCCCACATTACAGCCTAATAGCAGCTTATAAAGAACTACAGTAGCGGATCATTAAATGCTAACAGCGCCCTGCCTAATCATGCCAATCTGTCATAAATACGTCCCTGGCACAGCAAGCCTGAGGTTTGTTTAAAAGGATAAGAGGGGGGGAAAAAATAATAAGTGAATGCTTGAGCGGCCCCAAGAAACAAGATTTAGGGAGAGGGGAAAAAAAAAAAAAAGAACGGGAAGGAAAAACATTATTCGTCTCCAATTATACTGCCAGGATTCATAAGTGTGCTTGGGATCATAAGGTTAATTATACATTTAATAAGGTGTCAGGGAGATAACTGCTCATTTCTTTATAAAAATTAAAATGTACAAAGCAAGTTCCCTTCAAAGTATAATTACCTACACTTAGGCGCACAAAGGGACTGATTTCAATCTGCTTTAGAAAGGGCCTTTCAAACACAACAGACAGTTCTCCCGAGTGAAAGACAAAAGTTAAACTTGAAAGGAGAAGTTTAGATGCCAAGCGGGGAGAAGCGAGTGTCTATGGCACAGCGAGGGATCCGTGCCAGGCGAGACAATATTGTAACGCACACTTAGCACAGATGTCATTCACTCACCACCCTGATTTGTTTTTTTTTTTAGCACCAAAATAAAGAAAAAAATAAGTACAAACACACACAAAGAAAACAAGGTTAGCTAATTGGGGGGGTTTGATGGATCTGAAAGGGAAATGGTAGAAAATTTCTTTAAATAAGGATAAGCAAGGGAACTCTTATTTGCAGATGTAGGGGGGAATCTCCATTCTGCACCAAATGGGGTTCCAATGCTACAGCTCCCTGACTTAAGGTGGCCATACACGCTAATATCCGCTCGTTTGGCGAGGTCGCTAAGCAAATGGATCTTCTCCCAAGGTCTAAGGGACTGATATCGGCAGCTAGAATCGGCCCGTGTATGGCCACCTTTAGGCACTTGTCCCTGTTTGCTTCTGTCTGGCTGGAGTCTTCTTTCTTATAGCCCGTAATCTCTTAAGGGCAGGGGCCTCATTCCAACTGCGTACAGATATTTTTAATTATTCACATAGCATAATTCAGATTAAAGGCAAACTATACTACTGAAAACTGCAGTAAAAAACTGCCCAAACTGAACAATTATTAAAAAAATGTAACAAGGGTCTGGGTTGTGCCAGAGCAGTATTGTGCTGAAATTATAGGGTTGGAAACATTGGGTCTCAGACCCAAAAAGAGGCCCTTAATGCTGTGGGAAGGTGTCACTTACTGGCGCATAGGACTATTCGGAGCCAGACCATTTGGGGCAAGGAAGCTAGGACAATTGGTTTCTTTGATCTGTTGATCAAAGAAAGTGGAGCTGTGGACCTGGAGCAGCTATGAGAAAAATATGATTATATTTTGGCTGATTAATAAGGATTAGGCTGAATCCAAACCTTGCAAAATGCCAAAATTTGGTGTTAACAGAATTCATGCTCTACGTGTAGTTGTTATTTTGCTTTGCAGTTGATATAACAAGGATAAGGAAATTTAACATTAAACTCCACAGTTTCCCTTTCACGCAGGCATTTCCCATTCTGACACGGTCACTTAGTCTCCCTTCAGGATTAGATCTGTTCTGCTTCTCCTGCAGGAATCTTTTTCTCAGATTGTTTTTGTGTTGCCCATTCCTTGCTTTTCTCCTCCGACTGCCCCTGCTAGGCCTTCTTTAGCAGAAAATGTAGCGAGCGCCGGCTTCTGCATGAATAAATCAGCTGCCACATGTGCCAGGCAGCAGAACCGTTCTGCAAAGCAAACCCTCTGTTCCCACAGCTTCCTCGTATGTAAATCAATGTCAAATGTTGACACAAGCTGGGACGGCTAAAGCAGCAGTTGGACAACTTTTGTTTTACCAGCCGCTAAGCATTTTAAAGGAACGCAGTGCTATTTGTTATAGGAAATTGGCAACAGCCTTCAATTTAAGACAGGGGAGCTGGCAATAACCCACCAAACTGGATTTCTGACTGCCACCTGCCGTGCAGAGATTCCCTGACTGCCTCTTTGTGCATTGGCTCAGTGTTCTGTATAATGCAAGGAGAAGGCCTGGACGCGGCCAGGAGGAGAAGGCCTGGACGCGGCCAGGAGGAGAAGGCCTGGACGCGGCCAGGAGGAGAAGGCCTGGACGCGGCCAGGAGGAGAAGGCCTGGACGCGGCCAGGAGGAGAAGGCCTGGACGCGGCCAGGAGGAGAAGGCCTGGACGCGGCCAGGAGGAGAAGGCCTGGACGCGGCCAGGAGGAGAAGGCCTGGACGCGGCCAGGAGGAGAAGGCCTGGACGCGGCCAGGAGGAGAAGGCCTGGACGCGGCCAGGAGGAGAAGGCCTGGACGCGGCCAGGAGGAGAAGGCCTGGACGCGGCCAGGAGGAGAAGGCCTGGACGCGGCCAGGAGGAGAAGGCCTGGACGCGGCCAGGAGGAGAAGGCCTGGACGCGGCCATTTACCTCCCTGGTGACTGCTAATTTTACAGATAATGAAGGCCAATGAGAGCAGCCGGTACCTTTGATCTAATGTGCCGGCAACACACACCAGCAAAAGGAATATAATGGGATGAAAGCCACAGCCACCTTTCCTGGTAACACTCACAGGGGTCAGAGTGCAGCAGAATCAGTTCATATGCCACAAGCCTTAGAGTTTGTCTCGTTCTGATGCTGTAAGCAGAATGGCAGCTCTTCTACAGAGAGAAGAAATGATCTGACTATTGCTTACTGGAATCTGTGCGCCCTGTCACAAGGCATGAATGGGCTGCTGCATGACACCGGATTATGTGGCACGGACACTTCCCTGTGCAAGCAGAAGCACTAACGTAAGTAGCATTTTGTCAGGGCTGCACTTCTGCAGCCAGCAGTGCGGAAAGCTTTCAGGTGCAGTTAGCCATTGTGCTGCTAATGCCCCTTATAAGCGAAGAACTTGCCAACACCAAGGGGCCATCACTGGCATGAAAAGGCCAAACATGTCAATATGTAAATAAATAGATAAAATTGAAGCAAACATTTAAAGGAGACATATACCCACTCTAATCTAAAATTGCTCTTCTAAAGCCTGCAAAAAATATTCAGGTGTAAAAGGAGTGACCCCTTCAGGTTGGCGGCTGGATAGTACAACAAAAGATTAAGTTACTGATGTAGGAAGCATCTCCTGCTGCTTCTCTGCTCAGTGTGACAGAGAAGCTTCCTGCATCAGTAACTTAAGATTTTGCCTTTCTGTCAGGGCCGGGCATGTGTGAAAATCCTCTCCAGGAGCCACAAACTTGGGGCAGGCAGATGTATGTGTCTGGTGCCCCTTCACATTTGTGCCCTAGGCACGTGCCTCTTCAGCCTACCCCTAGTTCCGGCCCTGATTTCTGTCCTGCCGCTACCAGGGCATTACATCTGTCTATCTGCCTATCCCCTTTATTAAGAAAAAAATCACTTGATTTCCAGTCTTACTTACAAAGTTAGCACAGCCAAAATAAAACGCCTTGATAGATGTGCAAAATAATCACAGATGTCTGCTGAAAATACCAAACATTGGCAGCACCTCATAAAACACAAAGCCCTTTTGTGCAACAAGTAAATCTAAGATAATAGAATACCACAAGCATTTTAGCGCTGTTTGGGTTTAACTGACCTGCAAGAGAAAACGGGCATCGTCCTTTCTTCCAACTTGGATGTACTGCAGGAAAAGGTCTGTAACGGGTCTGTACACAGCAAACTGATTGGCCAATCTCTCCGCCATGCCACTCACTGCAAACCAAATGAAAGTGTTAGGTCTGCAGGAAGAATATCCCAAGCATGGACCACAGGACTAAGAAATAGACATTCAAGTGTCTACGCTTTGAAATTAAAAACTAAAAATCAAGTGTCTAGGTCTGGGCTTGGCAAACTGTGGCATTCCTGTTAAAAAAAAACAAAACATTCTCCATGTTTATTGGCAGTGTGCAGATAAACCCCTCCACAGAGTTCATTATCTTCAATTAAACAAAATCAGCTAAATACAGGGCAGGCAGTAAGTGTGAAAGCAAAACCTTAAGTCTGCAAAAAAAATTTATTTAAACACTAATTAAACCCAATAATCCAATAAGGATTAATTATATTTTAGTTGGGATCAAGTACAGGTACTGTTTTATTATTACAGAGAAAAGGGAATCATTTAACCATGAAATAAACCCAATAGGGCTGTTCTGCCCCAATAAGGGGTAATTATATCTTAGTTGGGATCAAGTACAGGTACTGTTTTATTATTACAGAGAAAAGGGAATCATTTAACCATTAAATAAACCCAATAGGGCTGTTCTGCCCCCAATAAGGGGTAATTATATCTTAGTTGGGATCAAGTACAGGTACTGTTTTATTATTACAGAGAAAAAGGAAACCATTTTTAAAAATGTGAATTATTTAATTAAAATGGAGTCTATGGGAGATGACCTTTTTGTAATTCGCAACTTTCTGGATAATGGGTTTCCGGATAAGGGGTCCAATTCCTGTATTGCTAGAATTGGCATTCTGTGAGGATCTAGCTCCTAAGATTACATAGGCTGGACTAGTAACCAGTGTGCTTGTGTCTCTTTGCTTAGAAACAATTCCAGGCTTTGGGATTGGTTGTGGAATCAGATCTGTTACGTACAAAAGTGAACCTAAATCAAACTGCGGGTATAAATACTGCTGTGATAAAGGGACTCACATTTCTCTAGGGCCGACTCCATCTTTTCTTCCATTGCCTTCCGGAACACATAGGAAATACTGGTGACCTGGGAATCTGTTCCTGTATATAAGGGCTCTATAAGCTCGATTGCCTCTTCCGTTTTACCCCTGCAAATGCAATGGCAGAAACAAGCGCTTAGTATGGTGAGACAGAACTATAGAAAATCATGAAACACAATGGAAATGTTATATTTTTACATTTATTTATTTATTTTTAAATTCCCTGCTACGAGCAGATTTGGAGCCCTAAGAACAGAACGTACGAGTGAAGCGTTGAGTGGAAAAGTAATAAAGGAACATTGAGCGTGGATGTAATTGTTTAATATGACCTGACCAGGGCAAAGGCTTAGCAGGGGTGACATTAGCGCTGCCTCTTTACTGAGTTAAAGTGACTTGCAGCCTCGCCGTCAACTGGCAAAAAGGTACATAAAAGCAAGAAAACGGCCAAGCAATGAAGGCTGCATGTATGAATAATTAAAGGGCAGAACTATTACTGTATTCCTTGCAATATTAAATAAAATATTTACCTGAAATGGTTTCAGGGCTGTCCTTCTGCATTCCCAAACTGATAATAAATATAATGTGCTCGTTGGGTGCTGCGTCTGGGCCTGGGGGGGGCGGCGCGTGTAAATATGCACATAGTGTAGGTGTACGCGCAGGACTCGTAACGTAGGATGACAAGGCCATTTGGCAATGTGCTAATGTACAACACACGCATCTGCTGCTCTACTTCCTCCAGTAAAAGAAAGTTCTGCATCGGGAAATTTATGGCTTCTCTCCACCAAAGTTTCTCATTTAAATTAATGGCATGCCAGCTTGCTTTAGCCGATGCTTTGTCAGTACTACGTTGCTACAGTCCCCATTTCCATTCTATTTAAAGGGGAACTTCACCCAAACCCACAGCTTTTAGCATTAAGAAAGAAAAAAATGTATTCTAAGCAACTTTCCAATATACATGAATTAAATATTTTCAATGTTTTTTTCTGTAAATGTAATTGAGACTGAAAAGCAGGATTTGTTTATCCCTTTCTGTTCTCCAAACCTATTAAATCAACCGGCTTGCAGCACTGTTCGGAGTCAGAACCAGGGGTGCAGAAAAAGCCAGACAGTTACTGCTGTCAACAGAATATTATACTTACAGATAAATTAAATCCTTTCCCGTGTTTTAAAGTTATGTAGGTGGGAATGTTGCTTTGTATGACAATCTTTTATGATACAATGCCAGTTTTTGGATGGAGATCCCCATGGATATTTAATAAGGTACCAGCTTTATACATCTGTATTATAGGGAAATATGTAACTTTCCAACAAGTATCGGGGTTATAGAGTGTTCTAAATAAACTCTTTGGGGGTCATGGTAATGTGAACGCGGCCAGGTTCAATTGACACCAGGTATACCTGGGAGCAGTAGAGAAAATGGTCGGATGCTCTGTAGGATTTTTCTGGGTATCTAGTTTCCCATTCAGATTGTGGCATCACATATATGACCAGACATTTGGGGGCCCATTTACTAAGGTTCGATTTTTTTTTGTTTTTGTTTTATATTTAGTTTTTTTTTTCCGAGATTTACATGTGTGTTCTTTCGAGCTCTTTGACTGACAAAAAGCATGCCATGTTTAAGCTGGCTGGGGGCAAATTAATCCCATTCACCCAGTTTCAAGTGAAACTTAAACACATTGTTTTCCAAGAATGAGTGCCAATGCTACTAAAATGGCTGCTGGAGCAATTCCTGTTTGGGAAAAATAGAGGATTCATGGAAATGAACATCTACAGGTCCTTTTCAAAAAATTAGCATATTGTGATAAAGTTCATTATTTTCTGTAATGTACTGATAAACATTAGACTTTCATATATTTTAGATTCATTACACACAACTGAAGTAGTTCAAGCCTTTTCTTGTTTTAATATTGATGATTGTGGCATACAGCTCATGAAAACCCAAAATTCCTCTCTCAAAAAATTAGCATATCATGAAAAGGTTCTCTAAACGAGCTGTTAACCTAATCATCTGAATCAACAAATTAACTCTAAAAACCTGCAAAAGATTCCTGAGGCTTTTAAAAACTCCCAGCCTGGTTCATTACTCAAAACCGCAATCATGGGTAAGACTGCCGACCTGACTGCTGTCCAGAAGGCCATCATTGACACCCTCAAGCAAGAGGGTCAGACACAAAAAGAAATTTCTGAACAAATAGGCTGTTCCCAGAGTGCTGTATCAAGGCACCTCAGTGGGAAGTCTGTGGGAAGGAAAAAGTGTGGCAGAAAACGCTGCACAACGAGAAGAGGTGACTGGGCCCTGAGGAAGATTGTGGAGAAGGACCGATTCCTGACCTTGGGGGACCTGCGGAAGCAGTGGACTGAGTCTGGAGTAGAAACATCCAGAGCCACCGTGTACAGGCGTGTGCAGGAAATGGGCTACAGGTGCTGCATTCCCCAGGTCAAGCCACTTTTGAACCAGAAACAGCGGCAGAAGCGCCTGACCTGGGCTACAGAGAAGCAGCACTGGACTGTTGCTCAGTGGTCCAAAGTATGTCATTCGGAAATCAAGGTGCCAGAGTCTGGAGGAAGACTGGGGAGAGGGAAATGCCAAAATGCCTGAAGTCCAGTGTCAAGTACCCACAGTCAGTGATGGTCTGGGGTGCCATATCAGCTGCTGGTGTTGGTCCACTGTGTTTTATCAAGGGCAGGGTCAATGCAGATAGCTATCAGGAGATTTTGGAGCACTTCATGCTTCCATCTGCTGAAAAGCTTTATGGAGATGAAGATTTCATTTTTCAGCATGACCTGGCACCTGCTCACAGTGCCAAAACCACTGGTAAATGGTTTACTGACCATGGTATTACTGTGCTCAATTGGCCTGACCTGAACCCCATAGAGAATCTGTGGGATATTGTGAAGAGGAAGTTGAGAGACACAAGACCCAACACTCTGGATGAGCTTAAGGCCGCTATTGAAGCATCCTGGGCCTCCATAACACCTGAGCAGTGCCACAGGCTGATTGCCTCCATGCCACGCCACATTGAAGCAGTCATTTCTGCAAAAGGATTCCCGACCAAGTATTGAGTGCATAACTGAACATAATTATTTGAAGGTTGACTTTTTTTGTATTAAAAACACTTTTCTTTTATTGGGCGGATGAAATATGCTAATTTTTTGAGATAGGAATTTTGGGTTTTCATGAGCTGTATGCCACAATCATCAATATTAAAACAAGAAAAGGCTTGAACTACTTCAGTTGTGTGTAATGAATCTAAAATATATGAAAGTCTAATGTTTATCAGTACATTACAGAAAATAATGAACTTTATCACAATATGCTAATTTTTTGAAAAGGACCTGTATGTAAATTCCACAAATTTCTCAAATTTTTCGGCTTGAAAAAAATCATGATTTTCGGGAAATAAACTAAATATTTTTGTTCGACTATCGTGACATTTGATAAATACAAGAATGATTGTGTTTTATTTGAAGAAATACCAAGTCGAGTTTTTTTACAAGTTTCAAGGCCAGAAAAATTCTAGTTTTAGTAAATCTGCCCCCTAGTATTTAGGGTGCCCTCCCTCGGCCTTTGGAACGCTGAATTGTCAGACACCCTGCTCACTCACTAACTTACCTTTTCAAGTGAGCCAACATTTTATTGTTGATAAAAAGCATTTGCGACAGGCGAATGGAGGAGCCAATATTCCGCATCATGTTCTCGACCACTTCAATCCCTTCCAGATCCCCTTTCAAAGCCAGAGCCTGGACGAGACGGGTGACTGCCAGCTGTGTGGGCACCTTGTCACCTTCAAGCATTGCTTTCAGAGAGGCCAATGCATCTATTCAGAAAGGAAATGGGGACAAAAATAATAAATACGTAACAAGCGCTGGTGTAAGCACTGATCCCAGGGTTCCTAAAATGAAACAGACAAGCCAAGCTAGTGATTAGCATCCACTCTGTTGTCTCTCATATTAGCTACTTGCAGAGAAATGCCAAGCCTGCTTGAGAGCAGAATTTAATGATGGAACTGGCAGCCAGTCAGCAAGCTGCTGAGGATGCAGAACACAATGGTTTCCTTTCCCCCTAAATTGAACGGCAGATAAACGTTCCAAACTCCGCGCACAAAGGCAGTGATGGGCTCCATGTCAATAAGGAATAGAGAAATTACTCTGCGTGCAGATGGTAGTTGTGCACGTCCGCTGAAAGGCACAAACCAGCAATCTGAGTGCCAGGCAAATTGTATTAATGGCCAGTTCAGAGGGTTTTTCTGCAAACACAAATGAGGGGGGAATCTGCTATGATAAACTGCTATCAGTTTCCAAAATGATCAAAAATAATATATTGTTATGCAGATATGGCAGCACTATCCAAGGAGCGGCCTGTAATCAGTCCGAGGGCTCGCTGCTACAGATATAAGCATTGAGGCCAAAGGTTTTATATGCAGATTATTGTACGGAGCAACTGCTCTCTGGCAAACAGGGGGCTATCATATAGACTGTAACAGGGGTGCGCAAGCATGTCATAGCGGTTATAATAAATGCAGTTTTACCTGCACCAAATAATATAATGGGCTTTGCTTTCCTTCCACTACAAATCAAGGATATTTGTGTTTCCCCCGAACACACATAACTACATTAACGGGTTTCTTGGTATGCAACAAAGCAATGTTGACGTTTATCATTATAATTTGAAGTGGTTTTTTTAATGACCTTGTTTTCAGCCCCTTTATAAAAGTGATATATATAGGCCAATAAAAGCCACTATCTCAGGCCCGCAGCTTACTGGCCTATGTATATGAGCCTGGCGATGGCCAGATATCTATCATTCAAGTTAGAAACCAAAGTTGAACAAGAACTGGCATGTTGCTGCTGTTCTCTCCCACTGTGTCTTCCATCATGATCAGACCAGGGTGCAAACAACTGGACCAACCCCAGAGTGTTGATGAGTAAATGCTGATGTACTCATCTTTAGTCCAATGGTGGAATTTGTGGTCTTTTTTTATTGCTTATTTTGTATTTAGGCACTGTGGTATTCATTTATATTGGAAGTAGCCCCTTGCTGCTAGGGTCGCTGACCTTACCAACCAAAAGAAAAAAAAAACAAACTCCAAATCTGACATCCACAGAGCACAAATTGCTAAATAACTCAAAAGCTACAACAAAAAGGACTAAGTGGTGATTTTTGTCTAAAGAAAATACTGTTGTTACATAAGCTATAAATTAATGTCTATCAACAATTTTAGATGATATCCGTAATGTGTTTTAAGATAATCTCCATAAATTTCTATGGTTTTGTTTACTCCTCTTCACATTTCTCTCTCTCACTCGCCCACATTTCTGTCAAGAGTCCCTCCAAACAAACATAATATTGAGGCAAAGGAATTATACTTGTGTTTCTGTCTTTCCATTCCTCTCCAGCCCACTCTGGTTTGTTATGGCCTACATGAGAAAAATTTATAAGTGCCTTCAGTATACAGTGTCAGGACTAATGTGGGGTTCGGAGGTGAAATGGCTTAAGATGGATATTAATATGAAACCCAAGCTGTATCAAAAAGCTACAGCTATTGCGACCTATTACAAAGTATTACTTGTATCTTTCCCAGTCAATATTGCAATCATTGAGGGTACACGTATAACACTCAATTTAACTAGTTGGATATTTCGGGACTGAGGAACAATGCCAAAGAACCACCGCTGGGAAATTCTTTCCTATGCATAAAAAGGCTGTTAATTTTCCAAATCAAAAGCAGCTTGTGCTGCAAATTCTAACAGCGGCGTGAAAGCCGGCGCTCGCTCTCGCTTTCTGCAACACAAATTTTGCATGTCTGGATGTCTGAAGAGCAGCGATTCATCTTAAGGAAGAAAAAAAAAAAAAACACCCATCTTGTGTTAAATGGAACGGAAACTGGACTAAGTGGTCAAATGACAAGTACATTCATATTCAAGCCGTATTATAAATGCATGTACAGTAATTTAAATCTCTCTGCCACCACAAAAGGCTCTTGATAAGCAGGTAATTTGCTAAATGGACTCCTTTATCCAAGTATTCGAAGGGCGTTGCAAGAAAAATCTACAGAGGCATTAATGTGACGTAAAGGTCAAGCATCGTGACATACCTTTCAAATAATCCCGCCTAACTTGCGTGATGATGAGGAGGCTGCTGGCAGCATCGTTCAGCGTGAAGCCCTTGATGTGGTTCTCGGCGCTAAAAGAAGCAGACGTTTAGAAAGGAATTACTGACATGCTTCTGATACGATAATAAATGGTTGGGCTCCAAGGTGAAATTACAAAAACTACTGTTCGTATGTTAAAAATATTGCTGCAAAATATCGACCCGGAGACAGCTTTTGTGCTATCCTGTCAATGGCTACAGAATGAGGGGCTTAGTTCTTTTTTTTTTTTTTTCCTTCTACACCCTGACAGATGACAAAGTTGGAAGGCAGCAACAATAGAGAGAAGGCAAGAATTCTCTTTAAACAATCGGTTCGGATTCTTCTATGCTGACATATTAGATGACGAAAATAACGGCGTGCCCGGCTCTGTTCCACTGAATACTAAGCAGGATACTTTACCCCCCCATTGCACAATCTTACGTGTGCAATAATTATAATATTAAAAGAAAAACTATTCTTTAAAGAAATGGGGGGGTAATTAAAAAAAAAAAAAATGAAACGTTGATTCCTGGGACTCCAGAAAACAAAGGCATATACCGTATGGTTTGCCCGATTCATTTTCAGATTGCTGTCACCATGGCAGGAATTTATTTCAGAACAGAGATAGAAATAAAAAATTATTTATTGTTACATTTTTTTCCTCCAAAATCTAGAGGCGCACCTGTTACTACTACGGTGTAAATGTTCCAGCAGTGTCACCAGTTCAAGTGCTATTAAAACAAACAGGAACACTCGCTGATGAAATCCTGGCATAACTTTACAAAGTTAATTTCTAGATTAAAACTGGAAAAAAAATCCTTAGTGGGAGACTAGTGAGAGTGGGGAGAGGTCAGTGACATTTGGAATATCAACAATCAAGGCAAATCTCTCAGATCATCTTGAGGCTCCCAACTGAGCAGCCTAGCTACTCAAACTTATGAACTGAGCAGATTGGGGACATAAAGCAGGGTCATTGCTAAATTATTCTCATCAATCCCAGAAAATCCTTTGTGGAGCTTGCACAATATGAATATCCTCTCGGTCACTTTCAGCCTCTGGGGGGGTGGTCATCGGACTCAGGATTTTTCTTACTCTACCGAGCAATCCTCTTAATCCCTGCCTAAGCACTTATTGCTCAGTTCCGCGTCTTCCCTTTGTCCCATCTGTCAAAGCCCTTAAATCAACGTTTCACGCATGAGACTGTAAATTACATGTAACACTGGATTTACTTTCCCCCAATCTTTCAATCTTCGGTGTGATTAAATAGAGGTTAGCCACTATTACAGATCTAATCTCTCATTCCAATACTGCCGCACCTCTCATTTCAATATCTCCCGCTCTCTCGGCACAGAACACAATTCATTAGCGCTGGAATAAATCGGCTACTGGCGTCAGAAATAGCATTTTCTAGAGTTCCCAGCTCACATCTCGGACATAATCTTTGCACTGTCCTAAAATCACCCCCTACAGGCAAACTGGTACAGAGACTACTACAAAATCTATTGAGAATTGATATTGATCAGAACCCCTGCATTTATCTTCCCACATTCAAAAAAGATGGTCAACAGCGCCACAACCATATCCTCTCAGCAGCCGGAGACTTAGAAGTCTCAAATGGAAACAGCAAGGGATACCCTCAACTTCAAGACATAGTCGAGGAAATCAAACAGATGGAGTACCTATAGGCCAGGGATCCCCAACCTTTTTCACCCGTGAGCAACATTTAAATGGAAAAAGTGTTGGGGAGCAACACAATCATGAAAAAGGTTTCTAGGAGTAGCAATAAGAGCTATAATTGGCTACTTAATAGCCCCTTTGTGGACTGGCAGCCTACAGGAGGCTCTGTTTGGTATTATACTTGGTTTTTTGCAACCAAAACTTGCCTCCTTACCAGAAATTCAAAAATAACACCTGCTTTGAGGCCACTGGGAGCAACATCCAAGAGGTTGGGGAGCAACATGTTGCTCACGAGCCACTGGTTGGGGAACACTGCTATAGGCCATTCACAATAACACTATGCCTAAATTCAACAAGGCCTGGAATAATTGGACATACACCTTTCCCACAACTCCCTAGACCTATCGATACTGACTATATGTTTAAATTGACATTAAACTTCTGTCCACTATTATTCTTACTCTTTTCTGCTTTATGTTATGCAATCTGTCTAAAAGTAATACACATCAACAGCCTTGCTGATTTAATCTTATATGTTTAAAACGGATGTGTATTGACACTGACCTCTTTTTACTTTTTTAAAAAAATATGTAATTACAGCAGCAGCAAAATGAATTCCTCAACAACAAGACATGGTATTTTCCTGTGGGTTACTGTGCAACTGAACAGTCGTTTCATCCGTAACCTCCTTAAAAGCATATTTTTATTTTTGCTCCCTTGATGGTTTAAGACATAGGTTATGGTGGGCTGCACAAGGGTACACTGGGACCCAAATAAAATATCTGAATGTACGCAATATTCTTTGGGATCCTCTTACTTAAATACCACAGTTTGTGTAAATTTTATCTGACAGGGGTTTTCCCAGCATCAAAACAGCCAGAATGGCACTGTGCCTACCACTTAACAGATGCTATTTAGATGTGATTAGTAGTGCCTACTATGGCTGGCACCGAGACTGGGTGCAAATTTTGCTGGGGTAGGCACTCCGACAGTTCCCAAGACAGGCACCCCAACATACAGTTCCATAATAGCCGAGGTTAAAAGTTCTGTCATTTACACAAGCAAATTCTGTTAAATTGCTAATTAGTGTGCCCCTCAGAATATGGATTTGCTTTCCTAGATATTCCTGAAACTACCACAAAATCAGTCTGAATGAGCCAACTGGAGTAGCTGGCAAGTTGGTGTTCCTGATAAGATACCATTGTGATATATGAAATAGTGTTTGGTCAATATTAAAACTACCTCATTCTATAAAACATAATACCAAAAATAAAACGTTGAAGGAATTATTAGCACCTTCCATGTATTCAGAGTTTTTATTTAAAAATATGGCACAGATGTGGACATGGTCCTCAGTGTGATCTATGCCCAAAGGTCCTTTCATTTGCAATGGTAAAATTGTGATTTTTCTCCTTGTTTGTCCCCTTGCACAAACTGTACCTTGGGCACCATTTTGTAGACACAGACCAGTGACAGGGACGAGCAGAGCGTTTCTATTCTGGCCAGGGTAAAGGAATTTTATTCGTATATATTTTATTAGGCGGGATGCCTGCTTTTAATATATAAAACAGATCATTCTTTGGGACAAAAATGCTTTGCTATATTTATCCTGCATAAGAGGATGATTTAATATTTGAATATATAATTATTATTTAGAACAAATTTAAATCAGGTGCTATATATAATTCCTCACTGCCTATGTGTGGCTGATTTTCTATGACAGACTTTTTAAGTTTAACTCTTGGACACAAATTTGGTTTTAAATCTAACTCCCTTTGAGTACTATGCAAGAGAAACTTCAAATATCTCAAATACACAGCAGACAGAAAACTTACGTATTTAAGACTTTTTTGGCCTCTTCCAGCATCCCTTCTGAAAGCATTGACCGAATGAGGCTGGAATACGCGGATGCACTCATGGCGGTGCCGTTATTCTCGCCTTCCATGAACGCTTCGTAGGCATCTGTAGAAGGAAACAAACACGGATCATCTTACTTGAAAGGCCATTGCCTCTTGGCAATATCTTTTATGGTGAAACCATCAGTGGCTTCTAGCTAGCACATAATTCTTCTTGTAAGACCTCTATAGCAGGGGGCCATTTTGCTATGGCAAACTATCCAGATATTTTATTAGTAAAGCAAGTGCAGAACAGCCCTATTGTGTTTATTTCATGGTTAAATGATTCCCTTTTCTCTGTAATAATAAAACAGTACCTGTACTTGATCCCAACTAAGATATAATTACCCCTTATTGGGGGCAGAACAGTCCTATTGGGTTTATTTAATGGTTAAATGATTCCCTTTTCTCTGTAATAATAAAACAGTACCTGTACTTGATCCCAACTAAGATATAATTAATCCTTAATGGAGGCAAAACAATCCTATTGGGTTTATTTCATGTTTAAATGATTTTTCAGTAGACATGGTTTGGAGATCCAAATTACGTGCAGATCCCTTTCCCGCAAAACCCCAGGTCCTGAGCATTCTGGGTAACAGGTCCCATACCTGTACTACATTGTGCAGTAAAGCACACCGGAATGACTGTTAATGATCTGTTCAGGAATGACATGATATGTAAAGTCTCACATTTACTGAATTTAAACTATGCATGTTACAAATTTGAGAACAATATATTTCTGTACTGGCATGCTAATAGGTTTTTAAAGACTGAATAAAATGCATACTATACAACTTAACAAAAGATGGGAAAAAAAAAAAAATCTTATTTTGATGAATGCCAACTGAGCTGAGCGCCTCTATAGAACTTCATGCACACACAAAATGCCTCAAATCTTTCTGGTATGAAAGGAAAACAGCTATAATGAGAAATAAAAGGGAAATGATAAGAGAGTCCATAGCTATAGCACGTGAGTGCGCTTATTATGACAGGTAGGCACGCTGCAGAGATTGGATCATTATGATGTAAAACTGCGCTTCCTTTTGTCGCTCAGTGTTAAATGCCACCCACGTGTAAACACTCGGTGACATGATTTATTTTTGCCATAGCAAGCCTTCTTTTCATCAGCTGCCTTTACAGATGTCTACAAAGGACATGACAACTTGCCAACACAAAATGTCAAGCCCTCCTCACAGTCTGTTCCATTATAAGATAAAATCATCAGCTGTGGCTGTTCATGTGCTACATGTATACACTCATACAAACAGCACTACTACACTGTATAAATACAATTTATACAGAGATCCCCCCTTTGGGGTGATCCACTTTGGTAGGTATACAGCTTTGGGCAGTCTTTGTGCTCTCATTTTAAATGCACAATTGTGTCAGTTATCAAAAAGCAGGCTCAGGTACAAGTCTGGACTGGGAGTCAAAATAGTCCCTGGCATTTCAAGTACACAGAGGTCCAAACAGCCTTCCCACCAGCCCACTAAATAGTGACAGTCTATGGCATCTTACAGCAGCCCCTCTGGCATTTGCCAGAACCCACAGACTGCCAGTTCAGGCTGGCTGAGGTAGTGGCAAAATGCTACCTTTTAGGAACTTTTATTTTCCTGTTCTTTACATTATTTTAGCTTATACAGAGGGGAGTGACAAAAAACCCCAGTAAAGGCTGCTTCAATGACATCTGGAACCTTTGCAGCAATGCCATTTTCCAAAGATTTTAGCAGTTTCCTGTTTTTGCTCCACCTAGTGGCATAAGGCAGAATGTCATTATAAAAACATAATAAATTATTAAGTACATGTTCCTAAGTATTTACGTGAATTCTTTTTCAAGAGGGCATTAATTTTCCTAGGTTCCTAAAACAAAGCTGCCTACACTATTGGCACCTTTGGTAACCTAAGTCTACTTGAAACAGAATGCCCCTTTATGAGGGCTGGCATCCACAGGGTTCAGTGTAAACAAAGTCTTTAGACAGCAGAGTAGATGCATGGGGCTTACCTTTGGCTCTGTTCTTTTTACTGAGAATTTGAACTCTCTTCTGGAAGGATGATTCTGGAGAACTGGGAGCACTGGAAGATGCTAGGACTTTTGATTCAGCTGCATCTTTGTACCAAGTCTGTATAAAATAGAAAAAAACATTATATAAGCAGCAAGTACAACATAACAAACGCAGTAGCAATGGCATAGTATCAGAGGGAGTTAAACAATGTTTGATTCAGTTCTAAGTTCTAAGAATTCTAAATTCTAAAAATTCTACAGGCCAACCGTACTAGCAGAAAAAGTCTGATTCTGTGACATACATATATGTATTAATGTGTAAGCTATAACAAAGGCAACTTTATCGTGGTGTTTAATTGAGAAAGCAGCCGTGAACTTCATCAACATGCACGGTTTCCCATGCGTTCAGCTCCAGAAAGAGATCAGTAGCTAAGCCAACCATGTTGAACCTATGATCCTATGATGAGTTCTGTTCTGATCTTCTACAAATTACATACAAAGAGTTCCTGCTGAGTGTCAATTGCCTGCATGGCCCTAGGTTGCCATATTGTGGCACAGACAGGACATTATAAATATTAATACATAAGAATAAGTATCTAAACACAGCTAACACAAGAGATGGGATAAAGCCACAATTGTCTGCTCAAACCTATATTGCTAGATTGGAGGCAGACTTTACTGTTCCTTGATGCTACATATCACTGTTCCAAAGGCAATACATAAAGAGTAGAGTGCATAAGCCATTCTGAATGACAAAGAAATACATTAAATTACTTTACCTCTGGTACATCAAATGGGACTTCTTGTCCATTTCTCCTGAAAATATCTGCCAACAGCCTCAATGTTCTCTCTCGAGGGATCACATTTTCTTCTTGAATTTTGGTCCACGCAGAATCAGCTTTCTTCCAGTCATCATTTTCCTCTGAAATATGACAAACGGGCACAAATTATGAACCAGAACAAAAGGCATTTCATGAATTACACTGTACTGGAGCTGTGTCTAGGTAAATACATCCTACCTACAAGGAGATAAAGTACTTACTGCAGAGCTTTAGAAGATAGTAGTACATGTCATCTCTGTCACACTCAAACAGCTTCTGGGTCATATCTACCAAATTTTCCAAAGCTTCCATCTTTAAGGGAACACAGAAACAAGCAGTAAAACATTATTTTCACTAATAAATTCAAAATACAACATTCTTAAAAGTAAAGCTACATGCCCACCCCTCTGGTGGCCAGTTTTGATTAAGAAAAATAAAACTGAGCATTAAAAAAAAAACACCCACAAAACACAGATTTTTCTTATGGTTTCATTTCAGATTATTTTCAGAGGAATCAAGCCCTTTTGCTTATTTTCTTTGCCAGGTTTCTCAATATAATCTGGAAGCAGAGCTTGTCAGTCCCACTGAAGGCTGGACTTTTATAAGCAGGTGTTAAAAGTACTTGGCTCCAACTCCATCAACAACAGGGGAAATGGCATCTTCCCAAAAGCTTTCTAAAGACACAAAAGAATATCTCCTGTGCAGAACAATTTCTGTAAAGCTACTATAACAATGTTATTTTGCATAGGGGGTCCCCTCTTAGATAATTGTTTTTCATTCTATACGTTTTACTTACAATTATCATCAAATGCTCAGCAAAGAGGAAGGGATGTAAGAAAACAGCAGCATCCATTTTTAAAATACTATAAGAGACCTCAGAACCCTTAAACAAAAAAATATGGACAGTTGATGGTTTCAGTGTGCTTATGCTTCACATTTTCAGGCTATTGGATGATCATCTCACCATGGACCCGTAGCAGTGTTAGAAATGGAATGAATATTTGAAATCCCCTTTTTCATACTATGAAATTGTAAAGGCAGTTTAATGGTTTTAAAGCTAAATACTGGAGGCATTATAGTATAGGTGCATTTTGTGTGATGGATGGTATCCGATGACTACTAAGGGCACAATCGTATGCATTGGGATGGAGCTAGCGCATCCATTTCCCTGTGGTACAACTACATGGAAAAACAATGTAACATAATGGGTCGTTTCTCCTATATAGTTGGGGAAATCGTAGCAGGCTTCTTCTAGGTATCTGACCGCACGCATTCACGTGGGTCCTCTATAAAAAAAACAAAACATTTTTCCTTCATTTAATTACTGCAGGTATTTCTTAACAGTTAAGAGAGGTAATAAATTCAAGAAAGCACTTGAACTTGGAACAAACTGCACTCCCAATGCAAGGGGCTGGGTGAGGCAGATCAAGTCTGCTGTATGGAGATGTTCAGTATGTGTATGATTGGTCAAGAACCTACTTTGTGGTGCCACTGCAAGCAAAAGCTTTGGAAACAAACTACCACGTTCACAATGATCTTGCACCCCCACCTCACCCCCAAAATATAAGGATCTCACCTGATTTGTTGCAATGCATTTCTCAGCAAACCACTGCAACCTTCCAGGACGAGCTCTCAACCCTGGAGTCTAATGAGGAGGAAACATAAAGATTAACTAAACATTCCACTTATGTGAATACAAAAACAATGCCAATGTCTCCCAAACATATTCCCATACACAAACACTGCTGATAATTATATACATGATAAATAAATACAATCTACGATGTTCCCGTACTTGTATTTTTTCACTTCCCCCCCCCCATTTCAAATAATTTGAAGACAATGGCAGGAAGAAGGTTTATGAAGTGCTACTTGTGGCCGCTGGGTACAGACTATCAATTTGACATTTAATTAATGGAGGCGCAGAATGCACATCGGACTACAAGAACGATCTAAAAACGTAATCACATTTGTGGCTAATCCTCTTCCTGACAAGGAAAAAAGCCAAAAGGTTACATTCACTTACAACTTTCAATATCATTGCAGATTCGGATGCTCGAATGCCAATGATCTAAATAGCGAAAGCCTTACAGCTTAATATAGCAAATCCCTACTTGTACAAAACTGATTGAAATACTGTCTTTGCGAAGGACAGCCGAGTATAACAACGGATATCTTTGCATTTCATTTTGTTATGGAGAACGGTTTCCCATAGACTGAGTCCCAATCATCAAAAGAACATCTAGGTCAGATTAAGCAAATCTCCTTGGCTTGGGCTGCCGTGCATATTGGTAGCTTATCTTGGGCATCTGAGTGAATTACACATGCAGAGTCAGGCTGGCAAGCAATCCACTCTGTACAAGACTAATCAAAGTTTACAGTCAAGTTCACCTCTAAATGAAAATGCACGAGGCAGAAAATCTATTACATGGGCGAAAACTAGACCCATCGTGCAGAACACAGAACCGCAGGGAGTGCAATTAATACAGACTAGGAAATATTGTAAAATGGTAATACAGTAAAAAAAAATTTTTATGTATTTGCTAAATATTTTTAATAGAATTATCCATGTCTCAAGACATCGTATTCACTAGGTTAAGCCTAGGAAAGGATGCCTATATCTGGGGAGTACACAATTAAACTTTTAAAATAGGGATCATGTAGACATTTTTTTTGTTGGTTTACCCTAGCAACCAGGCAGTGGTGTACACGAGATACAGGAATATGAATAGGAGCGGGTCAACATATTAAATAACACACAATAAAAAGGTAGCCTCAATGACCAATTGTTTTTGGCTGCTGGGGTCAGTGACCCCCATTAAAAAACTTGAAAGAAGCAAAAGAGATAGAGACAAAATTTAAACAAAAGACATAATTTAAAACAATAACAAATAATGTAAACAAATTGCACAGTTGTTAGGAATGGGGGCATTTAACAGTTAGTTAATAGGTTAGTTAACTTGAAGGTGAACCACCACTTTAACTGGATAACTTACTGATCTAAAAGAACCATACTAAGGGCACCAAGGTAGACTGCTGCAGTTGGGCCTTATTTTATGAGAAGCAACCCAAAGATCTAATAGTTGTAAAAGCGTGGTAGGTCTTCTGAGTGTGGCTTGGCCAATAGCAAACAGGAAATCCTATTTTATAAATATACTATATTATTCAGCCCTAGAAAGCAGCCATCAGGCAGATGTAAGATACAAAGTGCCCCCCATTAACATAAGAAAAAAAAGAGCAGTGCTGAATGTAAGCATGAAGAGTAGCAAGCAAAATCCAGAGCACGAAGCTAAACTTTTACCTATACTCATCTGCCTTCCCAAGTGTCATTTTATTGACAGTATAAGTCAAATGTTGTAAACTTTGTGTTGTGGCCACTTTAGGATTTACAGCAGAATCTAATTGTGAATTATGAAAAGTTGGTTGGTACTACAACACACTGTTAGTGCCCATGAACAAACTACTTAGGGAAGGGTCCCCAACCTTTTTTTACCCGTAAGCTAAATTCAAAGGTAAAAAGGGTTGGGGCGCAACATAAGCATAAAAAGTTCTGGGGGTGCCAAATATGGCTATTTAATAGACCATGTGTGGACTGGCATACTATAGGAGGCTCTGTTTAGCAGTATTCATGGTTTTTATGCAACCATGACTTGCCTTCATGTGAGGAATTCAAAAATAAGCCCCTGCTCTGAGGCCACTGGGGGCAACATCCAAGGGGTTGGTGAGCAACATGTTGCCCCCGAGCTACTGGTTGGGGATCATTGACTTAAGCACTGCTTTTGGAGTTGGCCAAGGCAAACAGTGAACCTTGCCAAATGTTAAGATTGTAAGGTCCTTTGGAGAAGGGACTGATGTGAATAAGGAATAATCGGCACTATATAACTAATGGGAAATAAATAATTTGAGAATTAGCTTGAATTTATTAACATATTTATTAACATATAAAAAAAATACATTTATATATATATATATATATATATATATATATATATATATATATTAATTAATACAAATGTGTAAATATATTGGGTATATATAAATATTTATAATTATTATTTACATGTATTTGTAAAGAACCAACATATTCCGCAACGCTGTACAATAAGTATATTCTATTTATAGAATTGATATAGAAATCTTTATAAATAGACGCAATATTTATATGATTTTTTTTATTTACCTAAATATAAAATATATATATATATATATATATATATATATATACCGGCAAACACTTATTACAACTTTCTGCCTTTATTAAGTACACTGCACAAAGAATCCAACGTTTCAGTCCCTATTAGGACCTTTCTCAATAATATATATATATATTTTACAAGAACAACGAGCACTAGGAATTATCCATTACAACGCGACTATTCATTTACTAAGAACCTTTATTCCAACAGGCAACTAGCAAAATCTCAAACTAAGAATCTTATGCTGATATATTATTTTTTCCCCCCACATCAAAAAGATCTCCTGCTGGTTCTATAATTATTTTAATATAATGCAAAAGCAATCTTGATAAGAGAATTTTAATCTTTTAACCTTTGGGATTTTTTTTTTTATTATGGATTTTGAGGCAGCTTATACACATATATATGCCGTTATCTGTATATATAATAAGAATGTGTTCATATTCTCGCAATCAGGTAAAGTATAACTGTTACGATAATCTCTCAATTACAGAGACAATCCTAAAAATACTATATTACAGCCGACAGAACAATTAGGTGACGTATAATATCCTTTAAAATAAAAGCAGTAGGAGGTGTATTATCCTTGAAATGCAGATGGGTGTTTATACATTTCTTCATATCTGTAAAATGAAATATGTTTAACTGATCTGCTATTATAAATATCATTTAATGTTATCTATTATATTTACATTAACCATAAGCAATGGCAAAGATAACACATTTGTGAAATTTTATTTTTTATACAGACATAGTAATTGTCAAGGAATTCGTATGGGATCCATTATAAAAAAAAAAAAAAAAAAAGACACAAATTTCGGGAAGGCAATCTTCCACAGAATCCATTATAAGCAACAAAAAGTTTTAAAGAGGATCTCTCTGTAATAATAAAATAGATACTTGATCGCAACTAAAATATAATTCATTCTTATTGGGGGCAGAACAGCCCTATTGGGTTTATTTAATGGTTAAATGGTTCCCTTTTCTCTGTAATAATAAAACAGTACCTGTACTTGATCCCAACTAAGATAAAATTACCCCTTATTGGGGGCAGAACAGCCCTATTGGGTTTATTTAATGGTTAAATGATTCCCTTTTCTCTGTAATAATAAAACAGTACCTGTACTTGATCCCAACTAAGATATAATTACCCCTTATTGGGGCAGAACAGCCCTATTGGGTTTATTTCATGTTTAAATGATTCCCTTTTCTCTGTAATAATAAAACAGTACCTGTACTTGATCCCAACTAAGATATAATTACCCCTTATTGGGGGCAGAACAGCCCTATTGGAATCATTTAACCATGAAATAAACCCAATAGGGCTGTTCTGCCCCCAATAAGGGGTAATTATATCTTAGTTGGGATCAAGTACAGGTACTGTTTTATTATTACAGAGAAAAGGGAATCATTTAACCATTAAATAAACCCAATAGGGCTGTTCTGCCCCCAATAAGGGGTAATTATATCTTAGTTGGGATCAAGTACAGGTACTGTTTTATTATTACAGAGAAAAGGGAATCATTTAACCATGAAATAAACCCCTTTTCTCTGTAATAATAAAACAGTACATGTACTTGATCCCAACTAAGATATAATTACCCCTTATTGGGGCAGAACAGCCCTATTGGGTTTATTTCATGTTTAAATGATTCCCTTTTCTCTGTAATAATAAAACAGTACCTGTACTTGATCCCAACTAAGATATAATTACCCCTTATTGGGGGCAGAACAGCCCTATTGGAATCATTTAACCATGAAATAAACCCAATAGGGCTGTTCTGCCCCCAATAAGGGGTAATTATATCTTAGTTGGGATCAAGTACAGGTACTGTTTTATTATTACAGAGAAAAGGGAATCATTTAACCATTAAATAAACCCAATAGGGCTGTTCTGCCCCCAATAAGGGGTAATTATATCTTAGTTGGGATCAAGTACAGGTACTGTTTTATTATTACAGAGAAAAGGGAATCATTTAACCATGAAATAAACCCCTTTTCTCTGTAATAATAAAACAGTACATGTACTTGATCCCAACTAAGATATAATTACCCCTTATTGGGGCAGAACAGCCCTATTGGGTTTATTTCATGGTTGAATGATTCCCTTTTTCTCTGTAATAATAAAACAGTACCTGTAATTGATCCCAACTAAGATATAATTAATTCTTATTGGAGGCAAAACAATCCTATTGGGTTTAATTAATGTTAAAATGATTTTTTAGTAGACTTAAGGCACGGAGATTCAAATTACAGAAAGATCCCTTATCCAGAAAGCCCCAGGTCCCGGCACATTGGATAACAGGTCCCATACCGGTACTACTAAAATTCAGAATTGAAAATTTTATATTTACTTTTGGCCTCTGTGGCCCTTAAAGTGCCTATATCTATCTTTTTTTTTTTTTCAATTTAAAAATATCTACTACAGGTAAGGGATCCGTTATCCAAAAACCCGTTATCCAGCACTTTTTGTACTTAATAAATAATCCTTATTGGATATCGAGATCCAAATTATGGAAAGATCCCTTATCTGGAAAACCCCAGGTCCCGAGCATTCTGGATAATGGCTCCTATACCTGTACATTTAAATTGGGAATGCTGGGAATGATTAAAAAAAAAAAAAAGATATCAGCTCATTTATCATAACAAATTCTGCCTACAGATGTAAAACTCAAGTGTAATTAGTAGAATGTGGCTGTCTCAGAACTGATTTCTACCAATTACAAAATTGGAGTCTTAATTCTTTAAAATTACACCCAAAAAAATTCCTGTCTGGTAAACACTATTTTTTCCCAAACCATCACATGATATATTTAAGAAGGGGGGGATATAAAAATAAATAAAAGATAGGGGGGATTAGATTTACTATAAGAGCAGTCTTGATCTGCTCTTTTCACTGATCACTTTCAGGGAACTCAATTCTCGTTTGAATCTCAATAAAATATCCTAATCCGGAACAGAGCAAGTTTGTCACCTAGCACTTGCACTAAGCTGCTTACCAGAAGCAGAAGAGGGGAAAACAAATCAGCAGAAATGAAATGCTGAAGAGGAGCAGTCGGGCCCTCGTTTAGCTGATTTCCAAGACAGGCTTTATGGATAAATCTGAGCAGGGACAGCCGCAAATTAAATTCCAGCACTTTTAAGTACAACAAAGAATTCCTTGGCAAAGAGGATTAAGCAACTTTACACCCAGGAATGCTCGTTTAATTTAATTGTTCCACAATCCAAGATTCAGAATGCAAATATATTTCCCCCCCCAAGCAGAGTAGACTATATTTAACAAATGTAAGGAAACAGATTCAGAGCACAGATTGCTTCCTCTGAACTGTAATTATACCGATAAAGCAGCATTTCTTGAGCGAGCTAACTTTTTTTTTCCCCCCCCCCCCCAAGCCCATTATTGGAGATGAATTCTATTAACTTAAATCAGAGGACGTGTAATTAAAGGTTAAAATATTAAGTGTATTCCAATTAAGCAACTGTGTGACATTGTGATTAGAGGACTGTACTTAAAATCCCACCTCGATGATCTTCCTGGCTTCTTTGTACTTTCCAGTGTGAAGAAACGCAAAGAGCAGGTCATAGAGCATTGCCATCTCTCCCCTCTCCTGGCTTATATGGTCCATTGCTGTTGGGAAAGGGAAAAAGAAATAAAGCGGTTACATTGTCTGGGCTTCTACACTTTGCTTTTGTTAAGAGTGAAATGTGCATTTTCTTTTTTGATTTAATAACAATGGAATGATTCATCCCTGGCACTGGGGTCACGTACAACAGTTTTAGCAAGTAAATGGACATTTGCTGCCTATGTTGAAAATACTGAATTTTAACAAACATTCAATTAAATATAAAGTTTGTGCCCCAGTTTCACTCACGATTTCAATTAGTTCAATCCGTTAAAGGAGAACTAAAGCCTGACTAAAGAAGTAGGGCAAAAATGCTGTACCTTGTGTATTTGGCTTCTGTACCAGCCCAAGGCAACCACTGCCCTTTAGCAGGGAAGGTCTGTGCCCCCAAAGATGCCTCAGTAGCCCCCCATCTTCTTTTCTGCCGATTCCCTGCACATACTCTGTGCTGCTGTCACTTACCTGAGCTTAGAGACCCACTCACAAAATACTGTATATATAGAATATAAATCTCACACTATACTGTATATACAGAATATAAATGGCACAATATACTGTATATATAGAATATGTGTTACAATATATAGAATA